>NC_080419.1:109407396-110607396 GCF_029873635.1 Malania oleifera | reverse complement strand
CTGGCTTATTGAAAACATGTGAAAATGCATGTGAATCAGTTAGACTGCATTTATGCTCAAACCTTATTTTTACTATCATATGCCTTGTGCCCTTAACTCAAATCTTCCACGGGTTTTATGATATGTCCCATTGTTCAAAGGTTTTTGTATATTTCTGGCTTAATTATGGTTGCTATGACATCTACATCTTGAAATCACCAGTTATATTGATTGTGCACACACTTTATACCTTCATTGCACAAACTGTCCAATTTATGTTTAAAATCTCACTTGCTAAAAATTGGACCATACCGAACTGTTTGAGTAGTTGCGGATTAATTGTTAGAAGATTTAAACTCAAACAGGTCATACTTATACAGGATATCTTTTGGAAAGTCCAATTTACAAACGGCACTCTGCCAAAATTTTTCCAATATCTTTCCAAAATCCATCACGTATAAGTATACTAGTCACCCATTGCCTAGGATTTTCAATTCAAATAGCCCTTTTTGCTGTTGCCAAAAGGGGGAGATGGAAAGGCAAAAATAATGGTCTTATTCATTTAAATACATTTGATGCATATTGTGAGGGGGAGCCTTCTTAGGCTTAACCATATATTTTGAGCCTTCTTAGGTTTAACCCTATATTTTTGCTTGTCGTATTTGTCATCATCAAAAAGGGGGAGATTGTTGACCTTACATGTCACGCCCGGTTTTGATTATGACAAATACTCATTGTATCTAATGGGTAATTGAGTTTTTGTGCAGGAATCAAGAATGACAAGATCAAGATGTGCACAAACCAAGAAAGGCTTGAAGACAGTTTTATAAACTCTTAATTGTAATAATGTTCAGTAAAATTGTCTGTAATAGTAATTAGGGTTCTTCGGTTTGTAATAAGCACACACATCACAAACATGATTTAATTTGCAAGCTCAAACCGAACCATAGAAAGACCTTAGGGTGAACCTTCGGTCTACCGGTCCGGTGTTTCCAAATGGGACCCAAGTGACCTTAGGACTCTCACTTTTGCACTTGTATGTAATAGGCACTTGAATAGGGTTTAAATGTTGCAAGAAGGGACCGAAATGCACATTTGGTGCACTTTCGGTCGACCGGCCAACTCAGTTCAATTTGGCCCGGTTGACCGAAACCGGTCTGGGTCAACTATTTGACCCAGGCCCGGTCGACCGAGCCCTTATAGGTCATTTGACCTCGGTCGACCGAACCACCTGGGAGTCAACATTTTGACCTCCCGGTCGACTGACCATATTTGTACTCCAACTGCCTGGTCGACCGAGGGGTCTTGGCAGGATTCCCAACGGTCTGGTCGACCGAGCCATACAGTTCGAAAAGGCCCCGGTCGACCGAACCTCAGAGTTTTTGAAAATCGCCCTTGCCCGGTCGACCGACCACTCAGTTCAAAATTCCCCTAGTCGACCGAGCCACTTGAGTCTTGGTCGACCGAACCACTTTTGGTCGACCGGACCTCTCGGGTTGTTCCCATTTTTACCGTGGATAATATTTTTCTAAACAGGGTTAAAATACCTTAAATGTCATTAAACTTTTCTAAAAATACCCTATAGGTCCCCAACGGTCATATTTCCTTCCATGGCTATATATATGGGTACATTTGCAAAGATTAAAAGGGATTAGCCACTTTGATTAGGGAAAATTCTTTGAAAATCCAAAACCCTATAATACTCATTCTTAAGCCTCCTACACTCATACTTACCTTCTCATACAAATTGAACTCTTTGTAAGTTGATTGAGTGCTAGTCTAAGTAGGTTTGCTCTCCCATTCATATTTGATTGTTTTATTATCCTTGAGAGCTAAACCTTGAGTATTCTAAGGGGACTTTATTAATAAGTCTATCCTAAGAAAACCTTGATAGATCTTCTAAGATTTGCACCTCCATTGCAACATCTTAAGAAGATTGTAATTGTATTTTGGTTGCAAAACATTTTCAAATATCTACTGTGTTATTAATCTTGAAAATATTTGATGAGATATTTGCTTGTGTGATAAAATCTTTGTTGCAATACTCGTTAACTCATATATCTCTTGCTGAATACAAAGATTAAATATCCTTTTGCAAACCAAACTTATACGTTGCTAGAGCTTCATATACATATGTGTATTGAGAAAACTTGTTGATTGAAATATATGAAGTTTGGATGATATCTTTGTTTGAGCACTTAGATTGAATATCCTGTGATACAAAGATCATTTAGGTTTGCACTCTCACGTACGCATTACACTGATAGTAAATCTATTTGAGAGTTGACATCTTAGACCACACTGAGCTTACAAATTATTTCATATTTGTGGTGTATATTATTGCGCGAATTTGGGTACATATCTGCTTTACTTGAAAGCATAATCACTGTACCATTTCATTGTAATACACTTTGGTTGTATTTCCAGGCACGGGCCTGAAGAGGGAGACTAGCCCTGGAATAGTCCCGGATTGGCTTAGACCCGGTTAGGAAAGCTAGGTGCGTCGTCCTGTTAAGGCGTGTAGGTTGAGGTCAGCCCCGCTAATTGACCTAGTTAAGGTTGAGGTCAGCCCTGTGTTAATTTGACCTGGTTAAGGTTGAGGTCAGCCCTGTGTTAATTTGACCTGGTTAAGGTTGAGGTCAACCCTGTGTTAATTTGACCTGGTTGTAAACGGTGCCCCTCCACCCTTAAGTGAGCTATTAGTGGAATCCTCTAGCTTACGAGCTTGAGGCGAGGACGTAGGCACGGTTGGCCGAACCCCGATAACATATCGTGTGTTCATTTTTATTTCCGCACTTTATATTTACCGCACATGTATGTTATGGGTGAATGATGCGTATGACTTAATTTTCACATTATATTTATCTATGCATTTGGAAATTGAATAGGCATACCCTAGGTTGTGTATATATTGCTATTTATCCAGTTCAACCTAGGTGATAAATTTTAAAATTCCAATTCACCCCCCCTCTTGGGAATACACCAATTCTAACAATTGTGTTTATCATGTTATTCCTGAAAATATTTGTAAACATGCTTACTTTGTAAATTTAACTTAACATGGTATTATATATATAATAATATTCATGCCACACGAATTGAATGAAACCATATATTCCGTTCTGAAATCACATTTCCTATACAATTGTAATATTTTCCCAAACTTACATTTTCTCAATTATACTCATATATAATCATATGCTTTCTGAAAATTATTCTACTATTAAATAATAGTAATTTCAATGGAAAATAACTGTTTTAATTTATCCCTTTACCTGGCAACTGAAAAGCCCCTTTATAATACTGGTCTTACACCTGTAAGAAACCCTAAGCAGTACCCTGAAAATGATAATTCTCAAAACTAAACTTCGGTATTTATTCGAGTACATCATTTCCTTCAACTGTGGAAAGACCAAATATCAAATAAAAAGCCTCACCTCAACTCAGGGCTGAATTTCAATAGAGTTCCACTGACGATCCGCTCGGGAAGATATGTAGAGAACTTCTCCAGAAGCATCGTGGTGGCTTCAGATCTTCGAACCGGTGGAAATCCAGCTCGAAATCGAAGAGAGAAAGGTGGAGACTGGAGAACCGAAGGGACAAGAAAGAGAGGGTTTTGCGCCGAAAATTATGCTTAAAAATGAAGTTCAGGCTATTTATACACTGGCCTTCATTGATGAGCCACGTCACCTTGTTGACGAGGTCAAGAAGGCTCCTTGTTGACAAACTCTCCCCTTCGTTGACGAAATTCAAAGTTGCCCAAAAACCCCTCTTGGTATCTTCTCGTCGACGAAACTCACCCTCGTCGACGAGGCCCTATGTTATCCTCGTCAACGAATCCCCTGTTGTTAGCCTAACAAGGTCTTTCAATTGATTTTGGTGAAAACAAACAAAGGATGATTTAACTTGAAAAAGGTTGAGTTTTGATGTTTCAGGAATTATGGATCAAGAATGGTTAAAAGAAAAGCTCAAATTTAGATCAAGTATGGTTTAAGAGAAGAGTAAGTATAAGTCAAGTATGAAGATATCTTCTCAAAGATTCAAAAAGGGTCTGATATATTTGAAGCTCAAGAAAATTGTTCAAAACATCTCAAGAGCTAAGAGAACTCAAGCTTGAAAGCCCAGGAAACATATTTGTAAGTATTTCAAAATACAAAATATCTTTGAAATATATTTTGAAGCTTTTTCTAAGAGATTATCAAGGTTTAAAGACTTACTTAATTAAGTTTTTATTAAATTCATGTGAGAGCAAAAGAGTTTTAAAGAAAGACTTTTTATAAAACAGATTTCAATAAGATCAGTTGACTGAACTTTTCAGTTCAAATGACTGAAGTAGAGACTTCAGTTGACTAAACATTAAGTTCAGACATCTGAAGAATAACTTCAGACATCTGAAGAATAAGTCCAGATGATTGAAGAATTTCCAAAACAGGCAGAGAGTTGCAGCAGTGAGTTCAGACGACTGAACTTGTGACTTTAGTCAGCTGAACCTGCGACATCATACATCTGAACTCTAACTTTAGTTGACTGACCTTGTATCCAGTTCAATTTTTTAAGGGTTTAAGGAACTTCAGTTGATTGAACTTGCAACTTCAGTTAGTTGAACCTGCAACATCAGTTATTTGAACTCTCACTTCAGTTGACTGACCCTGTATCCAATTCAATTTTTTAAGGGTTTAAGGAGTTGACTGACCACGACACTTCAGATGACTAAATACTATTCAACGGGAAAAAATTTTAAAATTCTTATTTTTAAATTATAGCTGTTTGAAACCCAAATTTTCTAACAACTTGGGAAACTCTTTAAGGAAACTCTTACAACAAGGGAACCTAGTTGAAAGTCTATAAATATATGGTTCTTGTGAATCAAAATTAATGATTCAAGCATTGAAACTCTCTCAAAGCTCACTTGCTCTAAAAATCTCTTACTCAATCTCTTGCAAAGCTAAAAGTATTGTTGTTCTGATCTTTTGTTCATCAAATCCTGAAGAACTACTGATTTCTCATCTGGGGAAAAGGATTTTGGTGAATTCTTTGAAAAGTTTCAAAAATTTATTTCATTCTTGATATTTTATCTTTTGAAGTACATCATTCTTATCTGTACTAATCTGCTCTTTAAGTGGGCTTCTATTGTATATCAGGTTTTGATATTTCTCTTGTAGTTTTTGAACGATTCCAGGTTGTTGGAATGTTGACCAAACAAGGGTATATTGTTTGGAGATGGCAGGCTCTAGCCTTAACCAAAGGAGTGATTGTAAACAGGCGTTGTTCCACCCGGTAACGGAACTGCTATAGTGGAAACCTTTGGTATTTTGCCAAGGGCGAGGACGTAGGCTGTGTTGAAGCCAAACCTCGTAAAAATCTTATGTCTTTCTCTTTATTTTATATAATTTACTTGCTGTGTTGTATGATTTCAAAGTGCAGGTAACAAGTTTCAAAGAAAAAGAAATAAAGATTCTTGGTATTTAGAAAGTACGTTTTGATTAACCGTTTGCGGAAACCCAAAAGGGAGTACGTTGGTTAATCTATGGAAATCTTAATCAAGAGAGGCATATACTAAAAGTTAATTCAAAGCAGGTGATACATATTCACAGGGAAATCATCCTTGATTGAGTAATTAAATTGTTTTAGCTTTATTGATTATCTTGTTTGTTTAAATTACAAGTATTCTAAGGAGTGTTTATAAATTATCTATTGTGATCTATTCAGTATCTAAAGAAAAAGATTAAAAAATCATCAAAATATAAAAAGATTCCAATTCACCCCCCATCTTGGGAAGCTATTCCTAATTTCACCTGTATTCGTCGACGAGTCCTTGATCTAAATTCCTTGGTTATTACTCCCAAAGTGAAATGTCGTCGATGAAGTCTGCTGCCTCTTTCTATTTTTGTTTTCATTTCCCTCCCTCTTTATTATTTAAATACCATTATTACTCGGGTCATTACAGTGGCTATAAATGACAGAATTCAAACTGTACCTGTTACAACATCTCCTGTTGCCTCTACATCTCCCAGTGTCAGCGCATAAACTCGTGTCATGGCAATATTCCTTTGTGTCCACCTCAGGGTGCCTGATGACCTCCTTGGTATGTTGTAGAAATAGACGCGACAACTGGCGGTGCATGGCAGTCCCTCGTCATATGCTCAACTTGATAGCACCGATAACACATCACCTCCCTGACCTGACATTCTCCCTAGTGTCTCTTGTAGTATATGGGACAAGAAGGGGGCGTCTGACTACCCTGTATAGCCTGATCTCTCACTACCTGTCTCCGTCCTCCCCTACTATCCTGCCTTCTCTAAGGCTCTTGGTTGGATCCTACCTGAACATCTGAAGACACCGGCCTCTTCCTCTGACTCTGTGCTGCGGTGCCTCTTTGAAGGCCACCATCAATCACTACAACTCTATCTACTACCTCTGCAAATGTCTGAACCAGAAAGCCCATAACCTGCTCAACCATACTCTACCTCAGAGCCTCCTTGAATTTTCTCCCCTTCTTCTCCTCATCTGATACAAAGTACGGAGCAAACCGAGACAACTCAATGAATCTGGACGCATACTGCTATACTGTCAACGGTCCTTGTGTTAGATGCAGAAACTCTGTTGCCTTCACACTTTTAACACTAGCAGGAAAGTTCCTCTCGAAAAAGATCTCTTGAAGCGACTCCATGTCACTGCTATAGGGCCTAGTCTCTGCTCCTCCAACAATCTCGCTAATCTTCACTAGCGCTTTGCCTCCCCTGTCAGCTTAAATGTCATAAATAAAACTTTCCACTCAACTATACATGGCAAAACTGCTAGCATGTCCTCTATGTCCTGGACCCAGTTCTTAGTCACAAGTGGGTCAGCTCCTCTAGAGAATGATGGGGGTCTCATACATATGAACTGCTCAATCGTGCAGCTCCGCTCCACTGAACCTCTAGCCATCTCAGCCATCACCTGCTGGATGATGCTACGTAGTACAACATCAGAGTCTCCTCCACTCATACTGGAAGGCCCTGCATCATCCGCTCCATCCTGTTCACTACTACTCCCTGGATCTATCGTGCAAAGGGTATAAAACCATTTTAGAACTCTATTATCATAGCTCACAACATACCTAGCATACTAAAACTCACAAAATATTCGGCTATAAACATTTCTATTAACACTCTTAATCCCCATTTAATATTCAATCATACCACTTAGAAACATGATCCGACGATAGTATCTATGGCCAGAAGTCGTCACTCTAAGAAAACCACAAAAAACAACCACAGAATTCTTGCTTCTAGGTCGCAAGATAGAACCCTAAATTCTAATCTCAACCTCTAATAACAACTGATTCATATCTCTTTAATATCCATTCCTATACTCTGATATTGTATTCTGCTGTTTACTAAAGTCTACAGAACCTAGAAACCTAGGCTTTGATACCAAACTGTGAAGCCCATATTTTTCATACCATATATATATATATATATATATATATATATATATATAAAAATAATACATATAATCACACATCGGTCACGTCAAACTCTGATACCACAATACATAACTCAACCTGAAAGTGGGTACTGGGTACATAGTCATTCTCATATATAGAGACCTAACAGCACAAATCATTTCATATATACAAAGCACAGTGAATACATATACCAGAGTACAACCATCCATATATACAAGTCTATCATAAAAAATCAAGGGGAATCAAAACTCCCTAGCTCAAAATACTCACCTAGACTACTCAGGGTATCGACTCCCCTCTATCTTGGAGCTCTATCACCAGGTCTATCTCATTTTCCTGAAATATTTAAATGATTGGGTAAGACACATCTCAGTAAGATGGAATAAATTATCTACAGTGTGTGGTAGTATGAGATTCAATATATCATAACATATATTCGCTTCAGTATAATATCTTCTAAGAAAACACACCATTTCCATAATCATAATCATATAGATATACAACGCAAGCTTTCATAAGATTTTAATTTTATTTTCAAATCTATTCGTACACAACCCATATTTACTAGCGAAGCTCCTGAGAATAGGGAAACTTACTCGCCCATACAAGTAACTTCCCTTTGCCCTGATATCGTTTGCATTCTAGCTTGATTAACTCGGGTTTAGCTACAACTGATATTTATCAGAACACTCACCTTACTCAGTAAGTGCTTAGGCGGTGTGTTTTACTTCGTTTTAATTATTTATATTATTAACTCACGCTATTTCATTTCTCATTCTCTTTCTCATTTCCATTTCTATATCATTTCCATTTTCATTTCATTTCCATTATCAATTCCTTTTCATTTTCATTTCCATATCTAGCTCATGAGTGTCCCCAATTACCGATATATTCGGGTCTATACTCATGGCTGCCCTGAGGATATCTCTCTACATCATGCTTCCCCCCACGAATATTGTTGTGTAGCCTGAAGGTTGGACCTAATCGTGGTTGTTCGACCTGGTTAGGTCAAATATCATATCATATATCCCGTATTAGTAGTACAACTAGCTAGCCTATAGCCCTGATCTGAACTCAAGGGGCATAACAACTCTACTATACAGCTCAGTCTACAGTCACGCCACACGCTCCACGAGTTCATGTGGTTGTACTGTCTCCAATAGCACCGGTACCGTGTTCAATATCACAACCCATTATTAGGGTTTCCATATCCATCCATTAGGGTTATCACTACCATATACCAACAATCATTATGTTGTATTGACATTTCATCAATAACATTTATGTATTCATATTTCGGAATTTCACATTTCAATTCTCACAATTCAATATTCATATTGTAGAATTAATGTTGCAATATTCACATTTCTCATAATCACATTTTTCATAACTATATTTCTCATATTCATATTTCTCATATTCACATTTCAATATCTGTATTGTAGTATTCACATTACAATACTCACATTTTGATTTCAGTATTTCTCAATTCAGCTTTCACAATTCAGTATTCATATATCATTATTCTCATTACAGCATTATCATTGCAATGTTCACATTTGCAGTATTCACAACTCATTTCATCATTTCAATGGTATTTCATTAGATCAATACTCATTTCATCTCATAAATACATATACACATCTCATTTCACGTAATTCACATTTCTCAATAAAACATTTTCATATCTCATATTCATCATTTCTCGAGAAGATATACAGTTTTCAGTACATTTTCACTTTCATCATTTTTCCCCATTTCAAATCTCACATCTCAATTCACATTTCATAATCTCATATTCTCAGGGTAAATCATTTAACCCAATTATAAACATATCTCAATATAAATCATATGCCACAAAAATTATATCATAATAAATTTTAGAAAAAATATAATAATACCATTTTCACATAATAACTCAATCAGTACTTCTCAAATCGACTGTAGTAAATTATTCCCCTTACATGGTTTACTAAAATTTCATTAAAACACCCAATTTCTACGCCCTTCGGCGTTCACAGCCCAAAAACCTAAAATTTACATTTACCCCATATTATTCAACACAACTCCCAGAATAATTTCCATTTAACATTTCCTAAATTTCTTATACTCCAAATTAACTTAAAAGTTCTAAAATACACCACTCACCCTGGTTTTGGGATGGTGCCCCAGAACCCCAAACTAAAAATCTATTCCATGTACATTGCAGAAAATCTTCCTAGGAACCTCATGGTGGTTTCCGATCATCATTCCAACCTAAAATGAGGCCAGAATCAAGAAAGGAAGGAAAGGGGTTTGTGGGTTTTCATGAGAGGAAGAGAGAAGAATTTTTTTACTAAATAAAATGATGCTCTCGGTTTCCCCTTATAACGCCCACTGCAGAGAAAACCGTTGCCGATTTTCTCTAACCCTTAGAAAATCGTCGCCGATTTTCTATTTAACCGGCCCGATTTTTATTGTTTATCCGTTACCATTTTGCGGTAATTTCTCATAACGGTCGACGGTTTTCTAGGATGGTTTTCTATCCACTCTAGAAAACCGTCGCCGATTTTCTATTAACCGACTTCCTTTCCAAAATGATCCTCGATTTTCTCCCCTTCCAGCTGAAAACCTCTTTTTCTCATCTATTTTTATTATTTTATTTTTTCGGGTCTCTACATGATAGGTATTAGATGTAGTCATAACAGACTGCATAACGTATTATGGTAAAGGAAAGCTACATATATGAGCGGGTAATCTTCCCTATTCTTAGGAACCTTTGCTAATAAATAATTGTGTGAATGTGTGTGAATATGAGACAACCTATCCACCTGAGGGCTTACTAAGTAAGGTAAGTGCCTTAATGAGCATCAGTTGTAACTATACCTGGTTGCATGAGGTATCAAAGTAAAGGGGTGCTACTTGTATGGGAGGGTAATCACCCTAAGCCTTGGGAAACTCTCGTTAATAAAATATGCTGCATGTGTGTGAGTGGGGATAGAAAATGATTTCATAATTGTGGATTAATTTGTAAATGATGATTATATTTTGTACACAAACCTAATGATATTCACACATTGATATTAATCAATTCCGTCTTACTGAAATGTGTCTCACCCAATATGAATTTCATATTTTTAGGGACCTCCGCGTGATCGAACTCAGTGAGCTCGGAGCTGGCGTAGCTTTTTTTAGAGAGCGAGGGTATAGAATTTTGATGTATATTTTTGGGTTTTGTTTAAGTTTTCTGAGATGTATATGCAACAACCTAGAATTTTTGCATAGGGTTTGTCGACGAACACAAGGGATTCGTCGATGAGTGCATAAGAGACTTCATCAACGTAGCCACGTCTCGTTGACGAGAAAGTACTGAAAGAGGTTTTTGAACAGACTAAATTTTGTCGACGAGGAGTGAACTTCGTCGACAAAATTATTGAAGGACTCATCGACAAGATGACGTGGCTCGTCGACGAATCCAGTCCTATAAATAGCTAAAACTTGGATTTTCATCCATTTTCAGCACTCCTCTCTCTCTCTCCGCTCTCTCTCTCTGCTCTCTCTCACTTCTCTCTTCATTTCCAAGCTTGTTCCTCACTGGATCGAAGATCTGAGGCTGCCACGATGCTCCTAGCAAAGTTCTATGCAAATTTGTCGGAACTGATCATTGGAAAAGTTAGGTTGGATTTCGTCTCAATCTCAATGTAAGACATTTTATTCAGTATTTGCCTTTCCCTCAGTTATGAGAAATGTTGTAGGTAAGAAAATACTGATATTTCATTCTAGGAAATTTTATTTTCAAGAGGTTGAGCGAGGAACCCTACGGGTATAGAGCCAAAATTTTATAGGGGCTTTTCAAAGTTAAGGTAAAAGAAATATGCTATGCTAGGAGTTTTCATAATGCTATCAGAGATTTCATATATATATTTATACCAGTTTGTTATATAGTTTTTACAGAATATGAGTTTAAATGCTTGTGTGGCCTGAGCAAATTTTCATGTGATGAAGAATTTATACAACTTTTATAATATATCATACTATACTAAATACACAAATATAGACAGTATATACAGTTTATATAGTTTTTCCCAGTATATGGGGTTATACAAAATATATAGATATAGATATATATTCACAGAGATTATATAGAGAAATTTACATGCATATACAACTTTTATATGAATAGTTTCATGAAACAGATATATATACATATACATGTATACAGTTTTACTCAGATCAATATATATATTACAGTTTTATACAGAACAATATATATAGAGTTATAGCATGCCATGTTTTCTATTACCATAACATACAAAATATACAGACAGAGTATATAGACAGAGTATACAGATAGATATATAGAGGTAGCATCAAGATGCTACAGATACATTATACAAAGATTACAGTATTTACAGTACAGAAAGATAGCGTTATGGTAATTTTGGAAACATGATGAAAATAGTAAAAGAGTATATATGTATATAAGTATATAGTATCATATCCCTGTGGAAAGATTACAGATAGATACAGTTACAGAGCACGGTATCGTTGCTATATACAGATAGAGTGCAACCACATATCTCAGATAGTGTGTGGGTACCGTCAACCGTGCTCGGAGAGATTGCAGCTCCCCAGTTCACTTTATGGAGAGAGCCGATTTGACGAGGTAGTAGCCAGTCCCGAGCTTAGGAGTGAATGTAGTTTAGCCAGGCTAAGGTAGTGTACAGTATATTGACTTATCTGGAGGACCGACCAGATGAAGTCCCGCCTACGGGCTGCATAACCCTGTCATGAGGGGTCAAATCATGACATACAGAGTCCCAAGGATAAACCACAGTTATGTATATGTATACAGTTTTACAGTATATGATGAGTATAGTATGATATTAGCAGTATGAAAAGTAAAAAATACAGATGATACAGTTATATTTTAAATTGTGAAAAGAAAGATATGCTTTACAGATTATTTATTGTATTATAGTTCAGTTGCTATTTATAAAATATTCTTAACTTAGTTGTCACACACTAGTAATAGCATATTTTTACTTACTCGGCATCAACTCACCCCATTACTTCAACATTTTTCAAGTGAGCTAGTTAGGCGAGCAGATCAGGCTCGCGGATAGAGAGTATTTTGATTACCCTAGTTATAGGATGAGTTTTTGACAGAGTAGTGTATATTTTTGGGTAGATGATGATGGAGGGGTTATTTTTGTATGACTATGGTTTGTATATACTGGATTCTGGTATTGTATAGTATATATGTGAATGGTTGTATGATATGTGTTCCCACTGCTTAGGTATGGATGTAGATACACAGATATATATATATATATATATATATATATAAATGGTAAGAATTTCCAGGTTGTTACAATTTTGGTATTAGAGCCTAGGTTGCTAGGTTCTGTAGACTCTAGGGTGCAGCGAAAAATAATACTAGAATATTGGAAAAAGATTTGAGGTTTTGTTTTGTGATTCGGATACGGGATTTCGTGATTGTTTCTATGCTTTTCCTGAGGTGACGATTTCAGGAAAACCTTAGTAAACTATCGACGAGTTATGTGTTTGGGTTGTAGGAGTGGATTTTGGGATTAGGATTAGAAGGGATGGTTAATAGAGAATTTAGAGTTTTAGTTGAATAAGTTGGGTCTGTAGGGAAATAGAATTTTGAAATAGTGTTCTATGTGTTTGCAGGATGGACCCAGGAGGCAGTAGCACTCACGCTAGTGGGGATGATGGTGCTGGTCCTTCTGGCACAGTAGGTGGGCATTTAGATGCTGTGCTACATAGTGTGGCTCAACAAATCATGGCTGAAATAGCACGGAGCTCTAGAGAGCAGGGAGGTCCATCCTCAGGTTAGGGACGTACCATAGAGAAATTTATGAAGATGGGCCCACCAGCTTTTTCTAGAGCGACTAACCCTGCAGTTGCTGAGAATTGGGTGCAGAAGGTAGAGAAGATCCTGAAAGTACTTCACTGCACCAATGAGTAGAGAGTTATGTATGCTACATATAGGTTGGCAGGGGAGGTCGAGAGATGGTGGGCAGCCACCAAGTTATTGGAGGAGCAGAGAGCTATACTTGTGATGACCCAAAAAAAAAATATATATATATATATATATATATATGATTAAAGTACAATAATAATAAAATAATAAAAATGGTCATTTAGTTAATATCAATATATAAGTATTTTTCTGTAGGATCCTTGATTCCATATTTGATGCCTAAGAAAGACCTTGTCTTAGCGAGTGCTCAGAGACCATTGCGGCTCAGTCGCTCCCTGGAGGTCGGCCTGGTCAAAATGGAATTTCATAGGATAAACAGGATAGACACTATTTGTACACGTAAATAAGTATATATACATAAAATAGTGTTTTGACAGACATAATTTGTCGAAATACATAATAAGATAATAATAATATAGGTATCATATGTGGGGCCCACAATACTATGTGGGGTCCACATGAGTCCCGGAGCCACAAGACACTGTTTATATACATAAATAAGTACATAAAATAATGTTTTAACTGATATAATTTGTAGAGATATATGATAAAATAATAATAATATAGGTATCCTATGCGGGGCCCACAAGACTGTGTGGGGCCCACATAAGTCCCGAAGCCGTATGGAGGTTTTCACAAGTCTCAAAGCTATGTAGGATGCATAAAATCGTATAAGAGTTATTCGAGTTACGTAGGATCCATTCGGGTCTCGAAGTTGTGTGGGGCCCACAAGACCATGTGGGGCCCACATGAGTTTTTAAAATTTAAATTTAATTCTTGTTCAAAAATAAATAATAAAATAAATAAATACTTAAAATAGTTTATAAGTAATAACAATGATAATAATAATGACAATAATGATTAAGAAAAATAATAAAATAATAAAATAATTAATTAACTAATTGATTAATTAATTAGGTAAGTAGTTAATTAAAAATTTATTTAGTGGGAATGGTGGCAAGCACTCCCACATGGCCTCCATCCCCATCCCATACTCAACCCATACCTTGCCCATCCCTTGCCCATTCTTTAATTTTAAAAAAAAAATAATTTCACCCATCTCCCCACATTTTTATAAATTCTATTTCTTCCCCAAAATTTTCCTATAAATAGGGAGCTCTCAACCTTCATTTTTCACAACAATTTTCCAAGGAAGAGAAGGATTAGTGAGTGAAAGAATTTGTGGTGGAGAGAGAATTTTTGAATAAATTCTCAATCACCCACTTTTTCCGATCTCATTTCTTAAAGATAACTATTGTGTTCGTAGCACACGGTAAAAGAAGAAGGTAAGTAAATTTGATTATGTTAGTATTTTTATTCAAAATTTATACCCGAGTTTATTTGTAAGTAAATTTTGATTATGTTAGTATTTTTATTCAAAATTTATACCCGAGTTTATTTGTAAGTAAATTTTGATTATGTTAGTTTCTTTTTATTTTAAATTCATACCCGAGCTTATTTTGTACGTAAATTTTAATTATGTCAATTAGTTCCACAAAATTTTCATGAGTTTATTTTCACGCATATTTAATTATACCAGTTCTATCTTTAATATACTTGCATCTATTTTTGGGTTAAGAAATGTTCCAATCCCCTCGGGTAAATTTTCAGCATTTCTTTCTATTCAAAAATAAAATTATATATATATTTTTAACACAAAAATTGTGTGGCATGAGTTTATTTCTACGTTACATTTTTATGTAAATATGAGTAAAGATAAGATTTTCACGATATTATTTTAAATTGCATAAATGATAATAAGATGATTTTCAAACCCCTTATGGCAACGAAAGTTCAAAGTTACAGATGCTCGGTACCGCAGCTTAAAGTTTATACGGATCAGAGTGCACCCACACTGTTTACAGAGTGGTTATTTATGTTAGTGGATTTCTCCTGAGTGCACACCTGGTTTAAGTCCAGGACTTAATAAGGAAAATCTCACTTAAAGTTTACGTACGTTGATTTAGTTTGGTCGGCCAGCCAGCTAAGTCCAGTCTTCGGACCGCACAACCCAGTCATGGGGGTAAACATGACTTACGGCAAACAGGCCTAAGGGTGGTTTTTACAATATATGTTTATACATATTTAATTACGTATACAAGTTACTGATGATTTGAAGGAAAAGTATAAGTTTACGTGAAAAGGATCATTCTAGTGCTTAAATGACGATCTAAGGAAAACGTATAACGAAAAGTATATGTATGTTTATCATTAAATGTTTTTACAGTTTTAAAGTTAAAAGTTTAATTTAGCAGTTATAATATATGATTATAATAATTTACTGTTGAAATTGATGACAAAAGTTTTATGCAGAAATTTTTAAATTTATATTTATTCTAAAAGCAGTCTTGAAGTTATATTATTAAATATTGTTTTACGAAATTTTTTAAAAGCTCATTTTAGCCACACACTAATAATAATCTTATTTACTTACTGAGCGTCGTCTCACCCCAATCATATTTTATTTCAGATAACTCTGAAGGACATGTCAGAAATCAGGCTTAACAAGCATGCGGGTGGGGAATAGAAAAATAAAGATTGATTATAAATATTAGTATGGTTTCAGATATTTATGTTTGTGTAATTTTTCTTCTTTTGAGATAAGTGATTGTAACATGAATAATTAGCGCTCTGGTTTAATAAGAATCGAGTTTATTTGCTTCCGCTGTAAATCAGTAGTAAAGAGTTAATATCCCAGGCCCCTCGGGGTCGGGGTGTTACATTTGGTATCAGAGCAATAGGTTCTAGGTTCTGTAGACTTTAAAGAAATAATTTTACCAGAGCATAGGATATAGGTTCTGCATAATCTAATATATAAATTTTATCAGAGCATAGGTATAAAATATGATTTGGGTAGGATTGGGTAGTTTAAAATATTTATTTTAGTTTGTTATATTATTATACGTTAATAATAGATTTATGATTTTAAAATAACATTTGATCATTATTTAAGAATAGATCCTAAAGATAGTAGCATTAGAGGAAATGAGATTTACGTGAAGGCTCCCAAGGACAGGTAATAATTATAAATTCTCTAAGAAAAATAGTAGTATTATTGAAGACACGTTAATTAATTTAAATATATTATTTATGTTTGTAGAAACATGTACCCATATTAATGATTTATAATTAATTGTCAAATGCATTAATAATTTAAATTTTTATATATATAAATATAATAATAATATGTGAGATTTAATTATTTTCACTGTTGTTATTTTCACTAAATATATAAGAAATAACCCATTAGACCCTACTGAATTTAGAAGTGCTACACATACAAATAGATATGAACAAACGGTCTATTATGAAATCTGAATTTACCCAAAATTTCTTTGCATGTATAAGTTGGATATGAATATATATATATTTTTTTACATCACATATTTAGTTATCAACAGAACATTCAAACTTAATTTAGGAAAATATATTTTGGCAAAATCTTTAATTTTAATTTTGTATTAATTTATAATGAATTAAATATAATTTAAATATTATATATAGTTAAATTCAATATATATATATAATCCCTTAGCATGTGTAAGTTAAATATATCTATTTTTTTTTCATTACATATTCAATTTCCATCAAGTATCCAAGTTTAATTTAGGAGTACAAATTTTGATGAAACCTTTAATTTTGTATAAATTTATAAAAGTTAATACAACTTAAAATTTTCTATATAAAAAAAAAAATATACATGTATATTTTTTAATGAAAGCAATATAAAAATTTACTAATTTCTTTCAAATAACTAACCAATGTCAAATCATCAATTGGCAAAACATGCCCAACATATATTTGATCTAATAATAATAATAATAATAATAATAATAATAATAATAATAATACTAATGTTAATGGAATATATATATAAAAGGGGTACTCTTGTAGTTATAAAAAAAAAAAAAGGGGGCCTCATGGGTGGAAATCATCGGCTATAGCTCACTTACCCCCGAAGCAAGGTCAGGGCATGAGACCACTTGGGCGTAGTGGGGACTCGAACCCGCGATCACATGGATGCACGGCCGGTTCCTTACCACTAGGCCACCCACCCAAGTGGTGATCTAAGGATGAAATTAATTATAGTTAAAGCATTAATAAAGATGTAAAAACATAAAAAGAACCAAGAGTTTGCAAATTTTGCAATACGTGTCACTCGCTCAATTTCCGCGACACATGTCGCTATCCCTCGATTTGTGCAAAACGCGTTAATCGATATCTGTGACACGCGTCACCCCCTCTCGGTTCTCACGACACACATCGTTATCCCTTGATTTGTGCAAAATGCGTTGATTGATATCCATGACACGCGTCGCCCTCTCTTGATTCTCGTGACACTTATCGTTCTCTCTCGATTTGTGCAAAATGCGTTGGTCGATATCCGTGACACACGTCACTCTCTCTCGATTTCCACAACACGCGGCCATTCCCTTATAAAATGGGTACGCCCTCCTCAAACTCTAAGCATCACAGTTTTCTACCATCTTGAGCAACCACATTTCGGTTTGAAGAGATTAGTTCTTCCCAACTTTTCTCTTGGTTGTCTCATTACTCAAAAATGTTGCCAAATCACCCAACTCCTGAAGTTGCTGAGAGCAGCACTAGATCGTCGAACCAAAGATGGAGACCCAATAGGGCACAGCTGGAGGTTCTAGAGGAGGCCTTCCACAGCAGTCAAGGGGAACTCCCTTCAGTGGAGCAGACTATCTTGCTTGTAGCATAACTCCGACAGTATGGTCCAATCGAGCCGAAAAATATACGCTTTTGGTTTGAGAACCGTAGGCGTAGGCGGGGATCAGTTGGAGAAGCCACTATCTCAACAACTGCCCCATCAATTCTCCATATTACCTCCTCCGCCACTACCGACCCGAGCAGTGCCCCTGCCATTCTTCCAACCCTCTTCCCTATCGAGAATATTCCGCCTGTGAAACTTACAACTAATATCTCACCAATGAGCCATATCCCTTACAATGGCAATATCACAGTCACCACACTAAGGGTTTCGGATAATGCTGGCCTACTTCGACACTTCAAGGAAATCCGATTCGCAATGAGACTTATATACGGGCCACCAATAACTCGGGAAGAGAGCAGCTCTTCCTCCTTCGCCGAACAAATGGGCGTCCTCTCCCTTTTTCCGACCCAAGCCGGCGACATTATAAGAGGTCAATTCTACCAAGAAAGAACCCAGGCGGTTAGCAGTGACACCACTAGTACTGCGATAGATGCTGACGTTGATCTAAGGCTCTAAAGGCCAGATCTCGTATATTATTATTATTTTATTTATTTATAGGACATGTATGATATATCTACATATATATAATTATCTTTTTCCACATCTTCTGAATTTCTTTTCCATTTCAACCTCTATTAGACCAACGATTCACATTTCAATTCCCAAAATAAAATACTTCATTAAATTGACCCTCAATCTATTCTAAGATTTAGTTAAATCGTTAATCAATTTACTCTTTCTAATAGTGTAACCCAATTATACAGTACTCATTTTAAATTAGCAAATTTCGAGGACGAAATTTTTATAAGGAGGGGAGATTGTGATGACCCAAAAAAAAAAAAAAAATATATATATATATATATATGATTAAAGTACAATAATAATAAAATAATAAAAATGGTCATTTAGTTAATATCAATATATAAGTATTTTTCTGTAGGATCCTTGATTCCATATTTGATGCCTAAGAAAGACCTTGTCTTAGCGAGTGCTCAGAGACCATTGCGGCTCAGTCGCTCCCTGGAGGTCGGCCTGGTCAAAATGGAATTTCATAGGATAAACAGGATAGACACTATTTGTACACGTAAATAAGTATATATACATAAAATAGTGTTTTGACAGACATAATTTGTCGAAATACATAATAAGATAATAATAATATAGGAATCATATGTGGGGCCCACAATACTATGTGGGGTCCACATGAGTCCCGGAGCCACAAGACACTGTTTATATACGTAAATAAGTACATAAAATAATGTTTTAACTGATATAATTTGTAGAGATATATGATAAAATAATAATAATATAGGTATCCTATGCGGGGCCCACAAGACTGTGTGGGGCCCACATAAGTCCCGAAGCCGTATGGAGGTTTTCACAAGTCTCAAAGCTATGTAGGATGCATAAAATCGTATAAGAGTTATTCGAGTTACGTAGGATCCATTCGGGTCTCGAAGTTGTGTGGGGCCCACAAGACCATGTGGGGCCCACATGAGTTTTTAAAATTTAAATTTAATTCTTGTTCAAAAATAAATAATAAAATAAATAAATACTTAAAATAGTTTATAAGTAATAACAATGATAATAATAATGACAATAATGATTAAGAAAAATAATAAAATAATAAAATAATTAATTAACTAATTGATTAATTAATTAGGTAAGTAGTTAATTAAAAATTTATTTAGTGGGAATGGTGGCAAGCACTCCCACATGGCCTCCATCCCCATCCCATACTCAACCCATACCTTGCCCATCCCTTGCCCATTCTTTAATTTTAAAAAAAAAATAATTTCACCCATCTCCCCACATTTTTATAAATTCTATTTCTTCCCCAAAATTTTCCTATAAATAGGGAGCTCTCAACCTTCATTTTTCACAACAATTTTCCAAGGAAGAGAAGGATTAGTGAGTGAAAGAATTTGTGGTGGAGAGAGAATTTTTGAATAAATTCTCAATCACCCACTTTTTCCGATCTCATTTCTTAAAGATAACTATTGTGTTCGTAGCACACGGTAAAAGAAGAAGGTAAGTAAATTTGATTATGTTAGTATTTTTATTCAAAATTTATACCCGAGTTTATTTGTAAGTAAATTTTGATTATGTTAGTATTTTTATTCAAAATTTATACCCGAGTTTATTTGTAAGTAAATTTTGATTATGTTAGTTTCTTTTTATTTTAAATTCATACCCGAGCTTATTTTGTACGTAAATTTTAATTATGTCAATTAGTTCCACAAAATTTTCATGAGTTTATTTTCACGCATATTTAATTATACCAGTTCTATCTTTAATATACTTGCATCTATTTTTGGGTTAAGAAATGTTCCAATCCCCTCGGGTAAATTTTCAGCATTTCTTTCTATTCAAAAATAAAATTATATATATATTTTTAACACAAAAATTGTGTGGCATGAGTTTATTTCTACGTTACATTTTTATGTAAATATGAGTAAAGATAAGATTTTCACGATATTATTTTAAATTGCATAAATGATAATAAGATGATTTTCAAACCCCTTATGGCAACGAAAGTTCAAAGTTACAGATGCTCGGTACCGCAGCTTAAAGTTTATACGGATCAGAGTGCACCCACACTGTTTACAGAGTGGTTATTTATGTTAGTGGATTTCTCCTGAGTGCACACCTGGTTTAAGTCCAGGACTTAATAAGGAAAATCTCACTTAAAGTTTACGTACGTTGATTTAGTTTGGTCGGCCAGCCAGCTAAGTCCAGTCTTCGGACCGCACAACCCAGTCATGGGGGTAAACATGACTTACGGCAAACAGGCCTAAGGGTGGTTTTTACAATATATGTTTATACATATTTAATTACGTATACAAGTTACTGATGATTTGAAGGAAAAGTATAAGTTTACGTGAAAAGGATCATTCTAGTGCTTAAATGACGATCTAAGGAAAACGTATAACGAAAAGTATATGTATGTTTATCATTAAATGTTTTTACAGTTTTAAAGTTAAAAGTTTAATTTAGCAGTTATAATATATGATTATAATAATTTACTGTTGAAATTGATGACAAAAGTTTTATGCAGAAATTTTTAAATTTATATTTATTCTAAAAGCAGTCTTGAAGTTATATTATTAAATATTGTTTTACGAAATTTTTTAAAAGCTCATTTTAGCCACACACTAATAATAATCTTATTTACTTACTGAGCGTCGTCTCACCCCAATCATATTTTATTTCAGATAACTCTGAAGGACATGTCAGAAATCAGGCTTAACAAGCATGCGGGTGGGGAATAGAAAAATAAAGATTGATTATAAATATTAGTATGGTTTCAGATATTTATGTTTGTGTAATTTTTCTTCTTTTGAGATAAGTGATTGTAACATGAATAATTAGCGCTCTGGTTTAATAAGAATCGAGTTTATTTGCTTCCGCTGTAAATCAGTAGTAAAGAGTTAATATCCCAGGCCCCTCGGGGTCGGGGTGTTACAATACTAGCGCAGATGACCTAGGCCCGATTCAGGAACATGTTCGTTGATAGATATTATCTTGTCTCAGTCAGAGATGCTCGAGTACAGGAGTTTCTGAGTCTGTCCCAGGGGTCGTTGACTCTCCCGCAGTTTGCGGCGAGATTTATTGAGTTCTCTCATTTCTGCCCCTATATTGTCCCAAATGAAACAAAGAAGGTTAGAATGTTTGAGAGAAATTTGAGGCGTGATATTTACAGGTAGGTGACGGTACTGAGAATTCAGGATTTTGCAGAATTAGTTGACAGGGCCACTATAGCGGAGGAGAGTCTATCTAGAGAGACGGAGACACAGAGTCAGAAGAAGAGGGCTGCGCCCTCGATTTTTCAGGTAGGTCCCAATCGAGGCCCTTGGAGAGGAGGTAGATATGGTGGAGGCCAGAGACAGATGGTAGAGCATGGTGGATTTCTAGGCGGACAACTTCCTGCCATTTGTCCTAGATGCTGATGGAGACATCCTGGTGAGTGCCGATTAGGGGAGAATGTTTACTATTGATGCAGGAGGCCCGATCATATGGCTCGAACATGTAAAATGTCGTCAAATTATGCACAGGATCTCAAACCATTTCGAGGTAGATATCAGGCACCCTGCGGTGGTCAGCAGAGGAACACTGCACCGGCGAGGGTCTATGCGTTGACATCGGGAGACGCTGAGACGGTTGGAGATGTGGTCGCAGGTACTCTTACTACTGTACCATATAATATGATTGTTTTTTTTTATACAGGTGCCACCCACTCTTTTATATCGGCGGGATATGTGAAGATAACTGGAATAGAGACACAGCCATTAGATATAGAATTGTCTATAGGTACACCGATGGGATCTGTGATTAGATGCAGGAGGGTACTTCGGAATTTTCCAGTAAGTAATTAGGAGAGAGTGCTTTTAGCCGATCTTGTGGTTTTGGATATGCAAGGATTTTATGTGATACTGGATATGGATTGGTTAGCTATTTATCACGCTAGTATAGATTGCCATCAGAAAGAAGTAATTTTCAGGCCCCCGGGTGAGCTAGAATTTAGATTTAAGGGTTCACACATGCGTGCCTCGCCATAGCTAGTGTCGGCTATTCAGGTGAGGAGACTACTACAGGATGGTTGCCAGGGGTATGTCACATACATAAAAGAATTGCCAAAAGAAGTATTTGGACAAGATGACATATCAGTAGAGCAGGAATTTCTAGATGTATTTCCAGAAGAATTTCCTAGTTTGCCACTAGATCATGAGATTGAGTTCACTATATACTTATTGCTGGGATCTACACCAATATCTAAAGCACCGTACCATATGGCACCAGTCGAGTTGAAAGAATTGAAAGATCAGCTACGTGAATTATTGGATAAGGGTTTCATTAGGCCCAGTGTGTTGCCTTGGGGTGCACCAGTTTTGTTCGTGAAAAAGAAAGATGGAACCATGAGATTATGCATTGATTATAGGGAGAGATAAATAAATTAACAGTCAAGAATAAATATCCTCTTCCTATGATCGATGATTTATTTGATCAACTCTAGGGGACCCAGGTCTACTCTAAAATTGACCTGCGATCGGGTTACCACCAGGTGAAAGTTAAAGAAGAGGACATTTTGAAGACTGCTTGTCATACCAGGTATGGGCATTACGAGTTTTTAGTGATACCATTTGGGTTGACTAATGCATCAGCGGTTTTCATGGATTTGATGAATCGGGTGTTCCACCAGTAATTGGACTAGTTTATGGTTGTGTTCATTGATTATATACTGGTATACTCAAGAAGTTTCGAGGAGCACAAACATCATTTGAGGCTGGTATTGCAAGTATTAAGGGAAATGAAATTATATGCAAAATTCAAGAAATGTGAGTTTTGGTTAAGGCAGGTTATTTTTCTCGGCCATGTAATCTTAGAAGCAGGAGTAGCAGTTGATCCGAGTAAAATAGAGGTAGTCATGAATTGGGAGAGGCCAGGAAATGTTTAGGAAGTCAGGAGTTTTCTGTGGTTAGCAGGTTATTACCGGCGTTTTGTGGAAGGTTTCTCCAGGCTATCATGTCCATTAACATGACTTACAAGGAAAAATGTGAAATTTGAATGGATTGATGAATATGAGTAGAGTTTTCAAGAGTTAAAGTAGCGGTTAGTTTCAGCTCTAGTACTGGCTATTCCATCAGGGGAGGACAGTTTTGTAATATACAGTGATGCCTCTATGAAAAGTCTTGGATGCGTGTTGATGCAGCACGGCAGGTTTATTGCATATGCATCTATGCAGCTTAAAGAATATGAGAAGAATTATCCTGTCCATGATTTAGAACTTGTTGCAGTGGTGTATGCTCTCAAGATTTGGAGGCATTATTTATATTGTGGAAAGTGCGAGATTTTCACTAAACATAAGAGTTTGAAATATTTATTTTCTTGGAAAGAGTTGAATATGAGGCAAAGAAGGTGGCTAGAACTTATTAAAGACTATGATTGCACGATTAATTACCACCCAAGAAAAGCAAATGTATTGGCAGATGCTCTGAGCAGGAAATCAGGGGGATCCGTACTGGCAGCTATGGAGATTCAACACTCAATTATAGTGGATTTGGAGAGGCTCAGTATAGAATTGGTGGAGGAGAGTCCTCAGGCAGTTATTTCCAGTCTAGTGGTTTAGCCTACACTTTACGAGAGGATTAAAGCAGCTCAGGGTGATGATGCAGAGTTGGCAGCAGTGATGGTTAGAGTACGTGATGGTTAGGGTGAGGAGTTCAGCATATAAGGTGATGGAGCTCTGCGATTTTGTACTAGGCTATGTGTTCCTGAAGATACTAAGATCAGGAGAACTATACTAGAGGAGGCTCACAGATCCCTATACACGATTCATCCCAGCAGTACTAAAATGTACAGGGATTTGCGAGGTATTTCTGGTGGAGTGGAATAAAGAGGGAGATAGCCAAATTTGTTCAGCAATGCTTGACGTGTCAGCAGGTGAAAGCTAAGCACCAGAGACCGATAGGATAGTTGCAGCCATTATTCATTCTAGAGTGGAAATGGGACCACGTTTCGATGGACTTCATTACAGGGTTACCACCAGTACGATAGGGATTGAATGCGATTTGGGTGGTTGTAGATCGTCTGATAAAGACCACTCATTTCATCCCTATTAAAATTGGTTATTCCATGGACATATTGGCAGAGATATATGTTCAGGAGATAGTTCGTGTTCATGGAGTACCAGTATCTATAGTCTCAGACCGAGATCCTCGGTTTACTTCACGATTCTGGAAAAGTTTTCAGGAGGCTATGGGTACGCAGTTAGCTTTTAGCACTGCTTTCCATCCCCAGACAGATTTTCAGACTAAGAGAACAATTTAGACACTAGACGATATGTTTCGTGCTTGTGTGCTTGATTTTGGGGGCAGTTGGATTCAGTTTATGCCGTTAATTGAGTTTGCTTACAACAATAGCTATCAAGCTAGTATCGACATGGCTCCATAGAAGGCAATATGTGGCAGGAGATGTCGTTCTCCTCTTTTCTGGGATGAAGTAGGTGAAAGGCGAGTTTTGGGTCCCGAAATAATACAACAGACATCCGACAAAGTTCGATTAATTAGAGAAAGAATCAGTACAACATAGAGTCGGCAGAAAAGCTATGTAGACACTCACCGCCGAGAGTTGGAATTTGATGTGGGAGATTGAGTATTTTAGAAGATAGCTCCTCTGAAAGGAGTTATGAGGTTTTGAAAGAAGGGCAAGTTGAACCCTAGGTATATTGGTCCTTTTGAGATACTTGAGAGAATAGGGTCATTTGCCCATAGGCTAGCTTTGCTGCCAGCTTTGGCTCAAATTCATGACATGTTTCATGTTGTCATGTTATGAAATACGTCCTAGATCCATCCTACATCATCAGCTACACAATGATAGAGCTTAAAGATTCATTGGCATATGAAGAAGTATCAGTACAAATTTTGGATAGAAAGATTCAGGCTTTACGCACTAAAGAAATACAGTTAGTTAAAGTTTTGTGGAGGAATCACGCTATAGAGAAAGCTTCTTGGGAGCTTGAGGAGCAAATCAGACAGAGATACCCGAAGTTGTTCCAAGAGCTAAAGAAGTACTTAGGTAAAGTATAATAGTTAGATAAGTTTTCTTGCAGGTACATGTATTGATTTTAGTTAGTAGATAGTTTTAGTTTTATATATGTAATCTCCCACGACGTAATGTAACCACAGTATTCCTCCGCCACAAGTGAGGGTAGGTAATAAAATAAGTAGACCTTTTTCCTTTACTGAATGATGGAGTGTATAATGGGATATAGATAGTAAATTTCGAGGACGAAATTTTATAAGAAGAAGAGAATGTAACAACCCGAAATTTTTGCATAGGGTTCATCAACGAATAAAGGGGATTCGTTGACGAGTGCATAAGGGACTTCGTCGACGAAGCCACCTCTCGTTGATAAGAAAGTACTGAAAGAGGTTTTTGAACAGACTAAATTTTGTCGACAAGGAGTGAACTTCGTCGACGAAATTATTGAAGGAATCGTCGACGAGATGACGTGGCTCGTTGACAAATCCAGTCCCATAAATAGCTAAAACTCGGATTTTTATCCATTTTCAGTGCTCCTTTCTATCACTACGTCTCTCTCTCACTTCTCTCTTTGTTTTCGGGCTTGTTCCTCGCTCGATCGAAGATTTGAGGCTACCACGACGCTCCTGGCGAAGTTCGTTGCAAGTTTGCTGGAGCTGATTGTTCGAAAAGTTGGATTGGATTTCGTCCCAATCTCAGGGTAAGGCATTTTATTTAATATTTGCCTTTCCCTCAGTTATGAGAAATGTTGTAGGTAAGAAAATACTGATATTTCGTTCTAGGGAATTTTGTTTTTAGGAGGTCGAGTTAGGAACCCTGCGGGTATAGAGCCAAAATTTTATAGGGGCTTTTCAAAGTTAAGATAAGGGAAATATGCTATACTTAGAGTTTTTATAATGCTATTAGAGATTTCATAAACATATATTTATACCAGTTTGTTATATTGTTTTTACAGAATATGAGTTTAAACGCTTATGTGGCCTGAGCAAATTTTCATGTGATGAAGAATTTATACAGCTTTTATAATATATCATACTATACTGAATACACAGATATAGACAGTATATACAGTTTATATAGTTTTTCCCAGTATATAGGGTTATATAGAATATACAGATATAGATATATATTCACAGAGATTATATAGAGAAATTTACATGCATATACAGCTTTTATATGAATAGTTTCATGAAACAGATATATATACATATACATGTATACAGTTTTACTCAGATCAGTATATATATTAGAGTTTTATACAGAACAATATATACAGAGTTATAACATTCCATATTTCTTATTACCATAACATACAAAATATACAGATAGAGTATACAGAAAGATATATAGAGGTAGCATCAAGATGCTACAGATACAGTATATAGAGATTACAATATTTACAGTACTGAAAGATAGCGTTATGGTAATTTTCGAAACATGATGAAAACAGTAAAAGAGTATATATGTATATATTTATATAGTATCAGATCCCTGTGGAAATATTACAGACAGATACAGTTACAGAGCACGGTACCGTTTCTATATACAGATAGAGTGCAACTACATATCTTAGATAGTGTGTGGGTACCGTTAATTGTGCTCGGAGAGGTTGCAGCTCCCCAATTCACTGGGTGGAGGGGGCCGATTTGATGAGGTAGTAGCCAGTACTGAGCTTAGGAGTGAATGCAGTTTGGCTGGGCTGAGGTAGTGTAGAGTATATTGACTTATCTAGAGGGCCGACCAGATGAAGTCTCGCCTACGGGCGGCATAACCCTGCCATGAGGGGTCAAATCATGAAATACAGAGTCATAGGTATAAACCACAATTATGTATATGTATACAGTTTTACAGTATATGATGAGTATAGTATGATATTAGCAGTATGAAAAGTAGAAAATACAGATGATACAGTTATATTTTAAACTGTGAAAAGAAAGATATGCTTTACATATTATTTTTTATATTACAGTTCAGTTGCTATTTATAAAATATTCTTAACTTAGTTGCCGCACACTAGTAATAACATATTTCTACTTATTGAGCGTCGACTCACCCCATTACTTTAACATTTTTCAAGTGAGCCAGTTAGGCAAGCAAATCAGGCTCGCGGATAGAGAGTATTTTGATTACCCTGGTTATAGGGTGAGTTTTTGACAGAGTTGTGTATATTTTTTGGTAGATGATGATGGGGGGGTTATGTTTGTATGGTTATGGTCTGTATATACTGGATTCTGGTATTATATCGTATATATGTGAATGGTTGTATGATATGTGTTCCCGCTGCTTAGGTATGGATATAGATACACAAATATATATATATATATATATATATATTGAACTCTGGTATGTTATAAAGGATGTTAGTTTATTTTTCTGCTGCGTATTTGATGTTAGAGTATCATATACAGGTGAATGGAAACACGTGGCACCCGGGCCCCACGTGGTGGGTTTGGGCCGTCACATTGTGCAAGTTAGTGCACAACATAAAACCGTTCAGACCGTGTAATGCAACAACCAACGATGTACAATACAAAACACAGTCACACACAGATAATAAGGAAAGCAAATAAGTAATGACTCAAGAATTAACGTGGTTCAGCAACGTGCCCATGTCCATGTGAGTAAGCGGCGACTAATATTCATTATCATCATAAAACCAGGGTTAAAACATTGTATATATGCCAACCTAACATATACAAAGGGATTAAGAAGTTCCCTAAATACCCCTGTATCGATCTCGGAGGTTTTGTCTCCAAAACCCCAATCTACTTATCTTCCTAATTCAAAATTCATAAAACAGCGCTGAACAAAACCGTCGACGGTTTCTTACTGAGATTGAAACCGTCGACTATTTTAGGCAAAACATCAAAGATTTCTTCCCGAAGCTAAACCATCGATGTAACCGTCGACTGTTTCTTCCTGCAGCTCAGCTTCCTTGTTTTTCCTTAGTATACTTTCTCTTTGCATGTGTTTTGGTGAATATTCACCTCTTGAGAGAAATATGAAAGCATACCTGCAGCTCCACCTAAGACAGTAGGTTGGGATGCCTCCTATCTAGCAACTGGAGATGTTGATCAAGTCCAAGTAATGCTTGAATTTGTCCATGGTAATAGACTTTGTCAACATATCTATTGCATTCTCATAAGTATGAACTTTCTCAAGTAGTAGTTCACCAGAAGCAACCAACTCCTTGATCCTATGAAACTGCACATCTATGTGTTTGGTCCTCACATGATATGTATTTGTAAGAAAAATTAAAGAAAGACTAGTGGTTAATGATCGAGTGATAGGAATTCAACTTTAAAATGTAGTAAGTATATGTGACCTAACTAAAAGAATAACTAATGTTTGACAATGAAGAAGTTGTAGTTAATATACTAAAAATCTTCTGATAAGGTTTGCTTTGTTAGAATTGTCAAAGGTAATGTGGTAGGAGGCATCATATGTATGAAACAATTTGCCAAGAAAATAGCTTTCTTACTTTGTTTAAAAAAAAAGAGAGAGACCATTTTATTAATGTTAACGTGTTAATGACATGGTAGGGTCCAAAATTTTTTATTAGACAAATAGTACACATGTTGGTCATATATATGTTTGTATATATACATAATTTAAGTATAGTCAAATCACATTATAGCTATACTTTGATGTTAGTAAAATTTAATAGAGACAAACGAAAAAAAATATCTTTGAAAAAAAATAGAATGTAAATTGGATGATAATTTCTAATTTTTTTAAAGAGTTGTGTACTATGAATAGGTTCATCCAAAATATTTCTATGAATGTATTTAATCATTGATGGATTGAGAAAACTTGTATAGTGGTGAGTACGTTTTATAACTGTATCGTTTTTTATATTTTTATTTATTTTCACACCTCTGAGCACAATAAATTTTTAAAAATTAAATGGATGAGACATATAATAATGTGACATTTTCTAAAAACTAAAAACTATAAATCAAAAAGCAAAAACATTTATATTGTAATCTCCACCAAGGTTAAAGCAATGTTATTATAGCATCTTTTAATTCCAAAAAATAAGGAAAAAAAAAAAACTTATTGCCAAAACTTCTGCCAAAACCATCTCCTCCTCTTTTTCAGTAGCCATCACTGATCCTCTCCCCTTCATAGATTTTCTTGTATCACTATTGATTGCATGGGAGCTTCTTTTAGGTTTCTTTGTTAATGTGTTTTTTTTTTAGTTTTTCTTTTTAGCAAGAATTTTAAATTAATGAAAAAAATAATAAATAATAAATAATAAAATTAATTCAAGAGTATAATGAAAAATTATAAAATCAAGAAAGTAAAAATGATAAGAAATTTTTTTTTGAAAGAATTGACATGAGGAGAGGCAAATTTAAATTTAAATTTGGATGGATTTAAATAAATTTTAATATAATTTTACATTCCTTTTTATTTAAATTCAATACAAATTCAAATTTATGGTCTATTCAACCATAGGGAAAGAAAAATTATACAAAAAACAATGATAAAAATAGTACTAATAAATTTATATGCCGGTTACACAACTTGGGTTTCCCGTTACCGATCCAGAAGATTTCCTCAATGGGGGCAAAAATATATATAAATAATAAAATATAAATATTAATTAAAAAACACATACGTTCACAATTAACACTAGTACTAATTATTTCAAATAATATTTATATATATATAAAAAAAAAAGTTCTTGTTTGTTGCTTTTGAGAATCGGGACAGATGGGTATTTTCAGTAGAGCATCTCCTTAATTTGCTCAATAGCTCCCTACATTTTAAAAATTCCAATGGGCGTTTCTGCCTCTACTCGCATGTTCATAGGTTTGCCAATATTGCTTGACCATAGCTATGAGTAATTTCTTCAAAAGTTTAAGAAATTAACTGTATGCGTTATAGTTCATGGTAATTTAATGAAGCTTTAGACATTAATTGTGCACTCATGTGCTCCTCATGTAACCTAATGACATTGAATTTATTTAAACTCAGTACTAAATTTTTAAAATTAATAAATACAAGATAAGTTTTTAATCATCTTGTTAATGCCAAAAGGGTCTGCATAAAGCCACCATTGCGCCACTTTGGGCACTATGTGTGGCATCAAATCCGGGAGGGTGAAAGTCCGTTCGTCCATTGACACACCCATGATAATTCACTGGTGTAATGACTTCAGAAGGAATTGAACCCGTGACCTTCGGGTTATCAAAGTTACAAGTCGTGCTTACCGCTTGAACTGACCCAGCTGGACTAAACTCGAAAGAATGCTATAATCGAAAGAACTCCTCTCTGCCCAAAACTCTCACGGTACTTAACCTACTCTCAAATGCACCCTTAAGAAGAATCAAACCCTAATTTTAGTTTTGATTTTTAAAAACAACGACAAAGCTCCAGTCGAAACATTATAATCTCAATTAATCCAACCCAAGCATACAAAGCAATCATGGTAGGGCTAGCTAGGGAACCCTAGTAGAAATGGAAAGCATCAGATAACAGTACCTAGGTAGAAAAAATGTGACGGGGGCATCAAATAATAGTAGTGAAGGTCTAATGATGGCTGAGGGCTATTCACCTAGTTGCAAAATGTTTATTTGTGTTTATTTATTTTTCAATTTCACATCAGATTTTTTTGTTAAAAAAATTGAATTAAGTTAAATTTACTCACTGGGGTTATAAAGGAAATTAATCTTTACCTATTTGGTTGTTACAAATTATGTAGTACCATTTTAACACATGTATAATCTTAAATTTTCAAATCTATTTTCAATAAGCGAAAATCAATTCTTTACCATTTTAGTAAAATTTGATTAATTTTTTCTTTAGTAGATAAAGTGGTTGGCCTCAATAATGCTTAACAAAATAAAATAATGGCAGGGACTTCAATTATTTCAAATTAATTTTATATTAAACTAGACTTGATAGAACAAATAAAATGGATAATTTATGACGGATTAGGTGGATGTTAGACGAGTAAAATATAATTTAAGTTTGAATCAATTAAGGCCAGGCGCAGATTGGATAATTTATGGCAATAAACAATGTTATGTTTGAAATTATGATTTAGTAAATTCTTAGAAAATTAATAACGAACCACCAAATTAAAATCATTGTTAAAATTTAGTAATTAAATAATAATGCATTCGCGCAAACGAAACTGTAGGAATAAAAGTATATAAAAAAATCTAAATCTGAAGTGGTAATCTTAATTATTTTTAAAGTCATAAATGTAAAACAACTAACAATCCAAATTTAAATAGAAGACATAATTATTCTTAATGTAAAACTCTAAAGCATTAATAAAACCCACAATTTATAATGTTTTTTTTGCATCTAAATTTAAATATAAAAAATCATAACTATTCTCAAAACTAATTCTTAAACAAATTGACTAGTAATCTTTTTCATTAACTTTGACCCTTGTAAGATGTAGTTATGCATGATCCACAATATTTATCACTAGAGAGAGAGAGAGAGAGAGAGAGAGAGAGAGAGAGAGAGAATGCTTTGAATGGTGGATTATTTATTTAGGTCATTTGATAAAATTACTTAATTAGCTTCTAAATGCATTAAACCCGACTCTAAGTGTAACTTAAATCTATTTATGTAAGTTAGTTGACTGTAATTTAGTTACAAATTCTATCCTGAACGTCTCTTTATTTCCATTTAACCTTTTGAATTGTTGAAAACAAAACATTTTGGTAAAAGGTTGTAACAAATAACATGTTTGATAAAATATTTTTGTTTTAGTAAAATATTGTGTTTAAAATCATTTTCAATAAAATTAAATATTACAAAAAATAAGAACTTTTTTGAGTAAAAGATACTCACCTTGCTGAAGTTCAACAAAAAAAATAAGAACCTCCCTTAAACTTTCAAAAATCCCAAAACCTCTTAAGTTTCAAAAATTCAATAATTCTATCCCAAATTTGCCTCCAAAAAAAAAAAAAAAAACATAGACCTCCCCTTATATATGACAAAAAGTCAAATGTTAAAAGTCAAATGTTAGAGAGGTCTATGGGATTTTTAAAATCTTTGAACAATGACTTTTATCCAAAAATTTTAAGATACTAAAAGAATTAAAATCTAAAAGTTTTTGTCGTTAAAAAATGAAAATATTGCATGGCTATCCATCAAGAAGTAAGGGTTGGTCATAAAACCCTTATTTTCTTGAAAATTCGAAGCTTTTATTGTAGTTAGGGCAATGCACAAGACATTTGTAATCGACCCATGAAGAGTGTTTTAATTATAATGTTAACTATTTTTGGTTCTTTTGCCCACAAAGTCTCCTAAAGTGTTGAGATATCTTGTATTTTATCCCACATTACTTATGTCTAACAAGTGCTTAGTACAAGACTTTTATAAATAATGTTACCTACAAGCATGTAGCCAATGCGTAAGAGAACTTGGGTATAGTTGGGATTTGGGTGAGAGTGGTACTTCTTTTGTAATTTCTTGTTATTCATAGTAAATATTTTCTCCTTGGTTGGCTATGGACCTAGGTTTCACATTGAAGTCGAACCACGTTGAAGTGTTCAATCAAGATGTTGTCTGTTAAACTTAATATTCAGAAGTTTGATGAAAGAACGATTTTAGTTTGTGGAAATTGAAGGTAACAACAACATTTGTACAACAAGGATTGTTGAAGGCATTTAAGGGAAAGATTGCGTTGATCGAGTTATTCAAAGATGCGGAGAAGGAAGAGATGTTGGAGAAAGCTCGTGGTCTAGTTTTGTGATCATTGGCCAACAATGTAATCAAAGAGGTCAAAGGAAAACATACCAAATCTCTAATGAATTGACTATATCTGAAACAAGGTTGTATAATTTTGTGAAATGAAGCAAGGTACACCTATTGAAACTCACGTTGATAATTTAAATAAAATAATCATGGATCTTTTTCTTTTTTTTTTGGATTCGTCCGGGTGTCCACAACCATCAACGACGTCCGTTTTACGGTCCGTCGCACCAGTCGTGACTAATCCCATGCCCACGTGACAGCGGCCCCACACCACCACGCAGGAGGTAAACTCAGGTGCTCGCCGCAGGAATCAAACCCGGGGTGGGAGAAATCACTGACCTTGTGAAAGGCAACCCCGAAATCCGCCCTTGCCAACTGAGCTCAGCCCTCATGGATCTTGCCAATATTGATGATGGGAATCAAACCTTGACACTTTTATAATCTTTGCCTAAATCTTAAGAGCACTTGGTTCAAACATTGTTGTATGGTAAATCAATTATATGCATGGAGGATGTTAAGACTGTTGGCCTAATAAGACTTAATCTTATTTTGATGATAACAAATTAAGATTACTAAGTAAGCTTTCAAGTTAAGTTTCAGGAATCAAGTATCTTACCAAGTGAAGTGATTCTAATTGAAGAGATTTGTTGAAGCTTAGACAGTTACAAGTCATGAGAAACATGAAGTATATTGAAGAATTGATCCAAAGCTCAGATGATTATTGAAGCTATACAACATGAAGTCTTAGGAACTTAGTTGTTTGTATCTTGTTAGTTTCATATAAGTACTTCTATTTTCAAGATTGCATTTGCAGCTCTTGGGATTCATTTTGGACTTAGAGACCTGATATAAAACATGGAAAATATTTTTGTAAGGTCTAAAATACATTTTCAAAGTTAACCAAAACAAGTTTTGGAATCTAAATGTGAAAAACACTAAGTGGTTTAGTGGTCAGGCAACTAATGGTTATCTATCAGACAGCTGATATGCTGCTGCCAGTATTAATAAAAGAACATAATAGGATCATGCGACTGAACCCTCGGGATCAAGCAACAAACTTGTTACTGCCTATTCTGGTGCACTATTTTGAATAAGTTCAGGCTATTGACCTCATGGATCAGGAAACTGAAGTCTATGTTTTAAACTTCTAACAGCGTGGATTTTCTTTCCAAATTCAAACGTTTGAGTTTCCAAACTTGGGAAAAATGGTAAGAAAGTTTTGTACTCTATATAAAGCTTATTTTTTCGCAAACTAGGGCAACCAAACTCACACATACAATTCAAATTCGTGTTACACTCTTGCTATACTCTCTAAAATCTGCTGTGAGCCTTTTGCTGAAATCCCTAGCTATTATTCTGATTAAATCTTAATTCTACAATCAGAATACTTTAGATTTCTTGTGAGCTTCAATCTGATATTGATTATCTAAAGTATATTGTGCTTTATTTTGTACAAATTCTGCTATAACTAAGAGTGATTATCTTGTATGAATTTTTGTATTGTTGTTGTGCAAACTTTAATGGTTTAGGGTTGTTGAATCGTTGCCTTTTGAGAGGGTATTCTCATTAGAGAGGGGTCTCTGTAAGAACCCGAACTGTGATAATGGGGTTATATATGTAAATAGAGGGACATTTTGGTAAAAGAGCAGGTTCGTCGACGAAGCCGGATTTCGTCGAAGAAGCTTTTGTTCTTCTCGTTGATGAAATTCAGAGCCTCATCGACAAGAAAAAGCCGAGGGGTTCAGGAAAATTTAAATATCAGGGTTCGTCGATGAAATTGTTGCCTCGTTGACGAAATCCCTGAAGACCTCGTCGTTGACGAGAACACCAACTCGTCGACGAAATCCTCCGGGTCAAAGGCTTATAAAAGATCTTTTGGGGGTTGCTTCTTGGCTAAGCTTGGAAAATTCTCTCTCTCTCTCTCTCTCTCTCTCTCTAAGATTCAAAGCTCTCTCTCTCTCTCTCTCTCTCTCTCTCTCTCTCTCTCTCTCTCTCTCTCTTCGATTCCTTCCCCGTTTGTCGCCGGATTTACAAATCCAAAGTTACTGCGAGGATCAGTGAAGGATTCTCTATGTTTCTAGCGGATCGAAATCTCGTTGGAGCGATTTCGAGTTTCAGGCCAAAATCGAGGTAAGACTCGGTTTTCATTTCTAATTCAGTATATGTGTAGTAGTACGGATTGTAAGTATGTTTTGTACTATGGTTTGTAGGTTTTAGAGTCTCAGTTCATAGTTTTGAGGACCGTAAAGTTCGTAATTGGAATTTGGGTTAAGGTAAGGGGATTCTGTTTATATCAGTCCATTTTTGAAATCAGGATTGATAAGCGTGTAGGCTACGATCATATTTATGTTTTGGCTACTTATTTGGGGAAATCTATCAGGTAAAAATGCGGGATTTTTGGGTTACAATTTTTCGGGAAATTTGGGGATTTCGGGTATCATCTTTATTTTGTTTGGAAATTTGTTGGTTGTATTAAAATTGTATTATTGAGGTGACCGTAATCTATATTTGTATAAACTGTATACTTGAAATTGTAAATGATATGATTTTTCGTAAACCAAATAAGTGTGGTATATATGCTTGTATGTATTTGTTCCAGATATTTGTAAAACAACTATGTGGCGGCTAATTACCATACACTGAAATGTATAGGCACGTGAGTTCCAACATAATTCCAGGTTTTGTGAAATCGACTAGTGGTAGCTAATTACCATATGCCAAAACAGCTATGTGGTGGCTAATTACCGTACATTGTGCCATGGATCGGTTAACTACCGTAGGCAAGAGTATCCGGCTCTATATCCGAGGGTGTGAAATATCACCAATCTAATTCTGGTTGGTCACCGAAGTGGTGTGAGCTATATGCTACATCGTATGAAGCAATGGATTCAGTGGGCCTAGGTCGTCGCAGCGTAGTTGTACATGGGGCAATGTAATCGGGGTGAGACTAGGTGACCTTGTGTAGTTGTGTATGTAGCAATGGATTCACTATTGGGCCTGAGTCATAGATCTTTGTAGTTGTATATGTAGTAATGTAATCGCTGTGAGACTAGGTGACTTTGTGTAGTTGCGTATAATGCAATGGATTCACCATTGGGCCTTGATCGTCGTAGCGTAGTTGCGTGTGTAGTAATGTAATCGCTGTGAGACGAGGTGACCCGGTGTAGTTGTGAGCTAGTGTGACGACACTGGCCGTATGTATGTATGTATGTATGTATGTTGGGTATCGTATGAACTAGAATGATTTTCTGAAAATACCGGAACTGTATGTAATTGTATGAAACTATAGGAATTGTTTCAAACTGTATCGTATGTATAGTGTTATGAAGTATGTAAAATGACACTGGTATGCCACACACTGATATAAATTGCTTTCTTCCTTACTGAGAGGTGTCTCACCCCGAATGTACATACAATATTTTTAGAGCCTTTAGGTAGCGATAAGTAGCATCCTAGCGTTGGGAAGTAAGGGGTGTCGTAGCTACTGCTAGTACCTTTTAGGTACGAGTTGTGGTATCCAGGTTGTTGGGATGGTTTTTGTAGACACCTGGGGGTGTATTTGTATTATGGGAATGTGTATCCTAGCTTGTGTAGACTCTGGTATGATACTGGTTATGTATAAAAAATCGTATTCCGCTGCATATGTTGATAAGTATGGATGTTTGTATGTATGTTTATAGGACATCTGTGTACCCCACGGGGTTGGACCCTCTTTGTATGATGCATCATGTATGTTTAATTGATATAGAGACATGTTAGATTACTTAAATCCACCTCCGGGTCCCATTTCCGGGTTCAGGGTGTGACAGTCTCCACCTCCAAACAGAGAGAGGGTTACTTCACCTGTTCAACAAAGTGGTAAAGGAGATCCTTATAGAGAGTTGCTTGAGAAAGCTAGATAGTCAGGTAAGGGGAATACATGTTATGCCAGCTTTATTAGACATTTTACCATTATAACATAGTATTTGATTAGAGCATGAAAATTATACAGTTTTACAGAATATATTTGTAGAGTTTTATTTATTTGTGTGGCATGAGAAATACTGGGATAATATAGAATATTTATACAGATTTACAAAAACATGATTATATACTTTTTACAAAGTTATGAGATATAACTTCTACAGTTTTATTTACAGGGCTATGACCATATCAAGTTTTATAGATGTACAGTTACATGAGTAAATGTGTTATGTTTCAAAGCGCGATTATACAGTGAATTACATAACATGATGATACAATATTTTTATAGAACCATGATTATATAGTAATTATACAAAACATAAAACCATGACATAGAGAAATACAGATTATATAAAGCATAGAGTCATGACATACAAAATTACAAAGTTACAGAATTACAGATATATAGTCATTACAGCGTCTTGGCTATACAGTTGATATAGAATCATGGTTATTACAGAAATACAAAATCATGGTAAAATAGTTAAATTTATATAGAAATAGTAATATACAGTATCAGACCCCGATGGAACACAGTAGTTTACAGAGCACGGTACTGTTGCTACACAATATAGACAGTGCAACCATATGTCATAGATAGAGTATGGTACAACTAATTGTGCCCTCAGGTGGAGTTGTGAGCTCCCTAGCGTTCGGACCAAGTGGAGCGGGTCTTTCATGCTACAGGCATACAGATATGCATACAGTTAGGCTAACACTGGAGGGCCAATCAGTGTTTAGCCCCTCCTATGGACTGCACAACCCAGTCATGAGGGGGTAAGTCATGACATATAGCCACCCAAGGGGAAGTTTTACAGATTTATGTATATGTATAGTGCACACAGAAAGAAAAGATTATTTATTATAGATAGAAGTACTTTCGAATAGATAACTCAGAAATTCTCATATTCTAAATGACATAAGCATGTATTATTATACAAATGTTTTCTTGATGTATATTGTATGCAGTATTAATTAAATGATATGTTACCAACTAACTCATATGCCACACACTGGTAATAACATGTTTCTCCTTACAGAGAGGTGTCTCACCCCAACATTATTAAATATTTCTAGTAATCTAGAGAGGCGAGCAGGGCCGACTCAGAGGTAGAGGTGGTGTTGAGTTGGCATAGTTTTTTGGGGTGAGTTTTGGGCTGGTTTGTGGAGCCCATAGTATTTTTGTGACTTTTTGGAAGTGTTATGTATATGTGTGTATGGGTACAACTAGGTACATAGTACTCTGGTATTGTATTTTGGAATATGTTGGATATGTATGTACTTCTGCTGCTTAGGTGTTATATAAAGTGCACATGTTACCACGGTCCCGCTTCGAGTCATGATGATGATAGTTATGTTCATGCAACGTATTAGGAATTATATTAATGTTAAAAAATGGATGAAAATTTTAGGTTGTTATAGGTGGAGTGGCACCTAATACAACACTTTACAGGTTGATGCACCTAGTTCTCTTAACCGGGTCTGAACCAGTCTAGGACTATTCACAGGGCTAGTCTACCTCTTTCGACCGTACATCGTGTTGATTAAGGTGTAATCCCAAGAAATGGGGGGGGGGGGTGAATTGGGTATTTTAAAATTCTTTTAACCTATTTACCACTTACTCCCTATTTGTATATTATCAATTGCTGGGATTTCTAACTAACTTAAACTTGATTTTATCAATAAGTTCTTTTTACCCAATTAAATGTGTGTAGAGTTATTCAACATACACATGTAATACGAATAATAAAGTGTAATGTGGAAAGTAAAGAGTTAAGGGAAGAGAGAAGACAAACGTAATTTTTACGAGGTTCAACCAACTCGGCCTACGTCCTCGCCTTGAGCAACCCACTCAAGGATTTCACTAAAATCCATACTCTTTAAATTGGGACAGAGCTTCCCTTACAATCCACTGCTTACAAGAGGCACAACTCCCTCATACTCCATTGCTTACAAGAGATACAACTCTCTCCTCAAACCCCAGTTCACAAGCCAAGCCGTGAATATAATGAATCTGTAAAACACTCAAAATTGCTTCCAACAAAAGCTAGTGAGTACAATTCAAATTCCTAATACATTAACATATGATGTAACTTGAAGCTCAGAATGTATGAAACGATACAATTGTTTATGTATAATATGCTTCAACACACAATTCTATTTTTATAAAATCTCCCAAAATGTTTGTACGAATGAATACTTTGCAGAACTTAGGTTAAATCTTTGAATACAAAAACAATTTTGAAGATTACAAAGATTTGACACACATTGTCAAAAACAATAATTCTCTCACAATTTCAATCTCGATGTGATCTTGGTAGTATTTGCCCTAATGTATACATATATATATATATATATATATATATATATATATATATATATGTATGTATGTATCTATATGATGAGAATACCAAGGATTAAAAACTTAATATATGATTTTCAGAAAATACCCTTCAATATATATAGATATAGTTATGCACTTCTTAGGATATCTAATCAACTAGTTTAGAAGTAACCAAAATATCACGTCTTTAATTTTGAACATACTTGAATGATTACTCTTTAAACAATGGCCAAATAAAGACTTTCTCAAGTATTCAACTTGTCAAAAACATCTTTATATGAATATGAAACAACTCAATACCAAAACTTCTCTAAAAATATTCAATAACAGATGTTGATATAAGAATCTCTTGGAAAAGCTAAATGAATCAACCAAACCTCAATACCAAGAAAAAATAAAGTTGTATGAATGAATCCCCTTTAATTTCCAAAGTAGATTTTCCTAAGCTTGATAAATATAAGTTGAAGTGCAAGCAATCATATAGCAAAGTGCTCAACGTTCTCAATTCACTTTCAAAAGGTGTTCTCTTTTCTTCTTGTTGATCTTGGCTAATGTACTAAGGTTTAGATATTCAGTATATATAGTGTCTTACCCTTAGAATTGATCTCAACTGTTGGATCAAATAAATATTTCGCAAATTCTCTTAATAAAAATTTAATTTTTATGTTTTCCCACAAGTTCAAGTGACTAAGGTCGAAGCCCATGTGACCGAAGTCCCTTAAAGTTTTGAAAAATTAACTTGGAATACAGGGTCAGGAGCCTGAAGTGAGGTTTAGCCTCCTAAAGTGACTAGTTCAGGCGCCTGAAGTTCCAAGTTCAAGCGACCGAAGTGTCTTGGCCAGTTTTTGTGTTTCTCATTAATTTTTTAGGCTACCAAACTTAATCTTCAAGCTCCTGAAGAAATTCTTCAGCTGAATGAGGTTGAGTTCAGGCTATCGAAGTGCCATTTTTCTAAATTTTTCTTTTCTAATTCAAAAATCTGCTTTGCTATCTTTCTTGGCTCTTTTATAAAAACATTTTCCAAGGATTTAACAATATTTCTAAGTCCATGAATGTCCCCTAATGATGTTCATGAAATGCATGAGTCCTAAAGTCATTCTAGGGTATATGTTGAGCCTCAAATTAAATCATATGAACATGTAAATACATGAGTTCTAAGTACCCATTCCCATGACGTTCTTGAACTTTGCCGCTTGCATCTTGATTCTCATACTCTTTGAGTTCCATGGATCTTGCCAAGATATGTATGCTTTACTTTATAGCTTCCATGACTCATTATCCTTTCGTGCATGCTTAATATAATTCTTGTTCACAAACTCAATGCACAAATCAAATACCAAGTGATTTGTCATTATCAAAACCGGATTAGACTTGTAGAGTCAACACGTTGGGAATACAATGGATAATCAAATATGGTGTTCAAAGAAATGTTTCTAATACAAGCAGATGTAAACAAAAATTACAGCTCAAATACACTCACATATAATATGAAAATAAGCTCAATGTGAGAATGTGATTTTCATAAAAAATAATCTTTGAATAAATATGTGTATGATGAGTGCTCAAAGATTTTATGTCCAAATAAGAAATTTCTCCTAAAATAATTTTCTAAATAAGGTGCTAGAGAATCTAGGGTTTATGGCTCAAAAATATTTTCGCTAGTACAAGCAAATGAGCCTTTGAATCCTACAATGGATGTACAAGATTTGCAAGCAAAAAATATTAACTCCCAAGAATATTTATCAAATGAAATATGTGAGAGAAACTAACATAATACTCTCAAAATAAGATATAAAAGATATATGCAAGATGAGAGTAAAAATGATTTAGATTTGTAAAACAAATGCCCAAAGAATGTTTAAGACAATGCTCTCTTGAAAGATTTAACAAAAGAAATTATAAAGAGAGTATATGGTTGAGTATAAAATTTGAGAGAGTTTTTGCGCTAATCAGCTTGATAATTATAAGTAATGAGGGGGGATATATAGAGTTGGGCAAAAATATAACCGTTGGGTATTTTGGAAAAAGATTAAGCATGTTTAGTTAAAAATAACCCTTATTACTTGCGGTAAAAAATTGACCAACTCGAGAGGTTCGGTCGACCATATTATTGAGTTCGGTCAACCATGACTATTTTGAACTGGAGATATGGTTAACCGTATCAAGGCGATTTTGAGTCCTTCAAGGTTCGATCGACCAAGGCAGGTTCGATTGACCATTTTCTAAGGTTCGGTTGACCAAATTAGTTTTGAACTAATGGTTCGGTCGACCAAGTTGTTGGGGGTCAGCCACTTGTCAGTTCAGTAGATTGTGGAAGACACGTTCATTTTAGAACGGTCGACCAAGCAAAGTCAATATATTGACTTCTTGACCGGCTAGGTCGACCGTGGCATTTATACTGCCACAAATTTGGCCGACCGAAGCTTTGACTTTGGTTAACTTTTTAGTTCAATCAACCAAGTTGAGTATAACTAGGTGGGTTTGGTCGATCAGGGCTATTCAAGAACCTAATTTTGACTCTAAGTTTGATCCCTTTTTTGTATTAATGTGACATTTTAGTTTAAGAGACTTTTCATTTATATTCATGGAGTCCTAAGGTCAGTCTAAGGCATAGGCTTTTAAATTAAGCCCAAAAACCTGGCGTCGGTCGACAAGTTTTTGTAAACTTCGTTTGAGCCTTAATTTTTTACCCTAACCAATTAGTTGTTTAAGAAAAGAGTTTCTTCGAAAAGTGTTGGTCCCTAGGGTCAGTCTACGGCCATCCTAAGCTTATCATCCATATCACATATGCGATGCATTATACTACAGATCAAATATAAAAACTAAATTGCATTTACAATTAGAATAAATATCTTCTTCTTTACTCTTTTGTCTTCCGTGGAAAACGTCAGTGGATGTGAGCTTTAAGGTCTTCTGGCTTCCACTATCCTTTCTCTTATGTGTGCGCTAACATATTAAGTCTGCACAAACAATCGATGACATAAGAAATTTGCGGTTTGTCATTATCAAAACCAGGGATCGGACTTAAAAAGTCAACATTAATCCTTAAGAAAGAAATTAGGAAAATATCCTTCCTTCAAATTCTCTATAAACAGGAGATCCTCAGTTCATTTTTCATAGAAAATTTCAAAGAAGGAATTGAAGGATAAGTGAAAAAAAAAAAAAAAAAAATTTAGTGGGGGACGGAGAATTTTTACATATTTAAAATTCTTACTCTCCCACTATTTCCAAACTCATTTTAAGAATTCATTATTTATTTGCGTTAGAAGAACGATCAAAGTAAGTGGGATAGATTATGTTAGATTTTATTTTAAAATATATCTTATTTAAATTAAGTACGTGAATTTAATTATAACTGTTTTATTTAAATATATACCTGACTTAAATTAAATTATGTAGATTTGATCATATCCGCTTGTTATTAAATATATTTGAGTTAAAATTAAAATATGTGGAATTGATCATACCTGTGCTTTTATTTAAATATACTTGAATATGTTATTATAGATTTTCTCAGGTAATTTGTTAAATTATAATTAGCACGCACAAATCATGTGGCATGAGTTTATTTTATTGCATAAATGAGCAAGTATGATATTTTTGTGGTATTATGTTTACGTGATTTATTGCGAATAATGATGAAATTTTATTACAAGTTTAATATTAAGAAATAATGGGATTTTTATGATATTATTTTATTTGCATAAATTATAACTGTATGTTTTAAGAACTCTGATGGCTTGAATGTGATGGATGCTTGGTACTGTAACTATAGATGAGTATGAGAGCAACGACATTGTTGTGAAAGTGTTGGTGATGGATAGTGAATTTATCCTGTGTGCACAGCTGCTTTCGGACCAAGATGTGATAGGAAAATCGCACTTACAAACATGTTACAGTTTGATTTAGTTTGGTCGATCAACCAAGTTAAATCTAGTCTTTGGACCGCACAACCTGACATGGGGGTAAACATGACACCCATTGGCCAAAAGGAGTTTTTTTTTATACATATTTATATATTAGTGTGATCAAGGGCAATTATTAGGCCTAAATAGTGATTTGAAAGAAAAAGTATGCATATATTTATATATTTACAAATGACCATATTTAAAGGGCGTACATGATGATTTTCAGTAAATGAAAGTATATGCATATATGTGAACAGAGCCCTGGTTAGTAGGGCTAAATGATGATGAGAAGGAAAGGTATAAAGGAAAGTATATATAGTTATATGCATATGTTTATTTAGATAAAAATGATTTATAATTATTCAAATGAAGTTTTTAATAGTTAAATTATTAAATGAGTTATTTTTATACTGGAAAGCTCATCTCAGCCATACACTAATTATAATCTAGTCTATACTTACTGAGCGTTGTCTTACCTCAATCATTATTTCATATTACAGATAGGATTGAAGAGTGTGCCAAAAATTAGAGTAGCGTAGTGAAAGCGTGAGTGGGATTAGAATAGTTGTTTAAATTAAATATTAAATTCGTTACATTTAATGTTTTGGAATATTTGAGGATGGATGTTTATTTTAATATTGGAGATATTGATGTAAAAAGTAATTAGCACTCTGGTAATAAATGTATTTGAGGTCTTCCGCTATATAAAATTATTTATAGGTTCGAGTTACTACATTATAACTTAGTTGGTAGAGCTCTGCTCTTACAATTAGTTCTTTGCGATTACGGGTTGGATGTCTAATTGTCTAGGCAGTAATGATAATACATTATGTCACGGGCCGACTTCGGGCCGAAGAGTGTGACGACACTGACGATTACTGATCATGTGTATGTATTGTGACGGGGTTGCATATAAATGGCCGTCGTATGTGTGCGTGTATGCACTGTGTAAATTAGTACTGGAATGCATTTAACTTCGTGTATGTTGTATCATGATAACACTCAAATGCCACACACCGATATAACCTGTGTTCTTCCTTACTGAGAGGTGTCTCACTCCTACTGTACGTACATTTTTACTGGTCCTTCGAGTAACCGAAACTAGCGTCCTAGTGTAGGGAGCGTAGTGGCCGGTGTACTGCGTTAGTGCTTGGGTAAGTACTAGGACTGTAGTTTTGTTGGGTTGCCATTTTGAGTTGTATTTGGGCACCCAATTTGTACGTTTTGTTAGAGCTATATTCTGCTCTTGTATAGACTCTGGTATGGTACTACATATGTTGATATAAAATGACTTTTTTTCGCTGCGTATATGATTATGATATGATGTGTTTTGGGTGTCTGGGAACCCCACGGGGTTGGACCCTCATCCTTTGTACTATATCTGTGATGATTTGTATGATACAGGGACAAGTTAGATTATTTTCACCCTCGGGTCCCATTTATAGGTTCAGGGCATGACAGCTTGGTATCAGAGCTAACCAGGTTACTAGATCTTGTAGAATTGGTTAGGCTTAGTTATGAGTACATACTAGAGTATAAGATGTGGATATGGGTAGAGTTGGTTGAGGGTTATTCGGTTGCTAGACCAGGAATTGTCGACGGTATTCTGTGTTTTTCCTTTGATGACGATTCCAGTAAAAGCAGGGCAGATCATTGCTAACTTTCGTGTTGGTGTGATAGGACAGACCTAGACCTGGCAGGGAGTAGTTAACACGATTAGTGTAGATTATTGTGTTAACTGTATGTGTTATAGGGATACAGATAGATTCCAATTATGTTACAGAATGGACCCCAAGGATAATGACTTGGGAAGTGGCTTCGAGGAGACTGCGAGTGATGACTCTCCTTCTGTGCCTCGCAGTTTGACGAGGCAGGTGTTACGGGAAATCAGGCGAAGTGTGAGGAGACGCGAGCGCTCTCCTACTACTGCGGGGGTGCACCATTGAGAGGTTCACACGCATGCATCCTCAGACGTTCTCTGGAGGACTAGAGCCGACGATAGTAGAGGACTGGATGGAGAAGACTGAGAGGATTCTGGGAGTCTTGCACTGCATGGATAAGCAGCGAGTCCTCTATGCTACTTTCCAACTGTATGGGGAGGTGAGTCGATGGTGGACTGCGGTGAGTCTGCTGGAAAGGCAGAGAGCCGGTCCTAAGGAGATGACGTGGAGCCGTTTCAAGGAGGTGTTCTTTGACAGATACTTCCCGACTTCCGTATGTGATGCGAAGGCAGATGAGCTTTCTGCGCCGACTCAGGGGAGTTTGACGGTGCAGGGGTATGCGGCTCGATACATAGAGTTGTCCCGCTTTGCACCATGTATGATCTCAAGCGAGTATGAGAAGACTCAGAGGTTTGAGAAGGGTTTCAAGAAGGATATCGGCAGACTAGTGGGTATGCTTCAGATCCGCGAGTTCTTGGTGTTGGTGAATAAAGCCATGGTGATCAAGATTGGTATCAGAAAGGAAGAGGTGGATTAGGAATCAAGGAAGAGGACGGTACCTTCTATTTCTCAGACAGGATCTCGTCAGGGATTATGGAAGAAGAGGAGCAAGGGCTCGAGTTACCCCCAAAATACCGAGCGCCAGGACTCTTAGACGAGCTAGACCAGTGGTCGTTGTACCAAATGTTACAGGTGGCACGAGGGAGAGTGCTGGTCATTTTGGGGTAGTTGCTACAACTGTGGCCAGCCAGGCCACATGTCTCGCGATTGTCAAGCACTGAGGCGAGATGTGCCTGCAGTTGGTAAGGAATGAGGGAGTAATCAGATACCTCGGGGAACCGTTCAGACGATTACAGCTCCAGCCAGAGTATATTCTCTTACTCCAGTGGACACTGAGCATGCAGGTAACGTGGTGACAAGTACCTTGTTATTGCTTTCGAATAAAGCTTCTGTTTTGTTTGATTTGGGTGCAACCCATTCCTTTGTGTCTATGATTTTATGGGACGGTGTGGGGTTGAGACCCGAGACATAAATGAGGTGTTATCTGTTACTACGCCATCTGGGAGTGTATCTTTCTGTAGGAAGATGTTGATAGACTGCCCAATGAAAATTCAGGGAAAGCTGTTACTGGTGAATCTTGTGGTATACGACATGTCAGGATTCAACGTCATTCTGGGGATGGACTGGTTGTTCTCCCGTTATGCCGTGATCGACTATCGTAGAAAAGTGGACCTCCTGGGGAGCAGGAGTACGAGTTCATGGGATCGTGCGTGCGTTCAACGCCACAGATTCTGTCAGCACTATAGGCGAGGAGGCTACACTTAGATGGATGTCAGGGGTACCTAGCTTGTATGAAGGAATCGCCAAGGGATGAGTTGAGACTAGAGGATATTCGGGTAGTCAGCGAATTCCCGGATGTGTGTCCAAATGATTTAGCTGGTTTACCTCTAGATCGTGAGGTGGAGTTTGCGATAGAGTTATTGCCCGGTAAGGCATCGATCTCTAAAGCTCCGCATTGGATGGCTCCAGCAGAACTTTGGGAGTTAAAGGAGTAGTTGCAGGAATTACTGGACAGGGGATTCATTCGACCTAGTGTTTTTCCCTGGGGAGCTCCAGTACTGTTTGTGAAGAAGAAGGATGGGTCGATGCGGATGTGTATTGATTACCGTGAGATTAACAAGGTAACTGTGAAGAATCGTTATCCATTATCTCGTATAGATGATCTCTTTGACCAGTTACAGGGGACGCAGGTCTTTTCGAAGATCAATTTGCGGTCAGGATATCATCAGGTGAGGGTTAAAGCGCAGGATGTAGCGAAGACGGCTTTCCTAACCAGATATGGCCACTACGAGTTTTTAGTCATGCCTTTTGGGTTGACTAATGCTCCGGTGGTGTTCATGGATCTGATAAACAGGGTTTTCCATGAGAACCTAGATCGGTTCGTGGTGGTATTCATTGATGACATTCTAGTATACTCGAGGAGTACAATAGAACACGTGGAACATTTGAGGTTAGTGTTAAAGATTCTGCGAGAGAAGAAGTTGTATGCTAAGTTGAAGAAATGTGAATTCTGGTTGAGTCAGATTGCATTCTTAGGCCATGTGGTTACTGGGGATGGAATATCAGTTGATCCTAGCAAGATTGAAGCTGTGGTCAACTAGGCAAGGCCGAAGAATATGCAAAAGGTTCGGAGTTTTCTAGGACTGGCAGGATACTATTATCGGTTCGTAGAGGGTTTCTCTAAACTGTCTGGACCTGTGACACAATTGACCAGGAAGGGAGTTCAGTTTGAGTGGACTAGTGATTGCGAGCAGTGCTTTCAGGAGTTGAAGTACCGGCTGGTTACTGCTCCAGTATTGACCATTCCTTCAGAGGATGATGGGTTTGTGATTTATAGCAACGCATCTCTAAAAGGTCTGGGATGTGTGCTTGTAGTAGTTTAAGGTAGTAGCGTATGCTTCTCGGCAACTGAAAGAGTATGAGAAGAATTACCCTACGCATGATTTGAGGTTGGCTGCTGTGGTATATGCACTGAAGATTTGGCGACATTATCTGTACGGGGTGCAGTGTGAGATCTTCATAGACCATAAGAGCCTCAGGTATTTCTTCACGCAGAAGGAGTTGAATATGAGGCAGAGGAGGTGGCTAGAGTTGATCAAGGACTACGATTGTACGATTAGTTATCACCCGGGGAAGGCAAATGTGGTGGCTGATGCGTTGAGTCGGAAGTCAAGACCTACAGCTGTATTTGCGGTTGTAACTCAGTGTCACATCAGACGGGATTTGGAGAGCTCAGGTATAGATTTGGTGGTTGGTGATTATCAAACTTATTTTGCTAGTTTGGTGGTCCAACTGACCCTATTTGAGCGTATAAAAGCCGCGCAGGCTAGTGATGTAGAGTTGGTAGAGGCTATCAAAAAGGTACAGTAGGGTTTGGCTACAGAGTTTAACATCTCTGAAGGAGGTGTGTTGAGGTTTGGGACCAGACTGTGTGTTCCGAACAATGATGAGATCAGAAGGACGATGCTAGAGGAGGCGCATCGTTCTATGTATACGGTACATCCTGGTAATACAAAAATGTATCAGGACTTGCACGAGACCTTCTGGTGGTCTGGTATAAGGATGCAGATTACTCAGTTCATGGAGCAGTGTCTGATGCGTCAGCAAGTGAAAGTTGAACATCAGAGGCTGACAGGGCCGTTGTAGCCTTTGCCTATTCCGGAATGGAAATAGGAGCATATTTCCATAGATTTTGTGACTGGTTTGCCATCAGCGCTTCACGAGCAAAATGCTATCTAGGTGATCGTGGATAAATTGACGAAATATGCTCATTTCATACCATTGAAAGTTAGCTATCCTTTGAGTAGGCTAGCAGATTTGTATGTGCATGAGATTGTGAGAATGCATGGGATACCGGTGTCCATTGTGTTAGATCAGGATCTGAGGTTTACTTCTCAATTCTGGACGAGTTTGTAGGAGGCATTGGGGACGAAGCTTACTTTCAGTACAGTGTTCCACCCCCAGACAGATGGACAGTCGGAGAGGACGATAAAGATATTGGAAGATATGTTGCGAGCTTATGTGTTAGACTTCGGTGGTAGCTAGGTACAGTCTATGCCACTTGTAGAGTTCGCTTATAATAACAGCTTCCAGTCTAGTATAGGGATGACGCCGGTCGAGGCTTTGTATGATCGGAGGTGTCGATCTCCTTTGTATTGGGATGATGTTGGTGAATGTCAGGTGTTAGGACCTGAACTTGTCTAGCAGGCATTTGAGAAGGTGGGTTTCATCCAGGAGAGGATTAAACCGGCTCAGAGTCGGTAGAAAAGTTATGTAGATGTTCGCCGCCGCCGTGGGAGGTAAGGTATTTCTGCGTATTGCTCCGATGAAAGGAGTGATGAGATTCGGCAGGAAGGGCAAGCTGAGCCCGAGGTATATCGGACGATTCGAGGTAAGCCTACAGAGTTGCATTACCTCCAGCACTTTCGAAGGTCCATGATGTGTTTCACGTCTCCATGTTGAGGAGGTACGTGTTGGATCCTTCACATGTTATTAGTTATAATGAGTTGGAAATTGGGGATACTTTAGTGTATGAGGAGATACCTGTTCAGGTTCTGGACCGTAAAGTTTAGAAGCTTTGTACCATAGAGATACCATTAGTGAAGGTATTGTGGCGAAACCATGGGGTTGAGGAAGCTTCTTGGGATTTGGAAACGAAAATACGCCAGAAGTATCCATAGTTGTTTTGAGCACTTGTACATGATCCTACTATGGGTTGGGATAGGTGGTTAGTCGTCGGGAGTGTGTGTATCGTGAACTCCTGAGACTGATGTATATGTAACCACGGTATTCCTCTGCCATAAGTGAGGGTATATATGTGTTTGTGTATGACGGGACTGCGCTGATGGGATGGCCAGTTCGTTTTTGAGTTGTGTTTATATGTTCGATTGTATGTATAAATCTGGGAATGAGAGATGGCAAATTTCGAGGACGAAATTTTTGTAAGGAGGGGAGATTGTAAGAACTCAAACCGGGATAATGGGTTTATATATATATGTATATATATATATATATATATAAGAGGGGTAAAAGACGAAATTCTGCAGACTTCGTCGACAAAGGTAGAAGGATTTTCGTCGACGAAATTTAGAGGTTCGTCGACGAAGAAAAGCCGAGAGGCAAAAATTGGAAATATCCGGCTTCGTCAACGAAATCTCTGATTGCTCGACGAAATCCTTGACTTTTCATTGACGAAGGTAGCATTTCGTCGACAAAATCGGGCCGGGTTAAAGGGCTATAAAAGGAAATTTCCTTTACTTCTTCATTAAGTTACTTCAAGTTTATCTCTCTCTCTCTCTAAACTCTCCCAACTCTCTCTGTCTCTCTCTAGATTTCTTCGCTGATCGTTGACGAAATCGGAAAACAAAAGTTACCACGAGGATCGTGAAAGGATTCTTTACAACTTCTACAGATCGGAATCTCGTTTCGGAGATTTTCGGGTTTTGGCGTAAAATCGAGGTAAGACTCGGTTTTCAATTCTGATCTGGTAGATTTGTAGGTAACTGTCTTGTGAACATATTTTGTATTGTGATTTGTAGGTTTTGGAACTCGGTTCGCTGTTTAGGGACCTTGGAGTTCGGGATTTGCTTGCAGGGTTAAGGTAAGGGGAACTATGTTTATATTGATTATTTTTTAAATCGAACTCAGTGAAACTGTGGTCCACGGTCCTATGTGTGTTTTGGATACTCATTTGGGGGGATCTAACGGGGAAAAATATAGGTTTTTTATTATTACAAATTTGGGAAAAAGGAGGCGACGGGCTGAATCCCGGGTTTTGTTGAAAACTAAGTATATGTGTGATTTATACTGTGATATTGGGTTGGTCGTGCCTTGACTTTGTTTAAACTATATTTGTTTGGAAAACCATGATTTAGATTACCAAATGAGTGTGGATTGTTTGGTTATATGAGCATGCATGTGTGTGTGATATGTTGAAATGCTAGTAGGAATGCGGTTCCAAAATTGTCCCAGGTACTGAGAGTGTCTGGCTCTATATCCAAGGGCGTGTTATCGCCTGCCATGTAGGCAAAAGTGTCCGGCTCTATATCCGAGGGCGTGAGCCTATTAAGGTAGATCAGGCCAAAGGGTGTGGATCCACTAGTTTAGCGTCGGTACGATGCCATGGGAGTCAAGGAGTAGCCATTGCTGGTGGCGCCGTGTTTGCAGGTTGGCTACGAGCCAACACCGTACGTCGTGGGCCGGCTTTGGGCCGAAGAGTGTGACGACACTGTGGATTACTGATCATGTGTATGTATTATGACGGGGCTGCATATAAATGGCCGCCGTATGTGTGCGTGTATGCACTGTGTAAATTAGTACTGGAATGCATTTAACTGCGTGTATGTTGTATCATGATAACACTAAAAATGCCACACACCGATATAACCTGTGTTCTTCCTTACTGCGAGGTGTCTCACTCCTACTATACGTACATTTTTACAGGTCCTTTGGGTAACCGGAACTAGCGTCCTGGTGTAGGGAGCATAGTGGTTGGTGTACTGAGTTAGCACTTGGGTAAGTACTAGGACTGTAGTTTTGTTGGGTTGCCATTTGAGTTGTATTTGGGCACCCAGTTTATACGTTTTGTTAGAGTCATGTTCTGCTCTTGTATATATTCTGGTATGGTACTGCATATGTTGATATAGAATGACTTTTTTCCGCTGCGTATATGATTATGATTGGATGTGTTTAGGGTGCCTGGGAACCCCACGGGGTCGGACCCTCATCCTTTATACTGTATCTGTGATGATTTGTATGATACAGAGACATGTTAGATTATTTTCACCCTCGGGTCCCATTTCTGGGTTCGGGGCGTGACACAGCCCGCGATACACGGCGCCACCAACACATGGCGTAGCCCTAGGCTCCCATGGCATCATACCGATGCAAACTGGTGGATCCACACCCTTCAGTAATCAATCGGTAAGGCTCACGCCCTCAGCTATAGAGCCGGACACTCTTGCCAAACATGGCCTAGCGATTTCATACACCCACGGATATAGAGCCGGACATTCTTTCAGTACCTAGAACAACTTGGAACCTAGTTCCTATTGCATTTCAACAAAACACAACCATGCATGCTCATATAACCAAACAAACCATACTCATTTGGTAATTTGAAAATCATTTTTTCCAATCATATACAACTTAAAACAAAGTTAAGGCACGGCTATCCCTATTACACAGTATAAATCACAATATATAAACGGTTTTCAACAAAACTAGGGATGCAACCCAATACCCCCCTTTTCCTAAAACTGTAACATGAAAAATCCAAAATTTTACCTATCATATCCCCCAAAATGAGTAACCAAAATGCACACAGGACTGCGAACCACAATTCTACCGAGTCCAATTTCAAAAATAACCAACATAAACTGTATTCCCTTACCTTTTCCCCAAAAGACCAATCCCAAACTCTACGGCTCCTAAATAGCGAACTGAGTTCTCAAAACCTACGAAATACAGTACAGAAAATACTCACGACTCCGTTCTTTACCAAACTACCGGATCAGAAAAGAAAATCGAGCCTTACCTCGATTTTACGCCAAAACCCGAAAATGCCCAAAACGAGTTTCCGATCCATAGGTTTTGTAGAGAATCCTTCCCTGATCCTCGTGATAACATCGAATTATTGAATCAGACGATGAACAACTAAGAAAACTAGAGAGAGAGAGAGTGCCCTTCGAGTTCTAGAGAGAGAAAGAGAGAAAAGTTGCTAACTTAGCAACTAAGCAACCCCAAAATATCTTTTCTAGCACCTTTGACTCGGCCGTCCTCGTCGATGAAATGGCGACCTCGTCAATGAGACATTGAAGACACCTCATCGATGAGACGGTGACCTCATTGATGAGCCTGATATTCCGGATTTCCCAAAACCCCTCAACTTCTCCTCGTCAACGAGCCTTTGAACTTCTTTGATAAGCAGCACAAGGGCTTCGTCGACGAAGCCCGCTTAAATTCCAATTTTACCCTTGTCTTAATTATTTAAATTCATATATTACGGTTTGGGTTCTTACAAGCACAATAACAAAGTTCTACTAAATCTGAAATATATATACAAAAATCCCGAAAAGACCAAAAAGTATCGCAGGGTCATAACCCAAAAACTCATCTGACCCTAGCTCAACGACTTACCCTTTTGATAGGGTAGCTCAGTTAGACTCTACTGCCATGGAGCTCTATCCACCCTTCTATCTGGATTTCCTGAAATGTTTATAACGTTGGGTTGAGACACCTCTCAGTAAAGGAAATAAACTAACATTAGTGTGTGGCAACATGAGTATTTTCATGTGGTAAATATATACTGTACATAAATCATATCTGTAAAAAATTTTTGTTTAATTTCTAAATAAACATAATTAGTCGTATTGTATATATCATGCTATATTTTTGTAACATGTAAATCATCTTATATAACTATACAATACCTAAAATAATATCCTAGATGGATAGCTAACTGATGTCATGTCTTACCCACACATGACTAAGTTGGGCGACCCGAAGGAGGGACCTAGCAATGGCTAGCCGACCACGCTAAGTCAAATATAAGTCTGTAAGTACGATAAGCTTGCCCCTCCCGGTTTGAACTTCTAGAGGGACACTTGCACTACCATGAAGCCATATCGACTGTCATCTCCCACACACTATCTGAGATGTGTGGTAGCACTAACATGAATATGAACTTGAACATATAGCAACAATAATGTACTTCGTAAAACTAAACTAAACCATCTGGGTTTTGATATCATATAGTACGTTTCATATACTATTACATGACTATTTCATATTTGTAATAATATCTGACATGATAGTATTTTTCATGAAATCTGACATATCATGCAAAATCTTGGCATCTGCGCTAGCATATGATAATATGTAAGTCATGACATCTGCGCCAACCATATCAAAACATATAAATCATGGCATCTACACCGGCCATAACATAACATGTTGTATCAAGAAGTTTCTGTATTGTTTAACATAATATTTCAAAACCATAGTTCCTGTGTTGTTTTTATGGTTTTTCTGAAAACTGCCATATCATGCTTATTCTAAAGAAAACACAATATTTTGGTATAACGTAATTTTCATGAAAAATCACATTTATGCCACACAAGTGTAAGTAATGTTCTAACATAAAATCTGAACTAAAATCATATTTCCTGATAAAATGTATTAAAACCATTTCCTTATTCAATAGCAGTGTTTCCAAACATAGTTCCATATCATACATATTTTTATGAAAATAAATTCTGTATAGAATAAATAATTTCATGAAAAATGATAACTTAGTTTATCCCCTTACTTGACTTACTGAGAAGCCCACAAATTTAACCAAACCTGCACATGTGGTGTTCCCAACTCAACACCCTGAAATTCACATTTTCTGAACAAAATTTTAGTATTATCTCACCTAATACATTTTCCTCAGTCCATAAATGCCAAATAACTTATAAAGCCTAAAATAACCAATTTACCGATATTTTGGGATGGTGCCCAAGTTGGCCTGACCAACAATATATTCCAATAGACTTGAAGATAATCTTCCCAGGAAAAACGTGGCACCTTCCGATCATTGAACCGGCAAGGAACAAAGCTGGAATTGAAGAGAGAAGGTAGATGGGATGAATTTCTAGAGAGAGGAGAGGGTTTCCACACAGAATTTCTCGCTGAATCCTGAGTTCAGCATATTTATAAAGTGCTAACTCGTTGACGAGTCACGTCACTTCGTCAACGAGACCAAGAAGGAGGTTCGTCGATGAACACATCACCCTCACCGATGAATTTCAGACCTTGAAAACAGCCTTCTCGGTAAGTTCTCATTGATGAGACACGTGTCAACGTCCATGATCCCAAGAAGCTTGTTTGTCAATGAGACCCTGCTGACTCCTCTTTGAAATTCCATTTTCTCTCATTTTCTTTTATTATTTAATTACTATAATTCTTTGGGTCTCTACATTCTCTCCTTCTTATAAAATTTTGTCCTCAAAATTTACTATCTGAATTGAACACCATCCTTTAAGGAAAATAGGCTACTTATTTTATTACTTACCCTCACTTGTGGTAGAGGAATATCATGATTACATTCAAGGTCCTAGGAGATTACAATATATACATAAAATAGAATTCTCCCAAAACCAAAACGCTACCTACTATTATAAAATTATTACATGTACTGATTAACCTGCACAAAAGAAACTTGTCATACTTACCTACATCTTTTCCTGATTATTGTTGGTCTCCCCTGAATAAGTGTGGTTACTTCTGTCATATTTCTTCTTCAAACTCCCAAGAAGCTTCTTCCACCGCGTGATTTCTCCACAGGACTTTCACTAATGGAATTTTCTTACTGCGCAATTCATGTTCCTTCATATCTAAGATTTACATTGGTATCTCCTCATAAGCCAGTGAATCTTTGAGTTCTATCGCTGCATAACTGACCACGTGGTAGGGATCTGGGATGTATTTGCTCAGCATGGAAACATGAAATACGTCGTGTATCCTGGATAAAACTGGTGGTAAAGCTAGCCAGTAGGCAACTGACCCTACCTTCTCAAGTATCTTAAAAGGGCCAATAAATCTAGGGCTTAGTTTACTCTTCCTCCTAAACCTCATAGCTCATTTCAGTGGTGCTATTTTCAGAAATACATGGTCTCCCCCTTCAAATTCCAACTTTAGACGGCGAGTATCTACATAGCTTTTCTGCCGACTCTGAGCTGTGCTGATTCTTTCTTTAATAAGTCAAACTTTATCGTACACCCGCTGCACTAACTCTGGTCCCAAAACTTGCCTCTCACCTAACTCATCCTAGTATAGTGGATAACGACACCTCCTATCATATAACGCCTCATAAGGTGTCAAGTCGATGCTGACCAGATAGCTTTTATTGTATGCAAACTCTACCAGTGGCATATACTGGGTCCAATTACCCCTGAAATCTAGCACACATGCCCGTAGCATATCCTCTAATATTTGAATCGTCCTCTCTGACTATCTATTTATCTGAGGATGAAACACCGTGCTGAATGATAACTGAGACCCCAGAGCCTCCTATAAGTTCCTCCAAAACCGTGATGCGAAACGTGGGTCTCGGTCCGATACTATAGACACTGGTACACCATGTGATCGTACTATCTCTTGAATATATAATTTCGTCAGTCTGTTCATGGATTAGTTAACTTTGATAAGGATAAAGTGAGCGGTCTTTGTTAGTCAATCTACGACCACCCAAATAGCATTCTGCCCCTACCGCACAAGCGGTAAACCTATCACGAAGTCCATAAAAATGTGATCCCATTTCCACTCTGAGATGTAAAGTGGTTGTAGCGGGCCCGCCAGCCTCTAGTGGTCAGCATTTCCTTGCTGGAACATCAAACACTGCTACACAAACTTGACAATCTCCCTTTTCATGTTGCTCCACTAAAAAGACTCTCGCAGATCCCTATACATTTTAGTGCTACCTGGATAAACCATGTATAAGGATCTATGAGCCTCCTCTAGGATCATCCTTATGATATCCACATCTGCAGGCACGCATAGCCTGGTACAAAATCTCAGAGCTCCATCATCAAAAATACTGAACTCCTCTCCTTGTCCGTCTTGTACCTTCCCTATCAACTCCATCAACTCTGCGTCATTCTTCTAGGTTGTTTTAATCTTTTCATGTAGGGTAGGCTGCACCACCAAGTTAGTAATAAATGTTTGGTGATCACTCTCTACTAACTCCATGCCAAGTCTCCCATCTAGATCGTGCACAGAATTTCTGCTGCTAACAATGCTGCTATCATGGATTTTCTGTTCAGCACATTAGCCACGACATTTGCTTTACCTGGAAGGTAGCTGATAGTACAATGACAATCCTTTATGAGCTCTAACCATCTTCTTAGCTGCATATTCAACTCCTTTTGCATGAAGAAGTACTTTAAACTTTTATGATTTGAAAATATTTCACATCTCTCTCCATATAGATAACGCCTCCAAATTTTTAATGCATGAACCACCGCAACTAATTCTAGATCATGGGTGGGATAATTCTTTTCATAGTCTTTCAATTGTCTAGAGGCATATGCTACAACTTTGCCTTGCTGCATCAATACACATCCGATCCCCCTCAAAGATGCGTCACAGTAGATCACGTAACCATCACCTCTCGATGGAATAGTCAAGACAGGTGTAGTGACGAGCCTCTGCTTCAATTCTTGGAAGCTCTACTCACAATCGTTGTCCCATTAAAACCTGACATTCTTCTTAGTTAGACGCGTTAGAGGCTCTGATAAAGCTGAGAATCCTTCTACAAACCGACAATAATATCCTGCCAGTCCCAAGAAACTCCTGATTTCTTGAACGTTCCTTAGCCTAGCCCAATTCACCACTACCTCTATCTTGTTGGGATCTACTAAAATTCCATCGCCTGATATTACATGTCCTAAAAATGCAACTTTCTTTAACCAGAATTCACATTTGCTAAACTTGGCATACAATTTCTTTTCCCTGAGCATCTGAAGTACTAGCCTTAGGTGCATCTCATGCTCCTTAAAACTCCTCGAGTAGACTAGTATGTCATCAATGAAAACCACAGCGAACCAGTCTAAATACTGATGAAAGATTTTATTCATCAAATTCATGAATACAGCAGGAGCATTCATCAGACCAAATGGCATAACTAGAAATTCACCTGGTGATAACCTGACCAAAGGTCGATCTTGGAATAGACCCGTGTACCCTGAAGCTGATCAAATAAGTCATCTCTATGGGGTAGAGTATACCTTTTCTTAATTGTTACTTTGTTTATTTCTTTGTAATCTATGCACATTCTCATAATCCCATCTTTGTTTTTCATAAACAAAACTGGAGCTCCCCAGGGTGATACACTAGGATTGATAAACCCTTTATTGAATAAATCCTACAACTGATCCTTTAATTCCCTCAATTATACTGGAGCCATTCAGTAAGGAGCTTTAGAAATCAGTGTCATCCCTAGAAGTTCATCGATAGCAAAATCTACCTCAGGGTCGGGAGGCAATCCAGATAGTTCCTTTGGAAAAACATCTAAAAACTCTTTTACCACTGGTGTACCGAAAAGCTTCAATTCATTTTCTGTCACCTCCTTTACATAGGTCATAAACCCCTGACATCCGTTTAAGAGTAGTCTTCTCACCTGTATGGCTGACACTAACTGATCTAGGAATGCACCTGTGACCCCACAAATCTGAATTCTTGCTTTCCCAGTGGTGTGAATATCACCTCTTTCAAATGATAGTCAATATTAGCATAGTTAGCTTCCAGCTAGTCCATACCTAGTATCACATCGAATCCATGCAAATCTAGCACAATTAGGTCAGTTGGTAACACTCTTCCCTAAATATCTACTAGATATCCCCTGAGCACCCTATGACACCTCATCACTAACCTTGTTGGTATTGCTACTAACAATTCAACATCTAATAATTGTGTCTCAACACCAAAAAATTTAACGTATCCCATAGACACAAAGAAATGGGTGGCACCTGAATCAAATAAAACAATATTTTGATATAGTAAAGCAGTAAGGGTACCTGTCACAATGTCGTCTGCGACCTCTGCGTCTCCCAGCATCAAAGCATATACCCTCGCCGGAGCTACATTCCTCTGCTAGTCTCCACAGGGTGCTTGATAACCTCCCTGGTAAGGTCTAGGAGCATGAGCGGTACCAGATGATGTAGGGAAATCTCGTACCAAATATCCTAATCTACCCTAGCGATAACAGACTCCTCTCCCCACTCGATACTCTCCCAAGTGTCTTTTTCCACATATCTGACATACATGGTAGGTCTACACTACCTGAACCTCATGGCCTCCAGTCTCTTGCCTCTGTCCTCTGCCATAATTTCCTCTCCTCTACTAGCCTTGACTTGATCCCTGCTGAAAGCCTAAAGGCATGGACCTCTTCTTCTGTCCCTGCTCCTCTGCCCCCATCCACTTACTAGCCTCTGCCACAGCTACTATGTCTACCAACTCAACAAAGTCCTGCACTTTCAACACTGCTACCTACTTATAAATTTCTCTCCTCAGACCTCTTTCAAATTATCTCACCTTCTTTGCCTCATTGGGTATGATATACGGGGCAAAGCCGGACAACTCTATAAACCTCGCCGCATACTGCTGGACTGTTTGTTGTCCCTACTTTAGATTTAGGAATTCCTCCACTTTGGCCTCTCTAGTAGTGGCTGGGAAATATATGTCGAGGAACAACTCTCTAAAACGGCACCAGATCATAGTTATATGCACTGCTCTCTATTCCTCTAATAGTTTTACCACAGTCCACCATCTCTCGGCCTCTCCTTCCAGTTTATAGGTGGAAAATAAGACTCTCTACTCTTCTGTGCACTGTAGCAGTGCCAAAACCTTCTCAATAACCTGCATCCAGTTCTCAGTGACAGCAAGATCAATCCTTCCTAAAAATACCGAAGGATTCATCTTGGTGAATTTCTCTATCATACACCCATGGCTTGTAGATGGGCCTCCCTGCTCCCTGGAGCTACATGCGATCTCAGCCATGACTTGCTGAGTTACATTATGTAATACTGCGTCTGAGTCAGCACCACCTGCACTTGAGGGTCCTATACCCTGACTTCCGCTCGCATGAGCACTGCCACCCCCAAGGTCCATCCTGAAAAGACAATAAACATGGCTTAGGGACCCTTCCCTTATAATTTATGTATCTAACCAAAATCTCATATTATCCCTCTATCTTGACATCCTTATCTTAATTCGAGATTCAGTCCTACACTTTAGAAACATAACCTGACAATAGTTTACTATGACTTTCCTGAAATTGTTACCTCATGAAAGACACTGAAACCAACGTGGAAGTCCTACCTCCAAACTGTAGAACAAAACCTCAAATCCTTTTCCTATACTCTGGTATTGTTTCCACTACACACTAGAGTCTACAGAACCTAACAACTTAGGCTCTGATACCAAACTGTAACATCCTGCCTATTTTACTATATATTCCACAATAACAACATTCATAATGATCTTCATAGCCTATTATATTGACATAAACATGATTAACCTAAACCCATGGGTACCGGGGATATACCTGTCATACATCTCTGATACCTAAGCAGCGGATAACATAAATTACTTACATGCCATTCAACCAGTCAAAATACCAGAGTTCTACTAAATCTAACACACACACACATACAAACATCCCAAAAAAACCAAAATGTATCCTAGGGTCATAACCCAAAAACCCATATGACCCTAGCTTAACGACTTACCCTTCTGACAGGGTAGCTCAGTCAGACTCTACTGTCGCGGAGCTCTATCCGCCCTTCTATCTGGATTTGCTTAAATGTTTATAATGTTGAGGTGAAACAACTCTCAGTAAGGGAAATAAACTAACATTAGTGTGTGGCAACATGGGTATTTTCGTGTGGTAAATATATACTGTACATAAATCATATTTGTAAAAATTGTCTGTTTAATTTCTAAATAAACATAATCAGTCGTATCGTGCATATCATGCTATATTTCTATAACATGTAAATCATCTTATATAACTGTACAATACATGAAATAATACCCTGGATGGATAGCTAGCCGATGCCATGTCTTACCCCCACATGACTAGGTTATGCAGTTTGAAGGCGAGACCTAACAATGGTTGGCCGACCATGCTAAGTCAAACATAAGTCTGTAAGTACAATAGACTTGTCCTTCCTGGTCCGGACTATCAGAGGGACACCTGCACAACCATGAAGCCACATCGACTGCTATCTCCCACACTCTATCTGAGATGTGTGGTAGTACTAACATGAACATGAACTTGAACATATAGCTACAGTACCATGCTTCGTGAAACTAAACTAAGTCATCTGGGTTCTGATATCATATAGTATGTTTCATATACTGTTACATAGCTGTTTCATATTCATAATAATATCTGACTTGATAGTATTTTTCATGAAATCTGACATCATATATAATCACATCATCTGTGCCGACATATAATAACATATAAGTCACGACATCTGCGTCGGCCATATCATAACATATAAATCACGGCATCTGCACTGGCTATAACATAACATATTGTATCAAGAAGTTTCTGTATTGTTCAACATAATATTTCAAAACCATAGTTCATGTGCTGTTTTTATGGTTTTCCTGAAGACTGCCATAACATGCTTATTCTAAAGAAAACATAATATTTTGGTATAACATAATTTTCATGTAAAATCATACTCATGCCACACAAGTGTAAGTAATATTCTAACATAAAATCTGAACTAAAATCATATTTCCTGATAAAATGTATTAAAATCATTTCCTAATTCAACAGCAGTATTTCCAAACACAGTTCCATATCATACATATTTTTATGAAAATAAATGCTTTATAATAATAAATAATTTCATGAAAAATGATGACTTAGTTTATCCCCTTACTTGACTTACTGAGAAACCCACAAATTTAACCAAACCTGCACCTGTGGTGTTCCTAGCTCAACATCCTAAAATTCACATTTTCCCAAAAAAATTCTAGTATTATCTCACCTAATACATTTTCCTTGGTTCATAAATACCAAATAACTTATAAAGCCTAAAATAACCAACTTACCTAGATTTTGCGATGGCGCCCAAGTTGGCCTAACCAACAATCTACTCCAATAGACTTGAAGAGAATCTTCCCAAGAGTAACATGGCTGCTTCCGATCGTCGAACCACCGAGGAACAAAGCCGGAATTGAAGAGAGAAGGTAGAGAGGACAAATTTCTAGAGAGAGTGAGGGTTTCCATGCAAAATTTGTCGCTGAATCCCGAGTTCAGCATATTTATAAAGTGTTGACTTGTCGATGAGCCACGTCACCTTGTTGAAGAGACTAAGAAGGAGGTTTGTCAACAAACACATCACCCTCGTCGACGAATTTCAGACCCTGAAAATGACCCTCTTAGTAAGTTTTCGTCAACGAGATACGTGTCCACGTCGATGATCCCAAGAAGCCTATTCGTCGACAAGACCCTATTGAGTCCTCTTTGAAATTCTCTTTTCTCTCCTTTCTTTTATTATTTAATTACTATACTTCTTCGGGTCTCTACAAGAATAATTTTTGTAATACTAGTTATGCTTTCGTAATATATTTTTCAGTAAACTAATAGTAGACTATTAGTGAGAAATCAGAACCATCACTAATAATGCATTTTTTTGCGGGAAATAAAGGTTAAGATATTAGTGATAGCTCTATAAACCGTCACTACTAATGAATTTTTTGGCAGCAAAAAAAAGGTAAAGAATATTATTGACGCTTTTTATTAACCGTCACTAATAGTAGTATATTAGTGACGGTTGTTAAATATAGTTACTAATAGTTAACTATTAATGACGGTTTATAAGAAGCATCACTATTAGCCCACTAATAGTGACGATTTTTATAAACCGTGACGATCCTGATTCGTCACTAATACCCGAAAAATCGTCGCTAATATTTTTTCGCGAATGTTTGAGCGAGAAAATGGGTATTTAGTGATGAAAGTATTAGTAACATTTTCAATTTCGTTACTAATAATGCTCTTTTAGTGACGAAATTGAAAGTGTCACTAATACTTTTGTCACTAAAAGCCAGTTTTTTTGTAGTGTGTGTGTATGTTTTCTTTTTTTTTTTCCTTTTCTTCTTGATTAAACTCGATCACCTAGTTATGATATAAATTGTAGCTAACAAGTGTATCAATCTCTAATGTATAAGAGATAATAAGGCAACATTAAAATGTATAAACAAACACCCCCTCTAATGACAGCCTCCTTAATAAATACAAGGGTATTAATATTTTTTTATGGTAAGTAGAGTAAATGTGACGCCCCGATTTTTGTACAATTTTTTTTCTCAATAATAAATAATTAATCACACTTCATTCATAACATTCACAAATCGGTCAATGTCAACAATCCTACTATTATTTGTACGACCCGACCCGCATTGGGTACTGAGTAAAAAGTCATTTTATTTATAAAACTTAACAGTGGAAGACATTGTATTTATATCATTCAAAATACAATATCTAGAGTACTAACATACACATATACACAATACTATCTCATAGCCAAAAACAATACAACCCTAGGGAGTCACACCCTCCTAATCCACCAGAAACTCACCCTGCGTGTCAGGGTCCCAGCTCCCTATGGTCACGGAGTTCTATCACCAGATCTATCCCTATTTTTGAAAAATTTAGATAATTTGAGTGAGACACATTTCAGTAAGAAGGAATAAATTATTTACAGTGTGTGACCATATGAGTTCAGGTATAAGACACTTTATTTTTCAAACCATCGTTTCATCTGAGAAAATACACTGATATATACATTCTCATAATCATATAGATATACAACACAAACTTTTATAAGCTTTAAAACTATTTCTTAAATTCCATAATTTCCAACACATATTTACCGCAAAGTTCCTGAGAATAGGGAAGGTTACCTGCCCACACAGGTAGCTTCCCTCTATCCTAACACATTATGCAGCCAGATACGACCACATCTGATACCTATCAGGGCACTCACCTTATTCAGTAAGCCCTTAGGCGAAGAGTTTCACTTCGCCTCAATTATTTATATTATTAACTCACACGGTTCGTTTCTCATATTTAACATTCTTTATTTCTCAATTTCCATTCTTCATTTCATTTCTCATTTTAGCCAATTTTACCATTCTTTCACTTTCCATTTTCATTTTACTTTCCGACTCATGAGTATCCTTGGTATCAAATACCAACATCGCGTCTGTAACTCATGGCCACCCTGAGGATCTTTCTATCCATACCATGCTTCCCCCCCATGGTCAAGGTTGTGCGACCCGAAGGCTAGATCTAACCGCGGTTGGCCAACCTGGTTAGATCAAATATTATATCACATATCGCGTATGTAGTACGACTGGTCGGCCTATAACCCTGATTCGGACTCAGGGGGCCCAACAACCCTACAAAATGGCACAGTCGACTGTCACGCCACACGCTCCAAGAGTCCGTGTGGTTGCACTAACACCACTAGCAACGGTACCATGCTCAATATCATAATCATCCATCAGGGTTTACTGCTACATACCTGCATTCATTATGCGGTATTGGCATTTCATCAATCATATTTCAGTATATCACAATTCAGTTTAATATAAATATTCTCATCATTTTCTGTGCACATTTCATCATCTCGTAATATCATATATCATAATTTCACGTATTTTTTACATTTTCCCAAAATACTCATATCAACAATTTGTACAACTCATTTCTCATGCAAATAATTTCCACTCACAAATAAATACCACATTTCATTATTTTCTAATATCAGAAATTTACAAAATCTTATCTTTCAAGCAAAACATTTCTACTCACATATAAATATTATATTTCATCATTTTTCACTAATCACCTCAATAATTCTCATTTTAATATTTTCTCAGAAATTACACATCATTATGTTTCACACTCCAAAATATCACAATTTAAAATTACTCAAATGCTACACAATTTATGTGATATTTATATCGTAATAATTTTCAGACAAAATACCATAAGCACATTTTCACATATTAATTTAAACAGTAATTTTAAAAACACTACTATAATTTATTCCCTTTACCTGACTTACTGAAAGACTCGTTAACACCCAGATTCTACGCCCTTGGCGCCCGAAAATCAAATCCTGAAATTCACATTTTTCCTAGATTAATTAACTCATTTCCCCCAAAACAATACTCAACTAACCTTCCCTAAGCTCCATATACCCCAAATTATCATTTAAACTATTATTTAACACCACCACTTAATTTTCTGAATTTTTCCTGCGGATCCCAAAATTATATCCGCAGCGCTCACCCAAATCCTAAATTTCAGAAATCTTACTTTAACATCAGATGCTCAATATTTTAGCATTTCTAAATTAATCCTAATTAATTAAAAATAAGCCCCTAAATAACTCTCGTACCCCAAATTTGGGATTTTGCCCACGACAACCCCACGAGAATTTCGTCCTACTAAACTTGTAGAGAATCATCCCTAGATTCTCATGGTGGTATCCGTTCGTCGATTGAGTTTATAATTTGCAAGAAATTAGAGAAAAAAGGAAAATTAGTTTGCCCTATAAGATACGTCTACATCGCTCCTACCACTGATCCGCTCCGGTAGAAATGACGGCAGTGAAGAATGGAGTCTAACGATATCTTCCGATTTTTGATCGGACGAAAATCTACCATGAAATTGAGGAGAGAGAATGAGAGGAGAGAGTTCACAAGGAGTGCACAGGAACCAAAGAAGAAAAAGAAAGAAAGAAAAAAAAAAAGAAAAACCAAAGGGAAAAAAAATCAATCTTCGGAAGCTTCTAGCTTCAGGAGAATTACAATAATAATAATAATAATAATATATTTAATTAATATTAATAATAATATATTTTATTAAAAAAATAAAATAAATTTTAATTATTTTTTATTTTTTATTTAAATCTGATTAATTAATTAATTAAATTTTTTTTTTAGAATCACTCTACTAATCCTCTATATTTCTTTTTGGGGTTATTACAGTAAATACGTTCATTTATGTTTATTTCTAAAATTAGAAAAGGTTAATTGTAGAAATCAATAACAAATAATTGGAAAAAAAAAATCTATGGTCCTCATTATTTTTTGAAAACCATAATTATCTCTATTTTTTTTTTATTTTCTTTGAGTAGCTTTTGAACATTCTCAAGCTTTGAGATGAACATTAAAATAGTCATGTTTTGAACTAAATAAAATTCAAGTTTGAATATTATTGCACCAATTAATGCCAACGCGTCACTAGCTTGACCAAGGAAAAATAGAGTAATTAAGAAAAAATTAGCGCATTGCGAACACAATTCTACCAATTAATTATCAACAATATCAATGAAAACTAGTTTATGCAGGAATCATCTCAACCTGTTCCTGAAAACTAGCCTACTTAGGGTATCGTTTTCAACCTCTTAATGAAAACTAGCCTACTATGGTATCATCTTCAACCTCTCAACATCAATTGTGTAATTAAGAATCTCTAACAACTCTCCTATAGCTTGACTTCCATCCATCTTCCATTCTCTATTTATAGTTTTGTTAATTCTACTTAATAACATGTGTTTGAACCTTTTTAATTATCCTCAAATTTCATTATTTTTATGTCTTGCTCGGAATAATAGGGATTGAGGTGGGTCTACTTTTGCCTCTTTTATCCTCAACTTGCTAAGAACAATCTTCTTCATTGTTGTCACAAGAGGATGGAGATTATTCTCCCAATCCCTATCCCATCAAGCAATTGGGCCCTAATGATATGGACACTTTCCTCCAACCAACTCGTATTTATGAATGAAGAAGTTCATTTATTAAAACAAGATTTTATTCAAACTAAATTTATCTTCAACTCACCTCCTTTGATAATTAATCAAATTGAGGGGAAAAATCGTCAACTTATTTAAATAATATCTCTCCAATTCGCTTGACATCTAAAGCACATGACAACATCATACCTACAAAAATTTTGAAAAAATAATATATAAATAACAATATATTCTTCCTCATCCTACTAGTAAGCCATGGTTAATACGTGCACGGTTTATGTACAATATATTCTAACCTAGCTAACAAGCCATGCTCGTGTGCTACTTTTTCAACCGACCAATTTCTTTTTTTAACAAATAAACTCGTCCACTATCATTTATTGAGGGAGAGAACATTTCATATCAAGTCACTATTAGTTTGACAAATTCTTTATATTTTAATTTAACAAGCATCGGTCTTGTTAATGCACCACAAGTCATTCCAATACATATGGGGGACAAGACGGTACCCTCTAAGTTTCCAAACCTTTGGCTCTATAGGTATTTTTTTTTTGTCCTTGTTTTATGTCAATCATCCTATAGAAGCTATTCACATGGGTGTTTGACACCTACTTGCTAATTATTCATAGCACAACAAGGGTTGAATGTGGAAGCCTTTCACACTCACAAACAAGTTAAAAACGCTTGGAAAAACTATTTTGAGATTCTTCAACTTATGAAGTCATATAGAAATTTCAATTCTATGTCCTTAGAATTTTTTAGCAAAGTACATGGGAGCGCGACCATGGGATTCATGGGACAAGGCTCGCGTAACGAGGCTTTTTGGGTCATTCCCGTAACACATGGGGTCGGGATAGTTATCATTTGCCTTTATGGATATAAATTCACACTTTTCATTCTGTGTTCTTATCACCTGAGCCTCTTTTTTTTTTTTTTTTTTCTTTTAACATTGTTATGATTTATATCTTGAAAATTTATATTATTTTCACTCTCTACCGTTAGAGTTTGTGACATTCATGTTAAAGGTTCAAAAGAGCATATGAAAAAGTAGACAATGGACTTTTTTGTTTTCCACTGTAGTCCGTCTTCACCTCAAAAATATAAATTATGATTTTATAATAAAAGAAGAAGATAACGGAGGATGAAGACTATCAATGCCGCAAAAACTCTCATTTCAATCCGACCTAATGTCCAATTGAGGTTAAATTGTGTTTACTTTGAAAAATATGACTACCACAAATCATTCAAAACTCGTTAGCTTCATTTAGATTTTGCATCAAAATTCAAAATAATGATTCTTAGTATAATTTTCCTTACAAAAGAAATCTTAATATAATGAACTACTACTAATATATATATATATATATATATATATACATATTATTAGATAAGGATTTATTAATAGTTGCTGTTTACTATTATTATTATTATTATTATTGGCGTTCAATAATGAAACAACGTTAATGAAAAAGAGTACATGTGACTTGAAGAGTTCCGAATCGGCCTGGGTGGCGTGGGCTTGTACATCGTACGATCCTTGGCCGCCCTTTTGGTCAACGCCTCTTTATCCACCCTCTCTAGTGCTCTGTTTGTTTCCACACCCCGCATGGCTTTTAAATTCTAAATTTTAAATTTAAATTTGTTATTTAGATCAATCATATTATAATAAAAAATATTTAAAATTTAAAATTCAGGGAAAAAAAATACTATCTTCGTTATTTTTAACTTCACATAAAATTTGAACGGTCTAAAATTTATTGATCTAATTTTTTATTTGGTAAACCTAATTATCTCTTATTAAACGTGACGTATTTTATTAATATTTATTTTTATGTATTAAAATTTAAATTCCAAAATTTTTAACAAAAAAATTAAGTCTAACCACTGGGATGGCTTCAAAAGTCAAATATAATAAAGAAATAGAAAAAGGTAAAAGACTGAAAGAGAGATACCTGCGGTCACGGCTTTACAAAGGAGTTGCAATGCCTTCTTTTGCGGTTGAGAAGACGCAAGACTCATGCTTAATGCTCAACCCCACCGCAAAAATGTCAACCGCGTCCGCATGGCAAGGGAGGCTTCAGAGGAGCCGAAACGCACCCGCTGCCCGATGGCCCGTGAGATTGCACACGCGGCCCGCCACGCCCAAACTTCAAATCACTTGCGTTTGGTGGGTGGGTGGGTATGACCCAAAAAAAAAAAAAAGTAAGAGAAGGAAAAGTGTGGTGTTCACGTTTTCCTCTCTCTCTCTCTCTCTCTCTCTCTCTCTCTCTCTCATATCTATTTTCACCTATATATTTTTTCTTCCTTAATCTTTTACTCTTTTGAATAAAGTAAAAAAAAATTTTTACCCTTATTTACCTCATTCTTTTTTAAGGTTATTTTTCTTATTTTTGCTATACGGGTATGATGTCTATTGTCTATTTACTAGATTACCTATTCATACGGGTTGAAGAAATGGTACACACTATGCATGTGCTCTTTATTTTTAATTATTTTTTCCTCTTTTCTATCCTCATAATTTGGGTTATGAGATAGGATGTCATATCATGTGTTAGCCCGTTCAAGCTTTAAAAGAAATGGAAATGACTATTCGAGCTTTAAAAGAAATAGAAATGACTATATGTCGTGTACTTTTTCGGTAGAAAGATTTTTCACTTTTGTGCTATATTTTTCTTCATTTTAGGATATGACATGTAAAAATTGAAGGGACTCATTCACAGTTTGATTCCTTATGCATATTGATGTTTTCACATTACAACATTTAAAGTAATATATATAGAAAATGTTGTTTGAGAGTGTGACTAATCGGTGGAATATTGAAAAAACACAAAAATCAAAAGTGTATCTGAGCAATCTTTGCCACTTTGCTTCTCTAATATACTGTTGTACAACTATTTTCTCGACCAATACAGTAGGACCATTTTTAATCTCTATTGTTTCTCAAATTTCACACCCATATTAAGTTTTGCATCGTTCATGATAAATTACTAACATTGTGGATTCGTGCTAATACTTTATTTTCATGTGTGAATTTATTTTGTGGTGTTCGTAATACTAGAGCTTATTTGAAATTTTTACGAAGAAAAGTGCTAAACAATGTGTTGGTCTTGTGAGATGTAGTCATCACCAACTCTATCTTCCTATCAGTTATCCCTCTTATCATAAAAATTAGAATTGTCTAATTCGAAGTACAATTTTATAGTTATGATGGTTGTAATGAGTAAGTCTAAGGATCTTACATCTAATTAAAATGAAAATTTTTTATTAAAAAAATTGTAAAATGATTACATTGCTACAAATCTTTTCAAATCTCTAAATGTGATAAGCTCGTTTAATTTATTTATCAATTTTTATGAAAGATACTTATTTAACTTAAACTAACTAAGAGTGTAGGGTTCGTTATGCATTTATATAGTTTTAGTTTGGGAGTAAACTTATACATAGGAAGATACAAGTATCGTCACGGTGGTCATTCCATAAACAACACAATTAAGTATACATTAAATAACTATCTGTTTAATAAATATTATATAATAGTCATCTGTATTTATTTTAATTAAGTATACGTTAAATTTAATATATTAGTTTTAATGTATTTAAAATATTAACTACTACTTTAACGTGTCATATTTATGATGTTGTACCAAATCACACAATGCAGCAACCATAAGTGAAATATACAGAAAAACATAATCATGCAGATTATATGAAAGTAATAAAATAATGACACAAATAATTAAGTGATTCGGAAATGTCTATATCCATAAGAGCAAACGGCAGCGAGTTTTCACTATTTTCAGTCAAAAGACATATGTATTACAACATACTACATGTATATATAACCCTTCCAAAGGTTCCCCACCCCCCCCCCCCCAAAAAAAAAAAACCCAACCTACACAACTTTTCAATTCAAAATTTAAAAACCAATGCTGAGTAACCAAGCAAAACCGTTGACAGTTTCAGACATATCGTCGATGGTTTGAAGTCGAGACCAAACAGTTAATGTAACGAAAGAAAACCATTGACTGTTTCTCTGCGTCTAGACAAAACTGTCAAAACCCAACCTATACAACTTCCCTATTTTGCTCGACTTATAGCAAAATTTGGGCCTTTACCCTATTTTAGTTTCTTTCTTCTTTTTTTTTTTAAAGCTTCTTTTGGGTGGTCTTTATTTTTTAAAGAATCAGTGTCATCTATAGTCTTTCCCAAAGAGCAGTCCCTCATTTCACTCACCTCACCATCCATTTTCCCAGTTGTATGCATTAGTTTTTTTTTTTTTCTTTTACAATAGTAGGCGTTTTTTTATTTTTATTTTTTTGGGTATTTGTCCTATATTTGGGATTACCTTGGGTTCATTCCTCTTAAATTTGGGTTCGGTTTAAATCTTGATGTGAATCTAAGTTTGAATTACATAAACACATGATTTCGAATGTAAGATAGTTTCATATTACAAACAAAGAGATTTGAAACATGGGTTTTTCACCCCCACAATATTTTTGTAGCCTAGAATCTCTATTTTAGTTTTTTTTTTTTTTCCAAATTTTCATTTTCAATAATTAGAAACACAGATTAAAATGACTTCACATTACAGTCAGTAAGAGAGAGAATGAAAAAAAAAAAAAAAAAACTGAAAGTCTTTTCAAACAAAGTGGGAAGTTTACAATAGTGAGATTTTAAAATACCCAAGTGCTCAAAATTTGAAGATGTGCCATGATTCTCATTATGCATGGTGATGAGTGGTTCAAATTTTAAAGAAAGCTTTCCTTTCCTTTTCACTCTGCAGTTGCCTTTCTCCTTTGTTTGATTTGATCTTTAATGCTAATATATTAGAACTTGCAATGTGTATGGTGATGTAGTTGCAAAATTAATGAGCTCAGAATAATTAGGTAGTGGAATAGTCATAACATTCCATTTTCTCTTGTCTGCTTTAGTGTGCTCATCTTTAATTATGTGGCTTGTTTAATGCAAACAGGTTACCAGAAAATAATAATAATAATAATAATTAATAATGGTGGTGGGTGAGATTATAATTGGGAAATTCTATTTTATTGTTTTCCTTTTCCCACCAAACGAAAGGGTGGATGCCTGAGGCAGTGTTTGTCTTTGTCACATCCCCCCAGTTGAATATTGCTTAGTAGAATTTGGTGCAGGGTTTACATGGGAATTTATGATTATAAAATTAAAGGTACTAAATTTTTTTATTATATATATTTAGGACTATAATAGCTGAAATTAATGATTATTTTTGTAATTTTTATTAATTTATAATTTCTATTTTAAGGGAATCACAGAATTAAAATATAGAAAAAATGTTTATTTATTTTTTGAAGTGTTTAAGGGGAATGGTAGGGAAGAAGATCCCAAGGTGCGGTGGTGGGCAGAAACTTTATGAGATTTTAAAATAAGGTGCTCAATAGGTTAGATTACCACTTTATCTAAAAGTTTAAGTTGTTAGGTTGTGCGCTAAAAATATACATCAAGTTTTAATACTCCCCTGCACGTGCAGCTCGATAAATAGCACCCATGGTAGGGAATATAATGATTTTTTTTTAAATATCACATTAAACACAAACAACAAGACTAGAATTCAGGACCTCCTAATACTCAGCTCTGATAATCAACCAATAATATATATCAAGCTTTAACATAGTAAATGGAGACCAAGTTTATGGGCAATTATGTCAATCCTTATATATATATATATATATATATATATATATATATATATATATATATATATAATCAACAGCTAATACTGATTATTATATGAATTGATCAAATTAATCACAAATTATGAGCATGTATCACTACCGTCAGCATCTAATAATAATAATAAAATCAGAATATAGGAATAAAAATAATATATTATCTTAATATTTTATATTCAGATAAATAAAACTGTCAATAAAATAAATTACTCTATTATACATTATCTTCTTGTCTCTCTTCAACTGGATTGGTAAAATTACAATTTTAATCCAATATAATAAAAAAATTACATAACAAAAAGGATTTTTTTGAAAAATTACAAGTAAATGCGTTTAAATATATATATATATATATATATATTTTTGGGCCATGGGATTGAAAAATGATGTTAGTAAATTTTTTTTAAAATATTGTGGAATGTATATCAGATGTGAAAGTCTCAAATATTTTGAATAATTGTTCGAAATTTTTTTGCCTTCTTTCCTTCTTAATATATCATTCTGATTCTAAGTAATTATATTTACTACTAGTAACCGAAAAATGAGAATAGTACTCTAGCTTTAATTGGGTTATAGCAATCTTGATTCAAAGCAATCAAAGAAATTCTTACTCCTTTGAAAAATTCCAAAAGAGTTTTAAGCAAATAGTATATTAAATATTAAGAAAAGTAACTTTTTAAATAAGAATTTAGGGTATGAATAATATTTCTCTTTTATAAAAGGAGTGGAATTATACACAAAATAAACGTAATTGCTAATAAATGTTTTTTCCTTTATGATATATAGTAATAAATGTTGATATATATTTTTTTATTACATAGGAACTTCAGTCACCAATAAACCTTTCGGACCCCTTGGTGCGGCACCAAATCTACGGATCAGCGTCCTCCCCCTAGGTATCGCTGATCAAGTAAAGTCCGGAATGCGGATACGGCTTCCGTGCATCAGTTGGACGTTCGGCCAACTTGATCCCCGGGACACATCTCCATTACCATTCATGGTCCCCGCTGGTTCACAAAAAACTCTCACCATTCATGGTTCTCGCTGGCTCACAGAGCGAACTCTCACCATTCACGATTCCTGTTAGTTCACAAAATAAATTCTCACCATCCACAGGTACTGCTGACTTCGTGAGTATATCTACTTGAAATTGAACCATCGATTCTCCTTCTTACGTGCTAATACCTTTCCACTGCGTCATGCCCGTGGGGGCAATAAATGTTGATATTGATAATGTGGAAACAAACTTAATGGAGATGCTTAGGGTTGTTTGGTTATGGAAAATATTTTTTAATTTTTTTAAAAAAATTTATAAAAAATATTTTACAATATTTGTATGGAATAAATCAACAATAATAAATACTTTTCACATTATTTGCGTGTGGAAATTTATTTCTAATTTTTTAAATAATTACAAAAAATGCACCTGATTTAAAAAAAAAAATTTATAGAAAAGTTGAAAAACATCTTTTCATTATTTTTAAAAAATTTTAATTCTTACTTTGTATACAAGAGAATCAAATTTAGATATTGAACTTCAATTTGTATGGATTATGTACATATTTTCTTCTAAAAAATTCATAATTTGAAATATTACCTTAGATAAATTTTAGAAAATTAGAAAAAAAAAATATTTTATTTGTGTTTATCTTGAAATCTTGAAACAAAAAATTTAAAAATTATTCTACACATTTAGAAGAATGGATTATTTTCTACATTTTTCATACAAATCATAAAAAAGGTTAAAATAAATTTTTTTTTTTTTTTATAATTTCTTAAGAAACTGAAAACTAGAAAGAGAAAATGATTTATGCAGCTAAACATGCCCTTAATTTCACCCAACAAAGCAAAAATTTGATCATCATCCTCTTCTAGGTCTCATATAATTCATATTCATAATTAAGTTAGAAGAAGGCACATTAGCTTGCAGCATTAACAAAGAGAAGACAATTAATATGCAGATATTGTAGCAAAATTAGGTTCACACTAATCCCAACATTAGCAAATATAATTAGTATTTTGTTTTAATTTTGGTTGTGCAAAAGAAATAAAGAAGTGAAATCTTAAATATCTTTAATAATTGCTAAACGACAACTGTTACCAGAGCTACTAGTCATTATATTTACTAATTACCTATTAATTGAAAAGAGATCAATATCCTACTCTAAAATTTAATTTCAAAATTATTCAAGGGATGTTTAGTTGTACAAAAAACAAAAAAAAAAAAAATTCATTTTTTTAAATTTTTTTAGTTTTTCAAAAAGTTAAAAAAAAAAAAGAACTAATTTTTTTGTTTTAAATATTTTATAAAAACAATGAAAAATAATTAAAATTTTTTGGCATTATTAGCTTGTGAAAATATTTTTTTTTTGTTTTTAGTTTTCAAACAATTTAAAAAAATTACGATTTCATAATATTTTAAATTTGTAAAAAAAAAAGGTTTAAAGTATGTTTTTTTTTCTGAATTTGTGATTTTTTTTTACCCTACATTTGTGAGCACAGTGGATGTATGTATAGTTGATTTTCTGAATTTCGACAAAAATGCAGTGTAAAATTGTATTAAGTCTCTTTCGATTCATGCAAATTCAACTCTCAAATTCATGCTCATAAACCCTACCTTACATAATTTTTGAAAATCTAAAAATGTTTTTTTTATATAATAATTTTGAGATCTAGAAGTAGAAAATAGAAATTATTTTGCATAGATAAACAAGCACTTTATTTTCTACATTTTTTTTTTTTAATATTAGTCTTGAAAAACTAAAGTAGGATAGCTATAATTTATAATTTTTATAATTATTTGAAAACAAAATACAATATATAAAATATATTTTTCATAACTAAATAGATCTTATCTTTTAAAATATTATTCAAATCATAGTAAAAAAATATCCAAGCATAGAAATCTCGTATTAATTAATTTTTTGTCCGGGAGACAGATTTCAAGATTGAATTTGCGTAAAATGCAATATAAATTATATTGAATTTCTTCCAAATTTATATAAAAATTTGAATTCAATTTCTAAAATCAATGCATCTAAAAAATGTACAATCAAAATGTTCATAATTTGATTGATCTGAATAGAAAGAGACTACAAATCTTGCATCCAACCAATTGAAAAGGGAAATGCATCGATAAAACCAATTGAAGATACATGATTCTCAATAATAATAATAGTAAGATGCTGATAGGATGCCTAAATGATGAGGGAGAATCATCTTATAGGGATGCCACATAAGGGAGTATAAATTTTTAATAATTATTTGAAGTATAAATAGTATCTTTTTTTTCTGTAAAAACTATAGGAGTATATCTACGAAATAGATATGATTGTCTTTATAATTGCAATAATTAATTAGTGATATTGACATTATGGCATACCAGTTATTCGAGAATGTACATCAAATAATTATTACTTAGCTGCTTGTGCTATTTGTACAAAGAGAAAATCAAAAAGAAAAATTATTCATTTCTAGGTAACGATAATTTACCCTTATCTCATAATTAAGAATAGGTCCTCGCTCTAACTTAATTTCAAAATGTCATAATATTATTTTTAATCAAAGGGTAAGAATAAGATAGCTTTGGTTCGTAGCAATCTTTATTTAAAGACGGCCATAAAAATTTCCTACTTGTTTGAAAACTAAATCTAAGAGGAGATTAAATAATAATGGACCATGGATCTTTCCTTTGAAAACTAGAATCCAAATTTATGACAAATAATTAAAGTAAAAACTATCCCAATTTATAGAGATTGCATTAAAAAAATTAATTACAAATTCAGCATAGTTGCATAAAAATTTACAGGCCTCTCATCCAAAGCATATTTGCATAAAACTAGTGCTTGGCCAGAAGAGGAGATAGAGGGGGGAGGAGTGGAAGACCCACAGGTATATCTCTTCTTTATGTCAATTTGTCTGATGGATGGTCAAGTGAATTAATAAATATCGCCACATGCAAAATAGATTTAAATTATGACTGATGGTAGGACTATGGATATATCTAGAATAATGGTAGCATTAGGCAATTATGGATATGGTTAAATGATGCTAGGTTGAAGATATCTTAGGTGTTGTAATTGTAAACATGGCATAATTGATTTTAGTATTCCAAATATGATTGATTTCTTGTTGAATGTTGAAGATTATTGATTGCATTTAATGAACTTTAATATTTAAATTTGGATCCATCTGAGGATCTGAATTGATTGAAGCCCTTAGATCATAGGAGTTGGGATCTACTTGAGGATTCGAATTGGTTTAATCATGCTTGTTAATCATCTCAGTCGGAAGTATATAGAGTCAAGGGGGGGAGTGAATGGACTCTTTTCTCGGATAATATATTTTCTACAAATACAACAAAATCTTGGCAAAAATGCAAGCGATTATATCATAATATATAAAATAAATTCAAGTACAAGACAAATAAAAGAGTGAAAGGAGAGAGAGCTTAACACCAGAGATTTAACGTGGTTCGGCACCAAGGCACCAAGCCTACGTCTAAGCCTTAGCACAAAGTCAATGATTCCACAATCCACTATAACACTCCTTCACCGACGGAGCAAACCTTACACCTCAGGTACACAACCCTACAATCAGGAACAAATCCCTACCCGTTCACAAAGAGCATTCGGTTCACAAAGAACCTTCACCAACGATGCTTCACAAAGAACCTTTATACCAAGAAGATGATTTACAAAGAGAATGCTCCTTATTGAGCCGATTGCAAATACAAATGAAACCTCACACAACTCTCTCAAGGATTGAATCAAACAAGATAAATGAGCAAGAGAGAACTTGAGTACTTGTGAATGAATGAACAAGGATGCAAAGTTCCTAGGTTTTGTATTCAAATATATTTTTCACTATAAGATTGTAATAATAATCAAAACCATGCTAAACAAGTCTATGGACTTGAATTTATAGCCAAAAAACCCTACTAGCTGTTAACTAGTCGTTGAGAGCAATTCCCACGAGAAACTAGCCGTTATGGCGCTAGGCATGAGAACACTTGTTGACGAGTCCCCTGCACTCATCCACTAGTCATCTGGGCTAAAAACTCGTGTTGGCTACTGGTTTTACTCGTAGACTAGTGTCGACTAGTCACTCATCGAAGAGTCCCCTGTTCTTGTCAATGATTTCCCTGAATCAGAAAAAGTTATCAACATGAAAGTTGTGGAATTTTTTCTTAACTTTTCAGGGACACCAAGATTGTCCTTTTTGGACTTTCTAGAAAAAGTTATACTCCAAATACCAAATGGTGTTCAAGACACTACGTCAGTCGACAATTGCTCTGTTTTTCCTTGTCAAAAACCCTTCTAATGACTTAAAACATTCTTGGATGAAAGTATATGAAATATATTAAGTCTAATTAACTTTAATAGTTGTCCAAAAGAGTTTCCCCATGAATATAAGATATCTTGTTAATAAAAACACATTTGAAAAATCATTTTGATATCTTATATACCTCCATGTCCTTTATGAAAATATACTCAACTTTCTTTGAACCTTTAGGACAAAAGACTCATTTTGACACAAATGGGACCAAATATGAAAATGTTTATAAAATCAAGATGTTTGAAAACTTGTTCCTTTAGAAAACATATTTGAGTTAGGATTCATTTGACAAACTCTTTAATTTAACTTTGAAAACTATGAAAGTTGAGTTTGTGACTTAAGGTGAAATCCTATAAACTCATGTGTCCTAATATACATGCATTTGCTTAACTCTTACTAATAAATCATGTAAGAAACAAAACTACAAAATTTACAAAATATGCTACCTCAAACACACCCCATTACAAATAAAAAATTTAACATTAAGCTTCCTTGGGTGTTTGAGTCCTTCCAAGTGAGTGTCCTTTTGATCTTTCCTTTCGATGTCAACTTGGTCAAATCTTTGCCTTCGATCTAGTACTTTATGTATTTGTCACTTGAACCTATACTAAACATGATTTGAAAAGATGGAATGCATTAGGAACAACAAATAGATTAATATCATCAAAACATATTATTTATGATTACGTAGCCCCCAAGGTTAACAATACCCAAACTAACCAGGTCAACCCAGGACCGGAATCTAGTTTCTTAACTAGGTTAACCCAAGACCCAAATTTAATCCCCTAACAAAGTCAACCTACCTGGATCCAATCCACTAATTGGGTCAACCCAAGACTCGAACCCAACTAACCCGAATTCCCTAATCCAGACCCCAACCCTATTTGCTTAATGAGCAAAGATAAGAAAAAAGGAACCAAGAAAGAGAAATAAAATAGAGAGAATAAGGCGACTCGATTTGTGTGAAATAAAAGAAAAGAGTACAAAAGAAAAGAAAGGGGCCTCAATGTGTTCGGTAAAGCAAAAAAGAAAGGAAAAGAGGAGAGAGAGAGAGAGAGAGAGAGAGAGAGAGAGAGAGAAACTATATCATACCTAAGAGGAGAGAGAAGGTCCCTTCGCAAGAGTTGGTAGTTAGTAGTGTTGGGATCAAGCTAGAGGCTCTCATGGTTGAGGGTGGTTTGACAATGTTTCAATTCGAGTAGACCTTACCAGAGTGATGTGCACCAAATGAGCCTTTGCAATGATAGGGCTCGCTGGAGCATGGTAAAGGAGGCAAAACATAGAGAACCCCTAGGGTTCTCTACTAAAGCATCCAAGAGAAAGAGTGAAGGAGGCTAAGAGAAAAAGGAGATAAGAAATGAAAAGAAATGAAAAATTAAAAAAAAATAAATAATGAAAAAGAAAAAAATTAACAATCTTGAAGTTTTAAAATGATAATAATAATAATAAAAGAAAAAAAAATTTGGTCGTATATAGCTGGTCACATGCCACCTATCAATGGCAACATGTGGCGCAATTGGGACCACCTGATGTGCATTTTCTACGAATGACTGAATGGTGGCCAAGTCTGCGATCCATGGGCGGACAAATTTGTTGTTAAGATAGCACCACATGACATTGGGTTTGCATATTGGATGACATCATCCTGCCACGTGTCACCCGAGAGGTTTTTTTAAAAAATAAAATAAAATTATTTTGGCCATTTGTAATGGACCACGCGTCACCAACCTATGGTGACACATGTCAGCATCCTAGTCACTAGATGTGTGTTTAATATGGACGGTCAGATCACACCCACATCTGTGATCCATGGACCAACGAATCTGCTAATGAGATAGCGTTGCATGGAGCTGGACTTACTAAGTGGGTGACATCAACATTCATTTTGTCACTCTCGAACCGCTTCTCGCCTTCCCTCATTGATTGCGTTAACTTGGCTGGACCTAGGTCAACCCAAGTTGACTAGTTCAACCCGATGTCCCTTATATATCATTGATTGATTTGACTTTGTAGAGACCCGGAAAGTTAAATTTATGAAAATGATAAAGGAAAAAGGAAAGGAAAGAGAAAGAAAAAGAAGGGGAAAAGAAATTTAAAAAGGGGCATCAGTAGGGACTCGTCGATGAACCCATTGTCTTCGTCGACGAACATCCTTCTTGGTCTCATCGACAAATACATGTGTCTCATCGACGAGGAGATACCGAGAGCATAGAATTTCATGCCACTAAGGGTTCGACGACGAACCCATTATCTTCATCAATGAACACTCTTCTGTGACTCGTCGACAAGTACACGTGTCTCGTCGACGAGGCCACATGGACAGTTGTCTATATAAAGGCTCAAATCAAATTTTCAGCGAGAAAAAAAAATAGATTTCCCTCACTTTATCTCTCTAACCTTCGGCTCCTTCCCCCTCTCTCTTCAATTTCGGCTCCGTTTAAGCCCATTTTGATGATCAGGAGCCACCATGATAATCTAGGGGAGATTCTCTACAAGTTTATCGAAGCGGATTTTTGATTTGGAGTCTTTGGGTACCACTCCAAAATCAAGGTAAGTGAGTTATTTTAGGGTTATATGATTATTTAGAATATGTAGACCCAGGAAATGTGTTAGATGATAAATATATTGGGGTTGAGTTGATTGAACTGGGGATACTGCAATTTCAGGGTTTGGAGTTTTGAACATTGCAGGCGTGGTTTAGGGTTTTTCAAAAGGCTTCTTAGGAAACAAATAAGGGATAGATTTAATCAGGTATTTTTAGAAAATTAATTATTGAATATATAGTATTTGATTCAGAAATTTATATATGATTTGGTATAGTTTTTGGGAATACTGATGTTGAACAAAGGAAACTCTGAAAATAGATTTAATATTATTTTATCAACAAAATATGTTTTCCTAAGTCAGATAATTTATTACAGAGTAGTACTCACTTGTGCGTGGCATGAGTATAAATTTTACTATAAATAATGGTATGTCAGAATATTTTATGAATTCACAGCGCAAGCATGAATTGATGACAGTTTTTTTAGAAAAACTATAAACAGTACAAAAATTATATTTTCAGTATATATTATGATATTCAGTTGGTGCAGATGCCGTGATTATTCAACCTGACTAGATGCTGTAACAGATATATATATACATATAGTAGTTTATTTAGAAATTATGATATGACAGATTTTATGTAGAAATATGAAATGAGATATGTTTTAGTTATATATTATATGAAATGTACAAAATCCCTGATGGACTAGGTTTGTTCCGCGCACTGTATCGTAGCTAGCTAGCCAGATCAAACAGTGTAACCCATCTGTGCCAACCCGAGAAGTGTTACGGAGAGTAGGATGGGTGGACCAAGTTGGTATTAGCTGACAGTGCAACCATACTATTCAAAAAGTGTTGGGTCGGAGGCCGATTAGCCCCAAAGTGTTGCGGAGAGTAGGATACCCACTGTGTGCCGACCCGAGAAGTGTTGAGGAGAGTAGGATGGACGGACTAGGTTGGGTGGGCAATCGTGTGTAGTTATGTCATGTTTGACTTAGCCTAGTAGGTTAGGTAGAGTTAAGTCCAGTCCACGGGCCGCACGACTTAAGTCATGCGGGGTTAATTCATGATATATAGTTATCCACCCAAGGTATAATTTTAGTAATATATAGATATAGCATATGATTTATAAATATATAGAAATTTAGAATGATACAGTATGTTATGTTGATTTACGATATATTCAGATTTATACAAAACAGTTTTACCTGACTTGTCAAATGCAGTTAAACTATGTGCATATTTTCTTTACTTATCAAATGCAGTTTATGATGTACAGCATATGTATATAACACAATAATACTTATGTTGTCACACACTGATATTAGTATGTCTCCCTTATTGAGAGGTGTCTCACCCCAGCAATACAAATATTTCAGGAAACCCATATAGACAAGCAGATCGAGTTCCGAGATAGAGGAGGCTGAGTATGCTACCCTGGTTGAAGGGTAAGTAGATGGGTTGAGATCAAGATGAATTTTTGGGGTACGACCCTAGGATGTTCGTGATCCTTTTTGGGATGTATATATATTTTGGTTACAGTAAAACTCTAGTATTGTATATAAGGTTGAATAAATTATGGGTTCCACTGCATAGTTGTCATGCATGTATAGACAGGTATATCCTCGGTTTCTTTTGGGGTTCTGGTTGATTTAATTTATGTTTTGTGGTATTAGAGTTATTGTTATTATTATTATTATGTGTGAAAAAAAATATAACAAAATTTTTGGGGCGTTACAGATTTGGTTTGATCAAGTTGAACTAAACCCTTTTATTTTATTTTACAAAATGTTTTTTCAATTTGTAATAAATCATTAAAATTCATTAAAATAATAAAAAAAAAAAGCAAAAAAAAAAATCCTTTAAAAATTCTAGAAAAATTTAGAAATTGTTTAGGTGTTTTTGTAATATGAAAAATGCAAATATATATAATGATTAAGAAAATTTGGGAAAATTCATTAAAATTTGAAAAAAAAAAAACAAAGAAATAGAGAGAAAATTAGAGAAAAATCTAGGACCTCCATTGCATGTTTTTTTTTTTATCACTTCTTGGCATTTTTTGACCTCTGAGTGATGTTAGAGTGTATGATTTAACTTTGGCATGTTTACATATGTGTGTGCTTGTGTGCTTAAGTGTGTGTGTGCACCATTCCTATAAGGAGGAATTTAATAAAATACGCTATGTAGTTCTCAACCATTTCCTAAGGGGTGGATTGTCTCATAGAGTCAGTTTGAGTTCTCTCAATCGTGATTCTATTAGACTTTCTGTGATGACCCGAAGAATAATAGTATTTAAATAATGATTAAGATGGTGGAAAATGGAGACAGTAATAGAAGGAGGAAGTCGACGACATTGCACTTTGGAAGAAATAATCAAGAGAAGTTATCAGGGCCTCATCAACGAACACAGGGGATTCGTCGACAAGGGTATAAGAGGACCTCGTCGACGAAGGCAAGATTTGTCGACGAGGAAATATCGAGAGAGGTTTTTGAGCAGTCTGAATTTCGTCGACGAGGAGTGGGTTTCGTCGACGAAATTATTGAAGGACTCGTCGACGAGATGACGTGGCTGGTCGACGAATCCAGTCCTATAAATATCAAAACCCCATATTAAATGTCAAAATTAAGGAAAAATTTCACACTCTCTCTCCCTACGGTTTCTCTCTCTTCTTCCTTGATTTCGGGCCGAATTTTCACCGGTTCGACAATCTAAAGCCACCACGACGCTCCTGGGGAAGTTCTCTCCAAATCTGCCAGAGTGGATCGTTGGTGAAAACAAGTTGAAAATCATCCCTAAGTTGAGGTAAGGCTTTTAAAGCCAAATTTTATCTTACAGTAGTTATAAGAAATGATATACACGTGAAAATACTGAAGTTTAGTACTGAAAATTTTCATTTTCAAAGTATTGATCAGGAAATCCTACGGGTGTGAGTCTAGGAATACATAGGGGCTTTTTAGTTGCCAGATAAGACAATAAACTAAAACAGTTATTTTTCCACGCAAATTACCATTATTTCTCAGCAAATTGATTTTCAGAAAAACATGTATTATATATGAATATTATTAAGTAAATGTATGTTTGGGGAAAATACTATTGTATACAGGAATTACGATTTTAGATGGAACGTATGATTTAATTCAGCATTGTGTGGCATGAGTATTATTTTTCATGAAATCTATTATGTTACGGCAATTTTACGAATAAGCATGTTTTTAAGAATTACGTAATGATGTAGTATATGATGATTTTGAAATACATGATAATTGATTTATTTTTTGAAAGATGTATATATGAAATGTTCGGCATGAGGCCGTATTTATGAAATGTTCGGCACGAGGCCGTGATTATGAAATGTTTGGCGCGAGGCCGTGTTTATGAAATGATGAAAAATGATATATTATCATGTATTATATGTTATCAAAATCCGGATGTTAGTTTAATTCAATTCAGGAGCTCGGTACCGTAGCTATATAGATCAGATATCTATGTTCAGACTTGTGCTAACCACCCCACGAGGGGGTGGAAGATGGATAATCAATGTGGCTTTCAGTGTAGAGTTGTAAACGTCCACCTGGCAGTCCGGACTAGGGTGCGGCGAGCCCATTGTACTTACAGATATTTTTGACTCGGCAGTGGTCGGTCAGCCATTGTCGGATCCCGTCTTCGAGCTGCACAATCCGTCATGGGGGGTAATATATGACATCAACTAGCTATTCATCCTGGATATGTTTTCAGTATTATCAGATATAATAGACGATTTATGAATGATATGAGTTACTAGAAAAATATGAAAGTATATGATGATTTAGTTTGTTATGACGAATATTTACAGATATATGAAATGTATTGTATATGTATAACTGCATTACATATTCATGTTGTCACACAACTGCATTTAGTTTATTTTCCCTTACTGAAAAGTGTCTCACCCCGAACTTAAATTAAATTTTTAGGAGACCTTGAGAGACCGGCGGATGGTGGCTGCCGTTGAGTGAGTTAAGTTACTCCACTAGGAGGGTAAGATTTTGATCTAGGATCAGGAGATTTTTGTTATATGATCCTAGGGTTATTTTGATGTTTTGGAGGTTGTATATAAATACAGTATTTTGATAATGTAGTAAACTCTGGTATTATGTAATTCATGTTTTGATGGATGAAATTTATTTTTACTGCTACTTAGGTTTCCGCTGTTTATGTCAGGTTATCCCCGCCACCCAAGAGTTCGGGTTGATGTTGTTATTATTTATATTTGTTATGTGATAAGTTAAGCAGGTCGTTACACTTTCTGAATTCAATGCATGCATTTTATTTGACCTTGCTTTTATGCCTTGTATTTGTGTATGTTTGGTCCAACTTTTTACTTGCATGTTTCTACGTTTTTGTGTAGTTGTAATCCTTGCTTCTATCATATGCCTCTTATAGATCCTTGCATGTCTTAGGTAGTTTGACATGATGTTTTGTGTATTTCCTCATTAGATGTTGCTTTCTAAACATTTTGTGTCTCTTATTTTTTATGTTGCATGTGTTTATTTAGGTTGCACCTCAGTCCTATACTCTTGTTCCTATTGTCATCGTTTGTTTAAAAATTAGATAAATTGAATAAAATAGAAAGAAAGGTAAGAGAAAATCCTACAACTTTCATGTTGAACACTTTTTAATTAATGAGTGTTTGATAGATAAAATTACACCTCAATGCAGATGTAGAAAAAATGACAGCATTTGAAAAACCTCTTTTTGGTGCTTTTCATTCCAAAAATAATTTTAATCTTTTTGAAATATCTTTTCACCTTATAAAAATATTTTTCAAGTATTTTAAAAGGTATTTAGGTTCAAGAAATTAACCTAAGAGTTTCAAAATATTTCAAACGATATTTAAACATTAAAGTACTTACATAAAGACTTCTAAGACCTTTCACATTCTAGGTACTTGAGTGTTCATGCTTTGTCTTTCTTTGAGCTCTCTCACTTTACTTTTCTTTGGCTCTTTTGACTTATAACTTTTCTTTGGTTTTCAACAAATCATCCATGTCCTCATTTTCTTCAAACTTTAAAATATCATCTTTAAATCCATGCTTTGACTCTTTTAAGCTTCATTTGATTCTTGTGAGCACTATAACCTTACTTTCACATATGTGATCCTTATGAGTTCTGAAATATCACCACTCAACCAAAAATTTTAAGTTCCACTTATTTGTTAGCATCAAAATAATATTTTAAGCCTTGTAAGGCCAACACTCTATATATGTCATCTGGGCATATTTTGAGTGGAAGGGTGATCATTAGAGAAGTGTATTGTGTATATTTTGTTTTCTTTAGTGAAATTTGTGTGTCATTACTTCTGTGTATGTAGGCATTGCCATACCATGTAAATCTTTGTGTTGATCTTGTTCTGGTTGTGTGTGTTATTTAAATTCACTTGTTATTGTTTATTCCACTATGCATCTTCATTATACGATCCATATCACAACAAATTGGTATCAAAGCAGTTGTTGTTATGGCATCGGGATCATCTTTTGCAAGATTTGACATTGTCAAATTTGATGGAACTGGAAACCTTGGTTTATGGTAGAGGATAGTGAAAGATATTCTTGTGCAACAAGGAATGGCTAAAGCTCTGCTTAATACTCAACCAGAAGGAATGGATGAGACAACATGGTTAGATTTGAAAGCAAAGGCAACATTGACAATACGCTTGTGTTTAGCCGACGAAGTTCTCTATCGGGTGATGGAGGAGGATTCTCCAGTGGCTATCTAGCGAAAGTTAGAAAGTCGGTACATGTCTAAATCCCTCCATAATAAAATTTTTCTTAAGCAGCGTTTATATTGGTTTAAGATGGTAGAAGGATCTAGTCTAGATCAACGCATCAATGCTTTTAATCAAATCATAAGTGATCTTATGAAAGTTGAGGTGAAGTTTGATGAGGAAGATAATGTAACATCCCTCAATTTCTTAACATAAAATATCACACAATAAATAAAATGGTCAACCCGAACCCGTGGGTAGCGGGGACACCTGTCAAACACAGCGGAAAACCTAGCAGCAGTAAACATAAAATCTCAAACATCCAATCATAAAACATAATACTAGAGCATTCTATACATCCTCACATACATCCAAATATCTCTAGGGTCAAATACAAAATAACTCTGACGCTATTACAAAATCTTACCCTTCTCACAAAGTAATCTCACTAGCTCAACGGCGGCCCTGACCCGCCAGTCTCTCAGGAGCTCCTGAAAAATTAATTAAGTTTGGGGATGAGACACTTCTCAGTAAGGGAAAATAAACTAAATACAGCTGTGTGGTAACATGAATATTTAATGCATTTGTATGTATACAGTACATTTCATAATTCTATAAACATAATCATATCGTACTGGGTAAACATATATTTTCACATCTATTAATAAATCATATCATACATAAAATCATCTGTTATAACTGTAGTACTGAAAACAAACCCAGGATGACTAGCTAACTGGTGTCATGTATTACCCCCCATTATGGGTTGTGCAGCCCGAAGGCGGGACCCGACAATGGCTGGCCGACCACTGCTGAATCAAATATGTCTGTAAGTACGATGAACCCGCCACACCCTGGTCCGGACTGCCAGGTGGACGTCCACACTCTACTGAAAGCCACATCGACTATCCATCTCCCATCCCCTTGTGGGACGGTAGCACTAATAAGGCCTCGTGCCAAAATGAACCCATAGCTACGGTACCGAGCTCCTGGTCTGAACTAAACTAACATCCTGGTTGTGAAAACATATAATACATTATCACACGTAACATCATTACGGCCTCATGCCGAAAACATAGATACGGCCTCGCGCCGAAATCATACATATGGCCTCGTGCCAAAATCATAGTAAATATGGCCTCGCGCCAATAATATAAATATGGCCTCGTGCCGATAGCATAAATACGGCCTCGTGTCGATAACATAAATACATGGTCTCGCGCCAATAACATAAATACGGCCTCGTGCCGATAACATAAATATATGGCCTCGCACCAAAAACATAGATACGGCCTCGTGCCGATAACATAAATATATGGCCTCGCGCCAAAATCGTTTTAGGTATATATATACTGAAAATACATCATTTATTACATAATTGTCAAAACCATCACAACATAACTCATATTTTCATAATACCTGAAATCATGCTTGGTTCGTAAAATCTTTCACATCATAATACATTTCACATAAAATAATATTCATGCCACACATATGTTGTTAAAAGTCATACTTCATATTCTAAAATCGTGAATTCCTTACATCTCATACATACATATACATTTTAATCATCATAGCAGTATTTTCCCAATCGTACATTTCATTTGTAATACACAATATAACATATGCTTTTCTGAAAATAAATTTACTCATAATCAATAATAATTTGTATGGAAAAATTACTGCTTTAGTTTATTCCCTTACCTGACTATTGAGAAATTCCTTAGGACCCAAATCCTATGCCCTTAGCGCCCGAAATTCAACTCCTGAAATTTACATTTTTCCCTAGATTAATTAATCTATTTCTCCAACATAATACTCATATAGCCTTCCTTAGGCTCCAAATACCTCAAATTAATATTTAAACTATTATTTAATATTCCTACTTAATTTTTTAAATTTTGCCTGTGGGTCCCAAAATTATACCCGCGGCGCTCACTCGAACCCTAAATTTCAGAAATCCTACTTCAGTCTCAAATGCTTAATATTTTAGCATTTCTAAATTAATGCTAATTAATTAAAAATAAGCCCCTTAATAATCACCGCACTCCAATTTGGAGTTTTGGCTCGATACCCCCACGAGAATTTCGTCCCACTAGACTTGTAAAGAATCATCTCTAGATTCTCATGGTGGTGTCCGTTCGTCAATTGGACTTATATTTTGCAAGAAATTAAAGAAAAAGGGGAAAATGGCTTACCCCAGGGAATACGTTTACGCCGCTCCTACCATCGATCTGCTCCGGTAGAAATGATGGCAGCAGCTAATGGAGTCTAGTGGTATCTTCGGATTTTCGATCGGGTGAAAATCCGTCACGAAATCGAGGAGAGAGAGAGAGAGAGAGAATGTGAGGAGAGAGAGAGAGATTACAGAAGTTGCAGAAGAATAAGAAAAGAAAAGAAAAGAAAAGAATGAAGAAGAAGAAGAAGATAGGGGGTGGGGGGCGTGCCAATTGGAATCTACCTGAAGCTTCAAGCTTCAGGTAGTTTAATAATAATAATAATAATAATACATTTTTAATTAATATTAATAATTATATATTTTATTAAATAAATAAATAAATTTTAATTAATTAATTTTTTTTCCTTTTTCTTTTAAATCCAATTAATTAATTTTTTAATTAATTATTAATAATAATAGTATTTTTTTTCTTATACATATATATATATATATATAATGTATATTATAGTATTATTATTTAATTAATAATAATAATTCATTTTATTAATAAAAATAAAATTTTAATTTAATTATTATTTTTTTAAAATTGAATTTAACTAAAATTTTAAATTTCTAATTAATTATTTATTTATTTATTTTTATTTTTTTATTATTTATTATTTTTTATTTTTTTATTTTTTATTTTTTATTTTTTATTTTTTATTTTTTGAAATCATTCCACTAATCTTTTATATTTCTTTTTGGGGTTTTTACAGATAAGGCTTTGATGCGGTTAAATTCTTTGCCCTCAACTCATACCTATGAGAGTTGATGTGAAGTTTGATAAGGATAATAAGGCTTTGATGCGGTTAAATTCTTTGCCCTCAACTCATACGTACGAAAATCTTGTCACCACTTTTACGTGGGGAAAAGAAACACTTGATTTGGAAGAGGTAACAAGTGCTTTGTTAAATTTTCATCAAAGATTAAAAATATGTGATGAAGGATAAGGACTTGTGGTAAAAAGTTGTATTGAGCGAGGCAAAGGAAAGTTTAAAAATGGATCTAATAAAAAATCCCAGAATCAATCCAAGAAGAAGAAGGAAATCTGGTGTTATAAATGCCGTAAAAAGGGGCATGTGAAACCGAAGTGTCCGGATTGGAAGAAGGAGAATGCTAATAAACATGAGGGGATTTCGAAATCTGTGAATGTTATTCAAGAAGAGGATTCAGCGTGTGGTGATGTTCTATCAGCTTTAGAGAAGTCAAATAATCTAACGAACTTTTGGATACTTGACTCGGCATGTTCTTATCACATGACTCAAAACAAGGAGTGGTTCAGCACTTACAGGTTAGTAAATTCTGGACCAGTTCTTATGGGTAATGATGCTTCTTGCAAGATCATTGGCATAGGAAATGTAAAGATAAAAATGTTTGATGGTACTGTAAGAACATTGTGTAATGCAAGACATATACTTAAGTTAAGAAAGAGTTTGATATCTCTTGGCACTTTGGATTGTAATGGCTTTAATTACAAGTCCAAAGGTGGAGTGTTGACGTAATGAAAAGATAATCTAATTGTGATGAAATGGCAGAAGCTGGATGGGAATATTTACATGTTGCAGGGAACTACCATTGTAGGTGGAGTTGCATCCATAGATGCTGAATCAAATGAGACCGTCTTGTGGCATATGCGTCTTGGGAATATGGGAGAACATGGCATGAAAAAACTACATAAGAGAAAATTGTTGAAAGGTTTAAAATCATGTCAGTTGGAATTCTGCAGATTTTGCGTTCTTGGAAAACAGAACAAGGCAAAATTCAGTTCAGCTACTCACAAGACGAAAGGAATTCTTGACTATGTACATTCAAATGTTTAAGGCCTAGTTAGAGTTGCATCAAAGGGTGGACATATGTACTATGTGAGTTTCATTGATGATTACTCATAGAAAGTTTGGGTTTACTTCATGCGTCACAAATCTAGTACATTTTCCAAGTTTAAGATGTGGAAGGCTGAAGTGGAAAACCTGACAGGGAGGAGAATCAAATACTTAAGGTCAAATAATGGGACTGAGTATGCTAATTCTCGGTTTATGGAGTTTTGTGTGGAGCAAAGCATCAAAAGACATTCTACAGTTCACTGGACACCTCAGCAAAATGATGTGGCAGAACGGATGAGCTGGACTCTTGTTGATAGGGCTCGGTGTCTCAGATTGAATGCAGGGCTACCAAAGAATTTATGGCCCGAGGCAATTAGTAGGGTTTTTTTTTTTGGTTAACCGATCACCAATGGCATCACTAGCGGGTAAAGTGGCAGAAAAGGTTTGGATGGGAAATGTAGTAGACTACTCCAAATTGAATGTATTCGGGTGTCTAGCCTATGTCCACGTGTCTAGTGAGGAGAGGTCTAAGCTTGACCTAAAGTCTCGTTGTTGCATCTTCTTGGGACATCCAGAAGGTGTGAAGAGGTATAAGCTATGGGACCCAGTGGCAAACAAGGTGGTGATTAGTAGAGATATAGTCTTTGATGAGAAGGCTATGGTGAAGCGTACTCAAGAGTTTGATGAACAGAAACAAAAGCCAGAAATTTGGGTTAGTGATGAACATGTTGTGTAGGTGGAGTTGGAAACTCAGGGCAACAAAAATGATCATGGTCCCGTGGTTGTAGGGAGCTCTAGCTCGGGAAACCAGCAAGTCGACGATATTCCTATACAAGGATCCGGACGCACTATCAGGCCTCCATTAAGGTATGGTTTTAATGAGTTAGAATCTTATGCTTTCCTTATTTGTTACAACAATCCAACTTCTTTTCAAGAGGTAGTTCATGGCCAGGAGAAAGATAGGTGGATGGGAACAATGATTGAGGAAATGCAATCACTGCATAAAAACAAAACTTGGAAGTTGGTGGAGCTTCCAGTTAGGAAGAGACTAATAGGTTGCAAATGGGTGTATAGGAAGAAGGAGGCAATTTCAGAAAAGGAAGGAGAGAAATTTAGGGCACAGTTGGTGGCAAAAGGATACTCACAAAATAAAGGGATAGATTATGATGAGATCTTTTGTACAGTGGTCCAACATACTTCTATCAGAATTGTTTTAGGGTTGGTAGCTTATTATGATCTTCATTTAGAACAAATAGATGTGAAGACAACGTTTCTTCGCGGTGACTTAGAGGAACAAATCTACATGGTATAGCCGGAAGGATTCATTGAACCAGGAAAATAAAAATTTGTTTGCAGGTTAAAGAAATCTTTTTATGGGCTGAAATACTCTCCAAGGCAATGGTATAAATAGTTTGATTCATATATGATGAAGATTGGCTACAAACGGTGTGAGTATGATTGCTGCGTTTATATGAATAAACTTAAGGATGGTTCTCTTATTTTTCTTGTTCTTGTACGTCGATGACATGTTAATAGCTGCAAAGGATTTAACTAAGGTGAATCAGTTGAAGGACCTATTACATAAGGAATTTCACATGAAGGATCTTGGTTCAGCCAAGAAAATACTTGAGATGGAGATTCTTCGTGACAGGACTGCAGGGAGATTATGGTTATCTTGGGACAGTTATGTTCAAAGGGTATTGGAAAGGTTTAGCATGGCTAATGCTACACCGGTGTGTACACCTCTAGCGAATCATTTCAAATTGTCTACTGTAGTTTGCCCAAGTTCGAATGAGGAAATCTGGGATATGTCAAAGGTCCCCTATACTAGTGTTGTGGGGAGTTTAATGTATGCATGGTTGAAATTAGGAATAGCTTCCCAAGAGGGGGGGTGAATTGGATTCTAAAAATTTCTTTTGATTCCTTTTAAAATACCTTAAACTTCTTTTATTTCTTTTAACCAATTCTTGACTTGTTTTTTTAATTCCTTAATCAATCAAGAACTTAGTTCTTTTATCCAATCAATTAAACACAATCTTCAAACCAAACAATCAATTTATTTTCCAAGTACAAGTTAAACAACAAACAATCAAACCAAGATATTAAGTATTCATCACTTTGGTAATATAAGATCTTAAGATAGTTTGTTTGTTTGTTTATATAAGCCCTGTGATTATGAATTATAATTTATGCTTACTGAAGTAAAGCCCTGTATAAATAAATCCAATCACTCTTTCCAAATATTTGGAATTCAAACGGCTATATTATAAAACATTATAATTTAAAAATTTGCCCGTTGAACAGTTTTTAAATGTCTGACAACAGTGACCCTGTTTCAGTGTTTTGGCCATAACTTCTTCTATATAATACAAATTAGGTTTTCTTGGTGTCAAAAGAAAGCTAAGAGAAAATCCTACAACTTCCATGTTTACCACTCTTTAAAATAATGAGTTCTTGATAGAGAAAAATTCACCTCTATGCGGCTATATAAAAACTGACAGCATTTAGGAAAAACCCTTTTTGGTGCTCTTTATTCCAAAAATGATTCTAACTTTTTTAAAATAATTTTTGACCTTATAAAAAAAAATTTTCAGGTATTTCAAAAAGTATCTAGGTCTAATAAATTAACCTAAGAGTTTCAAAATATTTCAAATGATATTTTAAACATTAAAGCACTTACATGAGACTTCTAAAATATTAACATTCTAAGTTGTTGAGTCTTCATGTTTTGTCCTTGGATTGAATCCATCTTTTCTTCAAGCTTCCATATTCTTTGAGCTTTTTTACTTTGCCTTTCTTTGGCTCTTTTGAATTTAATATGACTTGGCTTTCAACAACTCATTCATGTCCTCATATTCTTCAATAAGTAATTCATGCCTTGGCTCATTTAAGTTTCATTTGATCCTTGTGAGCACTTTGACCTTGCTTCCATCATATTTGATCCTTGTGGGCACTTTGACCTTACTTTCACATATATGAACCCTGAAGTATCATTACTCATACAAATACATTAAATTTCACTTGTTTGTTAGCATCAAAACAAGATAACAAGATTTTAAGCCTTGTAAGGCCAAAAATGATGAGTAAGTTCCTCTCTAATCCAGGAAGGCAGCATTAGGAAGCTGTAAAATGAATACTCAGATACTTGCGGGGTACATTGGGATATGGCATCATGTTCGACAAGCAACAGGGTTGTCCTTCCGTTATGGGATTTGTTTATGTAGATTATGCTGGAGATATGGATGATAGAAGGTCTAATACGAGGTATGTGTTTACCTTTGTAGGAGGACCGGTATGTTGGAGATTCATGGTACAGTCTCTGGTTGCATTGTCCATGACTGAGGCGGAATATATGGCAATTGCCGAAGCTGTAAAAGAAGTCTTATGGCTTACAAGTTTAGTCAGAGAGTTGGAGTTACAGCAAGATGGTGTGGTGTTGCATTATGATAGTTAGAGTGTCATTTACTTGGCAAAGAATCAGGTATACCATGCTAGGACCAAGCACATTGATGTGAGATTCCACAGACTTCGAGAATTGATTGCTTTGGGTGAACTTGTGTTAGAGAAAGTTCAAATATCTGAAAATGTAAGGGAAGGGATATTCTGACGAAATCAGTTACTTCAAAGAAGTTCAAGCATTGGCTAGACTTACTCCATGTCTCTAAGTGATAGAAGGGAGACATACCCAACCAAGCGTTTTTAAGTTCAAAGTAAAGCAGTTCATGTTTTTGAGATTCTCTTAAGGGGCGTATAATCACCAAGGTGGAGATTGTTATTTTTAGCTCTTATGCTTCTATTTTGATAAGCAAAGAAGGAAGGAGGAAAAACATGAAGGGGACAACACAGCAGGACTCATCAACGAAGGGCCTATGCTCATCGACGAGGGAACAACAAAGGTTCATCAACGAAAGTTCTAAAGCTCGTCGACGAATAATTACTGAGAGCCAAAAATTTCAGACCTCTGGCTTCGTTGACGAGAGCCCTGTATTCGTTGAAGAAGGTTCTTCTTGTAATGACCCGAAGTATTGGTATTTAAATAATAATTAAGAGAGAGAAAAATGGGAATAGAAAAAGGGCGCAACAGACGACAACGCGGCAATTGAGCTCGTCGACAAGGGTATGTCTCGTCCACAAGAAAATACTGAGGAGTGTTTTGGCAATTCTGAATTTCATCGATGAAGGGTGAAGGTTCATCGACGAAACTCTTCAGGGACTCATCGACGAGGTGACATGTCTCGTCGACGAATTCAGCTCTATAAATAGCCTAAAACTCGGATTTAAACGTAGAAAAATCAGGAAAATCACTCACTCTCTCTCTCTCCTCCCTACGATTTCTCTCTCCTTTCTCTTCGATTTTGGCTCCGTCGTTCATCGAATCGACGATCTAAAGCCACCACAACGCTCTTAGGGAAGTTCTCTCCAAATCTGCCGGAGCGGATCGTTGGTGGAAGTGAGTTAAAATTTATCCTTGAGTTGAGGTAAGACTTTTTATGCCAAATTTGGTCTTTTCATAGTTATAGGAAATGATATTCACGTGAAAATACTGAAATTTAGTTCTGAGAGTTGTTGAATTCAGGGTGTTGGACGGGGAACCCTGGGGGTGTAGGACGAGTGGAATTTTTAGGGGGTTTTTCTTCAGTACCAAGTAAGGGAATAAACTAAAAAAATTATTTTCCGCCCAAATTACTATTATTTATCAGCAAATTAATTTTCTAGAAAAAAAAATGTATTATATCTTAATATTAATAAGTAAATGCTTATTGGGGAAAATAATGTTATTATACCGGAATTATGAATTTAGAATGAAATGTATGATTTTATTCAGCATTGTGTGGCATGAATATTACTTTTTACATGATATGTATTATATTATGGAAATTTTACGAATAAGTATGTTTTCAGGAATTATGAAATAATGCAGTATATGATGATTTTGAAATACATGATAAATGACTTATTTACTTAGAATGATATGTATGAGATTTACAGCGTCAGGCCGTGATTGATAGCCGGCGCAAGGCCATGTATGTTATATGTTTCCGGTGCAAGGCCGTGTTTATGAAATGTTCGGCGCAAGACCGTATTTATGAAATGTTCAGCATAAGGTCGTATTTATGAAAGTATAAAAATGCTATCGATCCATTTATGTTAAATGCTATATTTTCATGTACTATATGTTATCAGAACCCGGACATTAGTTTAGTTCAATATCGGGAGCACGGTACCATAGCTATACAAATCATATTACTATGTTCAGATTTGTGCTAACCACCCGACTAGGGGGTGGGAGATGGATAGTCGATGTGACTTTCAGTGTAGAGTTGTAGACGTCCACCTGGTAGGGTTTTTGCTCTAACACCGAGTGATGCTGAGAAAGCCAGCGACATGGTGACAGGTACAGTTAATATGTTTTCATTTAAAGTTATTGCACTTTTTGAGTCAGGTGCCACACACTCGTTATCTTCGGGGTGTGTTAAATTGTGTGGGGCTGAAACACAAACATTAGATATCGAATTATTAGTAGCTATGCCAACTGGGTCAGTGGTGAGGTGTAGTAGAATGCTCCGGGGTTGTCCAGTTAATATTCAGGGGAGGATTCTATCTACTTATTTGGTAGTGTTGGACATGCATGGGTTTGATATCATTTTCGGCATGGATTGGCTAGCAGCTAATTTTGCTAGTATAGACTGCCGTGCGAGAGAAGTGATATTCAGACCGCCAGGAAAACCAGAATTTAAATTTACAAGGTCACGAGTGCAATCTCTACCTCAAATGGTCTCAGCTGTTCAGGCGAGGAGATTGCTCTTGAGTGGTTGTCAGGGATTCGTGGCCTTTGTGAAGGAAACAACAGGGAATGAAGTGAAGCTCACTGGTACGCCAGTAGTAAAGGAGTTTACGGATGTGTTTCCAGATGAATTACCAGATTTGCCACCTGATCGTGTGGTAGATTTCCCTATTGATCTACTTCCAGGTACAACGTCGATCTCTAAAGCACCGTATCGAATGGCACCGAAAAAGTTGGTAGAATTGAAAAATCAATTCCAGGATTTACTTGATAAGGGTTTCATTCGACCTAGTGTATCCCCATGGGGAGCTCCAGTACTATTTGTGAAGAAGAAGGAAGGGTCTATGAGGATGTGTGTAGATTACAGAGAGATTAATAAAGTGACAATCAAGAACAAGTATCCTTTACCCCGTATAGATGATTTGTTCGATCAGCTCCAAGGTACACGAGTATATTCTAAGATCGACCTCGGATTATGCTACCATCAAGTAAAGGTGAGAGCGGAAGATGTATCGAAGATGACCTTCAAAACCAGATATGAGCCTTACGAGTTCCTTGTCATGCCATTTGGTCTGACAAATGATCCTGCAATATTTATGGATTTGATGAATAGGATTTTTCACCCATATTTAGATCAGTTTGTTGTTGTTTTTATTGATGATGTACTAGTCTATTTGAGGAGCTATGAGGAGCATGAGATACATCTGAGGCAGGTTTTGCAGATGCTTAGGGAGAAGAAGTTGTATACTAAATTAAGTAAATGCAACTTTTGGCTCAAGAAAGTTGTGTTTTGGGGCATGTTATCTCAGGAGACGAAATTTCTATGGATCCCAGTAAGATTGAGGCGATAGTGAATTAGGCTAGACCGAGGAACGTCCAGGAGATTAGAAGTTTCTTGGGGTTAACTGGATATTACCGTTGTTTTGTCGAGGGGTTCTCAGCTCTATCAGGGCAACTAAAATGACTAACTAAGAAGAATTCCATATTTGAATAGGATGACAACTGTGAGTAAAGTTTTTAGGAATTGAAGCAGAGGCTAGTCACAGCACCAGTTACTAATCATCCCGTCAGGGGGTGAGGGTTACGTTATTTACAGTGATGCGTCCTTAAAGGGACTTGGTTGTGTATCGATGCAGCATGGCATGGTAATGGTGTATCCGTCTAGACAGTTTAAAGAATACAAAAGGAACTACCCTACCCACGATCTTGAATTGGCTACAGTGGTACACGCATTGAAAATTTGGAGGCATTACCTATACGGCGAACAGTGTGAGATTTTCTCCGACCACAAGAGTTTAAAGTATTTCTTCACTCAAAAGGAACTGAATATGAGACAGAAAAGGTGGTTAGAGTTGATTAAGGATTTTGATTGTACTATCAATTACCACCTAGGGAAAGCAAACGTGGTAACTAATGCACTGAGTAGGAAGTCTGGGGAAGCAGCGTTGGCGGCTATGGAGATCCAGCCTCCGATCATGATGGATCTAGAGAGACTCGACATTGAAGTGATCGAGAGTAATCTTTCATTATGTATCTCCAGCCTAGTGGTACAGCCTACTCTGCAGGAAAGAATTAAAGCCGCTCAGAAGAAAGATCCAGAATTAGTAAAGGTGATAGATAGAGTGCAGACTAGTCAGGGAGAGGAATTCTGCATTTTAGATGATGGGGCTTTACGGTTCCATTCTAGACTGTGTGTTCCTACTGATGCTGAGATCAGGAAGACTATTTTGGATGAGGCTCACAGATCCTTGTATACAGTTCATCCTGGCAATACAAAAATGTACAGGGATCTGCGAGAGTTTTACTGTGGAGTGGTATGAAGAAGGAATTACCGAGTATGTAGTCCAGTGTTTGACGTGCCAGCAAGTAAAAGCTGAGCACTAGAGGCCAGCGGGTTAGTTGCAGCTGCTATTTATTCCAGAGTGGAAATGGGATCATATTTCCATGGACTTTGTTGCAAGGTTGCCGTCGACATCGCATGGCCAAAATACGATTTGGGTGATAGTAGATCGGTTGACTAAGACCGCCCATTTCCTCCCTATCAAGATCAGCTATTCCCTTAATTGTTTGGTGAAGATTTATATTCAGGAGATAGTTCGTTCTCATGGGGTGCCAGTATCTATAGTGTCAGATCGAGACCCGCGTTTCACGTCGCGTTTCTGGAGAATCTTACAGGAAGCTCTAGGGTCTCAGGTATCATTTAGCAAGGCATTCCATCCCCAGTCAGATGGGAAGATTGAGAGGACGATACAGATACTAGAAGATATGCTCCGAGCATGTGTATTAGATTTTGGGGGTAGCTGGACTCAGTTCATGCCATTGGTAGAGTTTGCGTATAATAACTGTAATGACCAAAAAAATAATGATATTTAAATATTAAGAGAGAGAGAAATGAAAACAAAAACAGAAGGAGGCAATAGGCTTCATCGACGACATCGTATTTTGGAAATATAAATAAATGAGGATAATAATAATAATTTCAAGGAATTGCCAGAACTCGTCGACGAATACAGGGCTTCGTGGACGAGTACATAAGGAAAGTCGTCGACGAATACAGGGCTTCGTCGACGAGTACATAAGGAAATTCGTCGATGAATACAGGGATTCGTCGACGAGAAAATACCGATAGAGGTTCTGGGGCAGCTTGAATTTCGTTGACGAATACAGGGAGTCGTCGACGAATTTACTAAAGGATTCATCGACGAAGTGACGTGTCTTGTCGACGAATTTGGCAGTATAAATAGTGGGAAATCGGGATATTTTGTCATTTTCAGTGCCTCTCTCTCTCTCTCTTCTCTCTCTCCTATGACTCTCTCTCTCTCTTTCTTCGATTCTGGGCCAAATTTATGTCGGATCAACAATTCGTAGTCACAACGACGCTCCTGGGGAAGTACTCTCCAAATCTGCCAGAGGGGATCGTTGGTGGAAGTAAGTTGGAAACCATCCCAAATCCAGAGTAAGGCTTTCTACTCAATATTTGGACTTTTGAAAATTGAAGGAATTGTTATACGTGTAGAAATACTGAACTTTAATACTGGGAATTTTTAGTTTCAGGGTATTGGTCAAGAAACCCTACGGGTGTTAGACTAGAGTATTTTGGGGGCTTTTTCAGTAGCTAGGTAAGGGGATAAACTAAGCTAGTATTTGTTGAAATTATGTATACTGCTATAACATCTGGTTTCACAAAAAGTAAATATGTGTATATGTATATATGATTTTTATTTGGGAAATTATTGTTAAAATGATGATATATATTGAATATGGAAAATATTTTTAGTGTGGCATGAGTATAGAATGCTATGAAATACTGTTTCTGGAATTGTGTTTATGATGCAGATTTTTATAATGGGAAAAACTAGCGTACGGGCCGAGATTTTTATATGTGATATGTTTTCCGGCGTACGGGTCATGCTATGATGTGATTTGCCAACATACGGGCTGTGCTATGATATGTTTGCTGACGTACAGGCCGTGCTATGATGTGATTTTCCGGCATACGGGCCGTGCTATGATGTGATTTGCCAGCGTACGGGCTGTGCTATGGTCGACCCGTAAGGGTCATGCGATGATAAAATGTGTAATACCGACGTACGGGCCGATGATTTTCATGATATACGTATAAATGTGAAATAATATGATTAAAGTGAAAATTAATAATATGAAATATCCATGTATCACAGTTTTAGTATATGTTATATGATATCAGAACCTAGTTGGCTTGGTATAGGCTAGCACTTGCATGGTACCGTTGCTATGTGTCCATGGTCTTTGTGATCATGATATTTTTGTTAACGCCGCTGTACGGAGTGGTATGAGATTGGATGGTCGATGTGATTATTAAGAAGTGTGTGTGATTGCCCCTGGTGTACGGACCAGGTCTGGCAGATCCCTCGGACTTACAGACTGTATGATTGACTTGGCAGTGGTCGGCCAACCATTGTCAGTCCCGCCTTCGGGCCACACAAACCAATCATGTGGGGGTAATACATGACAATAGCCAGTTAACCTACCAGGAATGTTTTTATATTATTATTTTTATATGAGATGAAATATGCTTATGAAAATGCTATATGTTCTGCTATGATTTGATATGTATATGTTTTCCCAGATTTGACAAAATAGCTACTGGATATGTTCTGTATGGGATATGTATAACACAGTTTACTTATGTTGCCACACACTAGTATTAGTTTATTTCCCTTCCTGAGAGGTGTCTCACCCCAAAAATTTATAAATTTTTCAGGAGCCCCAGATAAGAGAACGGGAAAAACCCCGCTGATCTAGAGCAGTTACCCGCCCTTTCTGAAGGGTAAGTTTTGTAGGGACAATTAGGTTTTTGTGGGAAATGTCCCCATATTTTATTTTTGGGATGTATATACTGGATTACAGTGAAAGTAGTGACTCTGGTATGTGTGTAATGAGATGGATGTTTTGTGTTTGTAATACTATGATTATAAGTTTCCTGCTGCTTAGGCTTCCATGTTGTATTTTGATTTATCCCTGATATCCACGGGTCCAGGTGTATTATGATCTTCTAAGCTGGAATTATGATATTGATTATATAAAAAATATGTGGAAATTAAACAGGTCATCACAATAACAATTACCAGTCCAGCATCAGCATGACACCATTTGAAGCTCTATACGGTAGAAAATGTCATTCTTCATTATATTGGGATGATATGGGTGAGCGGCGAGTTGTGGGACTAGAGCTTGTACAGTAGATGTACGATAAGGTTCGGCTCATCATGGATAAAATTAGTGTAGCTCAGAGCCAACAAAAGAGTTATGTCGATAATCGCCTAAGGAATTTAGAGTTCAATGTAGGTGATCATGTATTTTTGAAGATAGCTCCGTTAAAAGGGGTTATGAGGTTTGGTAGGAAGGGTGAACTTAGTCCTAGGTTTATCGGTCCATTTGAAATTCTGGAGAAAGTTGGACCGATTGGTTATAGGCTAGCTTTGCCACCTACACTATCCAGGATGCACGACGTATTCCACGTATCTATGTTAAAGAAATGCGTCTCAGATCCTTTTCATATTATCAGTTATGGTGAATTAGAGTTTAGTGATTCGCTAGTCTATGAGGAGGTACCCGTGTAGATTCTGGATAGAAAAGAACAGGAATTACGTAATAAGAAGATTCCTCTAGTAAAGATTCTATGGAGGAATCATGCAGTAGAACAGGCTTCTTGGGAGCTCAAGGAACAAATCAGACAGAAGTACCCACAATTGTTCCAAGAAGTTCATATGTAAATATGTAGTATTTCTTTTGCAGGTACATGTAATACTTTAGTTAGTAAGTGGTATTTTAGTTTTGGGGGAAATTTTCTTTTGGTATATGTAATCTCCCAGGACTTGAAATGTAACCACGGTATTCCTCCACCATAAGTGAGGGTAAGTAATAAAATAAGTAGACCATTTTGCCTTTAAGGGATGATGAGTTGTATGAATAGTAAATTTCGAGGACGAAATTTTATAAGGAGAGGAGAATGTAATGACCCGAAGTATAATGGTATTTAAATAATTATTAAGAGAAAGAAAAATGGGAATAGAAAAAGGGCGCAGCAGACTTCGTCGACGACGCAACAATTGGGCTCGTCGAGGAGAGTATGTCTCGTCGATGAGAAAATACCGAGAAGGGTTTTGGCAATTATGAATTTCGTCAACGAGGGGTGAAGGTTCGTTGGCAAAACTCTTCAGGGACTTGTTGACGAGGTGACGTGTCTCGTCGACGAATTCAGCTCTATAAATAGCCTAAAACTCAGATTTAAACACAGAAAAATCAGGAAAATCACTCTCTCTCTCTCTCTCTCCTCCTTACGATTTCTCTCTTTGATTTCGGCTCCATCGTTCGCCGAATCAACGATCTGAGACCACCACAACGCTCCTAAGGAAGTTCTCTCCAAATCTGTCGGAGCAGATCGTTGGTGGAAGCGAGTTGAAATTCATCCCTGAGTTGAGGTAAGACTTTTTATGCCAAATTTGGTCTTTTCATACTTATAGGAAATGATATTCACATGAAAATACTGAAGTTTAGTTTTGGGAGTTGTTGAATTCAGGGTGTTGAACAGGGAACCCTGCGGGTGTAGGAAGAGTGGAATTTTTAGGGGGTTTTTCTTCAGTACCAGGTAAGGGAATAAACTAAAGCAATTATTTTCCACGCAAATTACTATTATTTATCAACAAATTAATTTCAGAAAAACATGTATTATATTTTAATATTATTGAGTAAATGCATATTTGGGAAAATACTACTGTTATATAGGAATTATGATTTTAGAATGAAATGTGTGATTTTATTCAGCATTGTGTGGCATGAATATTAACTTTTACATGATATGTATTATAATATGGCAATTTTATGAATAAGTATGTTTTCAGGAATTATGAAATAATGCAGTATATGATGATTTTGAAATACATGATAAATGACTTATTTACTCAGAATGATATGTATGAGATTTTCAGTACAAGGCCGTGATTGATAGTCGGCGCAAGGCCGTGTATGTTATATGTTTTCGACGCAAAGCCGTGTTTATGAAATGTTCGATGTAAGGCCGTATTTACGAAATATTTGGCGCAAGGCCATATTTATGAAAGTATAGAAATGTTATCAATCCATTTATGTTAAATGTATATTACATGTACTATATGTTATCAGAACCCGAATGTTAATTTAGTTCAGTCTCGGGAGCATAGTACCGTAGCCATACAGATCATATTATTATGTTCAAATTTGTGCTAACCACCCGATGAGGGGGTGGGAGATGGATAGTCGATGTGGCTTTCAGTGTAGAGTTGTAGACGTCCACCTGGCAGTCCGGACCAAGGTGTGGCCGGCTCATCGTACTTACAGATATTTTTGACTCGGCAGTAGTCGACCAGCCATTGTCGGATCCTGCCTTCGGGCTACACAACCTGTCATGGGGATTAATACATGACACGAGCTAGCTATACATCCTGGGTGAATTTTCAGTATTATCATTAGTTATACCAAACAGTTCATGAACAGTATGATTTATTAGAAATATGAAACTATATGTTTATGCAGTAATTTGAATGATTAATGTTTTCTGGTATGAAAAATGTATTGTATGTCTATATTAGCATTAAATATTCATGTTGCCATACAGCTATATTTAGTTTATTTTCCCTTACTAAGAAATGTCTCACCCCCGAACTTAAACAATTTTTAGGAAACCCAGAAGGACCAGCGGGTCGTGGCCGCCATTGAGTCTGTTATGTTACCCCATTAGGAGGGTAAGTTTTGTGCTAGGATCAGGAGATTTTTGTTGTGGGATCCTAGATGTATTTTTGATATTTTGAGGTGTTATATAAATATAGTATCACTGTGGAGTGTAGTTGGCTCTAGTATTTTATATTTTATGGTTATAAGAATGTGATTTACATTTTCTGCTGCCTAGGTTCCGCTGTATATGACAAGTGTCCCCGCTACCCACGGGTTCAAGTTGACTATTTTATTTATTTTGTTTTCATTATATGAATATATACGCAGGTCATTACACTTCTTGGTCTCGTTGACAAAGTCCCTATGTTCGTCAACGAAGGGGGCCTGGCCTGCTGCAGTTTTTTGAAATTTTGAATTTTTGATCATTGGGTGGTTGGGCAAACAGGGGGAAACTCTATATATGTCATCTGGACATATTTTAAGTGGAAGAGTGATCATTAAAGAAGTGTATTGTGTATATTTTATTTTCTTTAGTGAAATTTTTGTGCCATTGCTTCCGTGGATGTGAGCTTTGCTGAACCACGTAAATCTTTGTGTTAATCTTGTTTTGGTTGTGTGTGTTATTTACATTCACTTGTTGTTGTCTATTTAGTTGTGCATCTTCATTATACGATCCATATCACAACATATGTCATGCCGGGAAAGACCCTGATGGTTGCCTTGCCGGGGGAGACCCCGATGCCTGCCAAGTGATATCCCGATGTGTGAGGGGGAGATTATTAGGTTATCCCACATCGGTTGTGGAAGGGACTGGTGGTCAATCATTAAGTGTAAGGGAAATTCTCACCCTTTGATCTAACTTTTAGGGTTAAGAAAGCTCTAGACCACCCAATAGTACGTTATAGTCATCCAAAAACCTTCTTTGTAACATATCACAAGATGACACGATGAGCAAGCAAGATGTGGGCTTACATGGACCTATAAGTGCCCACATGCTACCTATTTATCATGTCAATTCGTAGGCAGAAGGAATTAAAGTTATTCAAAAATATTTAAAACCCAAATTAGTCCAAAACGCCAACTCAAACTAAACTAAAATTTGGTTAACTGATTTGTTCAATTCAATTCTATTTCATCTTTTTCACAATTTATGAATTTTAATTCGATTTCTATATTTAATATTCATGAACCAAGGATTACCCAAATTGAACCGATATATATATATATATATATATATTTATAATATATTATTTATATTATATACTAGATAACAAAATATAAAATATATCCTCAAGTTAGAATAGTATGTACAAATATAAAAAGGGGAAGGATAAAGGCTAATCTAGGAAAGGGGGAAAAAAAAAAGAAGTGAATCATAGTCATCAAAAAACCTTCTTTGTGACAAGCTTGTGATGTCACAAGCTGAAGCAATGAGCAGGCAAGATGTGGGCCTACATGAACTTATGAGGGTACACATGCTACCAGCTTGCCATGTCAAATCATAGGCATAAGTAATTAGAGTTATTCAAAAATATTTGAAAACTAAATCAATCCAAAAATCCAACTCAAACTGAACTAAAATTAGGTTAATCAATTTGTTTGATTTGATTCCAACTCATCTTTTTTACAATTTATGATTTTTATTTCAGCTTTGATTTTTAATGTTCATCAACCAAAAATTACTCTAATTGAACCGATATATGTCTTTATTTATAATATATATTATTTATATTATATATTGTATAACAACATATAAAATATATCCTAAAGTTAAGAATAGTATATACAAATATAAATAAGGGAAATGACAAAAAATAATCTAGAAAAGGGGGAAAAAAGTATATTATAGTCATTGAAAAACTTTCATTGTGACAAACCGATGATATCATAAGCTAATGCAAGAAGCCAGTAGAATGTGAGCCTACATGGACCCGCCAGGACTCGCTATGATTTTTAATTCAGTTTTGATTTTGAATGCTCATGAACCAAAGATTACCCAAACTGAACCAATATAGTTATTTATAATATATGTTATTTATATCATATATTATATAACAATGTATAAAATATATCCTAAAGTCTACAAATATAAATAAGGGGAATGGTAAAAATTAATCTAGGAAAAGGAAAAAGTGTATTATAGTTATTGAAAAACCTTCTTTGTGACAAGCCTATGGTATCACAGGCTAATGCAATGAGCAAGTAGTAAGTGGGCCTATATAGACCCATAAGGGCTCGCATGCTACCTGTTTGCCATGTCAATCCATAGGCATAAGGAATTAGAGCTATACAAAAATATTTGAAATTCGAATCAATCCAAAAACTCAACTCGAACTAAACTAGAATTTGGTTAATCAATTTGTTCGATTGGATTTCATTTCATCTTTTTTACAATTCATGATTTTTGATTCAGTTTTGATTAATTTTAATGCTCATGAACCAAAGATTACCCAAATTGAACTGATACATGTATTTATTTATAATATATATTATTTATGTTATATATTGTATGACAATATATAAAATATATCCTATAGTTAAAAATAGTATGTACAAATATAAATAAAGGAAATGGTGAAAATTAATCTAGGAAAGAAAATATATTATATATGGTCATAGAAAAACTTTCCTTGTGACAAGCTTGTGATCAGAGGCTAATGCAATATTGAGTAGACAAGGGCCCATACCCCACCTACTTGCCATGTCAACCCATAGGAATTAAAGTCATCCAAAAATATTTGTAAACGGTGCAAAAATCCAACTCAAAGTGAACTAAATTTTGGTTAATCAATTTATTTGATTCAATTTGAGTTCACCATTTTTACCATTTATGAGTTTTAATGTGACTTTGATTTTTAATGCTCATGAACCAAAGTTTACTCAAACTAAATCGATATTTATATTTATTTATAATATATAATCTCATGATTTCATAGGGATAACTTTACAGTGGATACCCGTAACCTAGCCTTTGAGGCTTAAACTCAGGTTTAACGAAACTGTAATGGGTTACCTCCGATGTTCGTGTCATAGCATCGAGTATGCTTTGTGCTTGCCTCTAAGGAGGATCCTACACATCAGAAAGGTTATACAGTCCTTTTAGAATGGATTACCAACTATGAGCAACTTCACCAGCATTCCATACCAATTCATCATTCAGATCCAAAATTCCAGAGACTTCCAGACATAACTGTGAAAACTGTGTTTGATCCAAAAGATGGTGCTTCCTCCAACATGCCCCCTTGAAACAGTTCTTCTTGAATTTATTTCTAGATTCACTGGAACATTGAGAGATTGGTTTCAAAGTCTTGGTAATTACAAACAATTATAGTTCATCAAATCACAGTCTCCCTCTTATGCTCTTAGAGTTCTTTATCGAGAATTTATTGGAAACCCTGATGCTCATGCTAATACACAGAGTCGGGAGCCCCTTGATCTCCCAAAGGAAAGCAACCAATCTAAGACCACATCTCCAAACACAGTCCTTCCCATGGACTTCAACAGGAGAACTCAGGTCTTTTAACCAATGTTTTACCAAAGGAGATCAACGGGGACCGTACAACCTTTCTAATGTGCAGGATCCTCCTTAGAGGCAAGCACAGAGTATACTCAACGCCATGACATGAACATCAGAGGTAACCCATTACAGTTTCGTTAAACTTGAGTTTAAGCCTCAAAGTCTAGGTTACGGGTATTCACTGTAAAGTTATCCCTCATGAAATTATGAGATCATTACAAGCTCATAGAAGTGAAGCTTAGAAGCCCTTTGGACAAATAGCTCTAGGGAAAGAGAAAACTTAGGAAGCCATAGATAAGCACACAAGAGATTTTATTTCTCAAACTTGTTCCAACGCGTTCGGTCTAACAAACGGGAAGACAGTCCCTTATATAGAGTCTCGGGGATAAGCAAAAGTGCAAAGCTTTCTCCTGACTTGACATAAAGCAAAGATAGACAAAGACTTAAAGTAGACAATGACATAAAGATAAAAGTGGGTGAAGACTTTAGTGGCGACGACTGACAGATGTCATGACAAGAAGGTGACAGCACATGGGTGGCTGCATTTGTGCAAGAGTGATCCGCCACCTTTAATCACGCTAAAAATTTTGACTTACACACAAACTTCCAAATAACACACTATTATAGGCTTTGGATGCCAAATATCAAACAAAGTGGGCGGCATGTGGGGCTACATGTGATGTGATGGTGAGAGGTTGAGGTTAATGAAATCCTCATCCGTGATATCTCCATGAATCGGATGGTGGTACGTTGGTGGATCAAAAGGATATTCATCGGTGTCCATTGGATCTTGAGAGTCTTGCATAGTATCCTTGTAAGACAGTGGCTCAGGCGCTGGGATGATGTCTGAAATGGCATAGAGGATTTTAGAGTAGAACTTGAAATCATTCATCTCACAAAGATACTTGAGCAATGGAAGTTTATAGTTCGGCCATGAACTGGGGAAGTCATAAAGAGTGTCCCATTCATAGGTCTGATTTTGCGACCAAAGTAGATTCCTGTTGGAGTTGTAGAAATACGGTCTGTGCAGGATGAAAACATTGTGGATGGTGGATGCAAGCTGTGGGTTAAGCTTCCAAACATTGTGGTTTCCCATGAGGGTGGTTAACTTCTTCTCCAGGCGAGAAGAGGGTCAAACCATTGTAAGAAAGTCCAAAGCAGGGAATCATGATTGGCTAGATCATGGAGGTGTGAGTACGCTTCCTGTAGTGGTATAAATACAGCATAGACCTGCAAAACAGAAATATACCATATATACCATAGAACATTAGTATCAAAATACGAGGGCTTGATGATGTATGGGTTTAGAAAAGGATAAGATGGAAAGGTGAGGTGATGTCCAATCTTGTCAACATAAGATCGGTAGTGGGTCATAGCAAAAGATTTCAGCTAGGTTGTGTTCAGACTTTGTAAATGAAATTCAGGAGGGAAAGTCAATTGAGTGGAGGCACTAAGGTGGAGGATATTTGTGGAGGAGGAGGAGGAGGCCATGAGGATTAATGGAATGGCTTGGTGTTTTGAAATTAGAAAAGATGTTTTCCAAGGGCGAGAAAGCATATCAGCAAGAACATTGTGATCGTCTTTTATATGTTTCACAGAGAAATCATATCTGGAAAACCAATCTTTCAATTTGAGGATCTGTGGATAAGGGAGAATCTTATTCTTGAAATCGCGCATTCTGGGGAAAGATGAATTGTCCATTTCAACCGTGAAATGCTTTGATTTGACATAAAAGTCAAATTTCTAAATCTCATTTTTCACCGCAAGAATTTCTTTAAAAATAGTGTGATAATGTTTCTGGGAATCTCTGAATTCTTTGCTGGCCTGTCCACAATAATATTTTTTATTGTCCTTTTCTTCATGCAATAAGGCACCCCAATAATGGTCACTAGCATTTGACTGTAGGATAAGGTTTCCTGTGGATGGAATAGTTAGAGGTGGTGGATTCTCTGTAGCTTTCTTGAGATATCTAACAACTTGTGTCTGTTCTGGGCCCCAAGGCGGTGGCCTCTTCTTCAAGAGACATGACAGGGTAGTGATATACTGACTGACATGGGGGATAAAGTCTCCTACGTAATTAATGATGCCAAGAAATTGTCGAACTTGCTTTACGGAGAGATCTTTATCAAGGAAGTGCAATAACTCTTCAGCAAGATGGGGACCCAGACGGATTGTCCCATGTGAAATTTGCATACCTTAAAATTCAATTGAATTTTGTCCAATTGTGCTTTTCTTTTGCGAAAGCATAATCCCGTAAGATGTTGCCAGTTGTTCAAACTGTCGGAGAAGCTGATAATGGTTTGCTTGGGATTTAGAGAATAGCAAGATGTCATCAGTGTATATCAAAGTACTAGGTAGGATAGGATTAAAAATCTTAGTCATCACTTTCTGAAATAGTGACGGAGCAATCTTCAGCTCGAAGGGCAAAACAATCCATTGAAACTGTTCATTCGGGATACAGAAAGTAGTTTTGTATCTGTCATTTGGATGGATTCCAAGTTGCCAAAAGGCTACTTTGAGATCAAACTTGGAAAATATCGTTGCCTAAACAAGATGAACGAACTGTGTCCTTGCTTTTGGAATAGGGAATTTATCATCCCTAATGAATGTGTTAAGAGGCTTGTAATCAATGACTAGTCTTTTCTTTCCTCTGATTTTCTCTGATCTTTTCTCATCATAAAATGCTTGGCTTGCCCAAGAAGAGTTGGTTGGCTCAATGAGACCTTGCTTTAACAGAGAATGACATTTTTCCCTTGCAAGTTGAAGATCTGAGGGGTACATTCCTAGATGAGAAGCATTGGTAGGACTGACATCTTCATTTAATTTGAAAGGGATAGGAATAAAGAATTCTAAATTTTTCCAAAGAGGATGGTCATGGATGAACTGATCATGGCTTTCAGCACATAATTTCAAGAGTTGTTCTTAAATAGGCTGGAAATCTAAGGAGGAATAGGAAAGAGAATAAATTTTGTTTGTCTGAGTAAAGGGCTTGAATTCTCTTTTGCACTTAATTCTAGTGGGAAGAATCCTCAAGGATTTGGAAAAAAAATAAACATCCCATCCTAAAAGAACATCTTTTTGTGGGAGAGAACTCCCAATGACATGTGTCCAAATGATGCAATTAGGAAGGAGTTTAATTCCAATTTTCCTTTTCCAAATCATGTGGTAGTGAAAATTTGATCATTTGCAGCTCTAAAGAACTGGGTGTGGGAAGACCAACAATCTGAAGGTAGGAATTTTTGATTAATCATGATCTTATGGGAACTTGTATCAATGTATGCAACAACAGGTATGGGTTTACCACATTTTTCAAGGAGTTGGATTTGCACATGAGGACTTATCTGTGATTCTTCAGAGGAGATGAGAGGTTGGATATCAAATATTTCATCTGAATGAGAATCATCAGAATCAGAATCTTCTGAATCAGTAAGAAAAAAAAAGGTTTCTTCAGTCATTTCTTCTTGTTCTGAAAGAACGGATTCAACATCTGCATTGAGATCTTCAGTTTGTAACTGTTGGGCAAGCTTTTCAAATTTTGTCTGATTTGTAGGGCATTGTTTAGCATAGTGTCCTTTCTTTTTGCAAATAAAACAATGAGAAGACTTGTCGTGTCCTCGTCGAGATTTCCTCTTGAAGAATCTGAATCTCGTTTTCCTTTTGGAATCCTTTCTGAAACGTTTGTCAAAACCATAATCTTTGAAGTGTTTCTTCTTTTTAGGACTACAGATGCAATTCTTTTCTTTGCATTTGATCTGAAGATAAGGCTTCTTGCACTACTTAGTGAACTTGTGGTTCTGCTTCATCATCTTTGAGAATAATTGGTGTGTGTCATATAATTTTTCAAGAGAGGCTAAGGCAAGCTGATGAATTTCTCCAAGAGATATGTCTCTAAGAGATCTTTGGAGAGAAGAGTCTCCTTTGAAGTTCAGGCTGAATATCTTCTGGAAGAGAATTAACATAAACCTGTCTAAGGTTTTCATCATTAAGACCGCCAAGAAGATAATATCATCTGGCAATTATTTGATAATGAAAATCAAGATCTTTTCTTTTTAATGAATAACAACGCATCTCAAAGAATTTTTGTCTAACTTCATTAGCATGAGCATCAAGGTCCCTAATAAATTCTCGATAAAGAACTCCAAGGGCATGTGAGGGAGACTGTGATATGATGAATTATAATTTTTTGTAATCACCAAGACTTTGAAACCATTCTCTCAACGTTCTAGTGAATCTAGAAATAAATTCAGGAAGAACTTTTTCAAGATTGTTGCCCGGCTTAGAGAGTTGGAGATCAATCCAAGCACCAAATTCTCCAATTCTGCCTCTCCATTTTGTCGGTGAGAGTCCATCAAATGAGAACCAGGGACCATTATGAGGAACAGGGTGCTTTGGGGCTAAGTTAACTGTGGCTGAATCAACTTCAATGGGTTCTTCTACAATTGGAGTTGTAGTATCTGTCTGTTCATAAAATTCCTATGTTCTGGAAGATCTTGGATCAGTGGGAGATGCCATTAGCATGTGTGAAAGATCTGTAATCTCATCATCTGGTGTGGACGGAGTCTCTGATGATGCTTCAGTGGAAACATCACTATCATCATAACCTTTAGAGGATGCTTTAAAGATGGATAAAACTTTGTCAACAAGCATTGATGGTGGCTGATCCGGAGATGGAGATGGTAGCTTAAACTTTTGATCAACAGAAGCAGGATTGGAAGACTCTGATTTGGGCAAAGCTAGGGGTCTTGGGGAAGTAGCTTTGGATGGTATGAGAGTACGTCTTTTGAGAAAATCATCAGTTGATTTGAAATGCTTAGAGTAATCTGGTGAGTAGGACGGAGATGGTGGTGATTGAGATAGAAAATAGGAATATGACGGAAGGTAAGGAAGGATTTAGGGACATAGGAAACTAGTGGAGAATGATGGAGATCTCGTTCCATTTGATACAATTTGTAGCGACCTGCTTAATAAACTGGTTTTTATATATATATGATATTCTACATGCTTTGATACCATACTAGGGTAAATCCAATCATTAGCCTAAGCAGCAAAAAGCAGAAATCAAATAAACATATCCATATATAATAATGTTCAATATCATACCATACAATACCAGAGTACTACTTGTTTCCAAAAATATACACATATATATATATATATATATATGTTCCCCAAAATACCCTCAATTATGCTGGGATATACAAAAATCTTCCACAATACTCACTACACTAATAGGGCACTACTGAAGCCCCTCTATCTGTGAGTCTGGTTTGCTCGCCTACCTGGATCACCTAAAAAATGATTCAACACTGGGATGAGTCAACGCTCAGTAAGACAAAATATGCTACAGTATTATGAAAATCTAATTTCATATAATCATGTATAACTAAATATGAAAATACAGTACAAGTGATAAACTCGACCACCCTTTCCATGCTGCTTAAAATAACAGTGTTGTAGGTTAGTATTCCAAAATACTTCTAATATACATAAGTAAAATCCCTATTTCTATAAATCTGTACATACGTAATAGTAACTGAAAACTTTCCCTGTGGATAACTGTGTGTCATGATTTAACCCCTCATGACAGGGTTGTGCGGCCTGTAGGCGGGATCTACACTGGCTGGCCGACCAAGGTAAATCACTATACTCCATCGGTCTGATCTGCCCACCTCAACCTATATCTAATGGGGAGCCTATCCACATCAAGGGCCTAGGTGATCGACCTACTACCACATATTATCTAAATAGGTGGTTGCACTCATAACATAACATAATATCTGTAGCAACAGTACCGTGCTTTGTAACTGCATAGTCCAATAGGGTCTGATATCATATAATATATATCTATATACCACTATCTGATTTGCCGTGATTCTGAAATAACCATAATAACCATGATACTGCATAAACTGTACTGTAATTCATACGTCATAATACTGAGAACTATATAATCATAACACTGAAACTGCATAATCATATTACTAAAATTCGTATAATCATGGTACTGAGATTCGTATAATCAGGGTAAAACATATTCGTAAAATCATAATACTGAAATTTGTAAAACATATCTTCGTACTATACTCATAATCTTAAGCCACACCATACTTTAATACATAATTTTCATAATTTAATAAACTGTATAATATTTTTGTTTAAATACCTAGCATAGCATATTTCCCTTACCTGACTACTGGAAAGCCCCTATGGTATACTGGCCTAACACCCGCAGGGCCTCCTATATAACACCCTGAAAACAACGTTTTCCAAAACAAAATATCAGTATTTCTTCGTCTACATAATTTCTTATAACTATCAGAAGGCCAAAAATGGACTAAAAGGCCTTACCCTGAGTTTGGGATGAATTCCAACTTGATCCCATCGACGATCCGTCCTAGCAAACTTGAAGAGAACTCCGCCAGGAACGTCGTGGTGGCTTTAGATCTTCGATCCAGTGAGAAACAAGCCCAAAAACGAATAGAGAAATGAGAGAGGGACGTAAAGAGAGAGAGAGAGAGCGACGTTGAAAATGGATAAAAAAATCTGGTTTTTATCTATTTATAGGGCCAGATTCGTCAACGAGACACGTCACCTCGTCGACGAATCCTTCAATAAATTCGTCGACGAAGCCCTGTATTCGTCGACGAAATTCAGAGTAGCCAAAATCCGTCTCTCGATATTTCCTCGTCGACGAAACCCTGTATTCATCGACGAATTTCTTTATGCACTCATCGACGAACCCCTGTATTCATCGATGAATTTCCTTAGTTACTCGTTGATGAATCCCTGTATTCGTCGACGAAGTCTACTGCCTCCTTTTGTTCCTGTTTCCATTTTCCTCCCTCTTTATTATTAAAATACTATTATTCTTCGGGTCACTACACAATTGGTCTTTGAGTCTGTTAATCTCTATCTCCTTTTCATTGAACATTGGTCCATAATATCTCGTGTCAATGTAATGTCTGAGTTCAGCATCGAGACTAGTAATCTTCCTTTTCAGGCTAGAGTACATATCATCAAGTTTGGAATTAAGATAGTCAAGTCTTTGGTTCATTTGAGTACCCTGAGAAATGAGTTTATCAACCTTATGATCAATGGAAGATAAAGTTGAATTTTAAGATCTGGCATTTTGGGTTTGCCAGTTTAAAACTTGTTCATCTTGTGAGGGTAATTTCCTGGAATCTGGTTGGACTTCAGAGGTTTGAACAAAAGGTCTTGAACGAAGGTTTGATTTTGGATGTGACCTGGGTTCCAATGGTGGAAAATGTTTATCATATAGGGATGCCATGAAACAAGGAATAGGTTGGGCTTAAGTTTGGCTAGGCACTGGATTTTGGTAAGGAACTAGATCAGGTTCTTCTGGAGGAAGTAATCCTCCTTGACGAAGAATTTCAAGGGCTCTTTCATAGGTCCATAGAGGTTTAGTTTTAGGATCCGAATGTCGAATTCCTAACCATGAGCTGTTTGGATCATCAAGCCTTCTATGAGAGGGAAATGGTTTGCAGGATGGTTTGATTTCCTTCTGGTGTGATATATGACAATCACAATCAGGATCACACATCGAAGGATCAACATCCCAGATAAAGTTTCCTTCAATTTTGCCAGTGTAGATGGGAGATCCATCTGCTTTAACATTGTTTAAGGGAATATCTTCTTCAAAAGTGACAGGCTTTATCATCAGGGAATGGAAAACTAGGGGCGTGCTGGAGGAAGCACCATCTTTTGGATCAAGCACAATTTTCACAGTTCCATCTGGAAGTCTATGGAATTTTGGATCTGAAAGATGAATTGGTATGGAATGCTGATGAAGTTGCTCATAGCTGGTAATCCATTCTAAAGGAATGAGTTGTTTTAGTTCATCTCTGGGAATTTGCCTTGGTATCAGCAGGATTGTCGGCACTTCATCTTCTCTTTCAGCAGTTATAAGAATAATGTTACTAGACTGTCGCAGAAGGGGGAGATCAACAGCATGATCTTGTAGTCTGTAGATGAGCTGATGGTGAAGAGTAGCCATATATGCAAAGGATATCTGAGGAGCACCAGTGATTTGAAGCTGAACTTTTATACAATTCTTCAAATTTTTATCCCGTAAAGGAATATTGAAGTTTGGAAAAAAGGTGAGATAGACACTTCCAACTTGAAGTCTAGTGAGAGAAGTCCCGATAGCAGCATGCTCATACTGAGTATAAGTGGTGTTGAGGAGAGTAATCCTTACTGTAACAGGAAGTCATTTTCTTCCATGCAGAGTGAGGAGAAGACGAACAGCACCAAAATGAAGGTGAGTATAACCTTCTCTGATCCATTGGTTGATCAAATCTTGGTCAAGCTCGAGATCAATATATTGTTCTTTGAAAGAAGTTAGGATAAGACACTTATCAAGAGCTGTGGTCTGAACATATTCTTTGACCTGAGGTTTATTGTGGGCGATGAGAAGAGTATGGACTTGGTTAGCTAAGGATTTCTTTTTTCTGAAGACATTATAAGGATTAACAAGAGAAAGAGAGGTTTCCTGAATCTGAGCAGAATCAGGAATATAGGAGTATTCAACTAGATTAGTAATTTTGGAAGAAGTGGTTCTTCTGATGGAGGGAGGAAGAGAGATTGAAGAAGAAAGACGATTGGAATCTTGAGAGGGTGTATCCATGATTTGCAAGTTTTTCCATGTTGCTAATTGTACCTCGTTCTTCTAAAATCACTTCTATGATCTTATCTTTCCTGGACTTTAGGCAAGACACATGACTCTGATACTAACAATATAAATAAAATATATCCTACTAAAGTTTAAAAAAAAATATATGTACAAATATTTTCATGCAATTGCAGACATCAAGCCAAAACCCAAGTAAAAGATTTAATTTTCTTATAAAGAAAATTATGATATTGTGAGAATAGGTCTAGATTAAAAAAGTAAATTTTAATTGTTAGTTAATTGAATCATGGATTAGTCAATGCGTTCACATCGATCTTGATTATGTTTCAATTTAGTTCGATTTTTAAATCTTTATTTTCAATAATCAAACTATGAACACATAATGACAAGCTATGAACAGTACTTGAATTGCGGTCTAGTGAGAAACCCTAAGCTCCACACGCACACGCATCCATGTCGGGGAGTACAACAGTACTTGAATTGCGGTCTAGTGAGAAACCAAACTTACGACCAAAACTTCCACATGCAATATTTGGCTGACCATGACCCTTTCCCATTTTCAGCTTGGAAATTTATTAATAATTTTCTCCTCCATCATCTCTCCACCGCCCACCAAAGCAATCCACGAATTGAATTCAAGCCTCTCACGTTTTCCCATTTGTCAATCCTCCCTGTTTGGATGCATGGAATATATGTATATATACACACATATAAAGTGTGTGTATATATATACAGTGGGCATTTAATCAACGCTTGCCGGCTTTAACTGGTTTTGACCATAGAATTATATACCAAACGCTACCTGCCGACCAAGAACCCATAGGTTGCAGGTGGCATTGTGTATTTTTTTTATTATTTTTTTTGTTTTTAATGGGGAGCTTTTAAATATATTCAGCATCTATATTGAATGCATCAGCACAGTTGACTTGAAGAATTTTGCATAAGACCTACCAGACAAATGATATGATGGATCTTATAAACCAGTGCCCATCTTTGTAAAGTTGAATTTCTCATTTTTGATAATGGTGAGTGACGTTCTTGAGCAATTCTTATTTTTAATTAACAAACTAATGATTTTTACAAAGTTTCCTTGTCTACATAGGCAACCGTTGTTTGGAGATTCAAATTGATGACACTTGAATGAATTATTTTGTAATAATATATGTATGTATATAACAAAAAATCATGTGGTCCATTAACATAGAAGAAGCAACCTCATTCATCTCTAAGTGTTGCACTGGCCAATTTATTAATTTCTTATATTGATATCACCTGGATGCTTAAGTGGATTTGTCTCTATAATTTTCTTATAGAAATATCTACAATGTACAATTATCGCATGCAATTATTATAATCTTTAGAATCTGTTTAGATAAAAACCTATAAAGTATAATTGTTGTAAAGTTAATACTGTAGTAAAAATTTCCATGGAGCATTCTTATCGTAGAATGTAAGATTAAATTAATCTCCACCACTGGTTAGGGAGGCTATAGTAGAATGACTATGTGTACAAATTGTATTTGTAATAATCCAAGCAAGTTGAGTTATATTACATTTTTCTCCTATCTTTCTCTTTCATTCATTGCTTTGTAAGCTATGCTTGAATGCTTATGTGGACACTACGTGGACGCTTATGTGGACATTACGTGCATGCTTGAGTGGATTTGTCATTAGAGTCTTCTTCGAAAAAGATCTCCAATGTGCAAGTATTGCATGTAATTATTATAGTGTATAGAGTTTTCTTACATAAACATGGTATATATATGTTAGGATCAAATTGATCTCCATGTTGGTTAGGGAGGTGGAGTAGCATAAATAGCAGTAGAAATCTCATAAGCATACTAGCAAAGTGAGTTATATATTCTTCTTATTCACTTTCTTCTCCTATCTTTCTTTCATCCATTGCTTTGTGAGCCTTTTTTGAGTGGGGTAAGTTAAGGCTCACTTAGCACTTGGCTTCCAAGAGTGTCTAAGTGTCATGCTAGAATTGGTGAAAGTTTCCAACCAATATTATGGGCATGTAATGATCTCGAGCCAAGCCAAATGAGATCTTTTCCGATTTGGGCTATAGAATTTCACGATTTTATGGCATAAATAAAGGGTGTCTCACGATGTCAAAATTTAAGTCATCCTTATATAGACAAGCTCTGCCTAATGAATACTAGCTAGATGTGGGATCGTGTTTGACTCTTCTACCTGATATCTGATGCCTTAATAAAGTAGCTAACCATACCATCGTGCAAGAACATAACTTTATTATATACACTACAAAAGGGGTGGGGGGGTTTAGTGACGAAACTAAAATCATCACTAGTAATGAGTCTTTAGTGACGAAAATCAAATTCATCACTAATAGTCTAAGTATTAGTGATGATTTTAAAAATCGTCACTAATAATGTTCTTTTAGTAACAAAACTGAAATTGTCACTAATACTTTCATTACTAAAAACCTCTTTTCCTGCTCAAACTATTGTGAAAAAATATTAGCAACGATTTTTTAGGTATTAGTGACAAAAAATTTCATCACTAATAGTCTACTAGTAGTGATAGTTTTTAAAAACTGTCACTAATAGTTAAGGTATTAGTGACGAAATTATAAACTGTCACTAAAAATGTGTTATTAGTGACGAAAATGAAATCATCACTAATACTTTTGTCACTAATAGTAGATTTCCCACTCAAACCATTGTGGGAAAATATTAGCGACGAATTTTTTGGGTATTAGTGACGAATATTTTTGTCAAACCCGTGCATGTCCAGTACTATCAAATCAGCAGAAAAAACTTTCCCCTGGATATCAACTAAGCCTCGAAGCACCCTACTACAGCTCACTACTAACCCGATCGATGTAGATACTAACAGTTCGATGTCTAACAACTGTGTTTCTGCCCCACATAATCTAATGCACTCCATAGACATGAAAAAATGTGTGGCTCCTAAGTCAAACACTACAATAACTTTAAATGAAAGCATGCTAACCATACCTGTCACCACGTCGCTAGCTGTCTTAGCATCACCCGACGTTAAGGCAAAAACTCTTGCTGGGCCGTATTCCTTCGCTGACCTCCACAAGGCGCCTGATAACCTCCTCGAGCAATTCTAGGAGCGGGAGCAGCTTCAATTTGAGTCTAACAATCTCTCACCATGTGCCCTGGTTCCCCACATCGGTAGCAAATACCTCACCCAGCATGACACTCCCCCGAGTGCCTCTTCCCACAAGTCTGACAAGCTGGGAATGGTTGCATACCCTAGAACCCACGAATCCCCGACTCCTGTCTCCGATCCCTAAAGTAGCCACCTCTCTTCCACAAACCCCGACTGGACCCCTACTAGGAACCAGAAAGCGTGGATCTCTTTCGATGTTTCTGCTCCTCAGCCTCCAACCGCTCTCTGGCTTCTGCCATAGCTGCCCTATCTACCAGCTTGGCAAAATCTTACAATTTCAGTATTGATACCTACTTATGTAAGTCTCACCTCAGGCCTCTTTCAAATTGTCTTACTTTATTCATCTCTTCTTGAATAATGTACAAGTCAAAACGAGATAATTCAATAAACCTCGCCGCGTACTGTTGTACTGTCTGCTGTCCCTGCTTCAGGTTTAGGAACTCCTCTATCTTGGCTTCTCTGGACAATGTTGGAAAGTATCTATCGAAAAATACTTCCTTAAACCGATCTCATGTCATCTCTATAGGCACTATCCTCTACTGCTCCACGAGTTTCACTGTCGTCCACCATCTCTCAGCCTCTCCTGTCAGTTTATACATAGCAAATAACACCCTCTGCTCCTCCACACACTGGAGTACTGCCAGCACCTTTTCAATTGCCTGCACCCAATTCTCGGCGACCGCAAGATCAGCTCCTCCTAAGAAATTTGGAGGATTCATCTTGATAAACTTCTTAATCAAACTACTGTGGCCTACAGATGTACTTCCCTGCTCCCTGAAGTTCCTGCCAATTTTAGCTATGACTTGTTGAGTCATGCTGCGTAGTACTGCGTCTAAGTCGCCACTAGCTGCACGTAAAGGCCCAGTACCCTCATTTCCACTAGCATGGGTGCTACTACCTCCAAGGTCCATCCTGAAAAGACAATAAACTTAGCTTAGGACCCTATTACCATAACATACCCCACACAAATCATCTAACTAGTATATCATATTCTTAACTAATTTCTTATTCGTGTTCTTAATTCAAGGTTCAATCCTACAACCTAGATAACCAACCCAACAATAGTTTTCCATGGCTTTCCTGAAATCGTCATCCCAGGAAAGACACCTAAACCATCACAGAAGTCTTGCATCTAGACTACAAATTCCTTTATCCTAAGCTCTAGTATTGTTTTCGCTGCATTCTAGAGTCTACAAAACCTAGAAACCTAGGCTCTAATACCAAATTGTAACGACCTGCTAGATTTACTACATAACTAATCATATTAAATATCCTGATACCAATAACTAACGATATAGCGAAGTCGACCCAAACCCATGGGTAACGGGGACATACCTGTCATACACAGCGGACACCTAAGTAGCAGTAATCATAAACTCCATACAAAATACACAATACTAGAATTTATAAAAACCTTACTATGTTTGTAATGTATATATACAATCCTCACAACCTCAGAAGGAAAAACTAGAATCATACACCAAAAACCAACTGATCCTAGCTCAAAAACTCACCCTCCTAGCGGGGTAGTAAAAAAACTGTCACTAATGGCGCGAAACTCGATCTGCCTGTCTGTCTAGGTTTTTTGAAATAATTTTAAGCTGGGGTGAGACACCTCTTAGTAAGAGAAATAAACTAAATACAGTTATGTGGCAATATGAATATTTTCGCATTATAATAAATAAACAGTACGTGATATATGCCTGATAAAAATTTGTAATATAACAACTAAGTAATAGATATATAATCATAGGCATACTAAATCATACTAACTTTTTGTTATTATAAAATTGTCTGTTATAACAGATAATACTGAAATATACCCAGGATGGATGGCTAGCTGATGTCATCTATTACCCCCCATGACGGGTTGTGCAGCCCAAAGGCGAGACCTGACAATGGCTGGCCGACCATTGCCAAGTCAAATATATTTGTAAGTATGATAGGCCCGTCCCACCCTAGTCTAGACTGCTAGGGAGACATCTACAACACTACACTGAAGCCACATCGACTGTCCATCTCCCACCCCCTCTACTGGCAGGGGTGGTAACACAAGTCTGAACTGAATTGAATAGCTATAATATCGTGCCCTGAATACTGATCTAAATTACCATCCGGGTTTTGATAACATATAGTACATATGCATATACTGATTTAACATGAAAACTGAATTGATAGCATTTCTCTGAATTCTGACATATCATAGTAAACACGCCCTTGGGCCGGATAAAGTACATAATTACGGCCTTGTGCCAGCTATCAATCACGGCCTTGTGCCATACATATTATATATACTGATTTGAATAAATGTACTATTTATCATAAGTGCTGAAATCATAATTTCCTATAATATCTCTAATTTTTCTAAAAATAACTGTAAATATGCCTCTATTATAAATTTGACTTAGCACAATACAATATACGTGAAATAATATTCATGCCACACCAACTGAATAAAATCATGAATTCTGTTCTGAAATCACATTTCCTGACATTTTACACTAAAAACATATTCTTGTGTAACAGCAGTATTTTCCCAAATATACTCATACATAATACATGCTTTCTGAAAATTAATTATCTATTAAATAATAATAATTTTCATGAAAAATTACTAATTTAGTTTACTCTCTTACCTGACCACTGAAAATCCCCAAAAATAACTAGCCCTGCACCCGCAGGACTTTCAGCTCAACACCCTAAAAATAATATTTTTCCAAATAGAACTTCGGTATTTTTCCAAATACTACTTTTCTACAACTCCAGAAATACCAAATATCCATTAAAAAGTCTAGGAAAACCAACTTACCCCGAATTTGGGATGGTGTCCAAGTTAGCCCTACCAACGATCTACTCCACCAAAATGAAGAGAAATTTATCAGGAGTAGCGTTGCGGTTTCAGATCATCGAACCGGTGAAAAATCGGCCCAAATTTCTAAAGAGAAGGGGAGAAAATCGTACAGGAGAGAGAGAGAGAGAGAGAGAGAGAGAGAGAGAGAGAGAGAGAGCTGAGTGAAAAAGATTTCTCTCGCTGAAAGGGTCATCTTGGCCTTGTATAGAATGCTTAGCCACATGTCTTCTTCGACGAGACACGCACTTCGTCAATGAGACACATCACTTCGTCGATGAACACTTACCCTTTGTCAACAAATTTCAGGTCCGAAAATAGCCTACTTGGTATCTTCTCGTCAACGAGACATGTGTCCCCGTCGACAAGCCCAAGAAGCCCATTCGTCGATAAGATCCAGCCGAATTTCCTATTTCAATTTCTTTTCCTCTCCTCCTCCTATTATTTAATTAATATAATTCCCCAGGTCTCTACAAATCATGTCAGAAACAAGCTTGATCCACAGTCCCGAAAATGCACCTTCATCAGTTATAGTGAATATAAGTATGGGTATCGCATTTGAGATGATGAGAACAAAAAGGTGATCAGAAGAAAACATGTGATCTTTAATGAAAAGGTGATGTACAAATACAAACACACAACAGAACCCACGAAACCAGTTCAGAATGAAATAACTTATGTAGACTTGGATAATGTCCTAGAAGGTGTCGAGACATGACAACGAAACACCAAGAATCCTCAGGCGAAGGAGACACAACAGCAAAATGTCGAGAATCCTCAGGCAGAGGAACCTATGAAGCATATCGTCGCACCACCGCCTCCTACTCTAGTTTTGGAGCTTAGGAGATCTTTTCGGCTGCATGTACCAAATAAGAGGTATATGAATTATTTAATTTTTACAAATGAAGGAGAACCCAAATGCTATAATAAAGCATGTCAAGCAGGAGATTCGAGCAAGTAGGAGCTTGCAATGAAGGACGAGATGAAGTCCCTCACCTCCAACAAAACGTGAGAACTAGCCAAGTTGCCCAAAGGTAAGAAGGCTCTTCTCAACAAGTGGGTGTACAGGATCAAAGAAGTGTATGACAGATCTAGGAGGTACAAATCCCTATTGGTTGTCAAAGGCTTCAAGTAGAAGGAAGGAATTGACTACATTGACATCTTTGCACCAGTTGTGAAGTTAACAACCATCAGATCAATCTTGAGCATTGTTGCCTCGGAGGGCCTACATCTCAATCAATTGGATGTGAAGACGACATTTCTTCACAGTGATCTTGATGAGGAGATTTACATGCAACAACCAGAAGGATTCTCAGTAAAAGGTAAAAAGGATCTTGTGTGCAGATTGAAGAAGAGCTTATATGGTCTCAAATAAGCTCCCATGCAATGGTACAAAAAATTTGATAGCTTTATGCGTAGGAAATATTTTCAGAAATGCAATGTCGATCACTGCTTCTACTTCAATAGGTATCAATCTAACTATATCATTATGTTGCTATATGTCGATGATATGTTAGTTGCAAGACCAGATATAGAAGAGATCTAGAAATTGAAGCATCAAATGTTAGAGGAGTTTGACATGAAGGACTTGGGTTCAAAAAAACATATACTTGGGATACGGATCTCCAAAGATAAGCAATAGGGAACGTTGCGGTTATCTCAGTTGAAGTGTATTAGCCATGTTTTATAGAAATTTAATATAAGTAGTGCCAAAACAATAAATACACCACTCGCCTGTCACTTCCGCCTCTCCAAGGATCAGGCTCCCCAGATAGATGAAGAGAAGGATTTCATGGATAAGGTACCTCATGCCTCAGCCATTGGAAGTCTCATGTACTTCATGGTTGGTATCAGATGTAGCGATCCAGAAAATAGGAATAATAAGAAAATACAAGAAAAGAAGGAATTTGGTTTGGTGTAGACCAAACCGTCAACGGTTTGGTGGGGGAGCAGAAAACAGACGACTATTTTGTAATTACCGCAACACAGTTAAGGGTAAAATGGTGAAAAGGTTTGGTTAAAATCCAAACCATCGACGGTTTCAGGAAAGTTGTCGACGGTTTTGTCTGGTAGTAGCTTGAATATAAAGCAACATGCAGCTCATTTTATTAAGGAAAATCAAATCTCTCTCTTTCTCTCTCTTAGGGTTGCGGCTCTCCCTCTTTTTCTCCTCGACTTCTCTCCTGATTTCAGCCCAAATCAGCTAATAAATGTGATTTTGGGATCCCAGCGGCAATTCTTTGCAGTTTAATCGGAGTAATTTTATGAATCGGGCATTTTAGGCACCACTCCAAAACCAAGGTAAGGAGGTTATTTTTTAAAAGTTTAGCTAGTTATTGGTAATATGTGGACCTAGGTATGTTGAATGACTATTATTCTAGGGTTAAGCTAACTAAATTAGGATTTATGGATACAGGCTTTGTGCGGGCGTCGCAGACATAGTATTGAATTCCCTACAGGCATAGTTCCAAGAAATAGGTAAAGGGATAGATTATGTCAAGTATTTTCCGAAAGTTTTTCGTTTAAAATATAGTATTTTATTCAGAAATTGTATATATGAATTCATGTAAGTTTTTTGGAAATCTTGAACTGAGAAAACCCTGGAAACAGATTTATTGTTATTTTTCAAAAAAAAAATATATTCTTCCCAGACAGTCAGCATATTATAGAGTAGCACTCACTTGTGTGACATGAGTATAAATACTTTATTTCAGATATTAGCATGTCAAATTATTTTATGGTTACACAGATCAAGCATGTTTTCATAACGAATTTTTAGAAAATCTATAAACAGTACAAAACTTATGATATTTTCAGTATATTATGATAATTCAGCCGGCCCAAATGTCGTGATATTTCAACCAGCCCAGATGTTGTGATATTTCAGTCAGCCCAGATGTCGTATTAACTCACCCGACCCAAATGTCGTGATAATTTAGCCAGCCCAGATGTCAAGATAATTCAGTCAGCCTAGATATCGTGATATTTTAGCCAGCCCAAATGCATGATATTTTAGCCGGCTCAAATTTCGTTATTAGACGTATTTATAATAGTTTATTCAGAAACATTATTATGACAGATTTTACACAGAGCTATAAAATAGTTATATTACAGTTATTTAGGAAATGGACTATATATTAGTAGAACGTGGATGACTTAGTTTAGTTTCAGAGTACGGTACCGTAACTATCAGTTCAAAATAGTGCCACCACACGTCTCAGATAGAGTGCCTGTAAGAACCCGAATCGTGATAAATGGGTTTAAATAAATAAGAGAGGGGTAAAATTGGTATTTGAACAGGCTTCGTCGACGAGGCCAAAGTTTGTCAACAAAGGCCTTGCATCTCTCGTCGACGAAGTTCAGAGGCTCGTCGACGAGGAGAATTCGAGGAGTTCTAGGAACCGGTGATATCAGGATTCGTCAACAAATCCACTGTCTCGTCGACGAGAGGACTAGAGAGCCTTATTGACGAGGACACCATCTCGTCGACGAGTTTTCCCAAGTCAAAGGGGCTATAAATAGAATTCTTTTTACTTCTCAACTAAGAAAAATTGTCTTGTGAGTACATTCTGTATTGTGATTTGTTGGTTTTGGAACTCGATTCGCTGTTTAGGGGCCTTGGAGTTCGGGATCTGATATTTAGGGAAAATGTAAGGGGAACTGTATTTATATCAGTTATTTTTGAAATCGGACTCGGGGGAACTGTGGTTCACGATCCTGTGTGTGTTTTGGATACTCATTTAGGGGGATCTAATGGGGAAAACTATGGGTTTTTCATTATTACAGTTTTGGGAAAAAGGGGGTGATGGTATGCATCCCTGGTTTTGTTGAAAACTGAGCGCATATGTTGATTTATACTGGATCATTGGGATGGTCGTGCCTTAACTTGTTAAATTGTATTTGTTTGGAAAACCATGATTTAGATTACCAGATGGGTGTGGTTTTTTTGGTTATATGAGCATACATGTGTGTGTGACTGTTGAAATGCAAGTAGGAACGGAGTTCCAAATTGTTCCAAGTACTGAGAGTGTCCAGCTCTATATCCGAGGGCATTAGCCTATTCTGGTAGATCGGGTCGAAGGGTGTGGATCCACCAGTTATCGCCGGTACGATGCCATGGGAGTCGGGGACTAGCTATATGCCGGTGGCACCGTGTTCACAGGTTGGCTAAGGGCCAACGCCGTATGTTGCGGGCCGACTTCGGGCCAAAGGGTGTGACGACACTGAGATTGCTGATTATGTGTATGTGTGTGTGTATGCACTGTGTAAAATTACTACTAGACTGCATTTAACTGTGTGTATTTTGCATCATGATAACACTCAAATGTCACACACCGATATAACCTGTGTTCTTTCTTACTGAGAGGTGTCTCACCCCTGCTGTACGTACATTTTTACAGGTCCTTCGAGTAACCGAAACTAGTGTCCTGGTGCAGGGAGCATTGTGGCCGGTGTACTGCGGTTAGCGCTTGGGTAAGTGCTAGGACTGTATTTTGGTGGGTTGCCATTTTGAGATGTATTTGGGCACCCGATTGTACGTTTTGATAAAGCCTATTTCTACTCTTGTATAGACTCTGGTCTGGTACTGTATATATATAATGACCTTTTTCGCTGCTTATATTCTATTGTGTTTGGATGTGTTTAGGGTGCCTAGCAACCCCACGGGATCGGACCCTCATCCTTTGTACTGTATCTTTGGACGTTTTATTAGATACAAGGGCAGGTTAGATTACATTTTCACCCCCGGGTCCCATTTCCGGGTTTGGGGTGTGACAGCTTGGTATCAGAACTAACCAGGTTGTTAGGTCTTGTAGACTTGGTTAGGCTTAGCTGTGAGTACATACCAGAGCATAGGATATTGGATATAGGTAGAGTTAGTTGAGGGTTGTTCGGTTGCTAGATCGAGATTTATCGACGGTATTCTGTGTTTTTCTTGGGATGACGATTCCAGCAAAAGCAGGGCAGATCATTGAGGACTTTCACGTTGGTGTGACAGGACAGACCAAGACTCGGCAGGGAGTAGTTAACACAATTAGGGTAGATCATTGTGTTAACTATATGTATTGTAGGGATAATGATAGATTCCTATTGTGATGCAGAATAGAGCCTAAGGATAATGACCTGGGAAGTGGCTCTGAGGAAACTGCGAGTAATAAGTCTCCTTCTGTGCCTCGAGGTTTGACGAGACAGGTATTACAGGAGATCAACCAGAGTGTGAGGAGATGCAAGCGCTCTTTTGTTGATGCGGGGTGCACCATTGAGAGGTTCACACGCATGCATCCTCCGACGTTCTCTGGAGGACCTGACCCAACAATGGCGGAAGACTGGGTGGAGAAGACGGAAAGGCTCTTGGAGTTCCTACACTGCACGGATAGGCAACAAGTCCTTTATGCCACCTTCCAACTGTCTGGGGAGGCGGGTCGTCGATGGTGGACTACGGTAAGTCTGCTGGAGAAGCAGAGAGCCGGTCCTAAGGAGATATCATGGATCCGTTTCAAGGAGGTGTTCTTTGACAGATACTTCTTGGCTTCTGTACGTGATGCGAAGGCAGATGAGTTTTCTGCTCTGACTCAGGGGAGTACGACGATGCAAGGATATGCGGCTCGGTACATAGAGTTGTCCTTATTTGCACCGTGTCTGATCTTGAGTGAATATGAGAAGGCTCGAAGGTTCGAGAAGGGCCTCAGGATTTATATCCACAGACTAGTGGGTATGCTTCAAATCTGCGAGTTCTCGGTGTTAGTGGATAAAGCCATAGTGATTGAGACCGGTATCCGAAAGGATGAGGTGGGTCGGGAATCGAGGAAGAGGACAGTATCTTCTAGCTCTCAGATAAGATCTCGTCAGGGATCATGGAAGAAGAGGAACAAGGGCTAGGGCTACCGCCAGAATACCGAGCGCCAAGATTCTTAAGGGAGCCAGACTAGTGGTCGTTGTACCAGGTGCCTCAGATGGCACGAGGGTGAGTGTCGGTCTTTTGAAGGTAACTGCTGTAACTGTGGTCGACCTGGTCACATGGCTCGTGATTTTCTTGCATTAAAGCGAGATGTGCCCACATTTAGTGGGAACCGAGGGAGCAATCAGATACCTCGAGGAACCGTTCAAGCGAATACAGCTCTGGCCAGAGTATATTCTCTTACTCCAGCGGATGCTAAGCATGCAGGGAATGTGGTGACAGGTATCTTATTATTGCTTTCGAATAAGGCTTCTATTTTGTTTGATTCGGGTGCAACCCATTCCTTTGTATCTGTGAATTTTGTGGGATGGTGTGAGTTTGAGACCCGAGTCATGAACGAGGTGTTATCTATTACTACGCCATCCGGGAGTGTATCATTCTCTAGGAAGATGTTGGAAGACTGCTTAGTGGTGATCTAGGGGAAGCTGCTACCGGTGAATCTTGTGGTATACGACATGTCGAGGTTCGATATCATTCTGGGGATGGATTGGTTATTCTCCAGTTATGCAGTGATAGACTTTCCTAGGAAGGTAGTAGTGTTTAGACCTCCTAGGGAGCAGGAATATGAATTCGTAGGATCGTGTGTGAGTTTGACGCCACAGATTCTATCGACATTACAAGCCAGGATGCTACTCTTAGATGGATGTCAGGGGTACCTAGCTTGTATGAAGGAACTGCTGCGGGATGAGTTGAGGCTCAAGGATATTCGAATAGTCAGCGAGTTCCCGGATGTGTTTCCAGATGATTTACCCAGTATACCTCTGGATCGTGAGGTGGAGTTTGCAATAGAGTTGCTGCCTGGTAGGGCACCGAGCTCTAAACCTCCGTACTGAATGGCTCCAGCAGAATTTCGAGAGTTGAAGAAGCAGTTACAGGAATTATTGGGCAAAGGATTTATTCGACCTAGTGTTTCGGCCTGGGGAGCTCCAGTATTGTTTGTGAAGAAGAATGACGGGTCGATGAGGATGTGCATTGATTACCATGAGATTAACAAGGTAATTGTGAAGAATCGCTATCCTTTACCTTATATAGATTATCTCTTTGACCAGTTGCAGGGGACGCGGGTCTTTTCGAAGATTGATTTGCAGTCAAGATATCATCAGGTGAGGGTCAAATCGGAGGATGTAGCGAAGACGGCTTTCCGAACTAGATATGACCACTACGAGTTTTTGGTCATGCCTTTTGGGTTGATGAATGCTCTGGCCGTGTTCATGGATCTGATGAACAGGGTTTTCCATGAGTACCTAGATCGATTCGTAGTGGTATTCATTGATGACATTCTAGTATACTCGAGGAGTACGAAAGAGCACGTGGAACATTTGAGGTTAGTGTTACAAATTCTGCGGGAGAAGAAGTTGTATGCTAAGCTGAAGAAGTGTGAATCCTGGTTGAGTCAGATTGCATTCTTAGGCCATATAGTGACTGGTGATGGTATCTCAGTTGATCCTAGCAAGATCGAAGTTGTGATCGACTGGATGAAGCCGAAGAATGTGTAGGAGGTTCGGAGTTTTTTGGGACTAGCGGGTTATTATCATCGGTTCATGGAGGGGTTCTCTAAACTATCTGGGCCTCTGACTCGATTGACTAGGAAAGGAGCATAGTTTGACTGGACTAGTGATTGCGAGCAGTGTTTTCAGGAATTAAAGCACAGGCTGGTTACTACTCCAGTGTTGACCATTCCTTCGGGGGATGGTGGGTTTGTGATTTCTAGCGGCGCGTCTCTGAAAGGTCTGGGATGTGTGCTTATGCAGTAGGGTAAGGTAGTAGCTTATGCTTTTCGGCAACTGAAGGAATATGAGAAGAACTATCCTACACACGATTTGGAATTGGCTACTGTGATGTATGCACTGAAGATCTGGTGACACTATTTATATGGCGTGCAATGTGAGATCTTCACTGATCATAAGAGCCTCAGGTATTTCTTCATGCAGAAAGAGTTGAATATGAGGTAGAGACAGTGGCTTGAATTGATTAAGGACTACGATTGCACGATCAGTTATCACCTGGGGAAGGCTAATGTGGTAGCTGATGCATTGAGTCAGAAGTCAAGACTTGTGACTGTATCTGCGATTGTAACTCAATGTCACATTAGACAAGATTTGGAAAGCTTGGGTGTAGAGTTGGTGGTTGGTGATCATCAGATTTATCTTGCTGGTTTGGTGGTCCAGCCGACTTTGCTTGAGCTTATAAAGGCACGCAGGCTAGTGATACAGAGTTGGCAGAGGTTAGGGAAAAGGTACAACAAGTACTGGTTACCGAGTTTAACATCTCTGATAGAGGTGTGCTGAGGTTTGGGACCAGGCTATGTGTTCCAAACGATGATGAGATCAGAAGGAGGATTCTGGAGGAAGCGTATCGTTCTTTGTTTATGATACATCCTGGTAGTACGAAGATGTATCGGGACTTAAATGAAACTTTCTGGTGGTTTAGTATGAAGAGGCAGATTACTCGGTTCGTGGAGCAGTGTCTGACATGTTAGTAAGTGAAAGCTGAACATCAGAGGCCGGCAGGGCCGTTGCAACCTTTGCCTATTCCGGTGTGGAAATGGAAGCATATTTTCATGAATTTTGTGACCGGCTTGCCACCAGTGCTTCATGGGCAGAATGCTATCTAGGTGATCGTGGATAGATTAACGAAATATGCTCATTTCATACCGATGAAAGTTAACTATCCTTTGAGTAGGCTAGAAGATTTGTATGTGCATGAGATTGTGAGAATGCATGGGGTACCAGTGTATCAGATCGAGATCCGAGGTTTACTTCTCGATTCTGGATGAACTTGCAGGAGGCATTGGGGACGAAACTTACTTTTAGTACAGTGTTTCACCTCCAAACTGATGGACAATTAGAGAGGATGATACAGATATTGGAAGATATGTTGCAATCTTGTGTGTTAGACTTCGGTGGTAGTTGGATACAGTTTATGCCACTTGTAAAGTTCGCTTATAATAACAACTTCCAGTTTAGTATCAGGATGGCACCATTTGAGGCTTTGTATAGTCGGAGGTGTCGATCGCCTTTGTGTTGGGATGAGGTTGGTGAACGTTAGGTGTTTGGACCTGAACTTGTGCAGCAGGCGTCTGAGAAGGTGGGTTTGATCCGGGAGAGGATTAGATCAGCTCAGATTTGGCAGAAGAGTTACACAAATGTTCGCCGCCGTGAGTTAGACTTCGAAGTGAGAGGTAAGGTATTTCTGCATATCGCTCCGATGAAATGGGTGATGAGATTTGGGAGGAAGGGCAAGTTGAGCCCGAGGTATATCGGACCATTTGAGGTTCTTGAGCAAATGGGTCCGATAGCCTATAAGATTGCATTACCTCCAACACTTTCGAGGGTCCACGATGTGTTTCACGTATCCATGTTGAGGAGGTACGTGTTGGATCCTTCACATGTTATTAGGTATGATGAGTTGGAAATTGGGGATACTTTAGCGTATGAGGAGATACCTGTTCAAGTTCTAGACCGTAAAATTCAGAAGTTTCGTACTAAAGATACACCGTTAGTGAAGGTATTGTGGTGAAACCACGAGGTTGAGGAAGCTTCTTGGGAACTGGAAATGGAAATACGCTAGAAGTATCCACAGTTGTTTTGAGCACTTGTACATTATCCTACTTTGGGTTGGGATAGGTGGTTAATCATCGAGAGTGTGTGTATTGTGAACTCTTGAGATAGTTGTATATGTAACCAAGGTATTCCTCCGCCATAAGAGAGGGTATATATGTGTATGAGTATGATGGGGTTGCGTTGTAGTAGTCGCCAGTTTCTTGTTGACAGCTTTCGTGTATATGTATTCCATGTATGAGTTTGTGAATGAGAGATGGCAAATTTTGAGGACGAAATTTTTGTAAGGAGGGGAGATTGTAAGAACCCAAACCATGATAAATGGGTTTAAATAAATAAGAGAGGGGTAAAATTGGTATTTGAACAGGCTTCGTCGATGAAGCCAGAGTTCGCCAACGAAAGCCTTGCATCTCTCGTTGACGAAGTTCAGAGGCTCATCGACGAGGAGAAGCCGAGGAGTTTCTGGAACCGGTGATATCAGGATTCATCGATGAATCCACCGTCTCGTCGATGAGAGGACTATAGAGCCTCATCAACGAGGAAACCATCTCATCGACGAGTTTGCCTGGGTCAAAGGAGCTATAAATAGAATTCTCTTTACTTCTCAACTAAGAAAACTCAAATATCTCTCTCTCTCTCTCTCTCTCTCTCTCTAAAACTCTCCTTACTCCTTTATCTCTCTAGATTTCTTCGCCGATCGTCGCGAGGATCGTGAATCTGAAGTTACCACGAGGATCGTGGAAGGATTCTCTACAAGTTCTACGGATTGGAATCCCATTTCAGAGATTTTTAGGTTTTGGTGAAAAATCGAGGTAAGGCTTGGTTTTCATTTTTGATCCAGTAGTTTTGTTGGAAACTGTTTTGTGAGTATATTATGTACTGTGATTTGTAGGTTTTGGAACTCGGGTCGCTATTTAGGGGCCTTGGAGTTCGGGATCTGTTATTTGGGGAAAAGGTAAAGGGAACTGTATTTATATCAGTTATTTTTGAAATCAGACTCGATGGAAATGTGGTTCACGGTCCTGTGTGTGTTTTGGCTACTCATTTGGGGGGATCTAACAGGAAAAATAATGGATTTTTCATTATTACAGTTTTGGAAAAAAAAAAAAGGGGCGATGGGCTACATTCCTGGTTTTGTTGAAAATCGAGCATATATGTTGATTTATACTGGATTATTGGGATGGTCGTGGCTTGACTTGTTTAAACTGTATTTGTTTGGAAAACCATGATTTAGATTACCAAATGGGTGTGGTTTGTTTGGTTATATGAGCATGTATGTGTGTGTGACTATTGAAATCTAGTAGGAACGGGGTTCCGAATTGTTCCAGGTACTGAGAGTGTCCAGCTCTATATCCAAGGGCGTGTGTTTATCGCCTGTCACGTGGGCAAGAGTGTTCGGCTCTATATCCGAGGGCGTGAGCCTATTCCGGCAGATCAAACCGAAGGGTTTGGATCCACCAGTTAGCGCTGGTACGATGCCATGGGAGTTGAGGACTAGCCATGTGCCGATGGTGCCATGTTCGTAGGTTGGCTATGGGCCAAAGTCGTATGTCGCGGGCCGGCTTTGGGCCGAAGGGTGTGACAACACTGGGATTGCTGATCATGTGTATATGTGCGTGTATGCACTGTGTAAAATTAGTACTGGACTGCATTCAACTGCGTGTATGTTGCATCATGATAACACTCAAATGCCACACACCGATATAACATGTGTTCTTCCTTACTGAGAGGTGTCTCACCTTTACTATACGTACATTTTTACAGGTCCTTCGAGTAACCGGAACTAGCGTCCTGGTGTAAGGAGCATTGTAGCTGGTGTACTGCAGTTAGCGCTTGGATAAGTGCTAAGACTGTATTTTGGTGGGTTGCCATTTTGAGGTGTATTTGGGCACCCGATTGTACGTTTTGATAGAGCCTATTTCTGTTCTTGTATAGACTCTGGTATAGTACTGTATATATATATATATATATGTATATAGAATAACCTTTTCCGCTGCGTATATTCTGTTGTGTTTGGATGTGTTTAGGGTGCTTGGCAACCCCACGGGGTCGGACCCTCATCCTTTGTACTGTATCTTTCAACATTTTATTGAATGCAGGGACAGGTTAGATTACATTTTGACCCCCGGGTCCAACCTGGTTCGAGGCGTGACAGTGTCGGTGTATGGATAGTCAATTGAGCCCGGTGTAGTAGTGTGCCCCCTTGGCAGTTCGGATCAGGTTGGACAAGCCAATCGTACTTATAGACGATTCAGTTTTGGCTTAGCATGGTAGGCCAACCATTGCTAGGTCCTGCCTACGGGCTGCACAACCCAATCATGTGAGAGTAATACATGATATCAGCTAGCTATCCATCCAGGGGAGAATTTCAATATTATATAAATATAGCAGACAATTTATACGCATACAGAAATTTCAGTATTATACAGATATAGCGGACGATTTATATGCATACAGAAATTTATTATGACACAATATGTCTATGTTGAAATATGATTTCTTCAGATTTATATTGAACATACTTACTTGATTTATCATATGCAGATAATTATGTACTGTATATGTTTATAAGACAATAGAACTCATGTGCCACACACTGATACTAATTTATCCCACTTACTGAGAGGTGTCTCACCCCAAAATTCAAATATTTCAAGAAACTCAGACAGAAGAGCGGAGCAAGCTCCGAGATAGAGGAGATTTTAGTACTGTCCTAGTTGTAGGGTAAGTGTTTGAATTGGAAGAGGGATTTTGTGTGAGTCCCTAGAATATTTCTATGGATTTTTTGGGATGTATATGTATAATTATGAAGTTAGTAGGACTCTGGTATTGTGTATAAAGTTCAAGTATATCATGTTTTCCACTGCTAGTTGATATGTATTTATGTACAAGTATGTTCCCTGTATCCCACTTTGGGTCCAAGTTGACTTTGTTTATAGTTTGTGGTATCAAAGTTTTTTTAAAACAAAAAACAAAAAAACAAAAACAAAAACAATGTTTATAATAATACAGCCAAAATTTTCGGGGTGTTACACCAAACTAGACATTGGTCAAGCAGTGGGAGCTATCAACCAATTCATGTCAAATCTAAGGAAGACTCACTGGAAAGCGATGAAGTGGATCTTGAGATATCTACGTGGCACTATTGATTAGTGTCTATGTTTCGGCAAAGGAGATTTAAAAATTCAAGGGTATGTTGATGTCAATTTTTCTGGTGAAATTGATCACCCACAGAAGCACCACCGGATATGTGTTCACCGTTGGCACAACAGCTGCTAGTTGGATGTCACAGATACAGAAGATTGTTGTCCTATCCACTACAGAAATTGAGTAAGTAATAGTGACAAAAGCCAATAAAGAGATGATTTGCCTTCAAGGTTTGTTAACAGAGCTCGAAATAAAGTAGGAGAGAAATATTTTGTACAGCGACAGTCAGAGTGCGATACATGTGGCAAAAAACTCTGCATTTCATTCTAGAACCGAACGTATTGGATTACGTTATCACTTCGTTAGATCTTTATTAAAGGATAGAGTGTTGACACTTGAAAAATCCAAGATAGTAGGAATCCAGCAGATATTTTGATAGAAGTGGTGACTACAGAGAAGCTGAAATTGTACTCAACTTTAGTTGGTCTTCATGTTTGAACACATATATGAGTACATCATTTATCTATATACTAGTTGAGATGGTATCTTCATCTCCAAGTGGGAGATTGTTAAGCTAAAATGAAAACGGAGAATTAAATTATGAGACTTTATGATTCTTGATGAGGACGAGCTTCAGATGAGAATGAACCGTGGAGGAGCCAGCTTTGATGCGCTGGAATGAGAATGTCGGTCCATTTAATCCATCTCATTTAAACCTAATAAATCCCTTCCTATACTATTCATTCTATGTATCGATATATTGAGAGCAATTGCGCGTGAATGTGTAAATGAGCAAGTGAGGAATGTGAGAGTATTGTGCTAAAGGTGAGAGAGAGAAAGGGGCATCAATTTAGTTGAGAAGGTGTTTGTTTTTGCAGGATGTTTTGAGTATAGACAAAAATTGTGGTATAGATGTAGTGAACAACCATTAGTAGTCATGATATAAAATGTAGGGAAAAATAAATTTAAGATAGAAATATCTTTTTAGGCCTTTAGCCCTCTAAGGAAATAATTAGCCTATTATGTAATAAGTCATACTTGTCAAATATACGCACCAACACATCTTTCATTTTATTTATTTATTCTTTTGTGTGTTAGGATTGAGCCTTAGTGATTTAGACTGAGCAAGTTGAACTCATGACTTAAGATGTATCTAATCTTAACGTAAGCCGTAAAGTGTAAGTTTTCATTAATAATAATAAGCATGTTTTTTTAATCAAATTCTTTAATGCTATGATTGGCGGGAGGATGAAAAAGAAAAGAGAGATAAAAAAAAAAGACAAAAAATCTTTAATTCAATATGATAAACATGTAAAAAAAAATTAAATAAAAATAATTATGTTTCTATTTCCTTTAAAAATAAATTCATTTAAAAATGAATTTAAGAAAAATAAATAGAAAGATTTGCCCCAAATTGTCACTTTCCTACCTTCTTGTTCAACCAAATCGCAAGAATTTTTTTTTTTCAAAAAACACTTTTTTTTTCCCTTTCTTTTTCCTTCCTTACACTATATATATATATATATATATATATATATATATATATATATATTCCCCATTTCATTTTCAATTGGTAATTAGTTCCAAACAGAATCTTATCTCAGAGATATGCTTTAATTTTATCCATGGATGGAGATCATGATCTTAGAAGTTAGTGCTTCAAAGCCTTCACGCTTTCCAAAGCTTCATATGGTGTAGTTGCATTGGATAGGGGCGTGAGAGCAAGCATGCAGTGCTGATCTGAACGGATGGTGGGAAAAACAATATATCATGTTGCAACAGCCATATAGAACTTGGCAAACAGTAATCCCCACACAGAGGACACCCTAGGCAATATGCAGCCTCTGCCTCCACAAAGTGGTCATTGAGTAGAAATGGTCCAATATATATGTACTCAAAAGGGCCACACCTTTTTTTCTTTCTCCAGTGACCCTAATGATTTATATATATATATATATCATGTAGCCAGGGATGAACAACAGAAAGGCCAAAAAGGAAAAGTGCAAAGCTCATTGCGAAAGAGAGGTGGAGAGAAGAGATGCCAAAAGAATAATTGGTGTTCATATTAAAACATATGTGCCCACAGCCTCCATTTGCTTTGGCACCGATGCTTTTAGTATTGTTCCATCATTGTACTTCACTAGAAAGATTCTTAAGAACAGACATGGGATAGGGAGCTAGCTTGTTTGGTTGAAAACTTTCTAAAGATCTAGAGAGAGAAAGAAAAAGAGGAAGAGGGTTTGGCTGAAAATTGAAGAGTGATTGATTTCGACTTGGATAGGGATAGGGATAGGGATAGGGATAGGGATAGAAAGAGAGAGAGAGAGATTCTTGCAAATCAATGTGAGTTATCTAAATGGACTGCAAGTTTTTCAGTGACAAAATCTAATTCTGTGGCCTTTGGGATGCTTTCCCTTTTTCTTTTCTTATGGATTGACCTAATGAGTTCCTTTTGGGTAATTGGGAAAACCAATGTATTCTCCCAAGATGGTTGGTCATCTTTGGGGTTGATGAGAATTGAAAGTAGACAACCCATCTAGTGGCTAAAGCATTTAGTATGCCTACCATTTCCAACCCCATTATATATCCCACCCTAGCTCCCCCTGTCATCACAAATTCATACACGCGAATCAAACTATATATTATCATTTTATATATATATATATATATATATGCCAATTGCCAACACTGTGTGTGAATCGTGATAATTGTAACCTTTTTTAAAGTTCTAATTATTATTTTGTGATTTGACCTTTTGCCCATGTAGTAGCTGACCTCTGAGTTAGGTTTTGTAAAGGAATGGACCGGGTAGGCCCAAGATCCAAGCTGGGTCCATATTACCCTACGTTTGGACCTTGTTATAGGCCCAATCACTTGATTAAAAATGACATTGCAAGTGCTTGTTTAATTGATTTTTGAGATAGATTGAAATGAAAATTTGATTAACAACATGAAAAAACATTAAGTAATTAATGAATTTACCATTTCATTCCATTTAATTTAATTCTACTGATTTATATGGCAAATGAACCAGCTCCTTAAATTTCTTGCATTTTATTATTTGTGTGCAGTGTCTTGCTAGCTTAATGGGAATCATACATACACACACACACACATATATATATATATATAAACACCTACACACACGTGAGTTCTACTAAAGGATTATTAAGGGATAACCATATATTAAAAGTTAAGAGAAGTAATTATGAAGATCTTATAGCTTATGACATAAAAAGCTGTTAGAGGTAGCTAGCACAAGAGCATGCGGAAAGTTGGACATGCAACAAATTGACTGATCACACTTTGGACGGATGAAATATGATAAGAGTCGCAAGGAAACAACTTCCATCAGATACAATGATTAGAAAAAAAAAAAAAAACTAACCAGCTGGGTAGACTTACTAATCCCTCGTTAGCTAGTTTTATTTATATAAAAAGCTAGCCGTCTAGCTCCAATTGGTGCGTACATCAACCAAACAGAACCCACCCATCACAGGATGAGGGGGAGAGAGAGAGAGAGAGAGGATGGAGTGGTGGAGAGAAGCTCCCATGTGAGGCTGTCAAGAAAAGTAAATCAAAGCTGCGCGTATAGCTAGAAACAGCCATTCACCTTAAGGAGGCCCATTCCCTGTGAAGGGCAGCCACCTTTAGCTCTACCTTTCAAGGATTCAACCTAACAAGGAGAGAGAGAGAGAGAGAGAGAGAGAGAGAGAGAGAGAGAGAGAGAGAGGTATTTATCAGTCATGAAAGGCATGATGATTTGGAGGGTGTCCACACAAAACCCACTAAAGAGATAAAAAAAAGTAGCTAGGGAAGATTTGGTGCAGGGCTTTTCCTCTTGGCTCCTTCCTGGTAGTGGGTGATATTGGTACTGATGGTAGTGCGTGAGAAGCTAGCTAGCTGGCCATCCATCTCCAAATTCAGGCCTCATACTTGGGCATCATAATGATTCATAATCTGAAAGATGTAAGAACAAGAAAGATCCATAACTCAAGTCTCACGGGCTTTTGCTTCTTACCTTTTATCATGTGATCGCCACTCTATCCCCAAGTGCATGCATGATGCTGTCCTTTTCATTTCTAGCTCCTTAAATTTCATTTTCTTCATGTGTGTGTATATATATATATTGTGCTGGGCACCCCACTTGGGTCAAATACCAATAATATAACTATTGCTATTAAATATATAAGAAACTAAAGTAATGCAGAAATTAATAATAAAATAGTAAAAAGAACAAGACAGAAAATTAACGAGATTCGATATAGAATTATCTACGTTTTTGGCCCCGACGATCAATCTACTACTTCTTAACAAAATACAATTTTGAAGTATGTTTTACAAATGAAGAGTTGAGTTCTTTATATAACTTCAACTTCAAGTCCAAAATATACTTCAATGTGCGACAAATAATATAAAAAATTCAAAACAACTTTTTATACTAATGTGGAACTATTCTACCAATGTGAGAAAAAAAAATAATAAATCTCTACCTTAACGATAAATTCAACAAATATTTCAGTCACCAACATTTTCTGGAGTTCCACGTCATTGGCGCCTTTCAAAAATATTCATACTTGTAGGATATTGATCAAGTTCAAACAATGTTTGAAATTGTTTGAACTTGATTGTTGTCACTATATATCTTGGTCAACATATCTATAAGATTTTCAGTTGTAGCAATCTTCTGAAAAAGTATTTTGTCTTCATCAATAATATCCCATATAAAATAAAACCGAACGTCGATGTGCTTCGTTCGTGCATGGTAGATTTGGTTCTTTGCCAAATGAATAGCACTCTGACTATCACAAAACACAACAATGTGCTTCTAAACAACTCCCAAATTTTGAAGTAAACTCTGCAACCAAATAGCTTCCTTAATAGCCTCTGAAGCTACCATGTACTTTGCTTCTGTTGTAGACAAGGCAATGGTAGAGTGTAAGGTAGACCTCCAACTCACTGGACTATTAGCAAATGTAAAAACATATGCAATAGTTGATCGATGTTTATCCAAATCACCTGCAAAATCAGAATCCACATATCCAACAACACGTTGATTAATAGTATTATTTTTCTCAAATATTATACCAACATTAATCGTATTCATAATATATCTCAAAATTCATTTCACAGTTTGCCAATATCCTTTACCCGGATCATGCATATCTACTCACCATACTAACAGCTTGTGAAATATCAAGTCTAGTACAAATCATTGCATACATCAGACTACTAACAACACTTGCATAAGGAACCCATGACATATACTTACGTTCCTCATCTGATTTAGGAGATAAAGCCGCAATAAGTTTGAAATGAGGAGCAAGAGGAGTGTTTACTGGTTTTGACTACTCAAACATGCCAAAACTCTGTACTACCTTCTTCAAATACTGTGTCTGAGACAAACTAACAGACAAACTAACTCTTCCTCTCATTCTGTCTCTGCGAATCTCCATGTCAAGTATCTTCTTTACTTCACCAAGATCTTTCATCTCAAACTTTTAATTTAACTGACTTTTCAACTTGTTAATTTTTTCCCTATTCTTTGAAGCTATCAACATATCATCACCATACAAGAGTAAATATATAAAAGATCCATTTTGTAGTCTGCGAAAATAAACACAATGATCATGTTTATTTCTGATGCACTTTTGACTCAAGATAAACTGATGAAATCGTTTATACCACTGTCTTGGAAACTGTTTTAAACCATACAACGATTTACCCAATTTACATACCCAATTTTCTTTTCCAACAACCTAAAATCCATCTGGCTGAGTCATATAGTTTTTCTCTTCCAAATCACCATGTAAAAATGCAATTTTTACATCGAGTTGAACTAGTTCAAGATCAAATTGTGCTACCAAAGCCAACAAAATTCGAATGGGAAAATGTTTAACAATTGTAGAAAATACCTCATTATAATCAATGTCTTCCTTCTGTGTGTAGCCCTTAGCTACCAATCTAACTTTGAAGCGAACATTATTTACATGTGGAAATCCTTCTTTCTTTACATAAACCCATTTGCAACCAATTACTTTCTTACCCTTGGGCAGCTGAGCTAGCTCCTAAGTTTGATTCTGATGAAGAGACTGCATTTCTTCATCTATGGCTCTTTTCCACTTGTTTGATTCAGAGTTCCTCATTGCTTCTTTGAAAGTGTAAGGAACATTATCATCCACAACTGGAAGTGCATAGGCCACCATATTAGTATACCGAGCAAGTTTTGAATTTCTCGTCTTGGCCTTTGAGAAACAATTGATTCTTGTTGCCGTGAAGATTTTCGAATTGAAATCTCCTCTTCTTGTACACTATTCCCCACTGTAATTGGAGAGTTACCTTGTGTAGTCTCATTTCTCACTGGGTTTCCCAAAATTGTCTCAACCTCCACCTGTTGTTGAGTACCACTGGTCTTTTCTTCAACTCGTGACTCCTTGCGCATTGTTTTCTTCATCATTGCAAGTTCATCAAAAGTCACATCCCTGCTTAAAATCATTTTTTCGTCTATAGACACCAAAGACAGTATCCTTTGACTCCTGCACTTATCCCCAAGAATATTGTTTTCTTAGCTCTTGGATCCAATTTAGATTATTTAACATGATAATAAGTCATAGTACCAAATACATGTAAAGAATCATAATCACTAGCAGGCTTTCCAGACCATACCTCATAGGGTGTTTTTCCCTCTATTGCAAATGATGGTAGACGATTGATGAGATGACATGCATATCTAACAGCCTCAGCCCAAAACCATTTGTCTAACCCATCATTAGACAACATACATCAAACTTTCTCCAGTAAAATCTGATTCATGCGCTCTGCCACCCCATTCTGTTGTGGTGTATCTTGAACTATGAAGTGTCGAGTAATACCTTCATCCTAACATACTTTCATAAATAGGTCACTCGTGTATTCACCACCATTATCTGATCTAAGCCGTTTAATCTTTCTACCAGTTTGAGTTTCAACTAATTTTTTTCACTTAAGGAAAATATCACACACTTCATTTTTATGTTTCATAGAATATACCCAAACTCTTCTGGAAAAATCATCGACAAAAGTGACAAAATAGTGCATACCACCCAACGAAGCCGTTTTTGTGGGCCCCCATACATCTGTATGGATATAGTTTAAAATACCTTCAAACTGGTGGATTGTAGTGTCAAATTTCACTCTAGTCTGTTTTCCCAGAATGCAATGCTTACAAAATTCAAGTTTGCATTCCTTTACACCCTTTGACAAACCTCACTTAGCTAATTGTTGCAAAGATTTTTCTCCTGCATGTGCTAATCGCATATGCCATAACCTGGTTGTATCTGAACCTGCATCTTTCTTAGAAACAACAGCTACTGAGCCAATAACTGTACTACCTTGTAAATAATTCAAGTTATTTTTCCTTATTCCTTTAATTACCACCAGCGCACCTAATTTAATCTTTAAGGTTCCATCTTTCAAAGTGATAGTGAACCCTTTTGATTCTAAGGCACCCAATGAAATCAGATTCTTCTTTAGGCTTGGAACATACCTAACATTAGTCAAGGTCTTAATAGTTCCATCTTGACATTTCAACTGTATTGATCCTATTCTAGTTTTTTTACAAGTATTATCATTTCCGATAAAAACAACCCCGCCATCTAATTCTTCAAAATTAGAAAATCATTCCCTATTAGGACACATGTGATAGGAATAACCAGAATCCAAAATCCACTCACCAAAATAATGTGATGAAAATGTTCTAACAAGAGAAAAATCTGACTCACTTTCATCATCATTGGTTATATTGGCATTAGAATGTGTTTTGCCCTTATTCTTCTACTGTAATTTAGGGCAATCTTTCTTCCAATGCCCTCTCTCACGACAAAAGGCCCATTCATCTTTAGCAGGTTTCCTATGAGATTTACTCCTCCCATAAGATTTACTCTTCCTTCTAGGCATACGACTCTAATAACATCCCCTTAATGTTAGTGCTTCTGTTGTTTCCTTATAGACACTCTGTCATTCTTTCTGCATTTAGTACTAATCAATGCAGTACAAACACTATCATAACTTTATCTTTCCCATACAATAAAGTGGTGGTCAAATGTTCATACTCATCAGGAAGAGAATTCAGTAACAATATGGTTTTATCCTCATCTTTCACCTTTTCATCCAAATTTAACAAATCGACCAAAATTTTATTGAAAGCATTTATGTGATCATTAATCGAAATATCTGGTTGATATTGGAAGTAAAACAATTTCTTTTTCAAATAGAGCCGATTTTCCAAACTCTTGGTCATAAATGTATCTTCCAATGTCTTCCAAATTTTCTTTGCAGATGTCTCCCTCATAACATAATATTTCTTATTTTTAGCGAGACATGGACGAATCGTACCATATGCCTAACGATTGGTCTTTTCCCAATCTTTGTCACCCATATCTACTGGTTTATCATCCAAAGCAATATCTAGTTCTTGCTGATACAAGATGTCCACCGCCTCACATTACCACATACCAAAATTATTGGTACCATCAAATTTCCCCACCTCAAACCGAGCATTAGCTATCGTCTTCGATGATGATGTCGAAGCCGAAGGGATTGGAGTGCGTGTGGACAGAGTTTCTTCTACTGCTGCACTAGTTTCTGTCATCTTCTATATATTCAATAGCAACCAACAAAGCAAAAGGCCTACGATGAATAGTACGTACCAATTGTGTCTACTCTGTTTTATCTTATGAAATTTCACTTTGACCAGGCCAACCTCCAGGGAGCGATTGAACTGCAATGGTCTCTGAGCACTCACTTAGACAAGGTCTTTTTTAGGCATCAAATGTGAAATCAAGGATCCTAATAAAGGAACACCTCTGTATCGACACTATTCAACCTAACTCTAATACTAATTGTTGTATCTGGCACCCCACTTATGCTAAACATCAATACTACAACTATTGCTATTGAATATATAAGAAACTAAAACAATGCAGAAACTAATAATAAAACAGAAAAAAGAACAAAACAAGAAATTAACGAAGTTCGGTATAAAATTACCTACGTCCTCGGACGCCGACGATCAATCCACTATTTCTTGATAAAGTACAACTTTGAGATGTGTTTTACAAATAGAGAGTTGAATTCTTTATATAACTTCAATTTTAAGTCCAAAAAACACTTCAATGTGGAACAAATAATACAAAAAATTTAAAACAACTTTTTATACCAATGTAGAACTATTCTATAGGATAAAAACATAACACTATATATATATATGATCTGATTGTGATCCGAGCTCTTCTTCAATATATATATATATATGATTAAGTTGGGATCCGAGCTTCTTCAATTTGATCCCTTTGTATATAATTCACTAATTTTTCTTTGTCAATTATATGTGTAGGCCCCATGCATGGTCAGCAATCTTTTGTCGCATATCTAGAAGTGGGTTTGTGTTGCACTGCACTATCTATGTCTTTGGGTCATTAATTATGGAGCATATGTGTAAATGTATAATATACTCTTACTATTGGGAATGATAAAACTACATGCACTTATGCAAATCAGAAAATTAAACCAATCGTCTATGTTCTTAAACATCATTGATATAATGTCTTGCTAAAACAATCCACACAAACAACATTCAAATTTCTTTCTTTCAATATATTTCCATTTATGTCCTTAAGTGCTTGATTGGTTGGACGGGCACATGCAATGCACGTGCCTAGCTTAATTATTAAAATGCATATTACTTTATTTTTATTTCTTCTTAATAGAATATTATTTTTTTTTAAATATAATTGATTTACACATAAAAAAATCACGTAAAGCAAAACTAAAGCACACATATAAGTATTTCAAAAACATTTGTAATATTCAATTGATTAGAACAATATTTAGAATGTAAAAAAAGAAAATGAAAAAAAGGAAGAAATAAAGAAAGAGATTCACTTCTTTATAAATAAGTTCTTAAGTAAATACATATGCAAAGGAAGTCATGTGCTCTAGGTTCTATAATTTAAAATGTAAACTCAAATCAATATTTATATTTAAATTTTTTTTCGTAGAAAATTACTTATTACCTTTATTTTGTGAAATTCATTTGCAAGCTTATCAAATTTGACTGGACTTGTAATTACCCCAAAAATTACCAGGCTGCCCTTTTTTATAATATTATAATTATATATATATATATATATATATATATATATATATATATATATATATATAAAACTTGAAGTCTCTCTGACTTTAGGATTGAATTCAATTGGAAATCAAAGACCCCCCCGGGATGTTTCTCTCTCTATGCTCAAAATCTCTCTCTCTCTTTCGTCAAACTCTCTCTCTCTCCTCAATTTTTCGGTGAAACGAGAGCCAATTGAAGAATAGAAAATATCCTTGAGTTCCAATTTCGGCCACCAATGTTTTAATCGGGGAGATTTCGTGGCTTGAACGGCATAGGCACCACTTTGAGGATAAGGTAAGGGGAATAGATTATGTCTGGCAAATTTTAAATATTCCCTATTAAATCTAAATATATGAATTTAATTATATTTATGTGATTTTAATACATGTCTAGGTTTGAGGATATTTTAGAAATAGATTAAACTGCAGGAATTTCATCATATTTGTATTTTTAAATATGTCAGAAATTAAATTTAAATATGGGAAGTGGATCATACCTACGTCTTTTTTAGAATTTATCGAGTTTATATTTATAAGAATTTTCCAGGTAATTTATGATATTTTAATTATTATATAAATTGTATGGCATGAGTTTAATTTATTTAGAGCATAAATAAGCATGTTGGGATTTTTATGATTACTATATTATGAAATATTAACTCAAATTGTGTGGCATAAGTATATACTGATTTTAGAATATGTTGTAAAAATTATGGAATTATGATATGAGTATAGATGGCCGTGTGCCGATTACAGATGGCTATGTACCGAGTACGGATGGTTTTTTGCCGATTTACAAATGGTTATGTGCCGATCACAGATGGCTATGTCTTGATCATAGATGATTGTGTATTGAGTTATGAAATAATAGTATTATAAAGAGTTATGAAATGACAGATTTTATACAGAATTGCGATTATATCAAGTTAAATACAAATTTATGGAAATGTGATAATTTTACAGTTTAACTGTAACGACCCGAAAAATAATTTTTTTTTTTTTAAATAATAAAGAGGAAGGGAAATGGAAACAGAAATAGAAGGTGGCAGCAGGCTTCGTCGACGACATTGCACTTTGGAGATAATAACCCGGAATTCTTACATAGGGCCTCGTCGATGAGAAGATACCGAGAAGGATTTTTGGACAGTCTGAAATTCGTCGACGAGGGGGGAAGTTCGTCGAAAAAATTATTAAAGGACTCGTCGACGAGGTGACGTGTCTCGTCGACGAATCTGACTTTATAAATAGTGAAAATCCGGATTTTTGATGAAAAATCAGCGCAAGAAACTCCTCATCTCTCTCTAAAACGTCTTCCACCCCTTCTCTCTTAGATTCCGGCCCTGTTTCATACCGGATCGACGATCTGAAACCACCACGACACTCCTGGCAAAGTTCTCTGCAAGTCTGCTGGAGCTGATCGTTGGTGGAATTGGTTTGGATTTCGTCCCAATCTCAGGGTAAGGCATTTTATTTAATATTTATCTTTCCCTCAGTTATAAGAAATACAATACACGAAAAAATACTGATGTTTTGTTTTGGGGGATTTGATTTTCAAGGTGTTGAGTGGAGAATCCTGCGGGTATAGGGTTAGAGTACAGTAGGGGCTTTTCAGAGATAAGGTAAGGGAAATATACTATGCTAGGAGATTTAATTACGTTATCAGAAATTTTATATATGTATGCATGTATACCAGATATTATACAGGATATGAATTTTTAAAGCATGTGTGGCCTAAGTATATGATATTGATATGGAGTTTTATGTAAATTTTCAATATTTTAAGTTATACAGATATAGTTAGATAATTGCATATTTTATACAGACAAAATTTGTATACATATACAGTTTATTTCAGATGATTTACATAGATAGTTATATATATATCGGTATACAGATATTTATTCAAAAAAGTATATACAGTGTATATAGAAAGTTATGTTTTCTTAAATGTCATAACATTTAGATTATATAGAAAGAAAGTACAGACAGATTACACAGTTATAGTAGCAAGATACTACAGATATTACAGTATTTACAGTACAACAATATATTATTATGGTTATTTTGGAAATATAATGAAAACGGTATAAAGAGTATAGTATATATATATATATATAGTATCAGATCCCTATGGAAAGATTTCAGAAAAATACAGTACAGATATAGAATACAGAGCACGGTACCGTTGCTAATACAGATAGAATGCAACCACATATCTCAGATAGTGTGTGGGTACCGTCAACCGTGCTTAGAGAGTATGCAGCTCCCCAGTTCGCTGGGTTAAGGGGGCCGGTTTGATGAGGTAGTAGCTAGTCCCGCGCATAGGAGAGTATGCATTTTGGCCGGACTGAGGTAGTGTAGAGTATAGTGACTTACCTGGAGGGCCGACCAAGTTAAGTCCCGCCTACGAGCCACAAAACCCTGTCATAAGGGGTCAAATCATGACATACAGAGTCCTAGGGAAAGAGCACAATTATGTATATGTATACAGTTTTAAAGTTTTTGTCGTATGTAGTATGATATAGCAGTATGAATGATAAAAAGTTCAGATAATACAAATGTTTTAAGCTTCTATACCTGTGTTTACAGATTTTCCAAATCATGCAGTTTTAAATACTATTATTATAGTTTTACGACTCGGTTGCCACACACTAGTAATAGCATATTTCCACTTATTGAGCGTCGACTCACCCCATTACTTTACCATTTTTCAGGTGAACCAGTTAGCCGAGCAGATCAGGCTCGCAGATAGAGAGTCTTCTTGATTACCCTGGTTGTAGGGTGAGTTTGTGACAGATTTTTTTGCATTTTTGGGGTAGTTGACACTGTAGAGAGAAAGAGATGTATTATGTAGCTATGGTTTGAAAATATTGAATTCTGGTATTGTATATATATATGTATATGTGGTTATATAATTTGTGTTTTCCGCTGCTTAGGGGTGCCCATTACATACAGATATTGGAGCAAATTTTTATTATAAAATAAAAAAAAATGATATAAATTTTGAGGACATTACATTAACTATATGAAATGTATTATATGATAGTAGAACTCTAATGGATTGATTCAGATTGAGAGTACAGTATCGTTGCTAGTATGATGATGACAGATAATGCAACCACACTACTCGAGGAGAGTGTTGGTAATGGAAGTTAATTGGGTCTGGGAAGAGATGTTGACCGCCTCTGGGTCCGAACCAGGCTGCGATGGGCCAATCGTACTACAGACGCGTCAAATTTGACTTAACCTGGTAATAGGCTAGCCATGACTAAGTCCCGCCTCCGGGTCGCACAACCCGGTCATGTGGGGTTATTACATTACGAGATGTATGAATGTCTCAAGGAAAGTTTTATGTGTGTATATATATAACAGACAACATCTAAATATAGAGTAATTTATTACGATAAGTATGCTATGATGAAAAGTATGTATTTTCCAAGCATATATATGAAGATACGAGTACAACTTTACATGTTTTTTTCCAGTTAAAGTTAATTATTTAATGGATGTGTTTTTGGAATACTAAAACTCATGTTGTCACACACTGATAATAATCTATTCCGTCTTACTGAGAGGTGTCTCACTCCATGATTATCCAATATTTTTCAGATGCCTTGTGGAGTACAATAATGATCAGAGTAGCGCAGTGAAGTGTGGGTGGGATAGAAGATCGTGTGTAAAATTGTATTATTTTTTTATGTTTTTAAATGAATTCAAATCTTTATTGTGATAATGGGATGGATATTATTATATTGGAATAGTTTAGAACTCTGGTAATGTATATTTAAGGTTTTCCGCTGTCTGTATCAACGAATATTATAATATGAAATATTCAAGTTATTACAAGTGATATCAGAGCATTTTGGAGTACAATTTTCCGGGTCATCACAAGACTTGTAATAAGGAAGGCCCAATTTCTTTTAGTAAAAATAGTAATTCCTTAATTTGCAAGTTTCCAAATAATATATAGATAGATTTGCATCAAAAAAAAACATAAATTTTAATTAATTAATTAATATCACTTAGTTTGAAATTTATAAAACTTATTTATTTAAAAATAAATCCTACAATTCCATTTTGAAAGTTTGGCTTTTCTATTTATCAATAAAATATATTTGACTGAATTTCTAAATCATAGTTTTTTTTTTTCAATCTTAAATTGAATTATAGTTTTTTCTTTATTTACATAGGAACTCCAGCCACTAACGAGCCCTTCGGACCCCCTGGTGCGACACCAAACCTACGGATCAGCGTCCTCCGCCCCCAGGTCTCGCTGATTAGGGTATAAGTTCGGATGCAGACACGGCTTCTGTGCATCAGTTAGACGTTCGGTCAACCCGACTCTCGAGACACATCTTCATTACCATCCACGATCCCCACTAGTTCACAAAGAATTCTCACCATCCACGGTTCCCGTTAGGTCATAGAACGAACTCTCACCATCCACGGTCCCTGTTGGCTCATAAAGTAAACTCTCACCATCCACAGGTACTACTGGCTCCGTGAGTGTATTTACCTAAAATTGAACCCCCCCCCCCCCCGACGCTCCTTCTTACTTCTTGATATCTTTCCACCGCACCATGCCGTGGGGGCGAATTATAGTTGAACATATGATATTAAGTAGTGCCTTCTAAGTCTATTTTGTATCAAGTTATTCAACATAATTTATCAAATAACTATTGTAAACAGATTTGAATGTAGTATACAATTTTTTAAGTTTTGCATCATTTATTACATTTTTTTTTTCATTTAGCACAAATGTTTAATGTACAAATTTTTGATTCTAATTGATGCATTCTTGTAGTTGATTTTAAGCATTGAAGAATTTATCAATCTTTATTTGTTTATTCCAAACATTTCGTGTAGATTTATATATTTAGAAAAAGATTATAACAGTTTTTTTTTTTTTTAAAAAAGGTCAAGAAAATATATTACAAAGTGTGTGTACATAAATTTTGTGAGAATGAAAAATTACCATAATGAAACTCACAATAAAAAAATATATATTTAGAAGAACAAACATGCATTTAAAAAAAAAATAGCCTATAGAACAAGTTAATTGAGGAATTAAGTGCATTAATAGAGATTCAATATAATTTATTCATTGATTATTGTCACAACGTCCCGGAGAGCCAACCCACATGACGGGAGAGATCGAAAATCCAAAATGCTTCGACTGAATGGCATGTAGACTCAATATTATGTGATATGAAACATGTTGTAATATAATTTATTGAGAAATAGGTTTCTTTAAAAAAGAAAAAAAAAAAAAGACAACAACAATGGGGTCGCACTAATATATTTATTCTAGGTGCACTTAGAACACCTTTTTAATACACTATTAGTTCATTTGTTTTTTAGGTCCAAGAAAGCCAATAGTTAATGGTCTGTGCCACCAGATTTGGATTTAGGAGTATGGTTATCCAAAGGGAAGGTATAAACACCCTTTCACACCTGTCTAGCAGACGCTACCTGATTAGCCTAAAGATTACATTCAAAATTGATCGACCAACCTTCATTCTTCACCTTATTCAATTACCTGACCTTTAAATATTGGATATATAGCCCTGCAAAGAATAAATACTATCCTCACCTTAGGACCCCAAAAGCGTGCAAAGAACACAACTCCCGACGATCCTTTTGAGGATTTTTTATTCAAAATTTTTCCTTTTTTTCTTTTAAAAGGTGCTCATTACCTGACCTTAAACTGCCAAGAGGACTTGCGAAAGACAAAGACCTCCTGTCTTGAAACCTTGAAGGCGTCCAAAGATATAGACTTCAAAAATTAAAGGAAAATTCATTAAATTTTTCATTCAACAACAAATAAGCACAAGCAAGAAATGAAACTATAGACACCCCATTTTTTCTAGGACCTAATTGTACGTTGGTTATTATACAAATACAACAAAAAATATAGAATACAGGGAAATAAAATGCAAAAAAAAAAAAATACATCATAAATATAGGGAAATACAATATACAAAAAAAAAAAGGACATGCAAAGAATATTCGGATCTTCTTGAATGCCCCTTCTGGCACCTGCACACATGCACAAAGAGAAAAGATTAGGAAAAAATCAGCAATAAAAATGGGGGATTTCTTTCCTAAAATTGGTTGATTTTGAAATCAAATTAAATGATTTGTTTCTCAAAATTGAATGATTTGCAATAAAGAATGGTGATTTGTTCCCTAATCCAATTAATCGGCTTGAAACTTATATGGAAGGAAATCGGCAAAGGAAATCTGGTTTCGATGAGCCTCAGCCTAATATGGGAATTTTTTGTTGGAAGGCAAGTGCACGCATGGAAAGGCAAGGGGATTTGAAAATAGGCAATTGGAAAGGGGTTGATCTGCTGCCTAAATGGGTGGGTTTGGGTTTTAATACTTTTCAAGACCCTAACCATATAAATAAGGGCCTTTGTAAGAGGAGAACAGCGCACAAGACAAGGGCAATTGAGAGACACACAATTGAGACGTCGTGCACGTAATATTCGATGTCTCTCAAAGATATACACAGATATTAAGAGAGTGGAGTGGAAGATTGGTTAAGAGAAGGGTGGACCAAGTCCTTTCGATCCTAAGAAAACTGAGGATTCAGATTATCGAAGGATCAAAGACCCAAAGATCCTATATAGCCTGAAGGATTTTCATATAACCAAGGAGCAGGGGTAGAAAACAGGAGCAAAGAAAAAACCAACACCCAAAAAGGAGCAACTTAAGGACTAACTCTAGACAAGAAGACTAGAGGAGTTGATATCTTGAGGTTAGAATCAACTCCAATTCCATGCATAACCTTGTTTTCATAATATGCTTTTATTCATGTTAGAAAAACCAAAGCCCAAGAACCAAGTTTTAAAAGTCCATTGTTTTGATAAAGGCCCAGGCCTGCTTTAAGAAGCCCCAACCTATGTCATTTAAAAAAGTCCCACCCCAAGTTATTCCAAAAAAAAAAAAAAAAAGGGCCCCAACCTAGCCTATTTTAAAAGCCTCAGGGCCTAGTTTCAAAAAGTCCAACCTGTTAAAAAAAAAAAAGCCCAACCTATTTTAAAAGCTCCAAGGCCCAGTTTCTAAGAGCCTGGCCTGTTTGAAAAAACCCAAATCCTAATTAAGCCCACATGGGCCCAATCTGAATCGAACCCAACTTAATCAACTGGACTCAAAACCAAACCCCAACTAAACTCAGGTCCAACTTAACCTAACCACCAGCCATTGGTCAAGACCAAATGGGCTTGACATGACTAAGCCTTCGTCAAAACCAAACCACAAACCTAACCGCAGCCTCAGTTGAACCCAACCGGTTCAACCCCGGGACTTGCTTGGCTTCCAAGAAAACTCTAAGGAAACCTAGAAGAACCAAAAGAGGACTAGGGAACTTATCCGTGGCCCAAATCAAATAGTCCCCGCTACAAACTGATTTCCAAAATCACCTCCCTACAAAAACCAAAGGAGAGAGATCAAAGATAAAATAAGGTCGAAGAGAGTGAGAAGACAAAGAAAATAGAAGACAGAAAGAGAGAGAGAGAGAGAGAGAGAGAGAGAGAGAGAGAGAGAGAGGAAAGAGCAAGCTCTAGGATCGCTGAGAAGGGCTGGAAGAGAAACAGAGAGAAGTGAGAAGAGGAGGAGAGGATAGAGAGAGAGAGAGAGAGAGAGAGTTTGCAGAGAGGAGAGAGAAAGAAAGCAAGAGAAAAGGGAGAGAGAAGAAAGAAAAAAAGATTTTTATACCTGGGGCTTAGTGGTGACATGTGGCAAAACCCTGGTCGAGTGTTTTAATTTTTTAAAACATTTCATATAAAGTGACATAATTTAAAAAAAAAAAAAAAAAAACAACAACAACAACACTTTTTATTTTATTTATTAATATCTTAACAAAAAAACATAAAATTTAGAAAATAGTACATCTCCTTAATTAATTTTTTTAATGTAATATATATATATATATATATATATATATATATCAAATTAAACGGGTCACCCAGCGGGTACCCAACCCAAACCCGCCTAACCCGTTTATTAAATGGGTCAGGTTCGAGTTAACCCGTTTATAAATTAGGTCACCTTATGCTAAATCCAAAACCGATTTAAACAAGCGGGTCACGGGTCACCCACCGTGTTCACGCCCGTTTTGCCACCCCTAAAAATATGTTATTTGTATAGTAATATTTTACTAAACTCATTTAAATATTTTCAAGTTTAAAAAATATCTTAGAATGTGGCGGTCACAATATTATAATAGCTGTTGTTAAACGTCATAGCCCGAGAGTATATACAATATGCCCTACAGAGGATATACAATAGAATCAGAGGGGGTGAATGGCTCTTTTCGCGTATTAAAAAAAATCTCTCTACAAAACAAAATACTTGGCAAGATTCAAGAAATTATATCACAATATATGAAATTTAAATCATGCACAAGATAAAAAATAAAGGGTAGGGAGAGAGAAGCTTAACACTGAGTTTTTAGCATGGTTCAACACCCAGCCTAAGTCCACACCTTAGCGCCAAGCCAAGGATTTCACAATCCACTATAATCACTCCTTCCCCGACAGAGAAAGCCTTACAAACTCGAGAACAAATCCCTACAGCTCACAAAGAGCCTTTACTGATTCGGTTCACAAAGAATCTTACAACTTGGTTCACAAAGAACTTTTCACAAGAAGATGAAATATTACAAAGAATGCTCCTTACAATGAACAAATATGATTTACAACTCAAACCTCACACTATTCTCTCAAGAATTGAATCAAACACAATAAGTGAGCAAGAGAGAATGAGCACATGTAATGAAGAACTAATATGCAATGTATTAGGTTTTGTATAAAATAATGTTTTTCCACTAAGAATGATCAAAGACCTTCAAAATCATGCTAAACAAGTTTATAGACTTGTATTTATAGCCAAAAAAGCCCTTATAGTCGTTAACTAGCCGTTGGGAGCAACTCCCAAACAAAACTAGCATTTTTCTAGCCGTTACAGTGCTGGGCACGAGGCCACTAGTCGACCATTCACTTTCTATGGTCGACCATTCCCCCAATGGTCAACCATTGCTCTGCACTAGTCGACCATTCACCTTGTCTATGAGGGAAAAATGGCTATTGGAATTGCTGGTCGACCATTCCCCTGTAGTGGTCGACCATTCCCCTATTTTGGTTAACTATAACCCTAAATCAGAAAAAGTTATCAACACAAAAGTTGTTGGATTTTTTCTTAACTTTCCATAGACATCAAGATCGTCCTATTTGGACTCTTCTAGCAAAAGGTATGTCCAAAATACACAAGAGTGTCCAGGACTCAAGGCTGCACTACGTTAAACGACGATTGCTCGATTTTTTCTTGTCAAAAAGTCTTTTAATGATTTAAAAAAATTTTGGACAAAAGTCTATGAAATATATAAAGTCTAATGAAGATTAAAATTTGTCCAAGCGAACATTTCCTCAAATATAAGATATCTTGATTTATGAAAACACAATTAAAAGATCATTTGATATCTTATATACTTAGAATGTCATTTTACAAAAATATACTTAACTTTATTAAAGCTTTAGGACATTAGCCATGCTTTGACAAAATCAAGACCAAGTATAAAAATGTTCTTAAAACTAGAATGTTAAAAACTTGTCCCTTTGAAAACATATTTTGAGTTTAGGATTGTTTTTGACAAACTCTTTGAATTTAACTTTGAAAACCATGAATGTGAGTTTGTGACTTTAATGCATTCCTATAAACTCAAGTGTCCTAGTTTACATATGCAATGCTCAACTCTTGCTCAGAAATCATGCAAGAAACACACCCACAAGAGTTACAAAAAATTTCTATCGGACACACAACCCTTATTACAAATAATGTTACAATTAAGCTTCCTTTGGTTGTGCTTGGGTTCTTTCGAGTACGTGACCTTTTGATCTTTCCTACTCCGATTGTCAACTCGGTCCAATCTTTGCTTTCGATCCATTACTTCGTGAATGTGTCACTTGTACCTGTACTAACCATAATCTACAAAGATGGAAAACACAAGTAGGTTAATATCATCAAAACACAATAAACCATGATGGTGTAGCCACCAAGGCTAATAGTTGTAATATTATTTGACATTTACTATAATTAATTTTCAATATTAAAAAAATTGTTGCTTAAGCAATTTAAAAGTTTTTTTTTTTTTTTTTGCTTCCCAGTCTTGACTTGTTTATTTAAATGATAAATGCATATGAGCATAAATGAGATGGCATTATTAATTTCTACTATTTTCTAATAGATAACATTTTAATATTTTGTTACTCTATTTTTTTTTCATTTATACTATTACATGAATTTTGTAAGGCACATAAATTTATTTTCTTTAATTGTGGAGTTATTAAAAGTGAATTTTTGTTTTCTATTCCTATGTGAAATAGACGGTAGTAATAAGCAATTGAATTAACATGTTCAGTAATTATAATTAATATTTTTGTAAAGCAAGATATATAGGTGCACATGAGACACAATTTTTGCATAGGATCAAGTAGTAGATTGGTGATGGAGTCACTTAAATTCAAGAGCCTTAAATGGCACAAAAAAATAAATAAATTAGAGCATAATAATTAATACATAAATGTGTAAATTTGTGATGCACTATTCAAGTGGATAATAGGCATATAACCATAGTATTAGCATTGCTTAGTGTATTTATAGACTAACTGCATCTAATTGAATGGTCAAAATGAGATGTTATTAGAGAGTGATCATAAAAATGTGGGGTACTTAGTACCACTATTATCAAAATGCAAGAATTGAGAAATAGTTATTGAAAAATAAATCAACCTTATAAAAGAAGCATCGAGGAAGATGTGTTTTTAGTCCTTAAAAAAACTACTAATAATGGCAACCCTACCAATGTTTGTGATTGAAATTCCCATGAATGAGATTCAAGGTGCAATAATAAGTTATTGAGTAGTTTCCTTAATACTATTATTTGTTTTGTTCATCCCTACAATGTTGAAATAATGCAACTACAATGATTGTAATTGTCGACACCCCAATTTTAACCAGGCCTTTCCGAGGAGACCTCATGTCAAAACCTTTCCACATGGTTTGTGGACCCCACTTCTCCTGGTACGCTAGCTTGGATTCCTACATCCGATGCACGTTACCTCTTTTGGCATGCTTGTGCCTGCTAGCTCGGGTCCCTATAACCCTTAAATGGCTTGTGGACCCCACACATCTTTTTAGGTCCCACATGGCTTGTGGGCCCCACATATCTCAAATTGGGCCCCACACGGTTTGTGGACCCCACTTCTCCTGGTACGCTAGCTTGGATTCCTACATCCGATGCACGTTACCCTCTTTGGTACGCTAGCTCGGATTCCTACATCCGGTGCACGTTACCCCCTCTGGTACGCTAGCTCGGATTCCTACATCCGATGCACGTTACCTGCTCTAGTACGCTAGCTCGGATTCCTACATCCGATGCACGTTACCTCTTTTGGCATGCTTGTGTCTACTGGCTCGGGTTCCTATAACCCTTAAATGGCTTGTGGACCCCACACATCTTTTTAGGTCCCACATGGCTTGTGGGCCCCACATATCTCAAATTGGGCCCCACACGGTTTGTGGACCCCACTTCTCCTGGTACCCTAGCTTGGATTCCTACATCCGATGCACGTTACCCTCTTTGGTACGCTAGCTCGGATTCCTACATCCGGTGCACGTTACCCCCTCTGGTACGCTAGCTCGGATTCCTACATCCGATGCACGTTACCTGCTCTGGTACGCTAGCTCGGATTCCTACATCTGATGCACGTTACCTCTTTCGGCATGCTTGTGTCTACTGGCTCGGGTTCCTATATCCCTTAAATGGCTTGTGGACCCCACACATCTTTTTAGGTCCCACATGGCTTGTGGGCCCCACATATCTCAAATTGGGCCCCACACGGTTTGTGGACCCCACTTCTCCTGGTACCCTAGCTTGGATTCCTACATCCGATGCACGTTACCCTCTTTGGTACGCTAGCTCGGATTCCTACATCCGGTGCACGTTACCCCCTCTGGTACGCTAGCTCGGATTCCTACATCCGATGCACGTTACCTGCTCTGGTACGCTAGCTCGGATTCCTACATCCGATGCACGTTACCTCTTTCGGCATGCTTGTGTCTACTGGCTCGGGTTCCTATATCCCTTAAATGGCTTGTGGACCCCACACATCTTTTTAGGTCCCACATGGCTTGTGGGCCCCACATATCTCAAATTGGGCCCCACACGGTTTGTGGACCCCACTTCTCCTGGTACCCTAGCTTGGATTCCTACATCCGATGCACGTTACCCTCTTTGGTACGCTAGCTCGGATTCCTACATCCGGTGCACGTTACCCCCTCTGGTGCGCTAGCTCGGATTCCTACATCCGATGCACGTTACCTGCTCTGGTACGTTAGCTCGGATTCCTACATCCGATGCACGTTACCTCTTTTGGCATGCTTGTGTCTACTGGCTCGGGTTCCTATAACCCTTAAATGGCTTGTGGACCCCACACATCTTTTTAGGTCCCACATGGCTTGTGGGCCCCACATATCTCAATTGGGCCCCACACGGTTTGTGGGCCCCACTTCTCCTGGTACGCTAGCTCGGATTCCTACATCCGGTGCACGTTACCCCCTCTGGTATGCTAGTTCGGATCCACATATCCGGCGCCTTGCTAGCTCGGGCTTTTGTAACCCTCAAACGGCTTGTGGACCCCACATGGCGCGTGGGACCCACACATCTCCAATGGGCTCCACACAGCTTCTAGAACCCTCTTATTATTATTATTATTATTATTATTATTATTATTATTATTATTTATTTATTTATTTTAATTTGTCAAATGCAAGCATACTTTGTTCCCCCATCATCACTCACCACATGTCATGTTTCTTCCCTTTACCAATCTTCCCATACTATATTCCCTTCATAATTCTTCATCCCATACTTTGTCCCCCCATCATCACTCACCACATGTCATGTTTCTTCCCTTTACCAATCTTCCCATACTATATTCCCTTCATAATTCTTCATCCCATACTTTGTCCCCCCATCATCACTCACCACATGTCATGTTTCTTCCCTTTACCAATCTTCCCATACTATATTCCCTTCATAATTCTTCATCCCATACTTTGTCCCCCCATCATCACTCACCACATGTCATGTTTCCTCCCTTTATCAATCTTCCCATGCTATATTCTCTTCATTATTCTTTATCCCATACTTTGTTCCCTCCATCATCACTCACCACATGTCATGTTTCTTCCCTTTACCAATCTTCCCATACTATATTCCCTTCATTATTCTTCATCCCATACTTTGTTCCCTCCATCATCACTCACCACATGTCATGTTTTCTCCTTTTATCATTCTTCCCATGCTAATTTCCCTTCATCATTCTTCCTCCCATACTTGTTTCCCCCCATCATGACTCCCCTATGTCTTCTTTCCTATGCTTACCCCAAGCTAAGCCTATAAATAGCCCTCTCATTTCAAGCACAAGGGAAGGAGCTCTTGGTGGTGGTAAGGAGAAGATTTCAAATATTGAAGTTTTCTATCACAAGTTTGTGAAGTTAGTCTTTTTTTTTTAGTAAAAATCAAGAGGTCGACTAATCCCGTTTCCTATCGGTGTTGAGTCACTCCATTTGAAGAAGGCACCCCGTAGTGCCTCAAATCAGAGCTTAAGAACAACTCTCGGGAAGACGTTGTAGAGCGGCCCTAGTAGACTCATCAATAGGAAAAGAAGACCGGAGCAGAGGAAAACGAAAGAAGATCAAGCGATCGATTGATCCCTTTTCCTACCGGTACCGGGTCACTCCATTTGAAGAAGGTATTCCCTAGTGCCTCGAGTCGGAACTCAAGAACAACCCTCGGGAAGGCGCTGTAGACTAACCTTGCGGATTCACAGACAGGAGAAGAAGACCGAAGGAGAGAAAGACGATAGGTAAGACCAATAAACTTTCTCTTCCTATGTTACATTTCCATCCCCCTTTCCCTAATCGGCCTCTGTTGGTTTATTTGACTTTATTTCACTTTTCTTTACTTTAAATAGCTTCCTTTTAACTCATAAAAAAAACAAAAAATAAAAAAATTTCATAAAAGACACAAAAATTCAGAAAAATTTTCAAAGAAAATTCAAAAATTTTTAAAGCTTTGAAACTTATTTACCTTTGAAAATTTTTGAAGAAAATCCAAGAAAGTTTCTAACATGTTTGGCAAAGGTTAGATTTGTTTCCCTACATTCAAGATTTTCAAAAATACATTCTAAAGTCATATCTTTAAAACCATGACTTTCGTGATTGTTGTCTAAAATTCTGTTGTATTCGGAAGGACATTGGAAGATTCCGGAAAATCATTGGTCTCGACCAAGACCTTAAACTGGTTTTTCCCCCCCACACTGGTCAACGTTTGACCGGCTCACCATTCCCAAACTGGTTCACCCCAGTTTTCTCCATTTCGCTTGTATATTATTGTTGTATCCATAAAATTCACAAAAATCATGAAATTTTCAAAAATTCCAAAAGTATTTTCACATTTTGGTTTCAATTGATTTCATTTGTGTTATTTTGAAAATTCGGGAAAAATATCAAAAATCATTTTCACACTTAGGAAAAATCACAAAAATATCTTTTTAGGCACAAGAAAAATTCATTCCAATCCCGAACCAATCTCAAAAACCTCCCGAAATAGTATTTTTGATACTTAAAAAAAAAAAACCTATAGATTTCAAAATCCTCGGGAGCGTATTTTGTATCCTATTTTCGATTTTCCTTCCCGATGATTGCCAACGAGAACATTGACTCTTCGGAGTACTAGATTGCCCCGGTTCTGAGGGAATACCTATATAGTATTTTCATTTTGTTTTTGACTTTTGAAAGGGAGTGATCTTTAAAGGCTTATTACATTTATTTCGGGAAAACTCTTTATTAATCTGGTACCATTCGTAAGAACGGGCGTGTAGGGGGTGCTAATACCTTCCCCTTGCGTAACCATACTCCCGAGCCTAACTTTGGTGACGTAGACCGATTCTACCCCTAACGGGGTAGTAATCAAGTGTTCTAACCACACTTCAAAAGGTTAGTGGCGACTCCACCACACATCGTTTTTCACGAAAATTCACTTTTTCAAAATACACATTCATTTTTCCCAGTTCGCAAGCCGAACCCATTTTTAAACCAGAGATTGGTTCTCTGGGCCGGGTTCGGGACGTCGCGACAGCTTGGCGACTCCGCTGGGGACGTTGAGAGTTAAGCCAGTGATTAATTAAGAATTATCCCGATCTCAAATCTAAATAAACCTTTTTGATTACTCCCTTTCATTTTTGTACAAATTTGGTTACATATGCATGAATGTTCTGAATAATGGATGGATGTGGGGTAGGGGGTGTAGGTTGAAATGGTTAAACTCACACACTCTCACAGCTCTACACCCGGGCTTTCCCAGTTAGGATTAGAAAGGAGTGTAATAGTGCCAGTTCCCATGTGGCATGGCCTATGGGAACCCGCGAACCACTCCGCTCAGTGCAAGCTTTTTCCGGACCTCTGTGAGGGAGGATGAAGTTTCAATCTGGGGACCTTTTTCAATAAGGGTTAGAGCTTAACCACACATGATTTTCCATAATCCCTTGCCTAGGGTAGAGCCTCGGAGGACCTTATGTACATAATTACCCCGGGATTAAGACAGAGGCTCCATCCTTCTCCCTATGATTTAATATGTTTATAACTTGAGATTTAAAACATGTTGCATCCTGCATTTCATTCTAGGCATTCCCATCTGCTTGGCCAAGGTTTTGTTTAAAATCCGACTCATGGGGAGCACAGTAGTCCATCATGAAGCCGAACTAGTGGTACAATTGTACTCCGAAAGTCAACAAAAGAAGAGGGGCGACAGCACAAGTGAGGAATCGGTGCCTGAGATACCAGACAGGGTTGACATCAACGCTCGATCCAATTCCTTAAAGGAGCTGAGAGACATTTGGAAAGGGTGGACGCCTCAGAGACGATTGACTTTTTCTCAGACGTACGGGCACATCGGTTTTCTATTGCATGTTTCCGTAAACTCCCACATGATTGAAGCATTGGTGGAATTTTGGAATCCGTCGTATTGCTGCTTTACTTTGGATGGGGTAGACCTTGCTCCCACCATAGAAGAATACACTTCACTATTGCATCTGGTCAAACTGCCAACGCCTTACAGAACGTACGCACCCACTCGAACCTCTGTTGTCAAGGATTTGTTCAGGGCCACCGAGCTTAAGGTCCAGAACCTGGGAGACTCAAAGGTCACTTGGGAAAGCCTGAAAGAGTTGATGAAGAAGGAAGGCAAAGGAAGAAGTCCAACTGCATCTGCTAGCGTTAGCCATCTACGGCCTACTTATCTTCCCGAAGGAACTAGGAATCATCGATCATGCCACCATTGCCTTCGTAGCACAAGTAAGGAAGGGGTGAACCCAGTCTACGGTATTCTTGCTGAAACGTTCCGATCTCTTAACAGATGCCGAATTAGGAGACATGCTCGTTTGACCTGCTGTGTGCCATTGCTTTATGTGTGGATGATGAGCCATTTGCCATGCATCCAGGGATTCTTTCGCGCTGCTTTCTCAACAATCAGAATACCTTTAGCAGAGTTCGAAGTAGCTCGTTGGGAGGAACATGCCAGCAGGACTGAATGGAAAGACAGACTTCACAATCTAGTCAGCAAGGGGATTGTATGGCAGGCACCGTGGATCGACCAGCCCAAAGTGATATATAGATGTGGAAACCTTCCTTGGGTCCCACTGCTAGGTCCCTGGGGTGGAATATCCTATGCACCACTCATGTTCCGAAGGCAAGTAGGCGCAACACAGTTTGTGCCCATGTCACTTACTCCATTTGAAGAAGGTATTCCCTAGTGCCCATCGAGTCGGAACTCAAGACACCCTCGGGAAGGCGCTGTAGACTAACCTTGCGGATCCAGACAGGAGAAGAAAACCAAGGAGAGAAGACGATAGGTAGACCAATAACTTCTCTTCCTATGTTACATTTCCATCCCCCTTTCCTCCCGAATCGGCCTCTGTTGGTTTTATTTGGACTTTATTTCAACTTTTCTTTACTTTAAATAGCTTCCTTTTAACATCATAAAAAACAAAAAATAAAAAATTTCATAAAAGACCAAAAATTCAGAAAAATTTTCAAGAAAATTCAAAATTTTAAGCTTTGAACTTATTTACCTTTGCAAATTTTTGAAGAAAAGCCAAGAAAGTTTCTAACATTTTTTGGCAAAGGTTAATTTTGTTTCCCTACATTCAAGTTTCATTTCAAAAACATTCTAAAGTCATATCTTGAAAAACCATGACTTTCGTGATTGTTGTCTAAAATTCTGTTGTATTCGGAAGGACATTGGAAGATTCCGGAAAATCATTGGTCTCGACCAAGACCTTAAACTGGTTTTTCCCCCCCACACTGGTCAACGTTTGACCGGCTCACCATTCCCAAACTGGTTCACCCCAGTTTTCTCCATTTCGCTTGTATATTATTGTTGTATCCATAAAATTCACAAAAATCATGAAATTTTCAAAAATTCCAAAAGTATTTTCACATTTTGGTTTCAATTGATTTCATTTGTGTTATTTTGAAAATTCGGGAAAAATATCAAAAATCATTTTCACACTTAGGAAAAATCACAAAAATATCTTTTTAGGCACAAGAAAAATTCATTCCAATCCCGAACCAATCTCAAAAACCTCCCGAAATAGTATTTTTGATACTTAAAAAAAAAAACCTATAGATTTCAAAATCCTCGGGAGCGTATTTTGTATCCTATTTTCGATTTTCCTTCCCGATGATTGCCAACGAGAACATTGACTCTTCGGAGTACTAGATTGCCCCGGTTCTGAGGGAATACCTATATAGTATTTTCATTTTGTTTTTGACTTTTGAAAGGGAGTGATCTTTAAAGGCTTATTACATTTATTTCGGGAAAACTCTTTATTAATCTGGTACCATTCGTAAGAACGGGCGTGTAGGGGGTGCTAATACCTTCCCCTTGCGTAACCATACTCCCGAGCCTAACTTTGGTGACGTAGACCGATTCTACCCCTAACGGGGTAGTAATCAAGTGTTCTAACCACACTTCAAAAGGTTAGTGGCGACTCCACCACACATCGTTTTTCACGAAAATTCACTTTTTCAAAATACACATTCATTTTTCCCAGTTCGCAAGCCGAACCCATTTTTAAACCAGAGATTGGTTCTCTGGGCCGGGTTCGGGACGTCGCGACAGTAATGTTGAGTTTATCTCTTAATAAATTCATAACCATTATTAGGTAGTATTTTTAGTTATAATTACAAACTTGATGAATTTGCCTATGTAAGTATGGGAGTGGGGCCACTTCCTATAAAAGGTTATTGGGCTAAAAAATTTTCGAAGACACTCATAAAAGTTTAAGTATAGTACATGACCTATTCATACTAGCCCCCGAAAGCTTTGTATTTAGAAATGTCATGTGGTTGTGAGTTTATTGAGTTACACTAAAAGAAGATGATTCAAGAATTTAAAATTTATTAAGTTCTTGTAACTCATGATTACACATTCTCTAAAAGCAATTTAAACCAAAAGGTATTGCACCCATTGCATAACTTTCCCTAACTACTCAACATTTGTTTTTTTTTTCTTTTCTTTAGTTTTGTTTCTTAGTTTGAAACATATAGGGGACTGTTGGTGTTGTTAAATTTAAATTACTTGAATAGTTTTTCATAACTTTTAAGATAGATTTATGGCAATAGTTTTCAAATAGTTATTACTAGGTGTTGCTATTGAAAATTGAACAATCTTCACGAATCGATCCTTGATCACGACCACCTGAAAAGAGACAAATAAAAGGGGCTTGGAGGACTTGGGGTGTACTCCGGGAGACCTCTCCGATGCCTAAGTAAGGGATGGATTTGAGAGGTTTTTATGCAACAGTAAAGTGTATTTAGAATAAGATACCTTGGCTTCTTCTCAAAATTCCTATTTATAGTGACGGAAGTTGACCCAAGGGTGTAATGTCATTTATTAGCGAGTTATGGTGCGGGTGTGAATCGCTCCGATTCTTACCTCGTTGGCGTGAATCGCTCTGCTTATTATAAGGCGGGCGTCAATTGCTCCGGTCGGGCGGTTGACTTGGGCAATAATTGTTCTTATAATGCTGCGCTCTGGTCTCTTCTAGGTAGGTAATATATTTGGGGTATATCACTAGGTATTTTTTTCTATTTTTTGTGATTTTAATTTATTCTTGCAACGATAGATGTAATGTTTATTATGGAATTTGAATGGGCTGGAGGTTACTCCTCTAGGCTGCCTATATAAAAGTTGCTCTAGGCCTTACATTTTCATCCCATCACTCACTTTCTCTTGTTCTCTTCTTCTTTTCTCCACCTATCGTTGTATTTTGCAACGTTAGGTCTATTTATGTTTTTAATAGTTGTTTGATCTTGGTTTTAGTCATTTATCTATCAATTGCAATTACTCCAATCATTATTTTTCCCTTTGTTTCTATTTCTATTACATAACTGCTATTGTAACTCTGGTGTTCGTGAGTGCTCATAAAATCGAGTCTATTGAGTAATCCTAGAGCTTGTGCATGTAGTGACTGTATGCACCGAGATATTTTCTCTGTAAGCGTGAAATCGGCTTTAAGGACAATTGTCTTTCCACAACTCAACTTCTTATGAAAATATATGTTTTATTTATTATTAATTTCATTGATATTTATTTTTGTCTTTTATTATTTTTCTAACAATGTTTAGTAAAACTAATCATTGAACGCTGAACATTGATTATAGTTTCGAATAAGTGAACGAAATTCAAAATCAGTTTGAACCGCTAAATGGTAACAATAAAATTATTTCGTAAAATTTTGTTCAAACATCTTAATACAAATATTTACTATTTTAACCCTTGATATCATAAAAAAAATTATTTAAAAAAATACGAATTCTAATGTTCAGGAAAATTTATTGGGAAATATTTGATTACAGGAAAATTTTCAGAAAATATATATCACCCTTTGGAGTCGCAAGAATCCGTCGGAAACAAATGGCAAATATTTATAGAAAATTTACAAGAAGAAAAATCTCATGGATGGAATAACATGGTTGACCCTTCCCTGCAAATATCGCAAATCAAAATCAGAGCCACCCACAAACGCCGTCTCCCTCCGAAACCTCCCAAACGGAATCGTCATCACCAGGACCACGCCAGAATTGCCATCACCAGAATCACTTTTCTCGTCGGAATCGCCTTTGTCGAAGCTGTGTTCTCCGTCCCAAGCTCCTACAACCAGCCACACTGCCCAGCAATCGTTGAGCTTGATGACGGCGACCCAAATCCAACCATACCTGGAGGCTCTTCAACATTCTCCAACCTGCCCCAATCAACCAAATGCGCAGCACCAAAGGGTACTCCCATGAGAGATTGAGGAGGTGAACTTTGAAATCTTATTGTGCTCTGTCAAAAGACAAGTTGAAGAGGAGGGATAAATGTTTCAAATGAAAAAATTAGATGGTAATGATCGAAACAGTAGGGGAAGAAATGCTAGTTCAGTCGGAGGACTCTCACCACTCCTTCATTCAGATGTCAAACAAATAATACTCCTTCATTTAATATTACGTTGTTAAGAGAATAGCTTCTATTTAGAAGTCGTTAAGCTCTTGATTTGTTTTCTGATTGGACGACTCTTGTTGGACTTGTCCATTGGACTTGGCTACACAAGAGTGTGTAGTCCATCGCTGCTCGTCTTATGCTCTTTTTTCACCACCTCCACAGGTTTAAATTCAAGATCAGAGACATGAAAATTCTGAACTTAGGATCTTCCAAAGGAAACTAAGTTTTTGTTTTTTCGTGTGTGCATGACTTAAAGAACTCACACAAGTAAATAAGGTTTCACTACCTCCAAAGGTTTAAATTCAGGATCAGAAATATGAAAATTCTGAACTTAGGGATCTTCCAAAGGAAACTAAGTTTTTATTTTTTCTTATGTACATGACTTAAGAACTCACACAAGAAAATAAGGTACTATATGGGTATTAAGGTTTGAGACTTCCATGTTGGAAGTCTCAGTATTGGATCTAGGAGAAATAGAAAGGGAATATTGTGGGACAAGATATGAGCTATTTTTATCGTTTTATAGCTGCATGATCTCAAAAGAACAAAAACATGAAAATGAAATAATGACGATAAACGTGGCTTTATAAATTATAATTTGTTTACTCTAAGGGGTTGCTTGGTTTATGACATAATAATTCAATTAACCAAAATAATGGGGACAAGACTCAAATTTTGAATAATTATAATATATTTTTATAGCATATATAATAATATTACTTTTTTGTTGAATTCTATTTTTATTATTAAAATATAATAAAATTACATAATAATACCATAATGGGTTGCCAAATCTGGTCCAAAATTTAAAATTAAATTAATTATGTATTTTCATAATTAATTTTTAACATTAATATCATAATTTAACATACCAGTGTGAGATGTGATCTTTGACGGGTTATTCAAAAAATAGATTTTTCAATCTCAAAAGGGCTAGTAAGGGATTTTTAATTTAATTTTCTTTTGGATAGTAGGAAGATGAACTGCCATCCGTTGGCAACAGTCATTACCTCAAATAAATTTTCAAGCATTAGGAGACCCAAACCCATGTCAAATTTTTGGTAAACTGACTTTAAGAAATAGTTTGTTTGAAATTAATACCCAAATGGGTTATCACGTGGTAACTCAATGCATTGTTTGGTTCTTTTATGAATACTAGTTGTCCAAAGACGACCACCCATCCTCTAATCAAGACACGATCATTACACCCATAAGACACTAATCACAATTTAGAATAAAAAAGGTGAAGAAAACCCTTTTCCATTTATCTCATCAAAAAGGCAAACAATTCATCAAGAAAAAAATCTTTTTTCTTTTTCAGCATTCAATTTGATAACAACTAATAGCAATACCCTTCTTGAGAGTTATAACACATGGTACATCAATTCAAAGTCCATTTTTCCACCAGGGTCCTTCTGAATCATCAACATCCTCTAAAAACTATCAAGGACACACCGTTGAAGTAGGGTTCCTACCAATCCTGAGATTTTTCACTTTTTTCATTTTTTTTATTTTTTCCTTTTTTTTCATCCGTATTCATTTTTGTTTATTTTTCGTTTTTTTGTTTTTTATTGCCACATTGAATAGATTCTCAAAATCAATTATTGGCTCTAGATATTTTGAACTGGAAAAATCATTTTTTGTATCACTACACGTAACACAAGCAAAAACAAATAAAATTTGACAAAAGGTGATAGTCAAAAGAAGATGTGATAAGATGAGACTGAAATACATTTTATTTAATTTATATTCAAAATAAATTTTAAAAAAAGAATTCATGGATGTATTCCTCTTATTGACAAGAATGAAGAATTTCATTGATTCCCTCACCACTAGGTATTCAAGCACATGACCAATTTTCCACCATCACTTTTGTATCATGTTGACTCACCTCTAAAGTTGATGGCTAGTCAAACCTCCAAACCTGCATGTAACTCTATTAAATAAGCATCCTTTTCTTTCTAGCATTACCTCCTCTATAAGGATGTCTTTGTATTGCTTGCACCTCCCTATCTTCACTTTTGTCCAGTCCTTCCTTTATAGTCCCTTACCCAATACTTGAATTGCTCATCCTTTCCATCTTAAATGCACCTTCGATTCGCTCTCCAGTGATTACCAAATCTGCAAAATTATGGGGACTACTTCTAATTTGATGACCAAAATATGGATCCTTGAGAGTGTTGACAAATAAAGAAATTACTTCTTTATCGTCAACCGGAGGATGAATTTGTGTTGTCATTCCTCTCCATCGGTAAGCATATTCTTTAAATGATTTACTTATCTTTTTCTCCATATTTTTTAAAGTCAACCTATCTGGAGCTATCTCAATCACATGCATATACTATTTAATAAAAGCATGAGCTATATTCTTCCAAGTGCAAATCTTTGCTCGATCCTGCTGAATATACCAGCTTATAGCTGCCCCAGTCAAACTATCTTGGAAACAATGGATGATCAGCTTATCATTATCAAAATGTGTAGCCATCTTCTAACAATACATTCTCAAATGAGTTCATGGACATTTGGATCCACTAAACTTCTCAAATGTGGAACTTTGAACTTTGGGAGATAATCACATTGGGCACCAAATACAGATGAAAAGCATCTACCGAACCAAACATGCTTGTTCCCTCCATAGCTCGCAAATGTTCTTCCAATACTTTATATTTATTATTCATCTTCAAACTAGGGGTCTACACCATAGTCATTTCCCTAGCTATTCCCCTTGGATATCATGATTGATGATTGGTGGTGCTTGTGCATTATCCCTGAATTGAAATCCCAAAACTGGTGCCATTGGGATAAACGAGTGCAAGCTTGGTCCCAAACCAGTTGAAAAATTCACTGGTTGTGATAATGGATGTTCTCTAACATGTGTTAATCCTGGTGGAAAAAAAGGATCTTCTTTAGCTGCAGGTTCTGGTTATTGCACTTTTTTCCCTTTGCTCATAGTAGTGAGTATCTCCATCAACTTATTCATTTGATCTTTAATATCCTAAACATCTTGGCAGATCTCCTAATAACTTTGCTCAAGACCTCTCATGTGGCTTTCCAAATGTTCTCCCATGATTCTGGCTTTCTGTCTAGTGTTGTAATGAGGTAGAAATATTGTCTTGTTCTACTCATCAATGTTGGAACCCCAGATTTAGTTCTACCACTCTGACACACTGGTTTTCAAACAAGTAGAATAGGATTAGTGACCCACTGGCAATAACTATGCATGCATGATTATGCATGAAATGCATAAATGTCATGCAACCTAAAACTACTTTGCTAGAATTCATGGAAAAACCTTATCACCTAATGAAAACTCCTAAACCAACCCAACCCTAATCTTCAATTTAAGGCTCGTTTTGTATTCTTCAACTTGCAGGCAAATTTATTTTTTTCTGCTGACTCATAATAATTGCTCTATCAGCTGAACATATATTTCACTCTTGACAAATCTTTCTTTAGTTAAAAATTCTTTCATGCAACCCCACCTTTCCTTATAACCATACCATTCCTATTGAGGCAAGACTTGACAACAAACCCCCATTAGAAGAGTGGGAACCTCTTAAGGGCACAATGATTGGAGATTTGGGAGAATTAATTCGCTCAACGCCCTAACTTAACCAGATTTCCCCTCAATTCTTTCCTCAATCACCTCAATTATTTCAATTCAACTACCTTTATGGTGATTCTGTTAGACTCCAAAATACTATTAAACCTCTATTTCTTCTTCATTGTATACCACTATTAAGTTGTCTATATGGTGATTTGGCCACTCCGGAATCTTGGCAAAGTAGTAGGTATGCTTAATATGGATGCAAAATGCAAGAAACAACATAAAGGAACTAAAATATATATACATAAGACTGTACTAAATCATGTGGAGAAGGATGAAACTCCAGTCCCAATCCCAGGTGAATTTATCACTTGCAGGTTTCACCGAGGCTTTATCTTGAGGGATGAGACTAGAGTTCAAAATACGTGTGGTTCAAGCTTTATTTTCTTATCAACAATAGGTTCTCAGCATGTCCCCCATCCTTACCCAATGGGCTTGAACAAAGTTCACACTGAGTAGAGTGGTTCACGCTCCCCCAAATACCTTGTCTCATGAGAGCTAACTACCTACACCCCTATCTACTCCTAAAAGGTAAAGCCCATGTAGAAGGCTCGTGAAAATGTGTGTACTAACATAAACTTTAAAAGTCTATTCCTTTAACCCCCACATATCATTAAACCCAACACATGATCATTCATTTATTCCAAAAATACAAGAATTAAACATATGAGAATTATATATACAAGCAAAATATTTATAGGTACACTACAATTCATATTTTTAGAAAAAAATAAAATAAAATCATGAGCAATCAAAATACCATTAAGTTCACATTTGGGATAATTCATTACTAACTAATGGCTCGGCTTTCTAAGTCCCCAACGAAGTCACCAAGCTACCACAACGTCCTAGAGAAGGGTTTGTAATGGTAAGAGATAATAATACTCGAAATTTAAATGAAGTTGTCATTAACCTGTTATTTGCCTTAGTGTTGTTAGATCACCTAAATAATATTCATAGTGTATGGTCAACCAAAGGGAAGTGTTGTAAAACATACATATTTATGTGGATAACTATCCAGATAATAGGTTACCATCTTTGGTATACCCACATAATGGTTCATTATATGGTTAACCTTTGGGATGTCAATGTATTTGCCTATATAAGGACATGCTCTACAACAAAATGATATATATGAAGTGTTGACTTTTTGAGTCTGTTTTGATGCTGACAAAGCACATGTTTCTTATGTGTATATTTAGCATGTGAACGAGTCCATTAATTTAACACACACATAAGGAAATGATGATGGAAGCTTGCAGGACTTAAAGCCTATATGATCGAGCGCATTCCATGAAGTTAAAAGAGCAAAAAGACAAAGAAAACATTTATTTCTTATTATAATTACATTTATTTTTATTATTTGGTCTGTAATAATTGTATACATCCTGTATGATATGTCTTAGTGTTCAAACAGGACCATAGATTGACCGTAAGGAAGTCAAATGACCATACAAACGTCAGGTTTTTGGGCTAAATTGAAAAGCCTTGGCCGTAGACTGACCATAGGTCCCCATGCATCACATTTACAATTATAGTGACAAATCTTACGAGGCCAATCTGAACCTAACTTGAATTTTGAAAGGGGTTCGGGCGACCGAACTTTAAAGTTCAAAATAGGTTCGTACGACCGAATGGTTGACAAGTCAAAAAATTGACTTGGGTCGGGTGACTGAATCGAAATGCACTAAACTTCCTCGGTCGACTGAACTTCTAAAGTCACTTTTTCCACCTTCCCCGGGCGCCCAAACTTCACGTTCAAAATACCCTCATACGACCGAACTGAGAGGTTTGGCAAACCAAACTTAGGTCCAAGCGACCGAACCTCGGACATTTTGAAAATCGCCTTATTCAGCCACCCGAACCATTTTTCAGGCACCTGAACTTCAAAAATTACTTTTTTTTATGTGTCTATTCAGGAGACCAAATCTATGGCTCGATCAACCGAAACTCTCAGGTTGGGTATTTTTAAAATGCTAAAACGGCTTTAAAATTTAATTAAACTTTTCTAATAATACTCTGTGTGTCCCCAACGATAAAAAAATTTTCAGACTTTATATATACCCTTTCATAAGCCAAGATTAGCAACTTTGATTAATAAATAATTTTCTATCAAATATTTTTAATCTCTTGTTAATCAAAATTCTCCCACTTATATTTTTATTGCAAAATCATTGTTTTGGTAAAAAATTTTACTCTCCAAATTCTCTTTATTATTCTTTAGAAAATATTTTGAAAGAGAGCATATATTTTGTTTAAGCATTTTGTGTTTCAAAATCACTTACTCTCTCAAGTCTACACTTTTGATAAACAATCTTTGAGAGTAAGATTAAAGGTTCTTCACATTATTTTTGCTTTGATAAATATTTTTGTGAAGAAATTTTTATTTGGGTTTAAATCTTTGCTATGCATATTGTAGACACCCCATTTTTACCCTGGCCCAATATATTTATTACTATTATTATTATTATTATTATTATTATTATTATTATTATTATTATTATTTCCTTATAAACATAATAGTAGTATATATTATTTCCAAAAAAAGAAAAAATACCAAAAACTGAAAAAGGAATTTTTTTTTAGGGTTTGTTTTTCAAATTCTTCTTTTTATAAGAAGGAGGCAGCGCACAAGACAGGAGAAGGCAGCACAGGAGGCCAAAACAGAAAATAAAAAAAAAACCCTACCTTGTTCTTTAGGCTCCGGCTAATCCTCATCCTCCCGCTCCATCTTCCAGCCAACCGCAGACCAACAGTCCACACCATAGCCGCAGCAACCCAGCTCCGGCCAGCACCAAGACTCCACCTTACGTCTAGCATCCACCACCGCACCCAGCCATCATCTCCGGCCAACCACCAAGATTCCGCGCATCACTCCTGCCGCCGTGAAGGTCCTCCCGTCCAGATAGGTTGCCAGCCTTCTGTTCCTGCACAAACTTAGCCGAGACCCTGAACACTCAATTCCATCCGACCACTGCTCGTTCATCAGAACCTCCACGGCCCAGCCGCAGCTTCCAGATTGCTGCAACACTCTGGCGATACCCGCCGTCACAGTTCCCGACGACCGTGCGCCGGTCTTCGTCCCCGGTCCTGTTCCGATCTCCGTCAGTCCGCGTTCCTATCTCGGCCTCCCTCTGCAAGTACCCACAGCCACGCCTCACCTGCTGCAACTCCGACGGGATCCCTCTGTCAGCCCTCTGTAAGTCCCCCTACCCGTGCACACACACACCACGAACACACAACTCACACACGTTTACTGTGCATGTTGTCACACACGTGCATGTGTAAGTATATATATATATTGTCAGTGTTAATACTTTATTTATTTATTTATTTTATTTTGATCATATGAATATTATTATCCCCTGTTTATTACTATTACTAATATATTGGTATTGTTTTATTGTCAACTGTAATGTTATGATATTATTATTAGTAATATTATTATGTTAGTATTTATATTATATTGTTATATGTAGCATTATTGTTATTATTATTACACTTATATCGCATGGTAGTTTTTTTTTTTTTTTTTCGTTAATAATTGTTATTTATTGTTATGAATCACCCTTATTATTGTCATATTGAAGATAAAATATGTATATATATCCATGTCCATATTTTTAATTGTTTTCATATTTAATACCCACGTCTATATTTTTTATTATAAATATTAATTGATTTGTTCCCATTGTTGTAGGATTTCTTTTATCTGCAGAGGCAAGTAGTCTATTGCCTTGTATCTAAATTGTATGTATATTAATGTATTATTTGTTATATATATGTAAAATTTTAATAGTGTTTATGGTTTCATTTTGTTGTGGTGATATTTGTTTAGATTTTTTTTATTTGTTACATGTTCGTGGTTATTTGTCTGGGGCATTTTTAATATTATGGTATATTTCATCATATATATATTTTTTTCGTATATTTATTCAGGATGTCCATATTTATAAATACTAATTTGTTTATCTTCATTATTGTAGGATTTTTCTTTTTATTGCCAAGGTAAGATTTCAATTGTAATATTTAAATGTAATAATTTATGTTGTCATTTTTTTTAGTGCGTAATATTTAAGCTGTACGTATTCTTAGGTTTCGGTTTCTTTATCTTGTTGTGGTTTTTATGTGTAAGATTTTTTCTTATATATATATTATTTTATTCATGCATATGTTGTAGGTTAACTTTATAGTAGATTATTAGTATTTTAGAATTTTGGGTCGTGTTGTATATCATGTTAGGAGTTTTAGTAGATTAGTTGTAGTGGTATTTTAAAACTATAGTTGTATGTGCATGCTAGAATGTAAGTAATACTAGGTATTTAACAATTTAGGATTTATAAGTAACATCATGCATCCAATTTAGTATTTTAGGTAACTTTTAATATAGCATATTGAGTAATACTATATATTTATTATTATTATGATACTTTAAGTATGTTAATATATAAGGTATTATTTATTATGGTAAGTTTAATACTTTAAGTAATATAGTATATTTGGTGTTTTGGTATCATGCTATTATATGGTATGTTTAGCATATATAGTATTATAGTAATCTATTACGTATTATATTATTTGTGGATATTTATTATTATTATCGTAATTATGTGTATTATGGTATGTTTAAGTATTTTTGTTTATAACGTATATGTGGTATTTTAATATTATGATATGCTCATTATCTTAGTCTATATTATATGTTTATATTCTACTATTATTGGTATGTTAGATATTTTAGCTTCTATTATATATGTTGATTAGTACGTATTGTGGTATCCTAATACTCTAGTTTATTACTATTTTATTTATTTATTTATTATGTTTAAATTATTATATCCATTATTAAAACCTCCCATACTATTATTTTCCTATAAATATTTTACTTACAATTTTAACATTTGGGAGCGTATTTTATAAAGTATTTTTGATTTTTAATCCCTATGATTTTATTGCGGGGGTATGAGCCTTCGGGCTTCACGTACCTTAAGCTCTGAGGGAATATATGTATATATTTATTTATTTATTCGTTTTTCATGTGTGTTTATTAATTCATAAAAGGAGTAGTTTAAAGAATTATTAGATTAACTTAGGGATAATTTCAAATTAATTAGGTACCGTTCGTAAGAACGGGCGCGTAAGGGGTGCTCGTACCTTCCCCTCGCGTAACCGAACTCCCGACCCCAACTCTGGTAAGGTAGACCGATTTTACCCCTAACGGGGTAGTAATCATGTGTTCTAACCGCACTAAAGGTTAGTGGCGACTCCGATATCCATGTTTTTCCATGAAAAAATTAAAATGGTTTTAATTTCGCCGCCCGGGGCACACGCGCTCTCGGGACGCCGCGACAGCTTGGCGACTCCACTGGGGACGTCCCCGGGAGCGCGTGTGCCCCGGGCGGCGAAATTAAAAATCATTTTTATTTTTAAGGAAAAACATGGATGTGTTGGAGTCGCCACTAACCTTTAGTGCGGTTAGAACACGTGATTACTACCACGTTAGGGGTAGAATCGGTCTACATTACCAGAGTTGGGGTCGGGAGTTCGGTTACGCGAGGGGAAGGTATGAGCACCCCCTACGCGCCCGTTCTTACAAACGGTACCTAATTAATTTGAAATTATCCCTAAGTTAATCTAATAATTCTTTAAAATACTCCTTTTTATGACTTTATAATTACACGTGAAAAATAAATAAATAAATAAATAAAACAAATAAAGAAAGATAATATATACATATATATTCCCTCAGAACTTAGGGTACGTGATGCCCAAAGGCTAATACCCCTTGCAATTAAATCATAGGGATTAAAATCAAAATTATTTAAGAAAATACACTCCCACATTTTAAAATTGTACGTAAAAGTTTTATAGGAAAATATTAGTATGGGAGGTTTTAATAATAGATATAATAATTTAAATAAATAAATAAAATAGTAATAAACTAGAATATTAGGATACCAAAATACGTACTAATTAACATATATAATAGAAGCTAAAATATCTAACATACCAATAATAGTAGAATATAAACATATAATATAGACTAAGATAATGAGCATATCATAATATTAAAATACTACATGTACGTTATAAACAAAAATACTTAAACATACCATAATACACATAATTACGATAATAATAATAAATATCCACAAATAATATAATACGTAATAGATTACTACTATATATACTAAACATACCATATAGTAGCATGATACCAAAACACCAAAAATATTACCTAAAATATTAAACTTACCATAATAGTTAACATACTAAAAGTGTTATAATAATAGTAAATATATAGTATTACTCAAGATGCTATATTAAAAGTTACCTAAAATGCTAAATTATATACATGATGTTACTTATAAATCCTAGGTTATTAAATACCTAATATGACTAACATTCTAGAATGCACATACAACTATAGTTTTAAAATATCACTACAACTAATCTACTAAAACTCCTAACATGATATATAACTCGACCAAAATTCTAAAATACTAATAATATACTATAAAGTTAACCTACAATATATGCATGAATAAAATAATATAAAAAAAAAAAAATCTTACACATAAGAACCACAACAAGATAAAAAAACCGAAACCTAAGAATACATATTACACATACAACTTAAATATTACGCACTAAAAAAATGACAACATAAATTATCATATTTAAATATTACAATTGAAACCTTACCTTGGCAATGAAAAGACAAATCCTACAATAATGAAGATAAACAAATTAGTGTACCGCAAAAGAAATTTAAACGACTATCACGACAAGGATATGCAACAGGTAATAATAATGTTAAATCATGAAACACGTATAGTTAAATATATATATATATATATATATATATATATAAACAATTATTCGTAACAATATAAACAATATAAACCCCTAATATGGACATGTATACATGGAAATTAATAACGGCAATAAAACATAAAAACTCCATATACATACAAATGACGATAACAATAGCTTTAACAATAATATACAACAATCAAAATTCATTTACACATGCGATAAAAATTCAAGCTTTAAATATTAGAACCTGCTTATACACCTTTTGATAATATAAATATATCATAAAGCTGAAAATTCTATAATGAACATATCATGAGCATAATATTGAGAAACACATATCATAGTACTAAAAATAACCATACATAAAATCACACACCACCCAAGCATAAACCTATCCTTAGATATTAATATTTAAAAGAAATCAGAAAACATATATTGATATCTATATATACATATATGTACATATATGCCTGCAAAAATAAAGAACCCTTTCAGTGTTTCAGAATATAATAAACAAAGATGCACAATAAAATAAAATAAAATAAACATGTGTGTGCTGTGTATGCGTGAGTGCATGTGAGTGTGTGGCCGAACAGTGTTACAGTGTGCACAGGGGGACTTACCAGGGAAGTTACTGCCAAGGGGGCTGCCGGAGAACAGAGCAGATGCAGCTGGGCTCGGAGAGGATGGCTGCTGGGTTGCCGTGCGGGTGTGGTCGGCGAAGATGGTGGCGGACCGCGGCTGTAGTGATGGCTGCCTCAGCTGGAGAGGGCTTGGAGTGGTGTTGGTGGTGGCTGGTTCGTGGAGCAGGGGAACTCTTCGAGGCTTGAGCGTAGAGCAGAGCTGCAACTGCTACTGCTAGAGAGCCGCTGGGGCTGGCCTGGAGTCGTGGAGTGCGGGGAGAGAGGGGATTGAGATGGAAACAGAGGAGCAGATGGTCAGGGGATCGGGGAGCAGTGCAAGACGATGGTGGGCGAGATGGAGGCCGTGAGTGAAAGAACAGAGAGAGGGAGAATGGAAAGAGGGATGGTCGGAGTTGCTGGCTTTTGGTGGTGGTTCACGGGGCTCTGGATTATGGAGCCGGAGAATGAGGATCTGCCGGAGCCCAAAGAACAAAGGTCGGCTTTTTTATTTTCTGTTTTTGCCTCTTGTGCAGCGCTGTTGCTGTGCCGCCCGGGGGAGGAGAAGGAAAAAAATTTCCTTAGCCTCTTGGCTTCTGCGCTGCCCCCTTTTTGGCTGTGAGCTGTGCCCTCTTTTTATAAAAAAAAAAATTTGAAAAACAAACCCTAAAAAAAAAAAATTCCTTTTTCAGTTTTTGGTATTTTTCTTTTTTTGGAAATAATATATACTACTATTATGATTATAAGGAAATAATAATAATAATAATAATAATAATAATAATAATAATAATAATAAGTATGGCAAAATAATAATAATAGCAAAATAGTACTAACAAAAATACATAAATAAATAATAATAGTATAAAAAATAATAATGATAGCAAAATAATAATAATAGTAATAACAAATAAATAAATAAATAAATAAATAAATAATATAAAAATAATAATAATGATAGTAAAATAATAATAATAAATACTAAAAATGTTAAAAATAATAATAACAAAAATAAATAATGATAATAATAATAATAATAATAATAACAGGATAAATAAATAATAGTAATAATAATAATGATAATAAAGGTAAAAATACTAATAATAATAATAAATAAATAATAAATAATAATAATAATAATAGTAATAATATTATTCCTAAAGATAAAAGTACTAATAATAATAATAATAATTAAAAATAATATTAATAATAATGAAAATAATAATAATAATAATAAGACTAATTAATAATAATAATAATAATAATAATATGGATAAATGAAATAATAAAAATACTACTAATAATAATAAAATAATAATAATAATAATAATAATAATAATAATAATAATAATAATATTGGGCCAGGGTAAAAATGGGGTGTCTACACATATCATATACATTATTTTTCAAAAGTTGAAAATATGTTTTGGAGAAAAGCACTCTTACTCTACTAAGTATATTTCATATCATTAGAAAGTGCATTTATTTGAACTTAAACGTGTACATCTTAGCTTATATTTTCAAAAGCATTGTTTTGTAAAAAAATAATTTTAATGTATAGGTTGGGTTCATCCCGGTCTCAGCCCTGTAAGTGAGATCGGTTCGGTTCAGTCCGAAAATTGAACTCGGGAGTTTCAGCCCCATAAGTGAGACCGAATCGGTTCAGTCTGAAAATTAAACTGGGGAGTCTTAACCCCATAAGTGAGACCGAATCGGTTCAGTCTGAAAATTAAACTAGGGAGTCTCAACCCCATAAGTGAGACCGATTCGATTCAGCCCGAAAATTGAACTAGGATTTTCCTCACCCCATAAGGAGAGAATGTAAACTGCTTCTGCTCCGCCTATTTAAGTGAGTAAGGATAGTGTAATTCTTGGAGGGTATGCACAAGGTAAGGACATAGACTGGTTTGACCGAACTTCGATAATAAATATTTTGTGTCGCTCTCTCCCTATCTTATTTAAATTACTGCACTTTAAATTCAGTATGTGTAAGCCTATTTATTTACTTTTATATTATTTGCATGCATACCTTTATTTTAAATGAGATATGATGCACAAGTGTATGTCTGCACTCACAGTTCAATTATTTTATATATACGACATTATGAATGAGATATGATTGGTGGTGAATCGGAAAAATGCTTAATTAATCGAAAAGTTTTAAAACTCAATTCACCCCTCTCTTGGGATCATATCATTTCCAGCATAAAGATGATTAGCCATATCTAGTTCCTGAATAACTAAACTATTGAATTTCTATAACTCCAAAATTTTTTGTATTCCTCTTTTATTTCATTTACAACAGAGGGTATTATTGGATTTTATCATTTTTTAAGAAAACGTTATATGTAAAATAATATAAAGTGTTGTACATAGATAGTTATGCCCTACAAATTATGACAAACTCCGAAACTAAATGACAAAAAGAAATTAAGGTCCTTTTGGCTATGAAATTTTTTTTATTTTTTAAAGAATTACAAAATGCTAAATCTTTTTTAAGTTTTCAATCTTTTTATGAAAAATAATCAAGGATATGTTTGGTTGCAATTACAAAATCACATATTGTTTTTAATTTTACAAAAACTAAACAAGAAAGCACAAAAAGAAAAAGAAAAAAAAAAAACTAGAACATAATAAAAAGATATTTTCCAACTTCCCCATACAAATTTAGAGGATTGTAAAATAATATTATATTTTTGTAATTATTTAAAATTTTGAGAATGAAAAATAAAACTATTTTTCACGTGTGAATATTGTCAAAAAAATTTCTACTATTTTTTATTTTTTTATTCAAATATCGCAAAATTAAAAAACACCTCATTTTTTTCATAATTTTTTGAAAAATTAAAAATGAAAATGAAAACTATTTTCGACAAGAAAACAAAGTCTCACCTTATATTTGGTGAGATCTTAGATTTGAAATTGTATTCGACTTGAATAAAATGTAGTGTAACATTGTATTAAAATTTATTCAAATCCAAATTCAAGATCCGAAATGCATACTCTCAAACATTACCTAAGTATCCCATAATTAGCAACCTCTACTAAAGTTTGATAAAAAATAAAAATAAAAAATAAAAGAATTTTTTTTATGTTTCAAAAATTTCGTTAAACATTTAATTTCTGAAATGCTTAAATACGTCACTAGACTTGATTATGAATTAACAGATGCGTCAAATATTAAATATGTATTGAAAGTTTGTAAAATTTTTAAGATCTTAGAAAATATTTGCTCCTTTTTAAATTAGCAAATCTCAAAGTAGATTGATAAAATTTTTGAACCTTCAAAGAAATCTCTGAATTAAACCTCTGGAAAGTCGGTCACTCTTTCTCTTTCTTCATTAAAACAAGTTCTTTTATTACAGAGTTCTTTTATTATGAGGATAAGAATTCTTTTATTATATTCAGTAATGAAGAGCTCTTTTATTGTAGTGTTTAGTAAGTTTGGTTTACTGTATGCGATAATGACAAATTGCAAGAGGGTCACTGCAATTTGTGCACATTTTTTCCCCCTATATCATTACATTGGATGAAACTGAGGTGAAGGAATTGGCGTTGCAGCATGGGCTATGCTGGCCCAAATGCTAGGAGGTAGATGATTAATTTGATTTTTTTTTTGCACAAACTGTTGTATATTACCGTGTCGAACCTTGACCGAACCGAGAACGTCGTAGTCTACCTACAGTTACCATAAAGTGCTAACGTCCTAGTGAATCACATATGGTTATGAATGTTCCGAAGCATGGGATATTTTCGGAATGCCTATAAAATGTAGTAATTTTAGATTTTAATTCAATATTTTTCACATAATATGATTTTTTTTTTCAGCTACAAGTGGGGATCAACGCATTCTAACTATATTTTTATCATTATTAATCTATTTCTCAACCAAAAAAACAAAAAATCCTCTTCTATGTTTAGAAATACTTAAGCATCCTCTCCAAAGTATACAAGTCCTCTTTCACTTTTTTTCACCAATATGTGTATCTATATAATAGAGCATGTATTGTCTTGCAGTCTAACTCTCATTTCATGAACTAGAACGTTCCACGTTTTGGACAATATTCCCAACCTAATCTAGCTCATCTAATTTGTCTCAAGTAAAAAAAAGAAAAAACCACCAAGAACATATGAGATGAAGCCCAATCATGCCTTATTGGGTTATAAGGAACTTTGCATTTTTGTTTTCAAACAATAAGGTAGTCATAGCATATGGAGTTGACTACAAATTTTGGAATTTGAGAGACTACTAGTATTAAGGCGGGGCAGCCGTCATTGAGCCAACACCCCTAGCAGTGAAGGAACCCTTTTTTTTTTTTTGATATCGCATGGGTGTCCTCAGCCGGCATCTACCAGATTACCCTGGGATGCAACACAGCCAAGACTAATCCCGCGCCCCGTGATTCTGGCCCCACATCACCACGAGGATGTAAATTCAGGAGCCCAGGGAAAGGAACCCTTTTGACCATACAGGATGAAGTGATGACTACAGTTCATAATGAGTTGGTTTTAGATAGGTTGCATCCAGTCTCTGAATAGATCACTTGACTAGGGTTTCAAAATGGGTTACCATTTGAGCCCTCTCTTTCACTAACCAAACTTAAAATTTTATACACAAAATCTTGAGGTGGTAGAACATAATTTATTAGCAGGGCCGGCTCTTCACAATATGGGGGCCCTAGGCGAGATTTAATCGGGAACTCTTAATATATTGTTTAATATATTTTTTTCTTTCTTCATCTTTCATATCCGGATTCATATTTTCTCGTTGACATAATTAAATTTCAAAATTAATACTAACTATAAATTGACAAATTATGTAAACAAATAAAAATATATTTAATAAATCTATAGAAATAATATATTGAAATAATATAACCTGATTATTATTATTATTGCAAATCGATCGGCGAGCGAGGTTTTAGAGATATTAGATTCTTGCCGGATACAACACTCTAATCTCAAAGTTTCCAAAATCTAAGGAAAAATAGAAAAAAAAAAAAATTCAGAGTGAAAATAATAGAAAAATAATGCACAAACATCGAAATCAAAATTAGTGTTGATGAAAATTACAGAGAATCGGAAGCTCGAAAATGATGAACACAAGAGCCGAATCAAAAATCATAGAGAGACCGAGAGATGAGAGTAATACATAATTAAAAATATAATAAAGTTGTTAGTTGGAAAGTCATTGATATTTTAAAAAAAAAAGAATTAAATTGCATTTATTTTTCATTTTAAAATACAATTTTATTTACTTATTAGTTGGGAAGTCAATGTATGGGAAGAGAGCATAATAAATAATATTAACATTATTTAATTAAAAAAAATTTTGAGGCCTCAAAAATATATTATTATATTAAAAAAAAATTTGAGGCCCTAGGCAAGCACCTCAGCCGCCTAAAGGAAGAGTCGGCCCTGTTTATTAGTCTATAAACTTAATAGTAGTTAAACTTGATTACTTGAAAAATACAACTAAACCAATTTCATCAGCTTGTTGGTTCGAAAAATTTCTAAGGATTTATCAAAACATGAACTTAAAAATCTCTAGAAGTCCACACTTAATCCTATATGGTAGGTACTTGAAATTCTTCAAAAATTTATTATTGGCACAAAACATGAGAATGCTTTATTATTATTGCCATATTTTATTTTCAAGTAATTTATATTTACCTAACAAAATTGTGTGAGCTACAAGAAAATATTATTGGTGATGGGTTAAAATCAAGAGTAAGGACGCATTGGCATATACGCCATTTGTCACACTAAGAAAAACCACAAATTATAGTTTGTTATAAAAAAATGCAAGAAAATAAATAGAGATGAGAAAAAAATTTACGTGGTTCGGCTATGCCTACTCTATGGACGGATGGGATCAAAAACTTCACTATTTCGGGAGAAATTATAAGATGATTTGGAACCAACCTTATGCAAAATATCTTCGGCCTTGTATAAGATATCTATCTTTTCTTTATCTCTCCTCTTCTTTCTATATAACCTACTTACTTCAAGCATGCAAGTGTGTATACAAGCATGCAATGTGTGTATTCCAAATGTGAGGGGGAGGATGCCCTTTTATAAGGCAATATGGATAACAAAGAATTAATTGTGGTGGAAAAACCGCAGTAGTGGAAGATGAAAGAGTGGAAGATAAGGGGTGACATATATATTTTTCATAACACTCCCCCTTTTATGTCACCCATATATTAACTCCTTTTGCTAAGATCTTTAAAATGTCCCATTCCGATGAGATGAACCAATTTCTTAAATATTGTAATATGAAAAGTTTTGGTGAACAAATCTATTAGATTACCACTTGATCGAATCTACTGAACATCTATATTTCTATTTTTTTGGAGTTCATGTGTATAGAAGAATTTTGGAGAGATATGCTTTGTTTTGTTACCCTTTATGTATCCTCCTCTTAGTTGAACTATATATATAACATTATCTTCATATAAAACTATTGGAATAACCTTGATTAATTGAATACCACAATTTGCTTGGATATAAGAAATCATTGATCTAAGCCACATGCATTCTCTACTAGCTCCATGGATAACTAGTATTTCAGAATGATTGGAAGATGTTGATGTAATCATCTACTTTACTGATTTCCAAGATATAGTAGTTTTTTGTAAAGAAATACATATCCACTTTGAGAATTAGCATTGTGAGGATCAGATAGATATACAACATCTGCATATCCTACTAGTTGAGATTTGGAATCAAATGAGTAGAATAGACCCAAATTAGATGTACCTCTCAAATAGCGTATAATGTGCTTAATTCCATTACAATTTCATCAAGTAGGAGCAGAGCTATATCTTATTAGTAAATTTACAGAAAATGCAATTTCAGGTCTTGTACAATCAACCAGATACATTAGAGAGCTGATAGCACTTAAATATGGCATTTCAAGATCAAGTAATTCCTCCCCCCTCATCATGAGGTCGAAATGGATCCTTCTTAACATCAAGTGATCACACCATCATTGAAAATCCCAAAGGATGAACTTTGTCCATATAGAATTGCCTTAATATCTTTTTGGTATATTTAGATTGATAAACAAGAATTCTGTCATTTACATGTTCAATCTTTCCAAAATCTTTCATCTCAAATTCTGTCATTAAATAATTAGCAGCTTTAGTGAGCTCTTCAAGAGTCCCAACTAAATTTAAATCATCAACATAAACAACAATTATAGCAAATTTGGATTTTGATATTTTAATAAAAACGCATGGACAAATTGGATCATTTATGAATCCTTCTTTCATAAGGTACTCACTTGATCGATTGTACCACATGCGTTTAGATTTTCTTTAATTCATATAAAGAATGTTTAAGTTTAATTGAATATAATTTTTTTGGTTTTCCTTTAGGCAATTTAAATCCTTCAAGTATTTCCACATAAATGTCATTATCCAACAATCCATATAGGTATGTTGTTACTACGTCCATAAGATGCATGCTTGGTCGTTCGGCGACTACTAGCCCAATTAAGAATCTGAAAGTGATTTCATCCATTACGAGAGAATATGTCTCCTTGTAATTAATTACTGGTTTATGTGAGAAACCTTGTGCCACAAGTCTTGCTTTATATCGAGTAATTTCATTATTTTCATTTCACTTGCGTACAAATACCCATTTGTATCTAACGGGTTGGACATCTTCTGGTGTTTGGACTATAGGTCCAAACACTTCTCTTTTTGATAGAGAGTTTAATTTTGATGTGATAGTCGATTTCCATTTTGGCCAATTACTTCTATATCAACATTCATTAACACATTTAGGTTCGGGATCCTCATTACTTCTGGTAATGTCAATAGCTACTCTATATGCAAATGTGTTGTTGACAACAACTTTATTTCTGTTCTATATTTCTCCTGTATAATGAATTGAGATCTCATTATTATTTCTAGGTATCTGTCCTTTTTCAAAGGATGTCTCTTTAGGAGTTTTCTCATCAGGAGATTCCTCTTCAGGAGCTTCCTTAATAGGGATTTCATTTTTAGGAGAAACAGACCAATTTGTGAATGTTGAATGAATTATGCACCTCTGTAACCTTTTCTGGAGTGTTTACAGATTTCAATTTTCTCATTATAAGAGTTTTATCTTTTGCACCAACAGGCGTTCCACGCTTAACTTGTGATTTAGGTTCATTAGCCAGTTGTTGTCCTTCAGAGACATCAATACATGCTAGAATATTTGCAACAGGTATGTGATTTTTTAATATGACCTTGGTATCTAAAAAAGAATATGGTAATTGATTTGCAAAGCCTTGCAAATGTATAATCTTCTAAGCTTTAAGTTCACTTTTATTTGTGTGAGAATTTAAATAAGATAAACTCAATACATTCCATGTGATTTCATGTTGTGCTTCAAGCACTGATTTTGCTACCCCTAATGTAAGGAATATTGTTTCATCAAAATGATAATTTTGAAACCGTGCTTTAAACAAATAAGGTGTTAAAGGTTTAAGATATTTAATAATAGAAGGGGAATCAAAACCAATATAGATACCAAACTTACGTTGAGGACCCATTTTAGTTCATTGAGGAGGGGCAATAGGAACATATACTGCACACCAAAAAATTTTAAATAAGAAATATCAGGTTGTTGCCTAGAAATTAACTGCATGGGTGAAAGAATATTGTAAGCAGTTGACCTTATATGAACTAAACATGCAGTGTAATGACCCAAAGAATAATGGTATTTAAATAATAAAAGAAATGAAAATGGAAATAGGAACAGAAGGAGGTAGTCGACGACGTTGCATTTTGGATGGGATAATTCCAAGAAATTTTCTAGGCCTCGTCGATGAACATAGGGGATTCGGCGACAAGGGTTCTTCAGGATCTCATCGACGAAGTTTCGTCTCGTTGACAAGAAGATACCGAGAGAGGATTTTTGGAAGCCTGAAATTCATCGACAAGGGTTGAAGTTTGTTGACGAACTTTCTACAGGACTTGTCGATGAGGTAACGTGGCTCATTTATGAATCCCACAGTATAAATAGGGTTAAACGTGATTTTTCAGTTCATTTTCTGCGCAGAATCTCTCTCTTTCTCATCCTTCGGTTTCTCCTCCTTCTCTCTAAATTTTTGGGCCGGATTTTCGTCGGTTCGATGATCTGAAGCCACCACGACACTCATGGGAAAGTTTTTTGCAAGTCTGCCAGAGGGGATCGTCGATGGGGCTGAGTTAGAAACTATCCCAAATTCAAGGTAAGGTTTTCTACTCAGTATTTGGTTATTTAACAGTTGTAGAAAGCGTAGTATGCGTAGAAGTACTAAACTTTAGTTTTGGGGAATATTATTTTCAGGGTGTTGAGTAGGATACCCTGCGGGTGCACGATATATTTTCTTAGGGACTTTTCAAGAATTAGGTAAGGGGATAAACAAAGCTAGTTTTTTTTTTTTTTATGAATATATGTATATTATTACAGCATCTGAATTCAGGGAAATAAATATATTTATATGTGATTTATATTTGGGAAATGCTACTGAAAATGATGGTATGTTAAATATAATAAAAAACTTGTTCGTGTGGCATAAGTAGAAATTATAATAAAAAAACTGTTTTCTGGGAATGTGATAATGATACGAATTTTTATAATGGAAAATCAGTGTACGGGCCGAGATTTTTATATGTTTTTCCAGCGTACGGGCCGTGCTATATATATGATTTGCCAGCGTCCGGGCTGAGCTATGTATATGATTTGCTGGTGTAGGGGCAAAGCTATGGATGTGATTTGCTAGCGTACGAGCTGGGCTATGTATATGATTTTTCAGCGTACGGGGCGAGCTATAGATGTGATTTTCCAGCATACGTGCTGAGTTATGGATATGATTTACCAGTGTACGGGCCGAGCTATGGTAAAATGTGAAATACCGACGTACGAGCCGATGATTTTCATGATATACATATATATGAAAAATGATATGATTAATTTGATAATTAATGGTATGAAATATTCATGTATCACAGTTTTAGTATATGTTATATGATATCAGAACCTGGTTGGTTTGGTTTAGGCTAGCACTTGCACGGTACCGTTGCTATATATCCATGGTCATCATGATCATGATATTTGTGTTAACGCCGCTATACGAAGTGGTGTGAGATTGTATGGTTGATGTGATTTTTAAGAAGTGTGTGAGTGCCCCTGGAGTATGGACCAGGTCTTGCAGACCCATTAGACTTACAGACTGTACTTTTGACTTGGTAGTGGTCAGCCAACCATTGTCAGGTCCCGCCTTCGGACCACACAATCTAGTCATGTGGGGGTAATACATGTAACAGCCAGCTAACTTACCAGGATTGTTTTCTTATTATGTTATACGAGATGAATTATATTTATGAAAATCACGTATGTTCTGCAATGATTTGAAAATATATGTTTCTCAGATATGATACAGTTATACTGATATGTTTATGTATGATTTTATATAGAACACTGAAATACTCATGTTGCCACACACTATTGTTAGTTTATTTCTCTTACTGAGAGGTGTCTCACCCCAAAATTTTATAAATATTTTAGGAGCCCTTGATAGGAGAGCGGGTAAAGCCCCGCTAATCAGGTACGATTGATCTGCCCTTCTAGAAGGGTAAGTGTTTTGATAGGGTCGGATGTATTTTGTGAGATAGCCCTAAGATATCTTTTGGGTTGTGCACTATATGTATATAAATACAGTGGTTGTAGTAACTCTAGTATTGTGACGTATAGTATAATAAGATGTATATAATTGTATGTTTCTTGCTATTTAGACTTCCGTTATGTGTTCTAATGTATCCCTGGTACCCACGGGTCCAGGTGGATTATGATCTGTTGAGTTTTGTGATATTGTATTTATATTATGGAAAAAAAAAAGTGTGGAAAATTAAGCAGGTCGTCACAGTTTGGTATTAGAGCATAGGTTGCTAGGTTCTGTAGACTTTAGAATGCAGCGGAAACAATACTAGAGTATAGGAAATGATTTAATGTTTTGTTCTACATACTAGAGGCAGAACTTCTGTGATAGTTTCTGTATTTTTCTTGGGATGACGATTTTAGGAAAAACATAGTAAGTTTTTGTCGGGTTGTGTTCCTAGAAGGTAGAATTGGGAATTAGAAATAAGTTGGGAATGTTAAGATAAGTGGTGATGATAGGTGGGTAAATTTTGAGGATAGGATTTCTAAGTTACATTTGTTATTTTTCAGGATGGATCCAGGAGGAAGTAGTGCCCATGCGAGTGGCAGTGATGGAGCAGGGCCATCAGGTGTAGGCAGGACTAACTCTAATATGGTATTACATAGCGTGACTCAGCAGGTTATAATTAAGATCGCTAGGAGCTCCAGGGAGCAGGGTGGTCTATCGATAGGCCATAGGTGCACTATCGAGAAGTTTACGAAGATGAATCCTCTGGCTTTCAAGAGGAGTCGATCCTGCAGCCGCTGAAAACTGGATGCAGGAGACTGAGAAAGTTTTGGCAATACTATAGTGTACGGAAAACAGAAGGTCCTCTTCACCACTTATAGAATGATAGGAGAGGCTGAGAGGTGGTGGACTGTGGTGAGATTGTTGGAGCAGTAAAGGGCAACATCGATAGCCCTAACATGGGACTGGTTTAAAGAATTGTTCTTTGACAGATATTTTCCAACTACTGCCAGGGAGGCTAAAGAAGAAGAGTTTCTGAGTCTGAAGCAGGGACAACTATCCGTCCAGCAGTATACGACGTGTTTCATTGAGCTCTCTCATTTCACCCCATAAATTGTCTTTGATGAAGTAAAGAAGGCGATGTAGTTTGAGAGAGGCTTGAGGCGGAGTATATTCAAGCAGGTGGTGGTGCTGTGGATCCAGAACTTTTCTGAGTTATTTAACAGGGCAGCCTTGGTAGAGATTGGTGAGCGGCTGGATGCAGAGGAGCAGGGACAGAGGAAGAGATCTGCATCCACAGGTTATCAGCAGGGTCATAGACTGGGTTAGTGGAGGAGAGGAAACCATGGTAGAGGGCGGAGACAGGAGACTGGAGTATGCGGGGTTCAGGCAGTGTAGGGTCCTCTAGTCTGTCAGACTTGTGGTAGGAGGCACTGGGGAGAGTGTCGAGCTGGTGGTGTGGTGTGCTATCACTGCGGTAGATCGAGGCATATGATGCGAGACTGCCCTACTCCACCAGATGTAGTTCCAGCTCTTAGACCATACCGGGGAGGTTATCAGACACCATGTGGGGTCCAGCAGAGAAATACGGCTCCAGCTAGGGTGTTTACTCTAATGCAGGGTGAGGCTGAGACAGCAGGTAACGTGGTGACTGGTACAGTTATTATGCTTTCTTTTAAAGTTATTGCATTGTTTATTTAGGAGCTACGCACTCGTTCGTGTCTTCGGGGTGTGTTAAACGATGTGGGGCAGAAACACAATTGTTGAATACTGAATTGTTACTGTCTATACCGACTGGATCTGTAGTAAGATGTAGTAAAGTACTCCGGGGTTGTTCAGTTGATATTTAAGGGGTAATTTTGTCTGCTGATCTGATAGTGCTAGATATGCATGGATTTGATGTTATATTTGGCATGGATTGACTAGTGGCTAATTTTGCCAACATAGATTGCCAAGCACAAGAAGTGATATTAAGACCTCCGGGGAAAGTGGAATTCATATTTGTAGGATTGCAGGTGCAATCCCTGCCTCAGCTAGTTTCAGCTATCCAAGCTAGGAGACTACTACTGAGTGGTTGTCAAAGGTTTGTAGTTGTTGTAAAAGAGATGTCAGAGAATGAACTGAAACTTGCTAGCACGCCTGTAGTAAAGGAATTTACAGATGTTTTCCCAGATGAGTTACTAGGCTTGCCACTCGATCGTGAGGTAGATTTCCTTATTGATCTACTTCCAGGTACGACGCCAATTTCCAAAGTACCTTATCGAATGACGCCAGCAGAATTGGCAGAATTGAAGGATCAATTGCAAGATTTACTTGATAAGGGTTTCATACAACCTAGTGTATCTCCGTGGAGAGCTCCAGTATTATTCATGAAGAAGAAAGACGGGTCGATGAGGATGTGTATAGATTATAGAGAGATTAACAAAGTGACAATCAAGAACAAGTATCCTCTACCCCGTATAGACAATTTGTTTGACCAGCTCCAAGATACATGGGTGTATTCAAAGATTGACCGTAGATCCGGCGATCATCAAGTGAAAGTGAAAGTAGAAGACGTCTCGAAGACGACCTTTAGGACTAGGTACGGGCATTACGAGTTTCTTGTTATGTCGTTTGGTTTGACGAATGCTCTTGTGGTATTTATGGACTTGATGAACAAAGTCTTCCACCAATACTTAGACCAGTTTGTTGTTGTTTTTATTAATGATGTACTGGTCTATTCGAGGAGCTATGAGGAGCATGAGAGACACTTGAGGCAGGTTCTGCAGACGCTACGGGAAAAGAAGTTGTATGCCAAGTTCAGTAAATGTGAATTCTGGCTTAAGAAGGTCGTGTTCTTGGGGCATATTATATCTGGAGACGGTATTTCTGTGGATCTCGGTAAAATTGAGATGGTAGTGAATTGGGTTAAACCAAGGAACGTCCAAGAGATCAGGAGTTTCTTGGGGCTAGTTGGGTATTACCGTCGTTTTGTAGAGGGATTCTCAATGTTATCGGGGCCTTGGACACGACTGACTAAGAAGAATGTTAGATTTGAGTGGGATGATAGCTACGTTTTCAAGATTTGAAGCAAAGGCTAGTCACAGCACCAGTATTGGTCATCCCGTCAAGGGGTGAGGGGTATGCCATTTACACTGATGCGTCCTTGAAGGGACTTGACTGTGTATTGATGCAGCATGGTAGAGTAGTGGCGTGTGCGTCCAGACAGTTGAAATAATACGAAAAGAACTACCCTACCCACGACCTTGAGTTGGTTGCAGTGGTACACACATTGAAGATTTGGAGGCATTACCTGTATGGCAAGCGGTGTGAGATATTTTCCGACCACTAGAGTTTAAAGTACTTTTTCACTCAAAAGGAACTGAATATGAGGCAAAGAAGGTGGTTGGAGCTAATTAAGGATTTTGATTGTACCATCAGTTATCACCTAAGGAAAGCAAACGTACTAGCTGATGCATTGAGCAGGAAGTCAAGGGAATTAACGTTGGCGACTATGGAGATCCAATATCCGATCATGATGGATCTGGAGAGACTCGGCATCGAATTAGTTGAGAATGGTTCTTAGGCTCACATTGCCAGTTTAGTGGTGCAACCTACTCTGCAGGAAAGAATTAAAGCTGCTCAGAAAGAAGACCCAGAATTAACAGAGGTGATGGATAGAGTGCAGAATGGTCAGGGGGAGGAATTTAGTGTTGCAGATGACAGAGTTTTATGGTTCCGTTCCAGATTATGTGTTCCTGTCGATGTGGATATTAGGAGGACCATTCTAGAGGAGGCTCACAAATCTTTGTATACAGTTCACCCAGGTAGTACGAAGATGTATAGAGATCTACGGGAGTCGTATTGGTAGAGTGGTATGAAGAGAGAGATTGCCGAATATGTAGCGCAGTGTTTGACGTGCCAGCAAGTAAAAGCTGAGCACTAGAGGCCGACAAGTCAGCTGCAGCTATTATTTATTCCAGAGTGGAAGTGGGATCATATATCCATGTATTTCGTGTCAGAGTTGCCGTTGACATCGCATGGCCAGAATGCGATTTGGGTGATAGTAGACTGGTTGACTAAGATCACCCACTTTTTACCTATCAAGATCAGCAACTCCCTCAATCGTTTGGCAGAAATCTACATTCAGGTGATAGTTCATTCTCATGGGATGCCAGCATCGATTGTATCAGATCGAGACCCACGTTTTACATCACGTTTTTGGAGGAGCTTGCAAAAAGCACTAGGGTCTTAGTTATCGTTTAGAACGGCATTCCATCCTCAATCAGATGGGCAGATTGAGAGGACGATACATACATTAGAGGATATACTTCGAACGTGTGTATTGGATTTTGGGGGTAGTTGGACTCAGTTCATGCAATTGGTAGAATTTTTGTATAATAACAGTGATCAAACCAGTATTGGCATGGCACCGTTTGAGGCTTTATATGATAGGAGATGATGTTTTCCTTTATTTTGGGATGTAGTGGGTGAGTGGTGAGTAGTGGGGCCAGAGCTTGTTCAGCAAACGCGTGATAAGGTTCGGCTTATCAGAGACAGAATCAGTGCAGCTCATAGCCGATAGAAAAGTTATGCCGATAATCGCCACAGGAATTTGGAGTTCAATGTGGGTAATTATGTGTTTTTGAAGATAGCTCCGTTGAAAGGGGTTATGAGGTTCGGCAAGAAGGGTAAACTTAGCCCTAGGTTTATTGGTCCATTTGAGATTCTAGATAAAGTGGGACCGGTAGCCTATAGGCTAGCTTTGCCACCTGTGTTGTCCAGGATCCACAACGTGTTCCATGTTGCTATGTTGAGGAAATACATCCTAGATCTTTCTCATATCATCAGTTATGGTGAATTAGAACTTAATGATTCATTGGTGTTTGACGAGGTGCCAGTACAGATTCTGGATATGAAAGTAAAGAAGTTATGTAACAAGGAGATTCCTCAGGTAAAAGTGTTGTGGAGGAATCATGCAATAGAAGAGGCTTCTTGGGAGTCTGAGGAGCAGATGAAACAGAAGTACCCACAACTATTTCAAGGAACTTAAGTAGTTAGGTAATATTTCTTTTGCAGGTACATGTGATAGTTTAATTAGTGTAACATTTTAGTTTTGGGAGAATTTTATTTTGTATATGTAATCTCCCAGGACTCGGAATGTTACCATGGTATTTCTCCGCCCTAAGTAAGGGTAAGTAATAAAATAAGTAGACCCTTTTCCTGTTAAGGGATAATGAGTTACATGAACAGTAAATTTCGAGGACGAAATTTTATAAGGAGGGGAGAATGTAACGACCGGAAGAATAATTGTATTTAAATAATAACAAAAATGGAAATGGAAACAGGAACAAAAGGAGGCAGTCGACGACGTTGCATTTTGGATGGGATAATCCCAAAAAATTTTCTAGGCCTCGTCGATGAATACAGGGGATTTGTCGATGAGGGTTCTTCAGGATCTCGTTGATGAAGTTCCGTCTCGTCGACGAGAAGATACCAAGAGAGGATTTTCGGAAGCCTGAAATTCGTTGACAAGGGTTGAACTTCGTCGACGAACTTTCTATAGGACTTGTCGACGAGGTGACGTGGCTCGTCGACGAATCTCGCAGTATAAATAGGGTTAAATGTGATTTTTCAATTCATTTTCTGCGTAGAATCTCTATCTCTCTCTCTCTCTCTCTCTCTCTCTCTCTCTCTCTCACATCCATTGGTTTCTCCTCCTTCTCTTTAAGTTTTTGGGCTGGATTTTCACCTGTTCGACGATCTCAAGCTACCACGACATTCCTAGGAAAGTTCTTTGTAACTCTGTCAGAGCGGATTGTCGGTGGGGTTGAGTTGAAACCATCCCAAATCTAGGGTAAGACTTTCTACTCAATATTTGGTTATTTGATAGTAGTAGAAAGCGTAGTACGCATAGAAATATTGAACTTTAGTTTTGGGGAATGTTGTTTTCAGGATGTTGAGTAGGGAACCTTGCAGGTGCAAGACATATTTTCTTATAGGCTTTTCAAGAATCGGGTTAGGGGATAAACTAAACTAGTTTTTATTTTATTTTTATTTTTATGAATATATGTATATTATTATAGCATCTGATTTCAAGGAAATAAATATATTTATATATGATTTATATTTGGGAAATACTGCTGAAAATGATGGTATGTTAAATATAAGAAAAACTTGTTCGTGTGGCATGAGTAGAAATTATAATGAAAAAACTGTTTTCTGGGAATGTGATAATGATACAGATTTTTATAATGGAAAATCGGTGTACAGGCTGAGATTTTTATATGTTTTGTCGGCGTACAAGCCGTGTTATGTATATGATTTGCCAGCGTACGAGCTGAGCTATGTATATGATTTGCTGGCATATGGGCCAAGCTATAGATGTGATTTGCCAGCATACGGGTTGAGCTATGTATATGATTTTCCGGCGTACAAGCCGAGCTATGGATGTGATTTGCCAGCGTACGGGTTAAACTATGGATATGATTTGCAGACATATGGGCTGAGCTATGGTAAATTGTGAAATACCAGCGTACGGGCCGATGATTTTCATGATATACATATATATGAAAAATGATATGATTGATTTGATAATTAATGGTATGAAATATCCATGTATAATAGTTTCAGTATATGTTATATGATATCAAAACCTGGTTGGCTTGATCTAGGCTAGCACTTATACGGTACCATTGCTATGTGTCCATGGTCATCATGATCATATTATTTGTGTTAACGCCGCTGTACGGAGTGGTGTGAGATTGGATGGTCAATGTGTTTTTTAAGAAGTGTGTGAGCGCCCCTAGTGTACAGACCAAGTTTGACAGACCCATCAGACTTATAGAATGTACTTTTGACTTGGTAGTGGTTGGCCAACCATTGTCAGGTTTCGCCTTCGGGCCGCACAACCCAGTCAAGTGGTGGTAATACATGATAATAGCCAGCTAACCTACTAGGATTGTTTTCTTATTATGTTATACGAGATGAATTATATTTATGAAAATCATGTATGTTCTGCAATGATTTGAAAATATATGTTTCCTAGAGATGATACAGACAGTTATACTAATATGTTTATGTATGATTTTATATAGAACACAGAAATACTCATGTTGCCACACACTAGTGTTAGTTCATTTCTCTTACTGAGAGGTGTCTCACCCCAAAATTTTATAAATATTTCAGGAGCCCCTAATAGGAAAGTGGGTAAAACCCCACTGATCTAGTACGATTGATCTGCCATTCCAGAAGGGTAAGTGTTTTGATAGGGTCGGATGTATTTTGTGGGATGACCCTAAGATATCTTTTGGGTTGTGTACTATGTGTATATAAATACAGTGGTTGTAGTAACACTGATATTGTGATGTATGGTATAATGAGATGTATATGATTGTATGTTTCTTGCTGCTTAGGCTTCCGTTATGTGTTCTGATGTATCCCTGGTACCCATGGGTCCAGATAGATTATGATCTGCTGAGTTTTGTGATATTGTATTTATATTATTGGAAAAAAAATGTGGAAAATTAAGCAGGTCGTCGTATGCAGCATGAAGAATAGCATGTCCCCAAAAAGATAAAGGCAATTTGGTTATCATAATCATAGGTCTAGCAATGAGTTGAAGTCTCTTAACAAAAGATTCAGCTAAACCATTTTGTATATGGGTATGAACAAAGGAATGTTCAACATTTATTTCAAGTGACATGCAATAGTTATCAAAAGTTTGGGATGTAATTTCACCGATATTACCCAAGCGAATTGATTTAATTGGTTAATTAGGAAAATGAGCTCGTAATCTAATCAGTTTATAAAGAAGTCTAGAAAATGCAATATTATGAATAAAAAGTAGAGAAACATGTGACCATCTAGTTGATGCATCAATAAAGGTTATAAAATATCTAAATGGTCTAGATGGTGGATGTATTGGTTTGCATATATCACTATGAATTCTTTGTAAGAAACTGGGAGATTCAAGACTTACTTTTGAAATAGACGGTTTGACAATTAATTTCCTTTAAGAGCAAGCAATACACATGAAATCATTTAATAAAAGAATCTTCTGATTCTTTAGTGGATGACCATGTGAATTCTCAATGATTCTACGCATCATTACATCTCCAAGATGTTCAAGACAATCATGCCAAAGTGTAAATAACTTTGGGTCATTACAATTCTGGTGCAAGATATTATATGATTCAACTTCTTTAATCTTTATATAATACAATCCAGAAGATAAAGTTGATAGTTTTTTCTAAAATTTATTTCTTCCCAGGAACAATGAAAGTAATGTAAAGGAATTCTTTACTGCCTTCATTTTTGTAGTTTCAATGTGATTCCATTGATTATTAAATCTTTAAAACTTAACAAATTTCTTCTAAATCTACTAGAATATAAGTTTCATCAATTTGTAATAAAATACTATTGGGTAACTTTATATTTGCTCTTCCGGAGCCTTTAATCAAATTTGTAGAATCAGATATCATATTAACATTTGTTGAAGATATATTCAAGGAATGAAAATATTCCCTATTTCGAAGAATTGTGTGTGTTGTAGCACTGTCAGCTAAACAAACTTCTTTCAAAGACATCTTAGAATCGATTAAAGCTTTATGACAATTCACACTACAATACATATTTTAAAAACTCATTATTATAATTGATCATAGCAACAATAAATATTATAATTTATTTATTAAAATCAAAATACAATATTGCTTAATTTATATCTTAAAATATTACAACATTATTTTCATCTTGATTTATAAGGAAATTAGCAACATCATGATAAACTGAGTTGGATGGTTTAGCATTAAGATCCATTGGAACAACATTTTTAGCAAAATTTGTTTCAACTTCTTTACTCTTTTCATTTTCTTTTATAGAGGTTTGGTATAGATCTACCAAGTGTCTAAGAGTACGACATGTGCGCGACCAATAACCTTTTCCTCTGCATCTATAAAATTGAGTTTCATGTTGTGTGGGACGCCGATTTTGATCATTAACCCGCTTATGGGGATTGCAGCCTTATGTTGATGCCATTGATTATTTCGACCACGACCTTGCCCACAACCATGCCTGCGGCCTTGTCCTTGACCACAAGATGTATTTATATTTACTTCAGGGAATGGAGTCGAATTAGTTGGACGAGTTTGGTAATTTTTCATTAAAAACTCATAAGAAGACATGATATAAGTTCAAAAAATTTAATAAATTTCCTCTCCCTATATTACTGTTGCAGGAAGCACATTAGTGGGATGGAAAGTAGTAAAACTTTTTTTGAACATGTCTTCATCAGTAATATTTTCACCAAATAATTTTAGCTTCGAACTAATCTTATGCAGAACTGAGTTATATTCGCTGACTGTTTTAAAGTCTTGCAACCTCAGGTGCAACCATTCATATCGAGTTTTTGGTAAAATCACAATTTTTTTGTAGTCAAATATATCCTTTAAATTTTTCTATAGGATAAATGAGTCTTTAATAATGGGGTATTCAGTTTTAATTCTTCATCTAAATAATGACGAAGGAAGATCATAACTTTTGCGCAATTTTACAGGGATGTAGTATTTCCATCTAAAATAGTGTTTCCCAAGTTTATTGCATTTAGATGGATATCAATATCAAGAATCCATGACAAATAATTGTTGTCTTTGATATCAATGGGAACAAATTCAAATTTGCTTAGGTTCGACATCTAAATAAATTAACAACAATAAGACAATTTAAAAAACAAAATGTAAAAACTAAAATAAAAGTAAGATAATAATATAATATTATTTCCACCCTTTCGGGGTACTTAAATATGTTTCTTTAGGAACATTATATTATTTTTCTCAATTTGTACTCTTCAAGAGTATGATTCCAATTTACAACATTGAATTGGGTAATAATTTACTACCTCTATCGAAGATTAAATATACTATCTCATCTGGAGGATAAACGTTTCACTTTTTCAAGAGGTCAAATTTTACATCTCTCTAGGAGGTTAAAAATATACCCTTTTCAGGAGGTAAACATTTACCATCTCTTAAGGAGATTAGATAGATAACCTCTTCAGGAGGTCTATCTCTTCAGGAGATTAAATATATAGATGAAAGATTTAAATATATAGCCTTTTCAGGAGGACTGTCTTACCATCTCTTCTGGATGGTATTCTTTAAACTTTAAAAAACATATTTTCTTCTAGAGAATATTATACTCTTGTGGAGTAAAAGTTACAAGAAATAAATTAAATAGAATTTAAAGAAATATCTCAAATAGTTAGAGTCTCGTGCTGATAACGTGTTATAAAAAGATATAGGAAAATAAATAGAGATGAGACATAAATTTGCGTGGTTCAACTATGCCTATTCCACGGATAGATGGGATAAAAAACTTCACTATCTCGGAAGGAATTACAAGATGATTTGGAACCGACTTTGTACAAAATATCTTTGGCCTTGTACAAGAGATCTATCTTTTCCTTATCTCTCATCTTCTTTCTATATACCCTACTTATTTCAAGTATGCAACTGTGTATACAAGCAAACAATGTGTATATTCCAAATGCGAGGGGGAGGGTACCCTTTTATAGGGCAATATGGATAACAAAGAATTTATTGGGGTGAAAAAACCGAACTGGTGGAAGATGAAGGAGTGGAAGATAAGGCGAGACATACATATTTTTCATAACATAGTTATAATTATTATGAATAGTGGTACCATTCTAAGAAATATTACAAATGAAGATGGTTAATGGTTTTGTTATTATGAGATGACCCAACTATTCTTTTATCCTTTGGAGGATCATTGAGTTTGAGCTATACAACTCGAGTATACTATCTCTCTTTCCATATTCCATTTGAAATTAACATCCAACTTGAAAAGTCATAAAGCTTAACCATTCAAATGCCCCATTAGAGGATGACAATCACAACTATAAATCTCCATAAAGGCAATTGAGGAAAGAAATTTCAAAATCATCATCAACAATCATTTGTCATTTTTTTTGTAAACTTAAATTCAGCTTAGAATAATTTAGTTTAGCATATGGTTGTCGCATATGGATGTCTCGTAGTTTTTACTTGGTGTATGGAAACTTTTCTCTGAAGATACAATTACCAAGTGGGTTATAGTCTTCCCCCACCCCCCACCCCCACATTTGATAAAAGATTAATTACCTTATGAAATGATGTTGATGGTGGTAGATCCCACCAATATGTGCCAAATAGTTTTTTAAACAATTATTCCTAAAGTGGGAAATTGGGGATTTATCATATAGATGCGGAAATGAAATCTTTATATCAAATCCCATCAAAGGTTTAAGAATAGAGATAATAAAATTATTGTACAAGTTGTAGAAACTGTAAAAGGAGGAAGAAAGAGGGAGGTAAAAAGACTTAAATGAGAGAGAGAGATAGGGCACCAAGGCCTCTTCTAGCACTAGGCTATTATATTGACATGTTAAATTTGATCGAGTTCCCTAGCAACTAAAAGTAAACACATACTTATACCTTCCCAAATCAAAATTGAAGTTACAAACTTATTTTAAATTGTGTCTAAAACATAACTATTATAAATTCTATAGTCACATATCATAAATTCAAAATATTAAACGTATAATCATAAATTAGGACCATTTTCTAAGCATTGAAAGTACAATTACAATAGTTTATTTTCATGCCATATCCGATGATTATTTGTCTTGTCACTTGGTGATTGGGCAACCTCAATCACTTGGACGTCTCCTTGTAACTCCTTTGGGTTTGACGTTAAATTGTGTATTTCGCCTAGTGACTAAATGACCTTCCAAACAATAGAAGTAAGTATAATTGAATCACGTAGACTTGGCGATTACCATGTGCCTCACCTATGCTGTTTCCCATTGTAATTCTTAAGGCGACATCACAGCAATTAATTCACTTTACTAGTCAATTGTTTAGGTGATTGTTACCACATCCAAGGAGGGCACAAATATGATACAAATAATCCCTCGAATATTTAAGAGAAGTTTGGATAGTAATTCCCACAATACTAGCCATTAAAATTTACCACTAACCTCACCTCTAATAAATTCTCATGACATCAAAGAGAACTGAACTTTTGTCTTCCCCTTGTTAAGGGTAGAGAGATATCATTAAACTCACACTGTCGTGGTGTAATAGGCTTTTGGCTCTTGATCTCATAGTTTTGAACAGTTGGGTCATTGCATGTTGTAAGATTAGATATTTACTTTATGTAATTATAACATGTTATTGTTATACTCCATGCTTCAACTTCAAGAATGTGATTAGCAAAAGCAAAAAAATAAATGAATTTAGATTAGAAGGAAGTATTGTTGTACATAAAACATACAAGAATTTTCAAATTTCTTTGGTGCTTGTCAAAACTGAAATTACACAAGCTGGGCAGGGTTTTGGGCCGAGCCCAAATAAAATCATGTACTCAAATTTAGGCATCAAATCAAATTAAAAGAAAATGCAAGCTTCTCATCCCTTCCATTTCCGAATTCAGTGGCCACTCCTCTTTCCCTCTACTGCCTCATCATCTCTGCGCATGTCTGGGACGCTAAAACCCTGATTACTCCACCATTGATAAGGGGTTTATCCTCCTGGCTCACTTCTTCATACAAAATCTGCTATCCCACAATGGCGCTTACGCTCTCCAATTCGTCCCTCCTGTCTTCCTCCTCTCTCTACAGGTTCAACCATCTCTTTATCTCTCAACGCCGTCTCAAGCTGAGGGTTTCTCTCTCCCATTCCAGCCGTCCCAGACTAAGATTTTTCGCTGGTAAGTACTATTCGTTTTATAGCTTTTCCTTTTAAATTTAGTTTGGTTATTGAGAAAACGGGGAAAATAAGAAGGAAAATAAACACGCAACCTCTAACTCCTGTTATTTAGTAATTTTTTCAAACACTTGGACAATAAGAAGCTTATTGTTTGTATTATTTTTTTGGATAAGTTGAAAATTGGAAGGTTTTCAAATGAAAATTTTGAAATCTCCTTCCCTTGGCCAGCCATAATGAGCATTAGTTCATTGCACTGAGGATGGTGTTGGTCATTCAATGTGTGTTGCTACTATTTTTAAATTGAAAGTTATGGGGTTGTGCCCGAACATGCATTTTGTATGCCGCTTCCTTGGGTTGTGTACAAGTAGAATTCAGTATACTTGCAATCTTGGAAGATACTCTGAGTTGGTGGCATGGCTTAAAATTTAACATCTTTGAAAAAGGAAAGCAAAGTCAAGGGTCCAGAGATTTCCTCTGGAGAAGCCCTCTGATGCCTGAATCAAGCCAAGAAGGCAGGGAAGGCTGCAAGATTTCAATGGAAAAAAAAAGAAAAGGTTATGAGGTAACTTTATTTGATTGGATTACTTACCTTTTCCTGGATCTGAAAAGGTGGGATATGTACAAGTATGCGTGGAGGGTGATAGTAGTGGGCCAATGACTACCTGTAGTCAGAGGTCAAGGGGACTCCTGATGAAGATTGTGGGGTGGCTATTTGTCATGGGTGCTCATCTTGGGTGTAACCAAGCATGAGGTGTCTCCCATGGGGTAACTTGCCCTTGGCAATGAAGGTTGGTTTTACTGCTTCCCTTACCTAGGGTTATTCCACTCACTGACAAACCGGAGTCTGTCAAATTAGGTTGCTCATTTTCTAAAAACAACTCTTGCAGATGATCCTTCTTGCTATCACTCCATTGATTATTTTTGTTTCTTTATTATGTTTCAGTTGCTACACCAGAGAATCATGTTTTTACCTCACCAGAAATAGCAAAGTCATTCGATTTTACTTCTGAGGAAGGGATATACAATTGGTATTTCATTCTTTGACTTAAATTATTGCTCAATTTTGTTTTTTCATAAAAGTGTTTATTGTTTGATCTATTTTGATTGTTTTAGTTGACCACTGATTCTTGGTTTCTATTTTTATTTGATTGGATTTAAATTAAAATCAGAACATTTGATACTGGTTATGTGGATTTCATCTCCATTAACTATTTTGCAAACTAAGCAACATTTTAACAAACTGTATATTTTGTATATGTCCGAGTAAAGCAACTTCTTCATTTAAAGTGGAGCAGTCAATAATCTATTCTCATCTTGGGCCCTCTCTCTCTCTCTCTCTCTCTCTCTCTCTCTCCCACACACACACACAAAACATATACATATAGGTTGTTGATTTATTTGTTCCTTATTCTCATCTTGATATGTGTCCATGGCAAGAGGATAACTCTGATTTTTTGTCTGAATCTTTTTTGTTGTGCTCATTGAATTCCTTGGCTTCCTTGAATTATCCTTCGGAGAAAGTTATCTAGAAGGCTAAGGTTCTCTCTAAGATTAAGGCATTTGCTTGGACATATGAATACTAATGACTTGTTGAAGATAAGAAGGCCATATAAAGCAATTATTTGAGATATGTGCGTGATATGCTTAGCTCCAACCGAGATGGGTTAGCACTTGTTTCTTAATTGTCTGTTGCTACATAGTTCTAGTGTAATCCGTTTACCTTTTCTGGAGAGTTGGTGTCCCCTCATGTTTTAAGCGACTTTTTAAAGGTGAAGTATTGGGGTTTTGGCAGGAGTTAGGAAGGAAAAGTGCTCTGTCAGTGTGCTTGGTTTGCTATAATACTGGAACTGTTAAGAATCCATTCCTCCTTACTTGTTGTGGGACAGATCTTTTTAAAATTTTGGGTCATTTGGGTGTTTTATTGAATGATTGGCAAACATTGGGGGCTGCTTGTTTCGAGCTCTCCATTTAGTGGAAGGACTTCTTGTTCTTGAGATTTTTTATGCTTTTTCCTTCTCTCTTATTTAATTCCTGTTCTATAAATTTGATATTTTTTGATTATTTTATAAAAAAATCAACATCAATAATTTAATACATGAATCTAAAGCACTGAATTGCGTTATCATTTTTAAAGCCTGCAACTTCCTGGTTGAATAGAGAGACATGGAGGTAAAATCTGTTATTGCTCTCACTGCAAGACAACATGCTTGAGCTATCATGTGCTGATATGGTTTGTTCATTCTTGACCTCTTCCTTGCTGCTGAATTGTTTAATCTTGCTGAAATCTGAATTTTGATTCTGTTTGTATGTTCTAATGGAAGGAATTTTCGAAGATTCAACGAGCATTATTGAAAAATTCATAGGTTGCAATGTGTGAGCTCTTGCAATTGCATCCTGTTCGAATGATGACTGTATGCTTGTTGATAGGTTCAACATCAAAATGATAATAAGATTGCTAATTAAAGAGGTTTGTTCTTTGTTCTTCTATAAGTGTGTTGAGATTTTGATTAAATGAATGACCTAACTTGAAGATAGGTCTCCCCCCCTCTATTTATAATACAAATAAAATACATTCTAATGACAATTATACCCGTACTAACTCTTACTAATTAACATACTAACACACTTAATAATAATACTAAAAGACATGAACAACCTCTAACACTTACCCTCAAGCTGGAGCATAAATATTATAAGCTCCTAGCTTGTTATAAATAAATTTAACACTAGCATTCCCTAAAGCTTTGGTAAACAAATTAGCAAGTTGCATATCATACTTCACGTATGCGGTAGTAAGAAGCTTTTGCACAAGTTTCTCTTGAACAAAATGGCAATCAATTTCAATGTGCTTCGTCTGCTCATGAAAGACTAGGTTGGAAGCAATACGAAGAGCAGCTTGATGGTCACACATCAACTTTAGATGCCGAGAATGTGAAAAACCTAATTCTTCCAACATGTTCTTCAACCATACAAGTTCACATGCAGTGTGAGCCATAGATTTATATTCTGATTTAGCACTTGGCCACCATTGTTTGTAAGATTACTCTTCAAAGAAACCAAATTACCACCAACCAAGATATAGTATCCGGTTGTAGATCTCCGGTTGGAAGGCAGCCTAGTCTGCATCTATATATCCATGGATGTGTGACCCAGGTGATATTGTAAAAGACCTCTCCTAGATGCACCTTTAAGATATCTCAAGATGCAATTTACTGCGTCACGATGACTTGTCCTCGAAGAATCTAGAAATTGACTCACAAAGCCGAGTGATTGTTGGATAATTCAACCTTCCAAAAAGTCTCCGGTATTGTCCAGGATTAGGTAGCAAATCACCCATATCCGACACTGACTTGGTGTTAGGATCCATGAGCGTATCAACTGATTTAGATCCTAACAATCTAGTTTCATCCAATAGATCAATAACATACTTCCTTTGTGACAAAATAGTTTCGATACAAGATCTAGATACTTATATACGCAAGTAGTATTTCAACGGTCCCAAATCTCTGGTTTGAAACTTAGTCTGTAGGAAAAGTTTGAGACTCTGAATACTTTTATCATCATCACCTATAATACATATCATCCACATAAATAACAAGAATGATCCTACCACGATATATCCGACCGAGTGATTGTGGGATAATTCAACTTTCCAAAAAGCCTCCGGTATTGTTCAGGATTAGGTAGCAAATCGCCTATATCCGACACTGACTTGGTGTTAGGATCCATGAGTGTATCAATTGATTTAGGTCCTAACAATCCAGTTTCATCCAATAGATCAAGAACATACTTCCTTTGTGACAAAATAGTTTCGATACGAGATCTAGATACTTCTATACCCAAGAAGTATTTCAACGGTCCCAAATATTTGGTTTGAAACTTAGTCTGTAGAAAGTTTGAGACTTTGAATACCTTTATCATCATAACCTATAATAAATATCATCCACATAAATAACAAAAATGATCCTACCTGATGAAGTATGACGATAAAACACAGACTAATCCACTGCACACGTGGAAGACCAAACTCAAGTACCATAGCACTAAAACGACCAAACCATGCTCTAGGAGACTGTTTTAAACCATATAGTGCCTTCTTGAGCCGACACACTAAGCCTAACTCCCCCTGAGCAACAAACCTAGGTGGTTGCTCCGTATAGACCTTCTCCTCAAGATCACCTTGCAAGAATGCATTCTTCACATCTAACTAATGTAGAGGCCGGTGACAAGTAGTAGCCAAGGAGATGAACAGACATACTGATGTAAGTTTGACAACCAGAGAAAAGTGTCAGAATATCCAAACCATACACCTGAGTATACCCCTTAGCAACAAGATGGGCCTTTAGACAAGCCACAGAATCATCAGGATTGACTTTCATAGTGTATACCCAATGACAACCAACCACAGACTTGTCAAGAGGAGGAGATATCAAGTCCCAAGTGCCATTGTCTATAAAGCATTCATCTCTTCAACCATAGAATTCCTCCTCCTAGAGGGGGCTACGATTTTCGAAACAAGATTTAGGAAGGGTAGTAGATGATAGAACAATAACAAAACAAAAATAGGAGGGTGATAAGAAGCCATAACAAATGTAGTTGGAGATGGGATGCTGAGTACATGTGCGTTTGCCTTTTCGAAACAATGGGAGGATCAACATCATGGGAAATATGATCATCAGACAAGGAAGCCAAAGGCATGGTAGTAGAAGCTAGAGGGGACTCTCTTCCTTGGAGCAGTCATCGTGAATACACTTGCAAATTAGGATGATCAAGACAATGAGAAGTACTCGAACTACATGGAGACTCAGATGGTTGGTTGGGCAAGGACAACAAAGTAGAATCTAGAAGATTTGGTAGGCCGAGGAAGAGACTCATTAAGCTCAGAAGCACTCAGGGATTGGGTGTAGTAAGGTGTAGATTCAAAGAAGGTAACATCGGCAGAAAAAAGAAGCAATGTAGCACAGGACTATAACGACGATAGCCCTTTTGAGCATATGAGCAGCCCAAAAAGACACATTTTATAGCATGATGATCCTATTAATGAACAAAGGATATACACCCGAATTATGTGAGGAGGCTGGGAGAATAAAGGTGAATTAGAAAAGAGAATACAACAGGGAATTTTACAACTAAGAACTGAGGATGACATCCTGTTGATCAGATAGCAAGTAGTAAGTACAACATCACTCCAAAACACGTTAGGTGCATGCATTTGATAAAGTAAGGTGTGAGTGATTTCAAGGTTATGTCTATTTTTCTTCTTTGCAACCCCATTTTGTTGAGAAGTGTAGGCACAAGATGATTGATGGACAATACCAAACTGGGTCATATTAGTAGTGAATTGTAAACTGAAATACTCTTTAGCATTATCACTTCAAAGTATTTGAACTGGCAAACCAAATTGAGTCTTTATTTTAGAACAAAAGGCACAAATACATGAAATAACTTCCAAAACTTTGCAATTGTGTACTGGAGGTTTAGAGAAGCTCCCAATGAATAGTGTTATGTTACACCAGATCCAACTCATTTGTTTTATCACCACCCTCATGGATATAGTGCTTCTTGCAACTCTCTTGTGGAAATGATGATTTAGATGAAGTTGATGGGTGTTCCCTATAGGTTACGTTGGTGCAAAGGAACTCTTTGGGGTTGGTGGAGTCTGGGGACAAGACCATTCCTTCTTTAGGGCTACTAATAGGGACATGCTATCAAAGTAGGGTAAGGAGAATTAAGCCTGGTGCCTAAGGGATCTCATTGTGGAGGGCAACTGTCTGTCATCACCAGATGGCTAAAATCTGGTAGTTTGGGATATTGGATGTTGTGTGGAAATGATTTGTTTAGCTGGAGGGCGAATAATGAGGCACACTTTTTGGCAAGAGGAGTGATGCCTTATTTCATTTAGATGCTGCTTAAGATATAACTTATATTTTCTTTGGAGTATTCTTCTCTGCTTTGCATTTGGTGTATGCTGTCTTTGAAGGATTTGTTGTCCTTAATTTTATATCCTACTTCTATATTAATAAGATTTCCTCTGCTTCTCATTTAGTAAAATAAAAAAAAGAAGAACTCACATTTAAAGGATTTTCAGACTTGTTCCACTGATGAAAGTCACATTCTTATAGCTTCTGTTTTGATTGTATTTTGATTGACGCGGCTTCTTATCAGATCTCCATTCAACTTGTCCTTACTAGTATAACTTATTAAACTGTAATTTTTGGATCTTAGGTGGGAGTCTCATGGGTACTTTAAACCAAACTTTGGCCAGGGAACTGATCCTTTTGTGATTTCGATGCCTCCTCCTAATGTTACTGGTTCACTGCACATGGGACATGCAATGTTCGTGACTCTTGAGGTTAGGAAATTAATTGCTGAATACAACTTCAGTCTATGTTTTATGCTTATATTTTAATTTGCTTGATTTACATCAGTGCATGTTTTAATTTTTGTACGTGGTCCATCTTTATTTGATATGTTTTTTGATAGCAAAAGAAATTTATTAAGAAGGAGAGGAGAAAATTACGATTTAGAAGAGGACAAGAGATCCTCCAAGCAGGAAGAGCCAAAATATCAAAATTAATAAAAAAAAGAAAAAGAAAAAAGAAAGTAAAAGTAAAAACAAAAAAGGAACTACTACCCAATTTAAAAAAAAACTCTGTTTAAGCCCTTCCCTTCATAATTGATGGAACTCTGTAATCTTGCTAGTTCTCGGCTTCTTGCTGCCTTCTAATTTTTTTTCCTTTCTATTAGCACCATCCAATTGAACTTCATTCCCTCTTGGGTCAGCCAACCATAGTTCCACATCATTCAAAATTTTTTGAGCACTAACATCCTGTGCACTAAATTTCCTCCATTGGAGTAGGTAATAACCCATCTCTACAATGATTAGTCACTGCCAAGCTTACACCCAAATCCTGCTCCTAAAAAATAGATACATCCTCCAAACCTTCAAGCGGAGAAGGGGGCACATTAGGAATATCCCCAAAAGTATGGAAAAAAATTGGAAATATAATCCATATTTTTTTGAATCTCATCCAACAAAGGACCACTATAATAAACAAAATCACTCTCATACTCACTGTCCTCCTCGAAGAAATCCCAATTTTTTTCTCCTTCTAAAAATAATTACCTCCTTTATCTAAGCCAGACTTACAACAATTATGAGATTCAAGAACATATAACTTTCCAACATCATACATTTTTAAAAATTTCCACATTGCAACCTTGAGTTCTCACAATTGTTATAAAACAAGTTCTCATACCTTCTCCTTCATTCCTCACCGATCGAGGTTTAAACTCCTTCATTTCCACTGCTTCTTTACATTCTTTTTTATTGTTTCCATCCATAGAAGTACTTACCAGCTTTGAGCACAACCCATTGCCAAAGCTTTCCTTATTCTGGCCTCCATCTGATTGCATCTCTTGCTCTTAAGATTTCTTCACAATTTGTTTATTTCTTGCTCCTAACAATCCAACCTTTTGATTTTGCTATGAAATTTTGGAAAAAGAGTTGCCACAATCGAATAAGAAGTTGCCAAATCATAATTTCTCTTTTTATCCATTTCTATAGCATCCATATTATCAAACGGCCAAACCCCTTTGTCTTATGAGATTCCCCTAAAGCTACATGTTGTCCCCGGGGCTCTGCCTGTTTTGTTAAAAGAGAAAGCTGCCTCTTTAATCTCCCCCCGCTGATTTACTTGGGCCTCTTTAGTAAACAGGCCACAACAATTCACCAAATGGGCCAAGTCTATTGAAATCTTCAAAATATGCCTTGCCCTCTCCCAGCAAGCCACAACACACTTATTGTACTAAAAAAATCCCTTACTCTGAAGCCCACCATTCTTAGGCCCAAGAATTTGATGAGATCCATTACCCAATAAATCTATAGTTTAAGGGTCAGAAGGCGCACTACTCTTTGGCCCAAATGTCACCTTCTTCGTCGATTGTTCACTTGTAGAAAACCCTAGATCTGTATCTCGCCGAACCGCCATATTGCCTTTTCTCCTCAATTGCGCTATGCCACTGCTACTGGACTGCCTTCACGATGGGAGCCTTCTTTATTCCAAAAATTTGTGCACCTCCATCCATGCATTGATGACTCCAAAGGAGATTTTCCCTTAACAACTTCGCTTCCACAAAATCTTTCCCCTTTTTGCCTCTTCTATACATTTCTCCATATCAAATCCTATAGACCTTCACGAAACTTCTCCAGCTACCTCCTTTCAACTCTTTGAGAACAAAAATCGAAAGATTGCTGGACTCCTAACTCAAGAAATCTGCCAAGCTAAGTCAGCTTGATTGCCACTACACAATCAAAGTGCCCAGTTTTTTTTTTCCCTAAATAACTTACTCAACTGAGGCAATGGTCTTAAATTTTCACGAAAATGTTGAAATTTTTGTTAAAATTTTTTATTTCTGTGATTTCGTCACCCTCGAAATCGAAATGGCAGTCAATTTACGTTTTACATAATTTCTTTCGAAATTTCAACAAATCATCTAAAAGTTATTGAAATCTTGAATTTTTAGTGAAACTTGTCAAAATTTTAACTATCGAACGAAATTTCCTTGGAATTCAAATGAGAGATTTAAGAGCGAAGTAGAATTTCTTTCTTAATTTAATTTATTTTTATGTTGAAACAAAATGATTGGGGCTTTGAAATTACAACTACATTTTTATCTAACCATTTATGTCTAAATTATCATTATTTGTCTAATAAATATTATTTAAATGATTTAGGAATTTCATTTAACTCTGCCTGTGATGCACTTAATGTCTTAATTTTTTCACACACAGCCGGTCCCAAGCCCGGTTAAAGGGGGGGAGGGTTGTGTTAGGTAGCTGACAGTCAGCGTAAAATTTGTCAGATCACTATGATATGAATCCTTACCGAATATTTGCTGGGGCGTCCCTTACGAGCGACATGTTGCACTTGAACCACCCGGGTGTAGCAAAAAGTGGGCGAATGTGGGCTAGGTCGTCGCCCCGAAGTGACGCGCTGTGTCGGCGCCTTTGTACGGTGTCAAAAACGCAAGGGATCCTGCATCATTCTGGACGTGGGCAGGTAAAGACGTTAGTTTAGGAAACTAGGATTAGATTAACAACTTGAAATATAGGGATCGGTAAAAAGCATGGAAATTGTGGTTACAATGATCAGAAGAAGAATTAATATATTTTGCTTTCAAGAAACTAAGTGGGTGGGGGAGAAAGATAGAGAAGTTGATAAATCAGGATTTAAACTTTGGTACGCTGGAAAAGAGAAACATAAGAATGGAGTAGACATTATTATAGATAAAAACTTAAAAGATAGCATTGTGGATGTAATTAGAATAGGGGATAGAATTATAAAAATCAAGATGGTATTAGGACAAGAAATAAGAAATGTCATTAGTGCTTATGCTCCTCAAGTCGGCTGAGCAGAAAATATTAAGAGACAATTTTGGGAAGATATGGATAGTATTATACAAGGCATACCAGGGCTTGAGAAAATATTTATAGGAGGAGATATGAATGGACACGTTGGAAAAGATAATAAAATTATGAGAGGATGCATAGAGGGTATGGATATGGAGACAGAAATGAGCCTGGGGAGATGATCTTAGACTTCGCTATGTCATATGATTTTAGTATAATGAATACTTGCTTTAAGAAGAGAGAAGAACACTTAATAACCTTTAAAAGTGGACGAAATAGAAGTCAAATAGATTTTTTTTTTAACTAGGAGGGTAGATCGTGTATCATGCAAGGATTGTAAAGTTATTCTAGGTGAAATCCTAACCACACAACATAGAGTCTTAGTGTTAGATATATGTCTTAAAAAATGGAAGAAAAAGGATAAAATAAACCAGTGTAAGAGAACTAGATGGTGGAACCTAAAAGGAGAAAATATAATAAAATTTAAAGATAAAATGATCAAAGATGGGGATTGGACTATAGAGGATGGGATAGATACAAATACTCTTTGGAGTAGATCAGCTAGCTTTATTAAAAAGATAGTAAAAGAGATTTTAGGTGAATCAAGGGGAAGATTCTCGAATAGCAAAGAAAGTTGGTGGCGGGATAAAGATGTATAAAAAACCATAAAGACAAAAAGAATTTGGTATAAAATGTGGCAAAAATGTGAAAATAGGGGTAACTTTGAAAAGTATAAGGAGGCAAGAAAAGATGCAAAAAAGGCCGTTAGTGAAGTTAAATATAAATCATTTAATAGTTTGTATGATAGATTAGGTACAAAAGAAGGGGATAGAGATATTTAAACTTGCTAAAGTTAGAGAAAGGAAGAGTAAGGACTTAGGAAATGTAAAATGTATAAAAAGTGAGGATGATATTGTATTGGTTAAGGACGAAGACATTAAAGAAAAATGACGAAGTTACTTTAGTAATTTTAATGAAAACCAAGTAGAAGGCTTAAACTTAGAATTGTCAAATGAAGAAAAGACTAAAAATATGAGATTTATTTGTAAAATTAAAGTTAACGAAGTTAAGTTTGCACTAAAAAAGATGAAAAAGGGGAAAGCTATGGGACCGGATAACATCCCAATTGAAGTTTGGAAATGCTTAGGTGATAACGGAATTATATGGTTTAACTAATTTATTTAATACAATTATAAAAACTAAGAAAATGCCAGATGAATGGAGGAAAAACACTTTAATACCTATATACAAAAATAAATGTGATGTTCAAAATTGTAATAACTATCGGGGAATTAAACTTATGAGTCATATGATGAAACTATAGGAGAGGGTAGTTGAACAAAGATTAAGGCTAGAAACGAAGGTATCAGAAAATCAATTTGGTTTTATGCCTGGGAGATCTACCATAGAAGCTATTTATCTTTTAAGAAGATTAATGGAAAAGTTTAGGGAAAAGAAGAGGGACTTGCATATGATATTTATTGACCTTGAAAAAGCATATGATAGGATACTTAGAAAAGTGCTATGGTAGGTTTTGGAAAAAAAAAAGTGTATGTAGTAGGCATGGTTTGAAATCGCGGTCGCGGGTAAAGTCGCGAAACGGTCGCAGGTGTCGCGGGTCGTGGGAGACGCGGGTGTTATGTAACGGGAAGCGGGCGTAACAGTCGTGAATTTTTTTCACGCATGCACAACCATGCCAAAATCGAAAAATAAGCATGAAATCCATTAATACATGATTTTTAATGAATTTTGAAGACTTTCATTCAACCTACAAATGCTTTTTAATAAGCATTATGATTTTTATATTAATTTTAGTGCGCTGTTTACAAAAAAAAGCATATTTTTTTATAGTTTACATTACTTTAATGAGTAAAAAGATGTAGAAATGTAAGAATCAATTAATTAAAGTCATAAAGTTACTAAAAATGAATCAATAGACTCATTACTCAATATACAAATTACACATACATGAATTCAAAAAGTGATTAATATCAAATATCAATAAATAGTTGAAAATACATTTATACAATATTACAAATTTATAACATAATACATGTCACCACCAAAAAGAATGACGTGGAGGGTCTTCACAATTTGTATCTGTATCTTGAGATTGGGATGGGAAATTATCTCCCCATCCTTGTGGAAATACATAGTTGAATAAACCCAAGTTTGTGTCATTTCGTTGTTGCTCTTGAAAATGTACTAGTGATGAAAATCCTCCTGAATAATGTTCATAAGTTGGGGCGGGGGCTGGCTCTGGGTAGTGTGTAGAAGAAGACTCACTAGATCTTGAGATTCCTAATCCACTAGGATAAAAATGTGAGTCACGAGATGCATAATGTGGATATGTTGGATGAGATCCATATGATTGTGATGATGAACCATCTAAACCAAAGTCGCCAAAACTACGAACCACACCATATGAATCTTTAGTAGAATCACTAGGGTCACCACGAGCACTCATTCTCCTGGGTTGTGAAGATTAGTTCCCTGGAAGAATACCCAAGTCATAATTTTCAGGTATGTCATGTAGTCCATAAGGATCAGAAGGATGTATATCCCTTGCAAATGATGTCCCTATGTCATATCCATAATTATATTTTACACCGCCGCCTCCACCACCACCACTGCCACCCCCCCAATCCCAGCTCCAACACCACTATTATCATCATCATCATTTGGTGTGCTCAAACCAAGATTGTCATCACTTTGTGTACGTTCAGGGCTTGAACTTGAATCATCATGCGCATTTATTGGTGGTTGATCACCTCCTTCTGTAGTACCACAAACTTTTTCATTTAACCAATTTGAATTGTCCTAACCGTCAAGTAGTGGTGTCTCTCTCTCCTCTAACCATTGACTTAAAGGATCATTTTCTTCGAAAATGTAGTCCAAATTGATAGGATTGAAACCCTCTTCAATTTCTCGTTGGCTTCTTCTCATTGTACGTCTTAACTTTAACCTCATGTTGTAATGTACGAAAACAAGTTTTTGTAATCTCATGTACTTTAATCTATTTCTTGTTTTTGTATGGATGAGGCTAAAGGTGCTTCAATTACGCTCACAGTTCGACGTTGATCTGGTCTGGCTAAGAACTCTGATTGCTATTCTTTGGAACTTAGGAGCACACAAGCCATAATAAATCCACCATTCAGCTGCATGAATAATTAAAAAGAGTTTTATGTTAATATAGCGTATATTTCAAAAGTCAAATTTGAACATAAAGAGAGAAAATAGAGTCATTCTCCATTATTTAACTATATAGCCATATTTACCAGGATTTGTTTGTTTCACTGCCCTTTGAGCCAACGGGGTTCCAAAAGTCTCCTACCTATCTCGATATAGCAACAACTAAAAAAGGATGATTGTGAAATATAATTAATTAATTAGATGTATTAATAATTATTCTTGAAAGTATTACAGAATACTAGAACAATTCATTATTCAATTTAATGGAACCAATACTTACTTGATTAATAGCCCGAATTTGAGTATCTATATCGGGTACCAACTTGGTTATCACTTTTTTAACTCCATCCATGACTTCTCTAACAACTTCAGGAGAGGGTGGGGCACCATAAAGAAATTGTGGGTTCAAAAAATACCCTACAATTAAATTTAGAAACATATTAATCAATAGTTTTCTAATGCAACTATGCATAATTTAAAAGTTAAAATAATAAGAAATTGTATTTGATTTACACTTACCAGCAGTGTGCAAATCTTAGTGCAACTGAAAACTCTACCGGTTATCAATAATTTTCCAATAGTCTTTGTAAAACCGGCAATCTTTTTGAATGGCCAACTTCGCCCTATCAATTGCATCGTATATGAAGCCCATGGTTGGTTTTTCATCACCATCAACCAATTTAAGAACTTTCATTAAGGGTTCTTGCACTTTAATTATATCAGAGGCCTTTTGCCAAAACTCTTTGCCTAAGATAATTTTCTTTGAATCAAATGTTGGGCCTGATTTTGCCATCCCAAACCTTGAGTTTTTCCAAGCATCAGATGTAAACATTTCCCTTAGTGCTTGTTTATGCCTGACAATAGTCTCCAAAGTAATGAAATTTGTGGCAAATCGAGTGATGGCAGGGCGAAGTAACTCTCTATTATTTGTGAATTTCTTCATGAAATTCACTGTCCATGTGTGGGTTATAAATAAACGAGGTTATTGTTCTTGCATCTTCTAAGACCTTCTTCACGTTACTTTTCTTACCAATATCTTCAAGAATAAGGTCTATGCAATGAGCTGCACATGCTGTCTAATAGAGATTGAGCCTGCATTAATAATTTTCCTCCTGCCTTCATTGCAGCTTCATTATCAGTCACTACTTGGACAACATTCTCCTCTCCAATTTTTTCAACCATCTCGTCCATTAATCTGAAAAGAAATTATAGATTCAATAATTACTACTATTTAATTAAAAACATGCATGTTCATAATACTATTTGCATATACAATTAAAATTAGAAAATTACATGAAATTATATTCAGCTGTTCTGCTTGGTACATCAGAGGCATCAACTGATTTATGAAATACGGTGCCTCTATCACAATAAACTAAAAAGTTTATAATGTGTTTTCTAGTTGGTTCTGACCAACCATCACACATAAGGGTTACACCTCTCTCCTTCCAAATTCCAGCAAAAGAAGTTATATAATTTTTCATTTCTTGAGCCAAATAAATTTCAGATATCTTATAGGGTGATGGACCCTTCACCCCCTTTCCAATCTCTGCAGCAATATCAAGCATAGGCTGCATAAATGGAGAGTCAGCTACATTCGCTGGAATCCGATTATAAATTAGGAATTTTCCAACTGCTTTTCCTAATTTACTTTTTAAACCTTTCAGTAACTTTGTGTTGATTTTTGGTTGTTTCGCACTCTTACTTCTTTCTAAAATAGGATCCATTGCCTTTAGTCTAACTTCAGGGGCATCGGGATTGATCCATTGTCGTCCACTACCTCCAGCTTCTTGACCACTATAAGATCGAGCTCATGCTCTATTGAAACCACTGGTAGCACCACTGCCAGAGCCACCTCCCTCTTCATAAATATTACCCCCTCTAGATGTTCTTGCTCGAAATCTTTGTCTCTCTTCCCATTGTTGCTGTGATCGTATGTTTTCTTGTCGAGTAAATCTCATAATTTCTTCTTCCAAGTCTTCTTCATCGCTCAAATTCTCAAAATCTCCTCTAATTTGGGCTTCTGCTTCTTTTTGCCTTTTTTGTTTATCTCTTTTCTTCTCAGCATACTGTTGTAGATGTTTCATCCTTTGTTCTCTGACTTGTGTGGTCACATTTGAGCATCCAGCTACATGACCTTTTTTATGTGCCAAGTGTTGTTTCAAGCATGTAATGTCCCCTTTAATTATCTTCCCACATAATTTACATATAATAACATGTCTATTACCGTCCACCGCAGTACCAAAATGCCATCCAATATCCTCACTAGGTAAGTTCTCATTTCCTTTATCACGTGACATATTGATAGACTTAATTTGATGATCTCTACACAAAACATAGAGAAAATTCAAAGTTACAACCTTTCTAAAAAAAATGACAGGAATAATATTATAATTAGTAATTTAGTAAATATTAAATAATAAGTACTAAATAGTCCTTCTAATTTTAAATACTTATTACGTAAAAATAAAATATAATATTTGATTAAAAATAATAATTAATGTTTAATTTATTTTGATATTTAAATAAGCAAAATTATAAAATATTAAATATTTTATTACAAAAAAATATATTCCTTTATCTTTAAAAAGATATTTTCATTATTTTTTATAACTTGATTTTATTTTTATTTATAACTATAAGAAATTAACATTGTAATTTTAAAGGTGGAAAAAACTTGCTCTACTTTTATATACATCACAGCATCACTAATAGAGATCCATACAGTACAAATTGACTATTTAATTTTTTAAGCATTTTCTCAGTTTATGGATTAAAATAAAATTTTTCTACAAATTCCAGTAGTAAACTAGTAATTAGTAAAAATCTGAATTATTAATATATTAACTATTAGGTTAAAATATTTTTTTATTAAGTTATCAATTTTTACTTTATTTGATAACTAAAAATAAAAAATAGATCATGTAACGATTTATTTTACCTAATTTTAAATTTAAGGTCAAAATGATGTTTTAAAACTTAAAAAATATTTATAAATAGGAAATATGTGATGAAACTAAATTTTCCTAATTACCTTTCAAAAAATATAAGACAATTAAAATATTTATAAATTAAGAAAATTTTATTTTACATAATTATTACTGTTTTCTAATTTTTTACTCTATTAAATTACTCTTTTTTTAATTCAATTTAACAAACATAATTTACAACAAATTATAATTAAAAAAAAACATAATAAAAAGTTTAAGATGTGGGAGATTTCTGATCTTTGAAAAGAAAAAAAAAACAAGAGCTGCATCTATGGGCAAGGCATAAGACTAGAAAAGAGTATTTTTTGCACTAATGTTGTATCTTGAAAGTCTGTAACCATAATACTATTAGTCTATTACTAACGGTGTCAGCTTTCAATAAATGTTAATGCAATACCATATAAATGAAATTGATATTGTATATGAATATAATAATTGATGAGAAAAAAAATGCTGTTAGGGGAAATAATTATGCAAAATGTTGTTTTACTCACAAATATAAAATAGCATAGAAATAGAACATGAGAAATTGTCCACTCCATATTTTTGGAATGCCATGTCATAGTCATTTATTTTAAAATAATATATATTTTATATGCAATGAAACCAAAAGGAAAGAAAGAATACGTAAAGAATGAATAAAAGTATGTTAATCAAAACTGAATATGACATGCTTAAATTGTTTAGGAACCAATTTGCATATTAAATGAATCTGAAATTTTAAAGCTTTTTACTCTATTAAATTACTCTTTTTTTTTTAATTCAATTTAACAAACATAACTTACAATAAATTATAATTAAAAAAAAAAAAAACATAATAAAATGCTTAAGATGTGGCTGTGGGTGTTGAGTGTTACTGAAATAAAGCTTATCTCATACGCGAGATGAGTAGAGGCCAGAGAGTCTGAGACTTTGAGTGAGACCGAGAGAGGGGTGGCAACTCGGAGGATGGAGGAGCCTCGAAGCCTCGAAGCTTCGTGCGACGACTGGCGGAGGGCTGGCTGGTGGCGGCGAGTGCGACGACTGGCGGATGAAGCTGCCTTCGGCCACTCTCAAGCTTCGAAGAACTTTGTTAGGTTCAGGATTCAAGAAACGAAGGCTGCGAAGATGAGTAGATCAGCTCAGGCTTCGAAGGAGTGAAGGCGTGAAGCCTTCTTATGGCTTCGGCGGCTCGGCCAACAAAACTGCAAGTAAGTTTTTTTGCTCTTTGAATGTTAGATTTAGGTAGATTGAATGGTAGATGGGTGCTTGGGACTCGGGAAAGGGGGAAAGGAACACTGCGCAGTAGAAAGGAGATTCTGCAAGTTGTCGGCATGTAACGGTCCGTAACGGAGTGTAACGTAGGGGTAACAGCCGTTACAGACCGTTACGGCTGTGAATTTTTTCCGAACCGCATTATCGGCCCGTATCGGTTTTGGAGCCCTTGATTTACATTACGTATTGGCCGTTATGCTACGTAACGGCCGTTATTTAAAACCATGGTAGTAGGTATACCGATGTCATTGAGGATATGTACAATGGAGTAATGACTAGTGTAAGGACTATAGATGGAGAAAATAGAGAATTTCCAATCACCATTGGTGTACATCAACGATTTGCTTTGAGTCCTTATCTTTTTGCTTTAATGATGGACCAATGGACTAAGAGTATTCAAAAGGAGGTTCCATGGTGTATGTTGTTTGCAGATGATATTGTATTAATTGAGGAAATTAGGGACGGAGTAGAGATCGAGTTAGAATTATGGAGAGAAATTTTGGAATCGAGAGGCTTTAGGATAAGTAGAAATAAGACAGAATAAATGAAATGTAATTTTAGTAATGATAGGAGAAATATTGGAGACAAAGTTAAACTTAATGATGAAGAAATAAATAGCATTTGTAGATTTCAATACCTTGGATCTATTATGCAAGCTGAAGGAGAAATTGAAGATGATGGGATGCATAGAGTTAAAGCAGATTGGGTAAAATGGAGAAGTGCTTCAAGTGTGCTCTGGGATCGTAGAATATCCTTAAAATTGAAAAGGAAGTTTTATAGGATAGCTATAAGACCACCTATGCTATATGGATCAGAATGTTGGGCGACGAAGAAACATAATATCCAAAAAGTAAAAGTTTTCGAGATGAGAATGCTTAGATGGATGAGTGGTATAACATTGAAAGATAAATTAAGGAATGAACATATTCGTGGTAAGTTAGGTGTAGCTCCTATAGAAGATAAGATAAGGGAGGGACGACTCAGATGGTATGGACACTTGTAACATAGGCCACATAGTGCACCTGTGCGGAAGAGTTAGTTAGTTACTGTGGGGAGGTAGTAGAAGTGGTAGGAGTAGACCTAAAATAACTTGGAAGGAGATAGTGAGTAAGGATTTAATATCCCTGAATCTATCAAAAGAAATGGTCCATGATCGCATAAATTGGCGGAAAAGGATTCATATAGCCGACCCCACTTAGTGGGACGAAGGCTTGGTTTTGTTGTTGTTGTGTATTTAGGAGATTCATTTGTATTAAGTGAATATGATTAATGCACATTATCTTACAAATACATTTGATACACAAATTATATTACAACTTTCCCTGCTCATACACAACATAGATGTATTTAACTTGTAACATATGAGTCCTAAAACTTATATTATTATGTCGATTAACCATTTCTAAAGTTTCATAAAAGAATTCCACACTTTACTACTGATTTCCATTATTTTTTCAAATCGAAATTGAAATTGACATCAAAATTGAAATTTACTTCGAAATTTTTGTGCTTTTATAGCTTCGAAATTTGAGTTGAAATCGAAATTTAAGACCTTGACCAAGACCACACCAAAGTCACAATCTGCAAAATCCCTTGTATCGCCAATGTAGGATCCCTTACACATCAATTTCTTTTCTGGTTTTCCACCCAAACCACAAAATCGCCTGCTCTCGACCTCTTTGTTTTCAAATTGAAGGATTTACCTTCGATTTGTACTACTCGCTGGAATTTTTTCTCCATCATGGCTTGCGAACAATATCATGGTCAATAGTGGACTAGATTGACTGTTTGACTTTTGAATGCTGCTCATATTTAGGAGTTGGTTGATAAGAAGAGTTGGTTAGAGAGACCTTTGAAGAGGAGGAAGTGTAGGGGGTCGTTTTTGTTATGGATAGGGATAAAGCCCGAAGTCCAGATGGGTTTAACGTAGCCTTTTTTCCAAGATTGTTGGGAGGTTGTTATGGGCAATTTGTTGGAAGTTTTATCTGAATTCTTTGGAATGGGATTTTGAGCAAAATCATCAACTCCTCTTTTATTGACCTAGTGCCTAAAAAGTCTAGATCTATTAAGGTTGAGGATTTTACGGTAGTTATGACTTATTAGGCTCATCTGACTTGGGCCTTTGAATATTAGGCTCACTCATTTCCAGCCTTTTAAACCCATTTCGATTTAAAGATTTTGAAAAATCCCACATAGTTGTAATGCTCTTAATTAAAGGGGCTGAATTAGGAAATAAAGCCTGTAAATTCTTGTGATCCTAGACTTCGACATTCACTTCCTTTCTATCATTCTTCGTCAGAGCAACCCTGAAAATGTTGGCAAAAGAGGGGCTTTCCGGAGGTTCATCTAGGTTCTTGCCTGTTTCCCCTTCCCTTTGTATGTTTTGCAACGCACAACTAGACATCTTATTCTCCCCTTGAAGCTATTATCTTTGGTCTTGCTCATCTTCGACAATTGTAGCAAAGCAACAAGAAAGGATTTCCACCCATGACGCTCTTCCCCCTTTTGAATTCCAACATCTGACCATCTCTTTCCCCTAAGCTCCTTCTTTGGCATGATAGAATTAGCACTCTCATTTAAAATTTGCCTAAAGCTGATTGCTCTTCCTTTCTCTAAGATGCATTGAACTCCTAACCCATCTCTACTCCTCCTTGCCCTTTGCAGAGAATCCCCATCACCTTTGTCTCCCATATAAAATCTCCTTTCTTCAGCACGATGAAGGAAGTATGCCACGCAGCATATTCAGTGATACAAAATGTTGAAGAGTTATATCTGAATTAAGCTGAACAACTTCCTAGCATTTAACAGAGGAAATTTTGCCATCTCTGAACCCCAAGCCTCGATTTTCACTGCAAAAATTGTGAAAGAATGGAGAAAAGGGGGCTCTGGTGTGAAGTGAGAAGGATATGGGAACATGCAGAAGCTAGGGCTGCAATTATTGCTCCTGTGAGATTCTAAATAGCTAAGGAGGGCTTGCTGAATGGAGGCGCGAGTAATTGAAGAGAGTAGGTTGTTGGTATTGTGATTTGAATTAGGGTTTGGGTATCAATGGAAGGGGGAATAGGTTCAGGAGAAGATGGCAATGCAGGGTAATAGCAGACTACTGCTCTGTGTAATGAAGATGAGGTAGCTTGTCAGTGACTGACAATATGTAGGTTTTGTGAGAGTTGCGACTGAACTGCAAGTTGGGGATGGAGTTTCGATCAAGGCAAGGGTTAACAATTAGGATGGAAGTACGACTACTAGGGAGGAGAGGGGACTTAAATGTAGTGAAGTGGGTTAGAAAGGGGGTCTTGGGGATGAAACAAGGGAGGAGACGCCATGCTTGAGGACTTGAGGGGCATGGACAAGAGTGCTGAGAGGAAAGCATCGAGGGTTTCTCATAGAGAGGATATGAGTTGGTAACAATATTATGGTCATTTGTAATGTACTTGACATATATTATAAATAGAGGGAGAGACCTATCATTTTGATTAGGTCTTCCAGTTTATTGAATATTTAATCATGGTATCAAAGCAAGATCCGACAAAAGCCCTAAGTGCATAGCTGTCTCCAAAGCAAACTTAAACCTCATAATCCTATACTTGCCACTATAGGAGGATTACTCGCAACACTAGAGAGTAGAAACAAGTCGAGGAGTTGCTGGAAAACACAAAAAATGTAGGAAAACTTCTTGGACATCACTATCCTTTCAACCCCATAATAGCCATAGAACCTGCCGATCTCTAAGGATGTTTAGTTTCATTGTTGAAGGAGGTCCCATGTGCCCCTAGGTGCTGGCAACAATCGACAACTTTAACCTCACACATTGGCGTGTGGGAGCTTGTTACACCCTGTTTTTTATTTGATTTCTATTGAATTCCTTAAATACTTCCATACACCATAGTATCTAGTTGTTGGTTATGCTTCAAATATCCAACCTTTTCTCGGTTATTCACTTGGGGCACTTTTGTGTTAATTTCTTGGGGCTGTGGCTAGTGTCATGCTGGTTTATTTGTAACTTATTCGTGGTTATTTTAGTTGATCCAACATGTTCGTGGTTTTTCTGGTTGTTAACCTTGTTATTGTTGGTCTTGTTTGTGAGTATTAGGATTGTGTGTAGTGGTCTAATATTGCCAAGATCTATTTGACAAGCTTAGGTAAATCTAAACAATTGTTTCAACCTAGCCCAGCGATTGCAGAAGGAAAGAAGCTTAAATTTAGGAAGATGCATTGGTTGTCTCCTTGTTCTGGAACTCAATGGAACCGTGGAACTTGTCTAGATGTATGATAGGAGATTTGGGGTTATGTCAAGATTGTATATTCTAGAAACATTGAATGTATATACGATATTTCCTTGGAATATTTTTTGTTAGAATAGGGAGATAGGAGTGTCACAGAGTACTTTGTAGAGATGAAACACATCGATGAGGAACTTAATTGTGCAACACATAACCGTCGATGTCTGTGATGTGCCAAAGCAAAGGGAAAAAAATGAAAATTCTTCAGATCCTAGAGGATTCGAAATCCAAGTTTGACGTAGTCCGGTCCTAGTTCATAATTGCCATCCTTTGATGTTTATTCTCACATCCTTTGTTCCTTCGATACACATACCTCATCCCTTTCTTCTAGTCCTTCAAACTTGCTTCTTTTGTTGCGCAAGGTGTTTTGGTTTTCCACCAATTGGTTGTAGAAGTTCCCAAGGTGGTTCAAGTGGTCGTGGGGGAAGTGTATTGTTTTTATGTGAAGAATATTCCAAGTTCTTGTAGTATCAAGCATCTGAACAAGCTTGTTTTCCCATTGCATCTCATGCTTAGACACATAACTGTACAACTTGCCTATTGTTTGTTATTTCTCACACTAGTCCTTGGATTATTGTTCAGTTGTTATTGATCATACGACTGATCCACCCTCTAGTATTATGAAAACCTATGTTACCTTTGTTTTTTGGTCCACTACTATTGTTAAAAGAATGGGAAGATTAATCAAACTTCTTTCGTCTTTCTTTGTATATTCCTAAGTTTCCCTTCAATCCTATGCTAGTGACCATTCTTTCTTTATTTTGTTGTCATTTAAGATTTAAGGATGAGGAAGACGGCTAGCAGCATTAGGCTGGTGGACTTCACCACATTGAGTCACTCTCTTTACTGCCTGTATTTTTGCTGCCACACCACTCCAAATTCATTGTTGCAGGATGGACGCTGGCGGCATGCTTAACACATCGGACGGTCGTTGGTCATCCTTCATTAGACGAGTTAAAAATAAACTAGTTCCTATTTTGAGTTTTGCATCTAGTTTTGAGTGGGAGTCTAGCCAAGAAAGAATCATTGTGTTCCATTTGCTTCTTTAGTCAACAAATGGGCGCTAAGCCCTTTCATGTTAGTCCATTTTGACGTTTGTGGTCCCAGTTGAGTTGTGTCAAAGTTGTGTTTTGATATTTTGCTGCTTTTGTTGATGATTATTTAAGGATGACTTGGCTTTATTTAGTAAAGGATCGGTTTGAGTTGTTTCATATCTTTTGTGCCTTTTGTTCTAAAATAAATACTCTATTTGATTTGCCGTGTCGGGTACTTTGTAGTGATTATGCTAAGAAGTATTTTACCCAATTCACTACTTTTATGACCGGGTCTAGTATTGTTCATTATTCATCTTATGCCCACACTCCACAACAAAAAATGGAGTTGTAAAGAGGAAAATAGACAAATCTTTGAAGTCACTCGTACCCTAGTTTTATCAAATGAATATTCCTAAAATACTTTTAAGAGTGTCTTAGTGTTTTCTCTCTTATCAACAGAATGCCATTCTATGTCCTTGGTGGTAAAATTCCCTACTTTGTTCCCTTTTTGAATGCTGCTTTATTCTTTTCACGTCCTTGTATAATTAGGTTTGTTCATTAGTTAATCCCCTGTGAGGGTTAATTGTGTGTTTCTCTAGGCTACTCATGTACATAAAAGCGATATCGATGTTATAGTCCTTGTATTGTTTTTTAACCATCTTTGAGACTACACCTTATTATTTTGAGTCCTTGTGTGCTACTGACCTTGATGAGTCTCTTCCTTTGCCTAGCCTTCTTGATTTTGGCTCTCTATCCTTGCCCAATCATCTGCTTGCATGTTCATCTAGTTTGAGTCCTTTTCATTGCCTCGATCATCCTAATTTGTGGGTGTATACACGACGACGCTCAAGGGAGGAGACTCTCTTAGCTTCTATTGATACACCTTTGGTTCCACATAATCCCGTTTTCTAAGATGTTGAGTTCCATTGCTGTTCGAAAAGGTTAAGGCACGTGTACACAACATCCATTGTCTAATTTTGTTTGCTGTAATTTCTTGTCATGCTTATATTATTATTTTGTTACTACTCTATCTTTGGTTCCCTTCCTAAATCTATCTCTAAAGCTTTAGTCCATTTTGGATGGAGGTCTGCAATGGTAGAAGAGATGCACGCATTACAGGATAATGATACTTGGGAATTGAGACCTAGTCCTCATCATAAGTTGTGGTTGGTTGTCATTCGATGCGTATCGTGAAAGTCAATCCGAATGGGTTCGTGCCATGTTTAAAGGCCTGCCTTTTTACTGAGGGATATACTTAGGTATACGGTTTGGGTTTTTTAGGGCTTGATATACATTGTTGACCCACAACTTAACATCTTAAGCTTTTAGGTAAAGTGGTAATCTAACACGTTATCAGAGCTGGTTACTAGGAGGTCTTGGGTTCTAGCCTTGTTGCCTGTGTTTGATGTAAGTGTTAAAAAATTGTGTTCCCAATATGGGTGTTATCCATTGTTCGTTTCTCTCTGCTGCATGTGTGGGGGAGAGCTAAGGCTTGATATACCTTGTTGGCCCACAACCTAATAGCTTAATCTTTTAGGTAAAGTGGTAATCTAATAAGGCTATTCAAACATAATCTCTTTGGTTGCCAAACATGCCTTTGTTCATCTCCTTAGCCACCACTTCTCACTAGCCTTTGCATAAGTTAGATGTGAATGATTCCTTCCTTAAGGTGATATGCAGGAGTAGGTCTATGTGGAGCAACCACTTGGGTTTGTTGCTTAGGAGGACTCATGTTTCATGTGTCGGCTCAAGAAATCATTGTATGTTTTGAAGTAGTCTCTAGAGCATGGTATGGTTGATTTGGTATTGTAGTACTTGAGTTTGGCCTTCGATCATGTGCAATAGATCACTCTATATTTTATCGTCATAGTGCATTTGATAGGATTTTTCATGTTGTGTATGTGGATAATTTTGTGATTGCTCATGATGGTGACCAAGGTATCCAATGCCTAAAGCATTTTCTACTAAATTTCAAACCAAAGATATTAGGACCATTGAAATACTTCTTGGGGTATAGAAGTATGGAGATCTTTCATAGAGGAAGTATGTTTTAAACCTTTTAGATGAGACTAGGCGACATGGATCCTAATAGCAAGTTAGTTCCAGATATCGGTGATTGGGTAGCTAACCTTGGACGGTATTGGAGACTCGTTGGAAAGTTGAATTATCTGAATACTATTTGACCAAATATATCTTTTGCAACAAGTCTTATGAGCCAGACAACCAGTTTTATAGTTCTCCTGGAACAGGTCATTGGAAATGGTATGTAGTAATTCACATCTTGACATGCCTCATGAGCGCATTAAGGAGAGTTCTCTTATATCGGAATTGTGGGTCACACTTATATTTAGGACATATGGATGCATATTGCGTTGGGGAGACCTTCTGATAGAAGATCCACAATTGGGTATTGTATTTTTGTTGGTAGTAACTGATAAGTTAGTAGCAAAAGAGAAATAAGGAGAGAGAGGAGAGGAGAGAAGAGGGGAAGAAGAGGAAGAAAGAAGGAGATGGAGAAACAAGGGGAAACTAGCATTTAAGTTCTCAAATTAAAATTCCCAAAACCTCCCACAATTGTACAATCTACTAATATAAATAGAAAAAAACTAAAATAAACAAAATTACAAGTAAGCCCCTTATTAAATAATAAACCCCTAAGACATGAAATTAGAAACAAACTCTACATAAAACTAATCATAATTGGTTACTACTAAATCCATTGAGTTGAGGACCGAGTAATACCTTAATTCGATTCTTCTGAAGTGGATGCAAAGCAATCATTCAAGGTTTGTTAAATCAGGTAACTGTACTGACCCAGCTAATAAATACTGATTCGCAAGACGCTGTGGATAGCGTTCCAGAAGCAGAGTTGCCTGGGAATCAATTGGTCAGTAATTGGGGATAATGATGCAAGAGGTGGTGTTTATGGGGTTAAAGATCAGGATACTTGGAACTATATTGAAGATAATGCAGGATATGATGGTGAAATTAAGTTTTTTGCTGGAGGGAAGAAGTCTATTCAGAATGGGTTTACCGCTTGTCGGGCCGAAAAGCAGGATGTTGTTGAAAGAAAGATTCCAGGGTAATCAACTTAATTCTAATATGCAGCTGACTTAATCTTTAGAGAGGAACACTGATGGTAGTTTTTGTATTGTTGAAAATCCTGAGTAGGGACAGTTGGATGGGATCATGTGGTTTATTATTGGATGAATTTTGTGGACAATACAGTTATGTTTCATATTTTTCTGATTTTGTTGGTGATATTGTTATGTGCCGCTTGAAGGTTTAGAAGGTGTTTCTCTTTTTGAGGATGATGGTAAGAGAAAGAGCGACAGGTGAAGATCCATGAGAAGGAATTTGAAACTCGCAAATTGTTGGATTAGATCAGCTTATGTTGTTAGATCTTTGGGAAAAGAGATATGTTTGGATTGTGGTGAGAGCAGGATGGAAAAAAAAAAAAGTCAATGCGACCTAGCAAATTTTAAATGTTCTATTGATTACTATGGAAAGGGATTAAGAAGTTGGTTTCTTTGTAAGCCTGTATTAAGTTTTTCTGTTTCTGTTTCTGTTTTTTATTTTTGTCTTTATTTTCCATAAGGACTTATGGTCCTCTCTAGTTTGTAGTTCTTTTTCGCCTCCCTAAAAATAATTTCTTTTGTTATCTTTTTTATTGGGAGCAGAGGGTTTGTCCTCTTGTGAACTTTGTCCTCATCATTTTAAAGAATTTAGCAGTGCTATGGAGGGAAAGCTCTCTGGAAATGTGTTTTTTTGGTAGTTATTTGGTGCTTATGACTTGATAGTAATGATAAAATTTTCAAGGGTTATGCTGTTTGTGCTGATTTTTTAAGTAGTAGGGTGGTCTTTGTTGCTTTGATTTGGGTTCGGGTTGTTGGTGGCTATTTAGTCATTTAGCATTATTATTATTATTATTATGTGTTGAAGTTATGTTAATAATTGCGACTTAGTCAGGATATTATGGTCAGTGGTATTGTATTTGACATATATTATAAATAGAGTGAGCTACCTATTATTGACGCTAGGTCCTCCATTTTACCCAATTATCTAATATGGTAACAGAGCAAGATCCGACTAAACCCTAAGTGCATGACTGCCATTGAATCAAACCCTAAACATCTTAATACCACACAACCTGTTGCAGTAGAAGGGTCATCAACATCACCAAAGTCCAGGAGCAGCTTCAGCAGTTGCCGGAAAAAAACTGCAGTTGCTGGAAAATCCTGGATGCTGCTGTCTTCTTCAACACCTCAAGAAATACCTCATATTTTGCAAAGCTAACCGCCTAGCAAGCCACAGAACCTGCTGATTTGCCAGCCTTCAAAATTTCATAGCCAGAGGATCCTCCACGCGACCCCATGTGCTGGCCGAAGGCCGGTAGTGCCGACCCCATGTGCTGGCATGTGAGACTTTTTTGAGCTGCCATTTTGCTCTGATTTACTCCCAAATGTCTTGAATCCTTCCTCACACCATAATACCAAGTTGTTTGTCATTTTTTTTGTCCAAAGGTATCATCTTTTTATTTGTTCATGTGTGGCATTCTGGGAATGAATGTCAATAATTATAGAGGTCATTGAAGCCTGAAACGGATTGTGTGTTTTTGATGCATTTTTAATCTTTCTTGTTCATTGTGTGCTTGTGGTTTGCTCCGGTTATCAAACGTTGTGTGTTGGGATGGTGTCCATGAATTCTAGGAGGATGTTGTTCGCTGTGTACTTCAGATGTTCTACTGTATAGGGGCTATTTGGTACTGTTGGATCTGCTTGTTGATTTCTTGGGGATGTGTTTTAAGTCTCTTGGAGTAGGGTAGCATTTATACATTGATTTTGTAGGGTTGTGGCAGTGCTATGCCCAGTTGTTTAAGTCTCTTGGAGCAATGGCAGCATTTATACATTGATCTCGTATAGTTGTGGCGGTGCTATGTCCAGTTGTTGGTGACTTGTTCGTGGTTGAATCAACGGTTGACTCAGTTGTGTTCGGTTTGGTTGGTCTGAAAATTCACTTGTGGTTGTTTCAGTTGGTCTAGAAGTTCACTTTTGGAATCCCAAGAGCATTTTGTTCGTTGTGTATTTCTGATTTGCTGCTGGATTGAGGTGTGTGTGTGTGTGTGTGTTGGGATGACGTCCTCAAATCTCAGAAGTGTGTTTCCATTGTCAGGCATTTGTTCAGGTGAATAGTGTACTGTAACTATCTTGGAGGAGGAATATTCAAGGTTCCTACAGTATCAAACATCCCATCAAGCATCTTATCACATTGCATCTTTTACTAAAAAGTGTAATCCTATAGTTTGTATGCCATCTGGTATCTCTCCCACTAGTCCTTGGATTATATCGACTTTGTTGCTACTGACCATGTGACATGTGTAACCGAATTCTTTTCTGCTCTCCAATATCCTAAAAATCTACGTCAAGTTACCTTTGTTGATGGGTCCACAACTACAGTTAAAGGGATAAGAACAGTAAATCCTACCCCCTACATCTCTCTTTCTTATGTTTTATACATTCCTAAATCCTTTTTCAATCTTATGCCCGTTAGTAAGCTTACCGTTAGTAAGCTTACAAAGGCACTAAATTGCTTTGTACCCTTCTTTCCTGATTTTGTGATTATTCAAGAGAGGAAGACATTTGGCACAGGACATGAGGCTTGTGGACTCTACTACTTTGAGTTGCTCTCTTCTCCCATTGCCTGTAGAACCGTTGCTAGACCGCTTCAAATCTATCGTGGCCTTGGCCATCTGTCATTGGACAAATTAAAACAGCTAGTTCCTACCTTGAGTTCTCTGTCTAGTCTTGAGTGTGAGTCTTGTTAGTTGGCAAAACATCATCGTGTTCCCTTTGCTTTTTGAGTCAATAAACAGGCAAATAGTCCTTTCATGCTCGTCCATTCTTATGTTTGGTGTTTGAGTTATGTCACATCAAAATTAGGGTTTCAGTACTTTGTTACATTTGTCAATGACTACTCAAGGATGACTTGGTTGTATTTAATGAAAGATCATTCTGAGTTTTTTAAAATCTTTTGTGCCTTATGTTCTCAAATAAAGACTCAGTTCGATATGCCAGTCAAGATACCTTGTAGTGATAATGCTAAAGAGTACTTTAGTACTCAATTCGGTATTTATATGACTAATTTTGGCATATGATCCTTTAGTCTTCTTGTGCCCACACTCCACAACAAAATGGAGTTGCAGAATAGAAAAACAGACATATTCTCGAAGTCACTCTTACCCTATTGTATCAAATAAATGTCCCCAAAGTTTTTTGGAATGATGCCATGCTCACCTCGCTGTTTGCTCCCTCATTAATAAAGTGCCATCCACTGCCCTTGGTGGTATAATTCCATATTCAGTTATCTTCCCTAAGGCTCCTTTGTTCTCCCTCCTTCATCGTATATTTGGGTGTGTTTTTATCCATTAATTAACTCCAGGAGTGGATAAGTTGGATCCTCGCGCTACCAAATGCATTTTTCTAGGGTATTCCTATACTCAAAAGGCATATCGATGTTATAGCCCTACTTATATTGATTTTTTGTCTCTGCTGATATCACCTTTTTTGAGTCTACACCATACTATGTTTCCTTGAGTTTTGTTGATCTTAACGAGCCCCTTCCTCTGCCTTGCCTTCCAGATCCTAAGCTAATATCTGTGCCCAATCCTCCAACATCTTCATCTAGTTTGAGTCCTTCTCGTTGCTAGATCACCCAATTTGCAGATATACATAGCAACTCAAGGGAGGAGAGCCTCCTTTAGCTTTCACTTCTACGCCTTTAGTTTCGTTGTCAGATGATCCTATTTCTCAAGATGTTGATCCGCCCATTGCTGTTCGAAAAGGTAAACGTAGTTGTACTCAACATACAATCTCCAATTTTGCTTATTATGAATTCTTGGCACCCTTAGATTATTACTTTGTTAGCACTTTGTCTTTAGTTGCTCTACCAGAATCTATTTCTAAAGCCTTGTCCTATTTTGGGTGGAGGAATGCAATGATAGAGGAGATGCTTGCTCTATAGGATAATGATACTTGGGACTTGGTACATCTTCCTCCTGATAAGTCTATGGTTGGTTGTCGTTGGGTGAAAGGTTAATCTAGATGGTTCCTTGGCACGATTGAAGGCTGTCTTTGTTGCTAAGGGATATACTCAGGTTTCTGGCTTGAACTATTTAGACACATTCTCCCTTATAGCCAAACTCACCTAAGCACATTTGTTCATCTCCTTAGCCACCACCTATCACTAGCCTCTACACTAGTTAGACATGAAGAATGCTTTCCTACATGATGATTTTTAGGAGGAAGTCTATATGGTGCAACCACTTGGGTTTGTTGCTCAAATAGAGTCAAGCTTAGTGTGTTGGCTCAAGAAGTCACTCTATGGTTTGAAACAGTCTCCAAGGGCATGTTTTGATTGCTTCAGCATTGTAGTATTTGAGTTTGGCCTTTAACGGTGTGCAGTAGATCATTTTGTATTTTATTGCCATACTCCATCCAAAAGGATTCTGCTTAAAGTGTATGTGGATGATATTCTGATTATTGGTGATGATGATCAAGGTATTCACAGCCTAAGGCATTTCCCACAGACTAAGTTTCAGATAAAGGATTTGGGACCATTGAAGTACTTCTTGGGTATAGAAGTATTGAGATCTTGTACAAGAACTGTCTTATCTCAGAGGAAGAATGTTCTTGATCTTTTCGATGATACGGTGCTATTGGGATCCAAACCTGTGGATACACCCATGGATCCCAATATGGATGATTTATTGCCTAACCCAGGATGGTACTAGAGACTTGTTGGAAAGTTGAATTATCTTACAATCATTCCACCAAATATTTCCTTCACAACGAATGTTGTGAGTCAGTTTCTCAATTCCCCTATAACAAGTCACGAGGCTGTAGTAATTTGCATTTTGTGATATCTCAAAGGTGCACCAAGGAGAGGTCTCTTATATTAGGATCAAGGCAACACTCATATTCAGGGATATACTAATGCAGATTGGGTCGGGTCGCCTTCCGACTGAAGATCCAGAACCGGCTATTGTATCTTTGTCGGTGGTAATTTGGTGTCTTGGACAAGTAAGAAACAAACTATGATGGCCAGGTCAAGTGCTGAGTCGAAGTATAGGGCTATGGCTCACGCTACATGTGAACTTGTTTGGTTGAAAAACGTGTTGAAAGAACTAGGTTTTCCACATTTTCAGCCTATGGAGTTGATGTGTGATGATCGAGTTGCTATTCATAATGCCTCCAACTCAGTCTCCCATGAGCGGACAAAGCACATTGAAGTTGATTGCCACTTTATTGAGGAGAAATGTGTACAGAAGCTCATTACAACCACTTATGTGAAGTATGAGTTTCAGCTTGCTGATTTATTCACTAAAGCCTTGGGAGGTGCTTGTGTGAAATTCATTTGTAACAAGATAGAAGCATATGATAAATATATGTTCTAGCTTGAGGGAGAGCGTTAGTGGTTTTTTAGTCATTTAGCATTATTAATATTATTATTATTATTATTATTATTATTATGTGTTAGAGTTATGTTAATAAGTGTGAGTTAGTAAGGGTATTATGGTTAGTGGTATTGTACTTGATATATATTATAGATAGAGGAAGAGACCTATCGTTGACGTTAGGTCTTCCATTTTACCCAATTATTCAACACTGGTGAATGGCTTCTTTCAAAGAATTTGTTTCATGGACCTGATAGAGACTGGAGATTGGAGAGCTTTGCTTCATTAGTTGCTTTTGGTTTCTTCTTCATTTTTTTTTCCCTTTAATGGTGACCTTGTTCTTATATGTGCCTGTTTCTTTTTCCTCTAATATATTTTATTTTCTTTGTAAAAAAAGAAAGGGCTATATTTTTTGGTCACAACTTAATTGTTTGTTGTTGTTTTATTTTGCTATCGTAAATGCATTGAATTTCACATGTTACTTTTTCATGATAAATTTTTTCTTTGTATTTGCTTTTCATATTTATTTTTCTAGGATATTATGGTTAGATATCATCGTATGAAGGGAAGGCCTACACTTTGGGTACCTGGAACTGATCATGCTGGTATTGCGACTCAGGTTTGTTCCCTGACTAAAAGGCATTATTTTCATGTGATATATGTTTTTTATTGTTGCAATATTTTTATTGGAGCTCCTTCAAAATATTTTTCGTTGTTTATTTGATTCTTGGCTTTTTTTTAATATAGTTCCTGATGAAGACTGGAAGCTTCTTCAACCTCTGTAATTTATTTATTTATTTTTTTTGCAATTTTATGATCTGTATCAGCTGTCATAATTTTTTTTTGGTGCCAATGTTTTTTTTTTTTTTGGAAAAAAAAAAAGTTTTAGCTTACACTTTTTTTAAAGAATTTATTAGATTTTAATTTAATGATAGGTGCAAAAATAGAGCTAAAAAGGGTCATAGAGAGGGAGTTTGCTAACTTGAAATGTGAGGTGAATTATGACGGAAATGGATTGAAGAGGGGCTTCCCTGGTTAATTGTTACTTTTTATTTTTTTATTTTTATTCTTATGTTTTAACTTTTATTTTTCTTTTTTTTTTTTGGGGTGAACTTTTTGCTCCCTTTTGTTGTATCTTCTCTTTTTCTATCTAATATACTTTCTTTTATTATCAAAAGAAAATTGAGATGATCAGACATGGGAGAAGGGTATGATGGCCAATGCTGGGGAAGGATCACGTATGTACTCGGTGTGGTTGTAAGTTGCAGTCAAAAGAATCCGGGACTGCTGGAAACCATGAGATCTTCGCCAGAGAAGCTTCCGACAGTCAAGGTGGCTAGGGTTACAGAAGGGGCTGCAATATTGGTAGGAGGCAGCTAAGATTTCTCTTGGGGACAAGGAAGAGATGAATAAGGCCGGGGTGCTTGCTGTTTGTATTGGAATTGGGCCAGGTTCTTGAAAATTGGCGAGGCTCTGTGTTATCTAAGTTGGACCAGTCACTTCAATAGGCTGAATCTCAGGATAAAAATGGGCCAGATATGAAGTCTTCTTTGGAAAGTAAAGAGGGTTTCCTTTCTTCCCAGTTGGGCCAAGAACTGGTTGAGTATATAAACAGGCTGATGGAGCCGAGGAGGTAGGTGGAATAGCCCATGGGGTTGATAAATTTTATAATAAGGGTAAAGGGTTTCCTTTCTGGGATTTTGAGTAGCAGAGAGGACAAAAAATCTACTTATTTCTATAAGGAGCAGGGTTGTTTGTCTGGGTGTGAAGGGTAATGGAGGACATTCTCTGGTGGAACAGGAACTGCAAGGGGTAATGGAGGACATTCTCTGGTGGAACAGGAACTGCAACCACTTGGAGACCAGAATCTCTTGCAATCTCCTGGAGTCCTGAATCTCTTGCAGTCTGTCGGTGGTCAGCTTAGGGATTTGTTTGGGTGATGGTTCACATAAGCGGGAGATGAGTATTTCTGGTGAAAGGATGGAAAAAGTATAGAATGGCTGAGGATATAAAGGTGTATAAGCATTGATCAATGGGGAAGGGAAGGAAAATTAAGAAAATTTTACTTGTATGAATTCAAACATGCAGGCAGGTAAATTTTCAAGATGACACGGGAAAGTTTTATGTTGAGGAATCTCAGAAATGTTCTAAATCTAATTTTGATGAAGGAGAAAATCCTTTTCAGAAGGAAAAATAAATGGGGTAATATCTCAAACAAGGAGAGTGACTATAATAGTGGTTTCTCATGAGAGTGGTCTTTTGTTGGATGAGATTTGCAGAAAAATGGGTTATGTTTCAGGATATTTAGATGCACTTGGGGATATTTCCTTTGTTATAATGTTTGGAGGATATGACTATATTTGATGGTGAGTGGGTTTGGGTGTAGATTTGGCTGTGAGTAGTCAATGTAAGGATGCTTTATTATTACGTACTCCTGTGGAGGAGGTTAGTGCACAGAATGTAGGTGCCCAAAACCTTCTGGACGATATAGGTTTGTGGCTGGGACGCTGGGGGATAATTGGGGGAATGAAGTTCGATTGGATGGGGTTAAACAGAAAGTGACTAATGGTCACTGGGAGCCAGCAAGATTACAGAGCTCTATTAATTACAAAGGGAAGGGCTTAAAGAGGGGTTTTCTTAATTAAGGGTTTCTTTTCTTAAAGTTTTTTCCCTCTTGTTTTCTTTTGTATTTTTTGCTTTGACCTTCTCTTGTCCTCACATAGGTTGTAGTTCTCTCTTTTCTATATCTTAATATATTTATTTTGCTACAAAAAAAAATGTGCACATATATCTTAGTTTCTTTTGCAATGCATTTTTGAATTTATAAGAAATATGTAAGCTTATGATTTGTAAAGTCACTTTGCTTTACCGGTTTCTATGTATAGTTCACATGTCTTTGTTATAGCTGACAAAAATTTTCTGCTTCTTCTATCTGCCTCCTCCCCCCCAAAAAGAAAAACTTTGTGGTAAGATTGCTTATCATGATTTCATGAGAAAATATATCATTTTGTTTCATGTGTGTGTGTGTGTGTGTGTGTTTTTTTTTTTTTTCTTTCGTAGGTGTTTTGTATATTATATCCTGAATCTTTTAATTGAAGTTGACAATAAATATTTTTTTCTCAGTTAGTTGTGGAAAGAATGCTTGCATCTGAAGGGATAAAAAGGGTTGATTTAAGTAGAGATGAGTTCATTAACCGAGTTTGGGAATGGAAAGAGAAGTATGTCTGCCCTTCTCGGTTACATTCGTTTTAATCAAGTTTCTTACAGAATTTTTATTCTCTCTGTGCCTCTCTCTCTGTTTTTTATGCTGCGTGGTGCCCCTTGCAAATAAAATAAATTACAGAAAATCTAATTATTATTATCTGAGTAGATTGTGTATTTCAACTCAGCAAAGCCTTTGCCCTAATTATTTTGGTAAAGAACTAGATTAATCTAGTTATGTTGGTCTTCACTATCTGGTGTCATACTCTCATTTAAACCCTATGCATATTAGCCCACCCCACATTCTCTGGGTCTTTGCCTTACCCCTGCTGCACATATAACTTGTTAGGAGACTGCATGAGAGTGCATGGTTTTGAAATGCGGTAGTCAGTAGCCCGTAGTGCAGTGGTTTTGAATAGCGATGGTCAGTAGTGTCCGTTACAGTAATGGGTGCAGCAGAGAGCAGGAGTAGTCTGTCACATAGTGGGAAGTGGGTGTAACAACCATTAATTTTGTTTCAAGTACACGCAAACTTATCTATGTTCGTTTATTTGCATGTTTTAAGTTCTTGACCCTTCTTGTCTAATTTTTTAATGTATAATTATTTTAGTTCAACTTACTAATATTGTTTAGCAAGGGCAATAAATTCTATATTTGTTTTAAACTGCTATGTGACAGAACATTTATGCGTGTTTTTTCACTTCCCATTAATCTAATGGGTGATAACTGATAAATAGATTAATTTATGTTTTTTATTTTGATTGTAGGATTGTAGTCTCTTCTTTTATGGTTTCTTTTCCAGAGGAGGATGTCTTATTATCCTCTTTTACATTCTTCCCTCTAATGAAATTGCCTTTATGGCCCTGGCTTGTAAATGGACTTTCACAAGCCACAAGAATATCTTCTAAAATCTTCTTTTTTCTATAAAATAAATAAAATTAATTAATTAATAAATTAAAGAAACATAATACACTAGCTTATAATATGATATATGGCATTAAAATATTAGGCACACAGAACATACAATAAATTAAACAAGTTCTACTATTTTATTAGTTAAAGTAATAAAAATCTAATAAATTCTTTAAGAAAAGTGGAAGGTAAAAGAAAGAAAATGAACAACTGTTGGCAGTTTGTGGAGAGGAATACCAAAGCATGGACAGTATTAATTAATTTGGATGAAACGTCGGATAAAGTGGCTATATTTTCAGAGAAATGATATAATCATATTGTCGCTAAACTGTTATCGTTTAGTTTGGTGACTCACATTACATGGTGGCAGTATTTGTTATTGTCAGATTGTGGGTTCATTCTTTCTGCTGCCTTAAAAAAATGCCTTATTTGAGTTTATTTTTATTTAATTTCAGGTATGGTGGAACCATTGCAAATCAGATTAAGCGGCTTGGTGCTTCTTGTGATTGGACTAGAGAACACTTCACCCTTGATGAGCAGCTGAGTCGTAAGACAGTGTTCTATTTAACATAAATTCAATCAGTGTAAAAATTGTCTGTGAGATTGTTTTCAATGTGACAAGAATTTGGTGTCAATTATGTTATGAAAGGGGTTTGTGTTAAGTTTATATATGTGCTTAGATGCAAAGATTGATTTTGACCTGCAATTTGCTGACATTTTCGTCATATTGCTGAAAGGATATTATTTCCATATGGGCTTTTGAAACTTTAATTACTGCATCCTATTGCTTTAACATGTTTTGTGAGTGGAATTTGTCATTTAGTGACTCATTGACTTACATGTTCTGATTTTGCGGCTTTTGATTGTTGCAGAGGCTGTAATTGAGGCATTTGTGAGGCTTCATGAAAAAGGCCTAATTTACCAAGGTATATGGTTAAGTTCCTTTGTGTTCTCATTTTTGTAGGCTTACTGGAATTTTCAGCATGGCCTAGACTCCTCATGGAGGACTTTTGGTCTGGGGAGTATCATTTTGCTGCTGAGATAATCGTATTTTTTTTTTTGGGTGGTTGATAGTTAAAACCAAGATTATTTTGATATCTACTTCATTCAGTTGTGGAGATATTGTCATAAAGAAGACCTATTTCTTTCCTTCTTGCCTCATCTCTCTGTCTATATTTTTGTTGTTTTGATCTTTTTATTCAGCTGTAAGCTATCTCATTTCTAATTTTATATTCGACTAAACCTTGGTTACATTGATAAAATTTTTTGTATTAAAGGAGTCATATTTATGCATGAGTTGTTGAAGTCGAGTAATATTATACATGATTGAGGTCACATTACATTTTTATTTTCAGATAAAGAGCGGAAATCATTAGATGGGAAATACTAGCTTCAAGAATTTTCCCCCCTTATTATTATAGAAGAAGACATGTAAAGAAAGAGAATGTACAATCAGAGCAAGGATACTAAACTGTCAAAAATGAAAGAAGGAAAAACAAAAGCAAAGAACAAAAAGAAAAAAAAAAAAAACATAAAAAATGAAATAAAAAGATAAAGTTATCCAATAAAATCCCTCTTTAATGCCTTCCATCATAATTTACTAAACACTTCAAATTCTCTAATTCCCTCTGACCCTTCTTCGCCTTAGGTTTATCACCGTCGTGCCTAACTTCATTTCCTTCATGAGCAGACAATGTGAGGCCCATGCTATCCAATAAATTCTAAGTTTGAATGTCTTTCTCAGCAGATTTTTGAAATGGAGTGGGTAAAATTCCATCTTTTACCTTTAGTTCTTTAGATCATCCTCAAAAATATTAATTCCATATAGACCTTCTTGAGGAGGAGTGGCACATAAGATAAGTCCCTGAGACAATCAGAAGAAGCGTCGGAAGAATACCCTTGCTGCTCTTGAATTTGATCAAAAAATAAACCCTTGTCACATTCAACATCCCTACTGCCTACGTTATCATCCTCCGGAACATACCCCCATTTCTTTCTCCTCTTGTATTAATCCTCTCAACATTTGGCTCCTCCATTATACTTAAAACATCTTTAGAATCTCTCTTATGATTTAATTTTTTTTTTTGAATTTTTTTTATCAACAGATAAATCCCAGTTCCCTTCAAAATGCTTCCTCCTTTCAATAGCCAATTGCACTTCCTTACAACGAGCATAAACCTTTCGACTCTTCAAATTATCTGAATTGACTCTTATTACCTGAGTTCCCTTTCAAACGACCAATAGAGTCTTGATTTTCACCTCTACAAGAATTAAATTCTTATTAGAAGATCCCCCAAACCCAATCCTGGAATCCTACCTGCTATCATTCTTCTCCAGAATAGGAGATGCATTACTCCCCCAAAAAATAGTAGAATTTTTAGCAACCCATCTGATTCCACCTCCCTCCCTTTTTGGTTTTCAGAGCAACTGCTTCTCTTCTCTTGTCCACCATAGATCTTGTTTGAAGGCGATAGTGTTTAACTGCATGCATCTTCTTCCGTTCTGAGGGGAGATTAATTGCCGTAGCCTCAGAGGTTTTCATGAGCAGGCCTTCTTTTTGACTGGACACCTGACTAAGCATTTGGGCCTGCCATTTGAATGGCCCAACTAAAATTTTTATCCTACTGACTTTTCTCTTCTCTAAACTAGCCAAATATAGAATCAAAATTCTGCTCTTGGGCTTCCTCAACCACCACTCCAATAGAAAATTTTAAAAGGCCCTTATTGCTCTCAAACAGCCAGCCCATGTTTATATTAATCATCAAAGACAAAGACCCTGGCCCAGTGTAGCTGCCCTTCATCTTCCCATTGCCCATGTAGAAAACCCTAGCTGCCTCTTGTCTAGCCTACTCTGCCAGAACCTCCTCCCTAGGCGACATGGATGGATTGTGCTGAGCTGTCGGCAGGATCTCCTCTTTCACCTTCCCTCTTAATTGAACATGCACCTCCTCTGGCACATCATTAAAATCGAGGGAACTCCAGTCTTGAAAATTGACAGAACTCCATTACTAGGAATCCGGCATGCACTAACCTTTGTAATTGAACAAACTCCATTGGCATCAGTTGTTCTTCATACTATCTGACTCCAGCATTGATTCTCATTACTCTTTTTAGTATCAACTCCATCAACGCTTGCCAGACAAACTGATGCCATCCATCACGTTTGGATCCTTTAGGGCGTAAGATAGAGTATCTTTTTCCTCTCCAACTGTGCCCTAATTCCAGAAACTTTCCTGCCCTTGTTGCTTAAATCACCATCCAATAATCAACAAAACCCACTTGAAAGCTATGAAAACCCTTGCTTACAATCCCAGCAAGAGATGAGGACCCCTGTGAAAAACATTTTACTGCAGCTGAAGGAAATCAAACCCACAAATTGTGCTGCCAACTCTTCCCAAGAACAAGCAAAGCACCAGCCTTCCCTACCTTCTTTCTGGCGGCTAGGAACGAACTCACAATGGCACCAGAGCACTTCTCAGGCAGTGTCGGAGTACTTCACATGCGGCATCAAGGTACTTCTCAGGCAGTGCCCGAGCAATGCCAGTGATGTAGTTCACTGTTGGAGCAATGTTGCCTCTAAGCGTTGAGTTGAGCAAAGACCCAAATACTGCGACCTTTTGAGAGAGAACTAAGAGGAGCTTCGGTTTGACCCTTTGAAAGAGAGTAGGATGCTTTGACAGAGAAGCAACTTTGAGCTAGCTAAGATTGTCTTCAAGAATGCCTGAGATGTCTGGCAAACAAGGCAATGAAGGCTGGGAGGAATGGGAGGCTAGGGGAGAGGTTTGATGTTGGGGGGGGGGGGGGGGGTCGTGAGCCCACTAGGGCTCGCCCCCTCCTCTCTTCCATTATTGCCTCAATATCAATTGCATCTTAATACATTTCTTATGCCATCATTTGCCTCTAGCTCTGTCATTATTTTTATTATTTTTATTTTTAAATTTTTAAATCTTCATAGTGAGTATATACTCTTTAGGGTCCGTTTGGTTGTGGAAAATGTTTTCCTTTTTCCAATTTTTAGTTTTCCAAGGAATTATAAAAAATTTAGTTTATTTTTTTTGATTTTGGGTCTTGAGTTTGGAATTATGTGAATTTAAAAGAAACTCTATACATAATCTAAAAAAATTAATGTACAATATCTGAATTCCATGCTTCCATATGCAAAATAAGTGTTAGAAATATAGGAAAAATATGAAAAGATGTTCTCCAATTTTTCTATATAAATGTGGAAATTTGGTAAACAAAGTAACAATTTTTATAATTATTGGAAAAATTATTGATGAAAGTAAAACTATTTCCACAAGCAAATATTGCAAAAACTGTTTATTGTTGTTTACTTGTTTCCTATAGATATTGTAAAAATGAAAAATTAGCTGACTTTTTTGCAATTTTTTGTAAAACAAATTTGGAAAATGAAAATTGTTTTTCACAACTAAACGGGCCCTTAGATTTCCAAATCAATGAATATGTGAAAGGAGCTGTAGTAGACTCACGAGTCAGGTAGGAGAAAAGATTTACAGTAGAATTCCCCCTAAGGATCTAAGCTCCAACTCTTTTATCACTCCTCAATTGAACATGAAAAAATCTGAGAAACCTGGTCTATAAAGCAAACTATCTCTTTAAGATTTCTCTCAGAATGGAAGTTCTCACTTCCCAGAATGCCCATCTTCTCACAAAAGAGGAAATTCTGACAGGAGTGTCATGAAGATTAGATAAACAGAAAAAGATGATGGACTGCTAGCCAAAGGTATCTTCACCACCCAATGATCCTCTCAAAAGCCAATTTGCTCCCCATTACCCATGCATACTGGACTTGAGGAAGGAGTGAGTAAAAAATCTCATATACACACTTCCAAGGACTCAAATAAGTAATGTTAATTCCCACTTTAGCATCCCCTACCTGTTCTGTAGTATTCCAAATGTACTGCAAATTTACCTTATGCCAAAGAGAATTAGGTTCTAGAAGAAAGCACCATAACCATTTCCCTACCACATTGATTGTCCCCCAACCTACAAGATGATCTCTACTACGGTACTACCCTCTCCCCCACTTGACCATAAGAAATCCCTCTTTAACTTCTAAAACCTCCATGCCAATTTCACAGGGATTCTAAAAAGAGAAAGGTAATACATATTGATGGAAGACAGACAAGTGTTGATAAGGGTTATGCGATCCCCCTAAATTGAAGAAAGCTTCTCCTTTCCACTGTCCAATTTCCTAGCCACTTTTCAAAAATAGGGTCCCAAAGAGTCAGCATTGGGATTACCACCTAAATAAATAATAGGCAAACTCAAAATGACACAACCAACTGGACTAGCAAAAGGATCCACGTTAAGGACCCACCGGACTTTAGAGAAATTAATTTTCAGCTCGGATGCTTTATCGTGTAAGATAGCCAACAAACTAGAGAAGTAGCCCATGTTATCCGATAGGAAGAGAATGGCATCATCTGCAAAATGATGCAAATGTCATAAACTACCTTAAGCGCCCGTCCACCAACCCTTTATCTACAACTCTCTCAATCATCCTAATCAAGACATCAACCATAATTGGAAAGAGAAAGGGAGGAAGAGGATCTCCCTGTCTTAGACCTGTGGCCATACGAAACCAAGATTTAGCCTTGTTGTTCACTAAGATAGAAAAGAACATAGAAGACAGGCACCCTCTGATCCTTTTCCTCCACCTTAAGCCAATACATTTTCTAATTATTAAAGGTTGATTTACATTGTTTACGCACGTCCTAACAGCTAAAGCTTTTAGGTAAGGTGGTAGCCTAACATGGTATTAGAGCTGGTTACTAGGAGGTCTTGGGTTCTAGTCTTGTTGTATGCATTTATTGTGTGGTGTTTACAAATTATTGAATTCCCAGTAATGGGTGTTAATTATTGTTTGTTTATCTCTTCATGTGCTATAAAGCTGCACAATGTGCACTTGCAGGGGAGTGTTAAAGCTTGATATACATTGTTGACCCTCAACCTAACAGCTTAAGCTTTTAGGTAAAGAGGTATCTGACATTATCCATAACCTTTTCCAAGAAACTCTAGCTCACCCTGTTATAAGCTTTCTAAAAATCCAATTTCAAATTATGATACCTTTTGTTTGTTTGAACAGCATCTTCAATCACCTTATTAGCTATCAAGGCAGCTTTGAGGATTTGTCAATCACCTGTAAAAGCACTCTGGCTATGAGATATAGTAGCCTTCAGAACTGTTGCCAATCTCTTAGATAACACCTTAGTCAAAATCTTATTGACCTTAGTTACCAAGCTATTTGGTCTAAAGTTCTTTACTTTAACCGTGCAATCCTTTTTGGGCACTGGGGTGATAAAGGTAAAATTCATACTCCTCCACTAACTTCATTGTGAAAGATTTCAAGAAAAACTTTGAGAATATCTCCCTTCAAGGTCTCCCAAGTATCCTAAAAAATGCCACAGTAAAGCCATCTGCCCCAGGAGCCTTCTCTCTATCCATTTCAAAAACTGAGTTCTTTATCTCTTCTTCCTCAAAAGGTTTCTCTAACTAAATGATTTTATCTGCTGATGTAGGACACGAATCCAGCTCCTCAACCATGGCTCTTCTCTCATCCTCCTTTAAAAAGAGGTTCATGTAAAAGTCAGTAATCACAGCTGCAATACCAAGAGTCCTAACCTCTCTCCTATCATTGTAATGTTCTTTAATGAAGTTTCTTCTTCTCCTACCAATCACCACCCTATGGAAAAGTCTAGAGTTACTCCCATTCCTAAACCAATTCATCCTAGATTTCTGCATCCAACTCATCTCTTCTTTTGAAACAACTTGTTCATACTCATTGGACTAGAGTCTTCTACCATTCCTCCTTAACCATTCTATCAACCACACCTAGTTCCTCAAGAATATCTTTATTTTATTTTATTGAACATCACCCAAAACTATCTGTGTTCTAGATTTTTAACTTCCCTTGCATATACCTCAATCTTTTCATAAATCAGAAACCTTCCCAACCTTCCAAAGTGCATTCCCCCATCAATTGCTAAGCAAACTCCAAGATAATTCATGATAGCAGACATATTAACGAACTTTAATTTATTTTCTATAAACTAACTGAAAACCCATCTTAACCATAACCTTATGCAAGAAAACCCAGCTCGCCGTTTCATAGGCTTTTTCAAATCCAATTTAAGAACTCCCCTCCCTCCTCTCTTCCTAACATCCTCAACCTCCTCATTAGCAACCAAAGCTACATCTAAAATCTGTCCTTAATGAAGGAAACCTGCTCCAAAGTAATAGTGCACCTGACACCTCTCCAAGCTTCTTGGACAATACCTTGGACAAAATTTTGTAAAGGTTCGAAAGTCCCTCACCCTCCTAGAACGCTCATTCTTAGGAACAAGAGCAATAAAAGTAGAGTTCACACTCTTCCCCCCACCACATTATGACAGAACTCATGAAAAATGCTTCACAATATCCTCTCAAATAACCTCCCATTTACCTGGAAGAGTGCTGTCGTAAAACCAAGAACATGGTTTTAAATAACAGCCATGGTCTGTGACTGTTATGTAACGTCGTTACGTAACGTTTTTTTGCGTTCTCAATACTGTTACACACTGTGAAATAGGCGGGAAGAGAAATCAAGGTTGTAGTGGCCGTTACGGACTACGACCATTACGTTAAGGCGGTTACCGCCATAATGTAACCGCTATAGGACTGTTGCGCCAAAAAAAAACTTTTTTTTTTTTTAACTTTTTCTTCTCACTTTTGTTCCCCCCCCCCCCCCCCCCCCCCCCCCTCCTCTCATAAATCATTTTCAATATACTATATGGCGAGAGGGGTAAAAGATTATAATGAGGATGATAATGATAAAAAAATTACTATTTTTTAAATACTCACAAGAGATGCATTAATTAACAATTTGAAAATACTAACTTGTTAGGAAAATATTTTATTTTTATAATATTATCAATTTGATATTTATGTTCTATATATTTTCAACTTCAACCTTCATTCTTTTCTAGTTATTGTATATTTGTATTTTTCGTATGCCGTATGTGTCTAATAGATTAATGGTGTGTATAATGTATTTTTTTTTTATTAATTAAGTTAGCACACATGAGAATTTATGATGCCTAAGAACAATGAGAAGTATAAATATGCACACAGACACTATTTTTTCTGTCAATGCTGTCAATGGTTGTTTAAAACAAATGTAAACTTCTTGCCCTTACAAAACAACTTAGTTAGTTGAACTAAAGGATCCAAAATACACTAAAACTCTTTCTTAGAAGGGTTAAAAGCTTAAAACATGCAAATACACTAATATGCACAAGGTTTTGCATGCTTGAAAAAAATTCATGGCCATTACACTCGCTTCCCATTATGTAATATACGCTACTTCCACTTCCCGTTACACCTGTTTCCATTATGTTACACTACCTGCTACTGCAATTTAAAACCATGACAATGAGGGCTAGAGGCTTTATCCTTCTCAATCTCAAATGCTGCCCCCTTATTGTTGTCTTCTATGTCAAAAGGATGCTCTGATCAGACAGCCAGGTGCCCACTCTAATCAAAAGCCTCCATTGCTGTCAATTCTCAGCATTCAACTTCCTATAGAAATCCAAAATTGTCCCCCACCGACACCCAAAAAAAAGAAAAAAGAAAAAAAGAAGACTGTATAACATCTTGCACTATGCACCCTAGATCGAGCACCAACTCATGAATAAAGCTTTTCCTCTTCCTTCCATTAGCTACCCTATGAAAAAATTTTGAGTTATAGTATGCTCTTTCACCTACTTAATCTTGGATTTCTACCTCCAACTAATATCCTCTTGAAAAAGGATCACCTCCAAATCCTTACTATGGTTGATCATTCTAGCCTTGTCCTTTGCTTTGGCCAAACCACATCCCCCAATCTATTCAAATGCTCAATCTCCTCTTGAATACCTTTATTTCATTCTTTTATTTTACCTAAATTTTCTTTATTCTCCTCTTTCAAATTGTTCTTCACAAGCTTCAATGTTTTCATAAATTTAAAAATTGCCTTCTCTTGTGTAGCGGTCTTGGGGCCAACTCTGATGAGGTATTGTTTGCTTTGGCCGCTAGCCTCACAAGTTTGTTCTATAAAAGGCGCCTCACACAGTTGGAGCCGAAACCATCTTCATTAGCCTAAGATCTTCTTAGTACATGTATGATGTGGGACCGTGATAGGCTCTTCTGTTCGATTTTTGACATCCTCTTCAGGGTGATCTCCCTAGTACACATCCGATGTAAGACCGTGACAGGCTCTCTCGTCTGTCCAATGTGGGTCCGTGACACCTTGTGTGCCATATTCTTTGCTCTCCACCAGGTCTACTCCATCTCCATATTTAGAGTGCATAAACCATATATTTTCAAGTCTAAAACGAGTATGGCACCACCACAAGCCTTAGATAATGGTCCAAATTAGGTCTAATTAAAACCTTGTGAACATTTGGAAACATATCTTCCCAAACAATAAACAACAACAACAAATCAAGCCTTAAGTCCTAGTAGGTGGGGTTGGTTGCGTGAATCTTTTTTTTTCCAATTATATGATCATAGGCAATTTCCTTCAAAAAAATTAGGGCTATTAGATTCTTACTCACTATCTCATTCCAAACTATTTAGATCTATCCCTACACCTTCTACTCACTATCTTAATTTATTTTTTAACGTTATACGTTCATTTACCTTAGCATTCTCATCTCAACAACTTTTTCTTTTTTGATATCTACACAATCATTAGTGAACAAAAAACTATCATATGAGAGGAAGCTAGCGTATCTCTCAAAACTACCCAAATAAATGACAATTAGCCAAGGCACATCCCTAAGATCACAATCCCAAATAAAAGCATCAAACATCCTCATACTACTGGTCACCCTTGAACCTCCTAATTTGTCACTAGAGGGCTGAATGACATTTATACCATCTCCTACCCCCCAAACAACCCAATACAGGCTATGACACACAAGAAGCACACAGCAGGCCCTTACGCATGTAAATCCCCAATCCCTCGAATTCCTTAATTCTATCAAAACATACAACAATAAGGACTCAACCACACACTCCTCATTAGACGTTAATCTAGCATCACGCAATATTGTTTGCATTCCCTTGGAATGCACAAGAGGAAGGGAAAAACACCAAATCTCCGAATTTAGGCTCCACAGTACCCTTAACGAAAAGTACATACACCACCCTAGTTTTAGATTCCTGTATGAACGCAACATCTGGAGAAACTCTATGGACTCTTTCACCACTCGATGCTTTCTAGCATCCCGTAGCCCCAGAACATTCCAAGACAGAAGCCTCATCTAAAACCAGTAACCTTACCCAAACTCCTACCTCTCTTGTCGTAATTAACAGAAGACATAAGTCTATCTAACTGAACCATCTTTAACCAGAAAAAGCAAACTGAGTGTGGGAAAACCTTCCCTACCTGCAGTAATCCTCCAAGCAGCCTAAGGTATCACATCTAAAAAGCTTATTACTTTAAATCCATCTCTGATGGTATCAAAGGTCCATTTCCATGATTTAATCTATATTGAATCTTAATATTGGAATAGCTTATATAGCCATAATTCAATCAGGTCCACTTTAATTGATTTCTCATTTTTGGGTCTAACTGGATTTACTTTGGCATTTTTTTTTATTTTTTATTTTAATAAATGACGTCTAATCTATGTGAATTTGCTGACTTGAGTTAAAACTTTGGTTGCAAAATATTTTTAATTTCTGTACAGAATATGCTCCTCTATTAATTTTGAGTCCCTGGATATATCTATCCTTGAAGATTTTATTATGCTATGTAAAGACACAGTTTGATGCTTTCTTGGTGCTCCTGACTTTTGAAACTCGGAGGAGCACTAGCCCTGATTCTTGGCTCTGAGCTTGATCTCACTCTTGCCTTTGCTTTTTTTTTTTCCTCCCCCCCTTTTAATATTTCCTTATAGAAATAATAGAACTGTAATTTGTGAGAGAAATCTTTTGCCTTTCTAGCTATTGCCTCAGCATCGCCCTCACTTTTTCCTCCTTCCTAAAATTCTAAAAGGCTTGGTCAATTTTCAATACCAGGAGGATAGAAGCTAAATTGTTGCTTCTGTGTCGTCTGGAACAATTACAATGAAGACTAAGATTTCCTCATTCTAAATTATTGAAGTTGCTTTTTTGTGTTATTATCATATGTTATAAGCAATTGTTTGATGTATGGTTGATAACTGTGCTTGACCTGTATTTAATTTGCTTTCAGGGTCTTATATGGTAAATTGGTCTCCTAGTCTACAGACTGCAGTATCAGACTTGGTATGCTTTATTTTGTCTAATAGAGAGTATGAATCACTGCTTTTGTCCTGACTAACTTTTGACGTAAGCATTCTTGATTTGTGCTAAGGAAGTTGAGTATTCTGAAGAGCCTGGTACTTTATATTATATTAAGTATCGTGTTGCGGGAGGTTCAAGGTAATTACAGTGGATTTGTACAACCTTCTCAAGAATTTGCATTAGTTCCATTCAGTGCTACATGCTAGTTTTCTGATCCATAAAATGCCAAGTGCGCAGGTGCATTTTTGATAGTCCGCCATTTTAGTGGACATTTGCAAAGCGCGTAGCGGCCAGAATTACTCAAGGCATTAGAACCTATGTTGTTTCTTGAATTTATATAATGAGTCGTATATTTTCGTCAACTAAGAGGAACCAAACTCGTTAAATCCATTGCCACTTAAGTATAGTTTACTCCCTTTGAATGATGAGAAGGAACCGATTTAGGTTGCAGCAAAAAGTTGTTTGCTCCCCATAGAAAAGTAGCTCTTAAAAAGGAGAAGTTTATCTCTAAGTGATTGAAATGATTAAAATATTTAACCTTGCTGATATGTTTAGATGGCTATGTTTAGCAACCATTTAACCTAAAAGCTTAAGCTTTTAGGTTGTGGCCAACAGTCTATATCAATCCTTAACATTCCATGCATGCAGCCTGATTGCATGTGGAGAGGTGTGCAAACAATAAATCACACCCGTTGTTTGGAGGTGTCATCATTTTCTGGAGGCTTACTTGTTACTGGTTTTAGAGGCTTTAGGAGGAAAAAGAATGGAAGGATTGTGGGGTTCTGAAGTCTTTGCAGTTGTATGTATAATTTGATTGCAGACAAATGGTGGAACTTTTCAAGGTCATGCTACATCTATTGATTTGATTTGGGATAGTAATTTTTTTTTCTCTGTGTGGTCGTCCATCCAGCATGATTGGTTGGCTCTATTAGCCTGAGTTTTTTTTTTTTTTTTTTTTATGCTTCCTTTTATTGTTGTTCTTTTCCTCTAAGAAATTACAAAAGTGTGAACGCAAATTGAACCAATGGGACGAGAATCAAGCAATTATAAATTAAAAATAATCATTGAATGAAATAAAAGATTAAATGGACTATGGGATTGATTTGTGTGTTATTTGAGGTGATAAAGGTATAAGGGGGAAAATTAGAAATTATAACTTTATTTCAAGTCTGATGATTGCGAGTTCCAATTTTTTTATTTTTTATTTTTTTGGTTATCTTCTGTTGGTTACCCATTCAAAAAGCAAGCTATTTGTATGCACACATGACCTCCCCTTGTCTTAAGTCTTGGACAAAAAGGTTGGACCAAAAGAAAATTCCAGTGACCTCTTTTAGCATTCTTTAGTTAATAGAATCCTGAATGATTTAAAAACATTTTCCTGTGCATTGTCAGCCAGTTACTTTTATGCATTATAAATAATGTTCAGCAACCATATAAGGTTTGCTTACTCATCCACTTATACTGGATACTTATACATCTCTAAGGAATGAGTGAATTTATTTATTTATTATTATTATTTTTCTCTTGTTGTATCTTTCTCATCTCTCTCTGATATTCTCTTTGTTTATCAACAAAAAAGGAGCGACTTTCTGACAATAGCAACAACACGCCCAGAGACTTTATTTGGTGACACAGCTGTTGCAGTGCATCCTGAGGTATATTGCCAGCCTTGAATTTGTAGTTAGGAGATGGACAAACAGGTTACTTTGAATTGCTTGATTTTAATGTCAAATTGCCATTATATATTTCATTCACTGAATTTCAGTTTTGGTAATCCTTTTTTAAAAAATGATGGCTCTTTTTTATCCCATTGAAAGTAATTTTCATGATGTAACTTTTTAACTGAGCAGGTTATGTCCAAGTTGTTTAGGTTGTCATATTTGCAGAATCTATTTCTTTTGAAAGGATAAGGCTTCCAAAATGACTTTTGCTTTTGTACAGAGGATGAGTTTTGATCTGCCTATAATATTGAAATTTTTTGGAACTAAAAAAAGAAAAGAAAACTTTGAGTTTGTTCAGTATCATTGTCAAAATTTTGAAAAACATAAATCAGAAAATCAAAAAATTGGAAACAAAAACTGGAAAACAAAAGAAAAATTTCTTTGTTTAGGATTTAGGGCCCCTCTCAAAAATCTTTGATCACTCAAATCCCTTGGATCTCTACAGTTACTTTGTTCCCAAGGATCTCTGGGATCTCTTTCAAATTCGGCTTCTCTTCCTCAGCTCTATGTTCAGATAGTGCAAGCAAGGGCAGTGACGGGGAGCAATGCAGCAGAGTAATGATGGTTCTGGCACAAGTATTGTAATGCAACAGTGTTGCTTGACCTTGACCTCCTTTGCAGTTCATCACCATCAGCCCCTACAAATCTGAATTGATTAAAAGAAAAAAATGAGAGGGATTGAGTCTTCGCTGTAATTGGTTGTTGCTTCCAGAGTTGAGGTCTTCACCCTTAACCCTTTTAGATGAGGAGGGAATATAAAAAAGAAAAGGGAAAGTCTTGCAAGCAGCTACATGCTGCAAAAATAGATTAAAAACGCATTGTTGTTCTCAATATTGTGTATTGTGGGGTAGAGGGTGGGAGTTGTGGTTCAAATTATTTGAGAGGGTAGGTGTAACCGTATAAGGAGTGATAGGTTCTTCCCTCTCGAGGGTGGCTGGGAAAATTCTTTTCTTGTGGGATGCTTGTTCTGTTAATAAAATTGCTAGTCTTGTGTTTGTGTGTGTCTCTCTTTTTTTTTTCCTCTCTCTCTCTCTCTCTCTCTCTCGTCTTGGTTTTATTGGGAGTGAAAGGTAGGGATCAGTGGTGGTTTTTTCTGGTCTTGATCCCACTAAGCCCACTTTTAGCTCATAGTTTTGGGATGACTTATTTATTATGTATGGCTTTTGCAATATTGGATGGGTGTTGAAGAATTGGGCAAATGGAAGACCTAATCACAATAGGTCTCTCCTCTATACCCTGGCCAACATAACACTAGCACATACTCATAATGCTAAATGATTAAAATGACCATGAACACTCCCTTTAACATGAGCACCCCCAAGGCTTTAATAAGTAATTCAGCAAGCTACAAAATTAGGTGTCACATGAGTGGCTTTTGTTTTGTTTTTTTTTTTGTTTTTTGTTTTTTGCGATAGAAACAGAAATGCATTAGGTAAAGAAAGAATGTACAATCGGGAGAAAGGACATCTCCTTAACGAAATCTGAAAATCCCCAGAAAACAAAACAAAAAAAAAAGAAAAAAGAAAAAGAAAAGAGTACACAAGAAAATACAGCAAACTCAAATCAGCACGCCCTTGAAGGGACTTCCAATCCCGCTGAACATCTGTCAAACACATCCTCTTAAAATTTCCATTGCCCATGCGCCGGAAAAAAGCCATAAAAAAGCATTTTCTCCCACATCAACAAATATGGGATCTTCTTCCCTGAAAAAAAATATGTAGATTACGCTCCTTCCACAAGCCCCATAGCACTGCAAATAAGGCACAATTCCATAAAGCAATACCTTCCTTCCTTCTTCCAAACCCCACAAAAGGTATTGCCAAGAACTCCTCCACTTTTCTCGGACAAGCCCAGCTTTCTCCAAAATAATTAAATAACTTATTCCAAACCTTCCATGCAAAATCGCAATGCAAGAAAAGATGAGAAACATATTCTGAACATTCAAAACAAAGCATACATATGTCGGGGGATAGAGCCTTTAATGGTCTCCTCTTCTATAGCAAGTCATAGCTATTCATTCTATTAAGCACAACCAACCAAAAGAAAATGCTTTGATTTTATGGTGGATTTTGACCTTCAAGATTATTTTGTAGAGTGGAAAGGAATGATCGGTACCAACCAAGAAATCAAAGAAAAAGTTGCACAAAAAAACACTCAAGGAATCCAACAACCAAGATCAGCTGTCATCCTCGGAAGACATTGTACAGTTGTTCAACATAACCAACAAAGAAGATAATTCAATAGTTTCTCTATCATTTAAGGCTCTCCTAAAACAAAAATCCCAAGAAGGTAGAGTGCCTAAATCTACAATAAAAGAAGAAATGGGATCATTTTGCCTTGAGCTCAAACGAAACAAGCGAGGAAAAGAGGTGACCAGAACAACATTCCATAACCATGTATCTTTACAGAAAAAGAACGTTGTAACCCTTACCCATCACAAATTTGGTGTGGGGAATAAAGAGAAGATAAATTTGGGAAATAGCTTTCCACGGGCTTTTCAAAGAACATCTAGAGCCTAAATTAGTATCCCACCCATTCCCATCAAGTCCAAATTTATTTTTGATATCTTTATACCAAAAGGAGGAAACTTCTAACGGGAACTGCAAAAGCCATTTAGCCAAAAGAGTTGTGTTCTTGGACACCAAATTTCCAAGACCCAAACCACCCTCTCTCTCTACATACCACTTCCCAATTCACTAAGTGATTTTTAAAACCCCCCATCCTTGACCACAAAAAAGTTCTCATAATTTTCTTAATCTTACTAGTGACTCTCATTGGGATTTTAAAAATAGACAGAAAATACAACGGAATACTAAAAGATGGGCCTAAATTAGAGTAATCCTCCCTCCTGGAGCAAGAAGGGCTCCCTTCCACCTATCTAACCGCTTGGACACTCTCCACCAGCGGATCCCAAAAACTAGGTACTCTAGGATTGCCCCCCAAAGGAACCCCTAAATAGGACATCGGCCACCCCAAAACTGCACACACAACTTCCGAGGCTGATTCCCTAACACTCTTTATAGGCACATTGATAGCCGCAATTCCACTCTTTCCCATATTAATTTTCAACCCCTATACCCTTTCAAAAATTTGAAGAAGACCTACCATATTTAGAAGTTAGAACAGAAGACCTATGGTCCTCTAGGAAAAAATTAGTATCATCCGCAAACTGAATGTGAGAAACCATAATCTCCTCCCTGCCCACTTTAAGATCTTTCAGTAAACCCCTATCCACCGCCTTACCAACCAACCTTTTCAAAACATTAGCCACTAAAACAGACAAAAAATGATGAAAGAGGATCCCCTTGTCTAATCCCTCTCATGGCCCTAAACCAAGATTTAGGTTCCCCATTCACTCACCGAAAAATTCACATTATACATGCACCTTTTCATCCATTTACTCCATCTTTCTCCCAACCCCTTCCTCACTAAAATCTTATCCAAAAAAATTCCAACTCTCTATCATAAGCTTTTTCAAAATCCAACCTAAAAAAAAGCCCCCTTTTCTTCCTTCTCCTATTATCCTCAACGGTTTCATTTGCAATCAAAATTGCATCCACAATCTGTCTTCTCCCCAAAAATGTACTATGGGCCTTAGAAATAGTCCTATCAAGCACCACATCATAATCTATTAGCTAGCACTTCAGTGATTATCTTATAAACACTATAAATTAAGCTAATTGATCTATAATATGAATCTTGATGGACCTATTTTTCTGAGGCACCAAAGTGATGAAAGTAGAATTCATAATCTGCTACAAACCCCAAATAAAATTCATTAAAAACCTTCATAAGGTCATTTTTCACCATTGTCCCACAATCTTGATAAAAATTTAAATTAAAACCATTCGATCCAAGAGCTTTGTCCATCTCCATCCCAAAAACGGTGGCTCTAACTTTCTCTTCCTCAAAAGGCCTCTCTAACCAGGCTATCTTATCATCAGGGAAAGGATCCCACTCTAGTCCTTCCACCATCAGTCTACTCTCATCGACCTTAGAACACGTATTATAATAAAAATCTGTGATCTCTAAAGCAATTCTACTAGAGTCAGTGATTATAAGCCCCCTATCCACCTCCGTCTCCCTAATTAAATTTTTTCTCATTTTTTCCATTAGCCATCTTGTGAAAAAATTTAGAACTACAATCTCCATCTCCACTTAAACTTCATCTTTTGCCTCCAACTTCTCATTTCCTTATAGATTAGCTCTTCCGATTCATTTTTTAGAGAAATTCATTTAGCCTTTTCTTCCCTCGAAAGGGTCACTCCTTCCGTTCTTACTCTTCCAAATCTCCTATGATTGTAGACTTTTTAACCCTAATATCTCTGAACACCTCCTTGTTCCGTACTTTCAGTTTATCTTTCAACCTTTCAACTTCTTCATAAATTTAAACCACTCTCAACCCCTTTCCTTGTCCTCACTCCACGAATTCCTAACCAAGGATTGAAAAGAGCCATGGTCTAACCACATATTGAATGAGATTATGCACAAGTTTGAAGACAGTGGCAATCAACTTCGATGTCTTTTGTCTGCTAGGAAAGATCGGGTGGAGGCAATATGAATAGTAGCTTGGTTATCACGCATCAACTCAATAGACTGAGAATGTGAAAAAATAATTCTTCCAACATGTTCTTCAGCCAAACAAGTTCACATGTGATCTATACTTTGGCTTAACATTTGACGTCTTGACCTTGCCAACATAGTTCATTCTTTGCACGTCCAAAAAACCAAATTACCACCAATAAATGTACAATATTCGATTATGGATCTATTGCTCGAAGGTAACTTGCCCAGTTTACATTTATATATCTTTACATTTATTTATCCCTTGATACAAGTGTGGCCCTGATCCTGATGTAAGACACCTCTCTTAGGTCACTTTTAAATATTTTAAGATGCGTTCATCCTGGTGACTTGTTCTTGGAAAATTAAGAAAATGAATCATAAAAGTTGTTGCGAAAGGTATATACCGTCGAGTGACCATGAGACAATTCAACTTCCCACAAAGTCTCCCCCTTAACAAGTCACCCATATCTAGCAGTAAGTTACTATTAGGATTTATGGGTGTATTAACAGGTTTGGGTCCTATCACTCACCTTATGAGGACACTGCAAGCTTACATGGTCTTTTATGGTCATTTTGAGGCCATTCACATAGCGACTAACCCTTTAAGCATTGTTTTTAGCAAGATTGCCCTTTAATGAAAGCCTATGAAACTCTTGGGTGTACTCCTTGACTGGATTCCCATGCTGCCTCAAATTTTGAATCCTTCAGCACAAGGTTTGCTCATAACCCAGGGGAAGGAATTGAGCCTTCAGCTTCTCTTTCATCTTATTTCATCTTTTGATTTTCCTTTCCCCCAGTTCTCACGATCATTGAGATGATGTTTCCACCAAGTAGAAGCAGGTCCCCTGAGCTTTGCTCCCACAAGCTTTACTTTCCTTTCTTTCAGCACATCTTTCCATTCAAAATAAGTCTCAATGCTATCAACCTAGTCAAAGAATTCTTTGGCTTCCATGTCACCGCCAAATTCTGAAATATTTACTTGTGTACCATACTCTTTGGAATTTGGTAGAGCACGTACAATGCTAACTTCCCATCTTGGAGGCCTTTCATTTTGTCGTGCAGGCCTTTCATTTTCAAAACTCTCATCATCACTAGAGCTGTCAATTTCAGCCTCAGATTGCTCATTTATTGTATTTCTTGCTCTTCTAACAAAATCATATTTATTATCGCCGTCATTTTTGTGGCCTTGATTGGCCAATAGCTTGTGTAACAGCTGAGTAAGTTGTCTTACTTGTTCCTGCAACTCTCCAAACATCTCAATGGTCGCATAACTACCTGTATGGCCCTCATTTCCTCTTCCATCCCTTGCAGCCATGAACTTACAAGATTGAGCTTGCTTTGATATCAATTTGATGAAAATAGGTGTAGGAATATAAGAAAAAAATCATAAATAAAGATTGATATTTCAGAACAGTGTTTTAGCAGCCTTCTTGACTCAAGTAACTACTAAATCTGTAAAATAACGGCAATATGACTGCTGTGAATTTCAGTTTAGCAAATAAGACAATTTCTAGGCATAACAGCAACTTATCCTCAAACCTGTGCCTGTTTTGGCACTGTTCCAGAGCTTTAACAGTGGCTTTTTGCTAGCCTCTTGCGCCTTTTGCAGCGATGTACGGACTGGTAGGCGCCGCAGGTTTGAATCCTCAACACCTTCGCCTCCAAATCTTCATAACCCCAGCTGGTCTGGAGCTGAGCTTTGTAGAGAAATCTTCTGAAAGATAAATGTCATGCCGCCACAAAAGTTGCCTTCCTTGCATGAGAGGCAACCCATAGTTAGATTTTTGACCATGGATAATTTGCAAAGAAGGGCTCTGTCAGTAGCCAACAGATGTCCACTTTGCATGGCTGATGCAGAATCTGTTGAGCGCTTCCTCCTTCGCTGCACTTCAACTAGGAATCTCTGGAATACGGACTCTGATCTGACAAAGGTGGGTTATCACTAACTTTGTGGGAGTAGAATTCTGGGCCAGGAAAGGTATTCAGGCAACAAAGGAGAGGAGAAAGGTTATGTCCGTCATTCCCCTTGCAATTTAATGGTGTGTTTGGAAAGAGAGGAATAGGCGAGTGTTCAAAAATTCAACTTCAGCAATCCAAAACAACAAAGAACCAATGGTTTACTGCGGTCAATAGCTGGCGTTGTAGGACTGTTGTTAATGATTACAGTGTAGTCTTTGATTTGTGTGACACCCTTCAGGGTGCTTGATTTACTGCAGCATGGGCTGGCATTCGCTTGATGCCTCGTCAATAAAGTCTCCTTTACTAAGCAGAAAAAATGCCAAAAACCTCCTGAAGAAGTGGCTGAAGATTCTTATTTATGCTATTTCTAAGTCTTCCAAGAGAAACTAAATCCTATTTTGCAAATAACCCCTCTAGAAACCACTTATCTTCTAAAGCACCACCAGAAATAACACCCGTCACAAAAATACCTCTAAATATTATAAGTTGAGTCCCCAAAGCTAATTTGATCCAAATAAACCCCAAAATTATGAAATTACAAAAATACCCCTAGAACCCATAAATAACAACATTTGACATAAACAGATAATCAAATTAAGATTGCAGAGTTGCATCATTACTTCACTATTAAGATGATAAATGATGTGTGTAATAAAACCAGAATTGTCCAGATTGTGATGTAAAATAAATATTTCTAAAACTGAATCAGAAAAGAAGAACGTGAAGACGAAGAAAAGAAAAGGAGAAGAAAAAATAAGGGAATTGATCTGTAGGGAGAGTTGCTTATTGTTCCATCGTTTACTTATCTTTTATTCTAAACATAGAGCAAGACAGAAGATTGAGATACCCACCTGAACATTGATATTACGGTTCCCAAAACTGTCCCTACACTCAAGGTGAAGCATGCGAATCACCTGCCCAGCTTGGAACAATGCTATTGAAAGTTGAAACGTTCCTCTAAACAAAGTTTCAGGCTCCATTTGGATAGACCAAAAAATGCTTGACAAGAAGAGTGATTTAATTGATGTTAGATGCCGTGGTAGCATCTAAGGATTTGACAACAATTTGACTTGTTATGGCAGTAGATTGTGCAAATGATGGGGAGGATTCATATAGTGGACCCCACCTGATGGAATGTAAGTCGTGGTTGTTGTTGTTGACCTGCTGGATTGTAGTTTAACCACAAAGTCTGAGGAAACATGTCTTTCAAAAGTTTTCTATAGCTTGGACTTAATGTTTGGGGAAATGCCATATTTAATTTATATTCACTCTTCAAATTTAAATACTAAAGAAATTGATTTAAATACATCATCTATAACATATGAATGCTCAAGAAAACTGCTGCTATTCCCTTGTTGGCACTTGTAATTGTTGTTTAGCTGGATCCTTGACAAACCTGTGCCAAACTGTTCACCTCTTGATGGGATTGAATTCCATCAGACAGTTTCCCTCTTCCCAGCTGGTCCGAGATGGGGTTGGACTCCCATGGACAGTTCTTTGCTGGTAGTATTGATAATTCACAGCCAACTTCGATCTACATCATCCAAGTATTCCTTGAAACAATAAAATACTCTCAAAAGTTTGAATCCAATAAACCTCCCTCAACGCTGTCTAAATCAGCGAATTATAGTTGGTCAAACCAGTCATTCTATTTGGCCATTGACAATTTGGATTCTAGAGGATAATTTGCGCCAGAGGGCAACCCCAGTTAAAAATTTGACTGACTTGAGCTGTACCTTGGAGAAAAGGATGCATACCCAGCATATGTATTGGTTAGACTGGATGCAATTTTGTTTGTTGTTAATTGTTCACAATTAATTCACGAATGTGTTGGATTGGTATACAACAACAAGCCTTAAGTTCCGCTAGGTGGGGTTGGCTACATGAATCTTTTTCCGCCAATTCACCTGATCAAGAGCATTTTCCTCTATTAGATTAAGGGCTGTTAAATCCTTCCTCACTACCTCATTCCAAGTTATTTTAGGCCTGCCCCTACCCCTTTTCATGCCAGAAACAATAACTAACTCACCCCTTCTTACAAGTGCTAAGAATTCATGATAATAAGATCTGACAAAGTTTTGCACTGGCTGTCAGCTACTTAACATGAAATGGGTTGGATTGGTATGATACTGGAAAATTGTTCTGTGGGATTATTTATCTAACAAGTAGCTGGAGTATCCATGAAATTGTCAATAACAGATATATTTTTATACTCTTTCCTTCTATAAAGTTTTTCCATAAAACATTGGGCAGCTTTTATTAGAAATGATTCCTGAAATTTCTATTTGATCTCTGTTCTTCAGGATGAGCGTTATGGGAAGTATATTGGATGTTTGGCAATTGTGCCTATGACATTTGGTCGCCATGTCCCTATAATTTCTGACAAGGTAAAAGCTTCTATTGCCATTGTCTGAATAATCATTACGAATTAGATGTTTGTTTCATTGTCAAAATGAGGCTACTTTTCTTTGGAGTTTTTACCACCATAGATGTGGGGCAATAGGCTAAAGCACAAAGGTAGAATGAGTGGTGGTTCTCAAGTAAAATACTTCAATGGACCCCAAGCCTTCGTGGATTGGGACAGGAAGAGAAAATGGTTTTGGCCGTTAAAAACTTGGGAAAGTGGAAAAAGTTTCTACCATAGCTCTAGAAACTACTGATTCTGTGTTTAATTGCTTCTATAACTGGATGTTACATAATGCTTCTCTTTTTATATTGAATTTCTTTTTCACCTCCTTGTTTGTATTGGATGTTTTGACATCTAAGTGTTGAAATTATGAGCCAATTTAGGTGCTTACAAAGGATATATGATCATATTTCTACTGCATAAATTTTTAACTCTTGTTCACATGAAAAAAAGTTTTATTTCTTTAACTTTGCCGAAGTCCATAACCTATACTGGAACAAAGAAACCTACCGACCAAAATAAGAGAGGGAGAGCACTGGGTTGTTGGCGGGAGTGGGTTGGGGCTCAAAGCACTAACATAGACAAGTTTTTCTCCGGTCATGTGTTTGGATGCTTTTTGGTTACCAACGAAATACATTATGTTGTATTGAAAGGTGCACTATTCATTTGAATCTGATGCCAACTGATACCATTCCCTGTGGAACTATGTTTGTTTGCAGGTATTTTGGGTAGTTTGTTCATCCTTGGAGATAATTTCTTGCTGAAACTCGGAGTGACAATTCAATTAGCTCTCTTGGTTAAAAGAAAATTTTGACACCCCACTAATTTCTATGCATTTAATATGGATCTGCATTGGATGGTTAAATCGTTTGGATCTTTTTTAACCAGAACAAATGTAGTATTTTTCAATATAGACTTTCCGCAGCAATTAAGATTCCCCAAGGAATTCAAAGGATCATGAAATTGCGTGGTTTTTAAACTTGGGCAGGACTGGCTGATCCTCAGTCTGTCAGTAACCTGTCTGGTTTGGGAGAGAGTTAGAAACTGGAAATTATTCAAACCAGTAGGAAACTGGCCGACCTGGAGTAAATTAGCTTGAATCAGGTTCAGAGCCAGGTCAGCCCGGCAGCCTTTGCACAATAAAAAAAAAAAATGATTGTGCAGGCAGAGGAGTGAGATTTGATCCCTGCACCTCAAAGATAGAGAGGAGTAAACATACCAGTGCACTAAGTGATCTTTCGTTTAGAATCTGGAACACATAATATATATTATATATCCATTACAGGTAATATATAAAGAAATATATATTATATATACGCACACGATACTAGTATGCAGAACTTAAACAAAAATTTCTATTGAAACCAAAACCACTACGTTCTCTACCGTAAAATATTTATAAAAATGTTATTGTTATATAATTATATTCTTTATAAATATTTTTTAAAAATAGAAATATTATTTCACCTTTATTATTATTAGTTGTTAATAATAATTTTATTAAATTATGATCCTTTATTAGTCAATTATAGGGGGGAAAAAATCGCTAGCATTATACATATGACCACGGCTTGACCTGGTCTGACTGAACCGGTGACTTCACTGGCCTGATTACTGGTCTTGGTTTTAAAGCTATGTAAAAAATTGTAATCACAATTTGCCTTAACAGTGGAAATGCTTTATGTATTCACTGTTACAAATCTGACTGATCTAGATTGATTAGATAAGTTACTAAAAGATCAGGGTTTGTGAAAGAAAGAGAAGAGAGGAGAGAAGAGAGAAGAGAGAAGAGAAGGACGGTAGAACAGTCAGCCAGTGGAGAGAGTCGCTCATGGACTGGCTAATGCAAATATTTAGTAATCATAGTTGTCAAAATGAGTTTGAGTCATGAATCAAAATCTTAATTTTGTGAAATGAGATTCAAGTCAGTTGGTGATATTTGGCAGAAATACTAAAAACCTGTTGTACAATAAACATATATGTCTAAAACAAACAAAATACATTTAAAGTGAAACATATGGATGAAAATTGAATGAAACAATGTTTTAAAAGGCGAAGGTGTAAGGCAAGGCCTTTTAACCCTCAAAAGGCGAGGCGTAAGCCTTAAGGCGTGGGGGCGTAAGCCTTTTGAGAATTTGTTTATTAAGATAATATATTTTTAAATAAATTATATTAATTTAAATTAAAGTAAAAATAAATAAAATTACAAATATAATGTAAAATGGAAAAACTAGATGTACTTCGCAAAATACTTATTGGGCATTCAAAAATTGCTAACTTGAATACATGACATAAATCATGACAAGAGATAGCTATACCATTACAAAGTTCAAACTATTTTCATGATGTAAGATACAAGTCCAGTTATTTTGGAAAGGTTGAGATTCAATAGTTTTAGAAATAAACTCATATTATGACATTCCTTTTGTACAAACATGTAGTTAAAATTTTCTAACCAATTCTAACTTGAGAATCACACAGCCAAAATGTGTAAGCCTCAACTAAAAAGGCGCAAAAGGCGTGCTTTTTGTAAAAATGCGTAACCCTCAGCATGTAATGCATTAGCCTTTTTGGAATTTGGTATTTTAGATTGAGCCTCAAGGTGTTTTAAGCATGCCTTGCCTTGAGGCGAGCCTTGATGGAGCCTTTTAAAACACTGGAATGAAATGTACCCTAAATACTTACACACTTATAAGCTTATGAACCATATGCTATAGTATAAGTAACTCAACTTTGGATAGGGAGTTGGCAGAGTTGTCCTCTTTGTTATCTCCATTGAATAGGAGTAATCTTTCTTCGTGGAGGGATGTTCAGTCTTGGTCTTTGGATTAGTTGGGAGTGTTTTCTTTTTAATCTTTTTTGAATTCTTGACTCACTCCAATTCTTCCTTCCCACTCCATCGTTTCATCTGGAAGGCCAAGGCTCCTCCAAAAATTAAGGCTTTCACTTGATTGGCTGTGCTTAGTAAAATTAATATTAATAACTTGCAGCAAATTAGGAGACCTTTGAAGGCTCTCTCTGCCGATGTATGTGTGCTCTGTTACAGAAATTCTGAGACGTCTTCTCATCTTCCTTTGCTCTGTGAATTTTCCTGGAGGACTGGGAATGTGCTTTTTGGTTTTTCTGGAGAGAACTGGGTATGCCCTTCATCAGTTGGTGAATTGTTATCTATTTCCTTCACAGGCTTTGGTAGGAGAAAGGATAAGGCAGTCATCTGGAAGTGCGAAATACTTACAGTTTTATGGGGGATATGGTTGGGGTGTAATGCAAGGATATTCAATGGGAAGATTTTAAGGGAGGGAGGGAGGGAGGGTCGTTCCACCTAATGCTGATTGAATAAGAGACCAGTCCAATTAACATACAATTCAGTGCAAACAAACGGGAGGGAGTGAGGGAGAGACGGCTACCTAATGCTGATCGAATAAGAGATCAGTCTGATTAATATGCCATTCAGTGCAAACAAGTGGCCCCTAGAGAGAGAGAGCTCTCTGGTCCACCTAATTCTGATTAAGAGACCAGTCCAATTAAGGAGGGAGGGCCCACCTAATGCAGATTGAATAAGAGATCGTACAATTAATATGCCATTCAGTGCAAAAAAATGGCTTCCTAGAGAGAGAGAGCTCCAGTGCACCTATTGTGCTAATTGAATAAGAGACCAGTTCAATTAAGGGAGGGAGACCAGTCCAATTAATATGATGTTCACTGCAAACAAATGGCCCCTAACACGAGAGAGAGCGAGCGAGAGAGAGAGAGAGAGAGAGAGAGTGTGCTCTGGTCAACCTAATGCTGAAGACATTCAGTGCAAACAAATGGCCCCTAATGCAGGGTCCACCTAATGCTGATTGAGCTCCGGTCCACCTAATGCTGATTGAATAAGAGACCGGTCCAATTAAGGGAGGGAGACCAGGATAATTAATATGACATTCAGTTTAAAAAAAAATGGCTTCTAATACTCCCTGTCAAGATAGGGTGTACAAATATCGCCAAATCCCAGCTTTCTGTAACAAAGTTAAAAGAGAGCTCCAGTCCACCTAATGCTGATTGAATAAGAGACTGGTCCAATTAAGGGAGGGAGACCAGGACAATTAATATGACATTCAGTTTAAAAAAAAACAATGGCCTCTAACACTCCCCGTCAAGATAGGGTGTACAAATATTGTCAAATCCCAGCTTTCTGTAACAAAGATAAAAGCCGGCCTAAACCAAGATTTTGTGAATATGTGTCCTAATCAATAACATAACCTGAGTTAGGACAAATTATTCATCACATTTTCTAGTGGCAGTATACCTCAATTTTTCTGAGGGTGTTTGCTTGGGGGAGGGGGTGGGGGAGTGTTGCATTTAAGAGTAAGAGGTACAGTAGCAAGGTTTTTGGACGAAGGTGGAATAAGGGATTTGAGTAGTTTGGTTTAGCATCATATATGGAGGTTATTTGCTAAGTTTCCCCTCATATTTTTATGTTAAGGGTCTAAATCAGGAGCTGTAGACGGGTTATGGACTCTAGGCTTAAGGATTGGGTTTGGTTAGCTTCCAGTGGTGCTTTGGGGGGATGGTATTCTTGTTATTTGAGTCACTAGCTTCTAGAGTTAACAAACTCACTTTAGTGCATCTATTTATCTTTTTAGCTGCAAAATTTCATTGCTATTTATAGAAGTTTGAATTTAAGGATGCCTTATTGCATGGCGATCTTTAGGTGGAGGTTTCCATTGAGCAACCTCCTGGTCTCGGGTTTTTTGCTTAAGAGAGTCAGGGTTGTTGTGTCATCTGACACAGTCATTATATGCCTTGCAGTAGCCTCAACGAGCATGGTTTGGTTGATTAGTGTAGCGGCGACCGATATTGATTTTTGGATTTGAGATAGATCATTTTGTTTTCTGCCGGCAGTTTTTTCATGAGAAAGAAGATTATTTGAGTTGAAGAATAGCAGAGTCAGAAAGAAAAAAGAAAACAAGGAGAATATAACATCCTCCAAGAATACAATAAAAAGAAAAAAAATAGAGAACTCAAACAAAAGCAACTCAGTAGAGAACAACTCTACTAGATCAAACCATTCCAATCCCGTTGTAGATCTGCCAAAGATAAATGCTGAAAGAAAGCATTGACCAAAACCCACAACAACAGAAGAAATACCACTTTACTTGGAAGGAAATTAAGATATTTATCGCTGCAGTAAAAAAATTCTCGCATTTCTCTCCAACCAAAGACACCAAAACATAGCCATAAACGAGCATAGGCACAAAGATTGTTTTCTCCTTCCCTGCCCCAAACACCCTAAACATCATGAGACAAAATGCCTCCAAAGAGGAAGGATAGGCCCAATTCTCTCTGAGATTTCCAAACAACTAACTCCATAGTGACCAAGAGAAGTGAAAATGAAGGAGCAAGTTCGGGCAACTCTCCCCATTGTCAACGCATAGGACTCACACATCAGGCAACAAGGACTTATTTGATCTTTGTATGTGAAGCATGTCATTACCATTAATTTTTCCCAGGATCACACTCTACATGAGGGCCGTAATCTTTGAAGAAAATAAAATTTCTAGAGGAAAGAGTGATGGGCTAAAGGAGTATCATTGAGGTCATCAGAGGCGAAGAACTTGCTAGAAAATTCCCTAGAATTGCCTAAAACCCTTACTCTTTTGTCACTCCCAATTAGAAGGGCATGCTTGCTGGTCTCTCACTCCCGTTAAGGTTCCTCACAAAATGTATGGAAATCCCGAGAGGTTCCACCCCAAAAACACTTGTGAGTGGAGGAATGCAGAAATATGTATCATGGAAAGGATATAGATGAAAGAGATGAGGATGCAAAACAGCCAATGGAGCCTCTCCAATCTAGTCATCCTCCCAAAATTGGATTATCTCACCATTTCCAACAATAAAATTTAGTAAAAAAGAAGAAATATGAGATAAAAATCTCGAAGGACAAAAAAAAGGTTATATTAGCCCCAATTTTTTTGCATCTACCTATTTTAGAGGAAAAGCACCATAAACACGTTCCCACTAAGGAAATGTTTTTGGACTCCAAATTACCAAGTTCCAAACCACCCTTCCTTTTGTATCTACGCAGAGTTGTCTAATCTGCATGTTGGTCTTTATCCTGCGCCCTTACTTTTGACCACAAGAAATTCCTCATTAATTGCTTCATCTCCAAGCTGTGCTGAGGGCTAGAAGAAAGATGTTGTAAAGTTAGTGATGGAGGAGAAAAGAAATGAATAAGAGGAGAAGACCAAAATTGAAAAAACTGGTCGCAATTTCCTGGAATCTATGACAGCTCCAAGTCTCCTATTATATATTGTTAATAATAATAAAATTTTAAGGAAAAATGCAGCCATTAGCACAACCTAATTACTAAAATAACATACTCTCTTCTAACACTCTCCCTAAAGATGGAGGTGTATAAGTTCACCTAAACCTAGCTTGTTACAACCATTAGACAAGGTGGGCATAAATAAAGGCTTCATAAAAACATTGTCTGACTGATGCACAAATTTTATAGGGGGAGTCTTCACAACCTCTTTCAACATAGCATTTCTCACAAAATGACAGTCAGCTTCTATGTGCTTTTTCCTCCCATAAAACACTCAATAGTTAGCAATATAAACGGCAGTTGATTATCACAAAACATATCTATTGTCTTAGTTACCAAGGATCCCATCTTTGACATTAGATACTTCAACCACATAAGCTCACTCACAATATGAGCCATAGCTCAATATTCTATTTCAGCACTAGATCTTACTACAGTAGTTTGTTTCTTACTATGCTAGGTAACAAGATTACCTCCCACAAGTGTACAATGTCCAGTAGTACACCTTTTATTTATGCCTCTGCTAGGAGAACCTTTGAGATACTGCAAAATCCTATGAATAACGTCCCAATGCTGTTGTTTGGGATTTTCCATAAACAAGTCACCAGGCCCACTACAAAAGGTATGTTAGATCTAGTAGCAGTCAAGGAAATCACTTGCCAACCATCTCAAAGTTTGTCTTAAAAGTCTGGTCGAATATCCCTAGAGAACTTCATATTTGGATCTGAGAAGTTTCAACAAATTTATCTGCTAACAAACTAGTCTCATTTCACAAGTTGAACGTATATTTCTCTGAGATAGATTCTAGCCTTTCCTACACCTTATAGTCTCAAAACCAAGAAAATAACTTGAAATTTCACTTAAAGCCCCTGCTTAATATCTGCAATCCTGCTTTGCTCACTTTTAGTGATGATATCATCAACATAAACTACTAGAAGTGCCATACCTATCTCCTTTTTGTGAACAAAAACCAAATGATCAAAATAGCAGTGGATATAGCCAAATGCAGAGACTACAACATTAAATTTGTCAAAACATGCTCGAGGATACCACTACCACTTAAAACCATAAATGGCTTTACGCAATGTGCACACTTTACCATCCTCTCCTTAAGCAACACACCTAGGAGGTTGCTTCATGTATACCTCTTTTTGCATATCTTTGTACAATAAGGCATTCTTCATATGCAATTGGTATAAGAGCCAGTCAAAATAACTGTCGATGAGATCAATACGCGAACAAAATTTAGTCAAGCAACAGGAGAGTTCTCTAAATAATCTATACCATATGTTTGGGTCTACCTCTTGGCAACCAATTAAGCTCTAAGTTGTTCAATAGGGCTGTCAAGAAGATATTTGATGTGTAGACCCCACGACACCTAGCCAACTGCTTACCAGGAGGTCTCCAAGTCCCATGTCCCTTAAATGGTCAAGACATCCATTTCTACATCCATTGCATGCTTCCCCTCAGGGTTAGAAAGTGATTCAACATGGGAGGAAAGGATAGAAACTAAGGAAATAGACAAGGCAAAAGAATGCGTAGAACTAGTGGGCATATGTTCAAGTACCTTTATGGTGAGCAATGGGCAAAGCCAAGTCACCCCGAGATGGATCTCCAGAACCAAAAGTCAAAATAGTGATGGGCAGAGGAGGCACCAACATGGTTGTAATCATGTATATGCTTGCTTTCTGTTGTTCATATATCCAATTGTTTTCTTTGGATCAGTAATTGATGGATTTGGAAGAGGAGCAGAAGATTCTTGAGAGGGATGAAGATAGGAATAGAAGGATTAATATTGGGGGGGGGGGGGGGAATATAAATCTTTGATGGAATCAAAATAGATTCATCCAAAGAGGACGTAACACTAGAGAGATAAATTGTCCCCTAAAAAAAGATGGTGTTGGCGCTAAGATATTTCCTACAAGTGTGGGGACCAGAACATTTATATCCTTTCTGAGTAATCGAGTACCTAACAAAGAAACATTTAACATCACGAGGAGAGAACTTGTCCTAACCAATATGTGGAATATGAACAAAACATTTGCACCCAAAGACATGAGGCACAATAGAGAACATGGATGTTTTTGGGTGCACGGTGGGAGAAGAGTATTTTTCCCTTGAGGACACTTAAGGGCATCCTATTAAACAAAAAACAGTCTTTAAGAAGAGCATCAATACAAATTGTTTTAGGAACATGCATATGAAGGAGTAGAGACTGTGCTATGTCAAGTAGATGTCTATTTTCTCGTTTAGTTACTCCATTTTGCAAAGGGTTGTGTATACATGATGTTTGATGAATAATCCCTACGGCCAAGCAGAATGATTGAAGCTCATTTTGAACAAACTCTTTATCCTAATACCCAATGGCTGCCATGAACACAATGCAAATCTCATCCTTGTCCTCCAAAACTTCCCCTATTACAGTTAGAGGCAACATCCATGGCTGAATTACTGGGGAAAGAAGCTTAAGAGGTCAGGCAGCACACGCCAGCGACAAAATGCTTTTAGGTCTTTAAAAAACCAGAACTTATAACACTTCTGACCTACCAAAATCCAGAATTTCAATAGGCAACTATGACTACAGAACGAGTTTACAATATCCTTGGAGGAATTACTTAACCATCAAGAACAGACCAGGCCCTATCAAAATGCTGCAGGCATTTAATAAACAACCTGGCAGCAGCTCCAGGCATTATGGCTGGCAGTGATTAGAAATGAATGCAGAAAACAACAGGAATAAGTCTTTGAACGCCAATTTTAACCAACCATCAATCATTACAAGGTTGCTAGCATTCAATCATGAACGCACAACATCAAAACAGCATCATTAGCCACAAATAGTGTGCAACTGGAAGCAGACTGTGGAACAGAGGAACAGCAGCAGCAGCATACCGAAAACAGAGTATAACTGACCTCACATGAGCAAATCACCATGAAAGCACACAGCTTCCTACCAATGATGCTACACAACCTAACCAAGCGTAAGGGTGCCCTTAAACGACTCTCAAACCAACCAGAAAATCAGATTTGAGGACTGATTAGGGGAGGGTAAGAAAAAAGAAATGAAAAAGCAGAGTATGAAAATCAATTTATATAAATCAGATTTGGTTGAGATCAATGCTCTGATGCCATGTTCGAAAGTTAGAGGAGAGAAAAAGATAAGAAGAGAATAGAAGAGGAGAAGAATAGAAAGGAAAAAAAACTTGGCGGTAGTTTCCTGGAGTCTACATGCACCTCCAGGTCTGTCATCTTATATATTATTAATTATAATGTATTTAGGACAGAAATACCCCTATTAACACAACCTAATTACAAAAACGATATATTCTTTTCTAATGAAAGAAAAGCATGGATAAGAGTAGTACGAATCCCAAGAGTAAAAAATCCACTTTCCACCCATCCAAGCTCCTAGCAACTCTCTCAAAATAGGGGTCCAAAAAGGGTAAGAAGTGGGGGCACTACCTAAGGGGACACCTAAGTAATAGGCCAACTTAGAATACCATGTTTTGCTAACTTAGCAAAGGACTCGTGTTAATCCTGATACCCGCAATGCCTTTCGTAGAGAAGTTAATTCTAAGGCCTAAAACTTTGCAAGATGGTTAGTACATTGGACAAGCTACCCATATTTATGAAAAAAAAAAAGAAAAAAAAGAATGGTGTCAATTGAAAATTGTAGATGTGATGTGGGTAAGTCCTCATGGCCCATCATTATCCTTTTCATCAAATCCGTATCACCCATTAATCATTCTACTCGAAGTATTAGTTGAGGAAGGGGATAGGGGATCTCCCTAATGTAGCTCGAAACCAAGATGCAGCCTTGACATTCACTGAGATAGGATAAAACTTAGATGAGAGACAACTCTTAATCCATTTCCTCCATCTCACTGCAAAACTGTTTCTATCCATCATGCTATCCAAGAAATCTAGTTAACATATCTGAGATCACTCTTGGGAGTTGGGAGTACTTCTAATGTTAGGTTGGGGATGGTCTCCTCCTGGTGTTGAATAAAAATATGTCAAACCACCTGTTTTTTTTTTTTTTTCTTAAATTTTGCTTTCACTTGAAATGATTGTACCATGTTTGATTCATTCGGAGAGAATTAGGTTTGTCCAAAATTGGTGGAGTATTTGTTGGCTGTTTCCTATACATGTTTTGGTACAAGTAGAGATGGCTCAATATTGTGTTTGGAAATAATTAGATTTTTGCAGCTTTGTGGGGAATTCAATTTTAATAGAATGCTTGTAAAGAAGGTGACGTCTTCTATGCTTTGGGATAGGATTTGTTATATGGCGTCGCTTTGGTCTTTTGCTGCTAGCTGCTTTAAAGGGGTGTGCCTTTTGATTTATAGTAAGATTGGAAAGCTTAGTTATTTTGAATGTAGGTCTTTCCTTTTTGCTTTCTATTCTTTCGCAAGAGGATTTCTTATACTTGTTTTTGGTCGAGCAACATATGACCCATATTTGGTACTAACTTACTGTTAGGATCCATGGGTGTACCTTATGTTTGGATCCTGTCAACCCAATCTCATCTAAAGATGAAGAACATACTTACAAGACAGTTCCGGTACAAGATCTCGAAACTTCTTTACCCCACATGTACTTTAATTGTCCCAAATCTTTGATTTGACACTTATCCAGTAGGAAGTGCTTTAGGTCCTATATACCTTGATCATCTTCATCAATAATCACAATATCATCCACATACACAATAAGCAAATTCTTGTAGGATGGAGTTCGATAATAAAATATAGAGTTGTCTACTAAACACTGTTGGAGGCTAAATTCAAGTACTACACTAAATTCACCAAACCATGCTATGGGTAATTATCTTAAAAGATATAACAATTTCTTGAGCCAACACACTAAACTTGACTCCTCTAAGCTACAAACCCAGGTGGTTGCTCCATATGGACCTCCTCCTCTAGATCAACATGTAGGAAAGCATTCTTCGCATCCAAGTGATGTAGAGGCTAGTGACAACTGATGACTATGGAGATGAAAAAACGTACTGAGGTAAGTTGTGGTGACCATGGAGAATGTGTCCCAATAATCTGAACCATACACCTCTGTATATCCCTTAGCAACAAGATGTGCCTTACAAGCCATTGAGCCATTAGGGTTGATTTTCACAATATATTCCTAGCAAGAAAAAACCACAAAGATGCAAGGCTAACATGAGGGATAAATTATACTGGAGAGTGGAGAAGAAATTAGGTATACCTATTATATGATTGGTGGTCACTAAACTATAACTCAAGAACTAGGACGAGAAGTACCGGATGACAACAAGCTGTGGAGTTAAAGTAATGTAATTGGAAGGGAAGCTTGCTAGGATGCTTGATACAATTTGGAATACGTTGGACATATATATAGTAAGATGCTCCCCACTTAGGGTCCAATAGTGTGGAATATGTGGTGCTTGCGTTGGTGACAAGAGGCGTTTACTGTGGATAGTCCAACATTGCTCAATAGTATAACCTCCTCATCCACAATGCGTGCACTCACAAGGAGGGCCTCTACCTCGTTCATTTCTTCCACCATGGCCACTTGAAGAACCTCGAGAACTTTTGCAGCTACTTGATTGAAAACCAAAATCACCCTATGTAATGAAAGCATGCCTCTCAATAGGGGTGAAAAAAACTTACCCAAAAACTGAAAACTGGACCAAAACCGAACCATTTAACAATTTGGTTCAGTGTTACGGTTTCGGTCTTCGGTTTTGGTTTTGGCATTTCGTGAAAGCCTACTTTCGGTTTTGGTTTTGATTTTATAAAAAAAATGAACCGAAAAACCGATTACTATGAAATTAGTTTTAATAATATACATTTATATATGTGTGTGTATATATATCAATATATGCATACAAACATAAATGTATTCTAGTAATTTGAAAATTTTTCATATTTATAGAGAAAGGGAGGCGCCCCTCAGGTCCATTCTTTCGATGAGGGACAACTAAAGAGGGAATGGTGAGAGGATTGAAGAGGGGAAGATGGGACGATTGTGCCACATTGGCTGGAGGAAAGAGGGGAAGATCCTTTCCCCTTCATAAATGCATAGGCTGGGTGGTTTTCTTTGCATTCACACTTTGTGGGCTAGGCTTGTCTCTTAATTGATGAGCTGGGCCGATTTAAGAAAGTCCATATCGTTTGGGTATTTAAATATAAAATTTTGTAGGTTGGAATTGTTTATTTGATTGTTAGGTTGTGGCAGTTAAAAGCCCATTTCTTTTGGGCATAAAACATTTTATTTTTGGCTCTTTTGGCCCACCTTCAGTTGAGTCAATTAAAGTTTAAAATTTTGCATTAATAACTGAAGAAAAGCCCGAACTGAACCGGAATAGATCGGTTTATAGTTAATTAAACCATCGGTGTGCGGTTCGGTTTTGGTTTGAATAGTTTAAAAACTGATTAGTTTGGTTTGGTTATCGGTTTTGCTCAAAACCAAACTGAAAAGGACTGATTACACCCCTACCTCTAGAGCTAGTGTTGAAACACTAGATGCAAGGGATGGGGAATCTGTGTTGGAGGAAAAACCAGTACATGAGAATAAACATCACAAAGGATGACAACTCTGCACTACCAACAATCTAGAAATGAACTACCTAAAACTCAGGTTTTGAACCTGCCAAAACCCAAAAAATGCTCCCTTTGCTTTTGCAGTCAGCAAATATCGGCGGTTATGCGTTACATGATGTTAAATTCCTAATGGATACACTTCATCTCTTTGAAGTACTCTATGACACTCCTATCTTCATGCTGTAATTGAAAGTACTCCAAGGATAGATCATACATACATATGTCTAATATTACTAGAATACAAGAATTTGACATAATCCCAAATTTCCTTGCATACATCCAAATACATGCACATTTTGAAATCTGTGGTTCCATCGAGTTCCATGAGAGGGAAAAATCAGTGCATCTTCCTGAATCCTCATTTCTTTCCTTTTATCATCAAAAGGCCCAAACTGTAATAAGTGTTCATATTTACCTAAGCTTGTCAATACATCTTAATAGCCTTAGACCACTGAACCCAATTCTTTCCATCCAGCTTTTCGATTGTTATTTGTGGGCTGTGGCAGTGATGAGGGAAACGTACTTTTGGGATTCATAGAGTCCATCCCGAGACTCAAAAAGAAAAATCAACAACAAACAAGGTGAACTTCTGGAACAACCACAAATAAGGTGAACCATTGACGCAACGACAAACGAGTCACTAACAATGTGACATAGCACTGTCACATCCCCCAAAAATTAACCAACACACACTGCTACTGCCCCAAGGCACCAACTGATCACCTTTCTAGTACCGATCAGCAACTAATGAATTGCCAAGAGCAAACAATCGAAAAAATATTAGATCTTTGACCAAAATGCATGTTCAACAACTTGATATTATGGTCTATGGAAGGATTTAAGTCATTCTGCAAGAATTTGGAGCAAAAGTTGGCCGGAAAGAGCTCTCGCATAGCGGGATGTGGGGATGGACCTGTTGCCTGTTGGCCGGCATGTGGGGGTACATGGCTAGTCCTCCAGCAATGAAATTTCAGCCACTTACTGAATGGAGGGTTCTGTGATTGAGTATATATGGAAGGGTTCTTGAGATTCTGAAAGGAAAGCACTGTCCAGAAAGTTTCCAGAAACTGCTGTGTTTTTTGGCAATCTCTGAACTTGCTCTAATACCATGTTGAAGTTACGAGTAAAACAGAAGACCTCATCACAACAATAGGTCTCTCCCTTTTTTTATAATAGATGTCTAGTATATACCAATGAGCATGATACCTTTTGACACTCACACTTATTAACGTAAAACTAATGCATACTATTGCAAAAGCTCATTGAGGTCACTCGTGTAAAGTTTGAATATCAACTATCTAATTTGTTTAGAGTTCTTGGGGTTGCGAGGGTTAAGTTCATTTGTAACAAGCTAGAAACATATTATATATGTGCTTTATCTTAAGAAGTTATGTTCAGGCTGTATTATTTAGAATACTACCCTTTGTATGTACATGCGGTATATTATAAATATCACAGAAGCATTCTTCTTGTCTTCCTTTTCTATCTGTCCATATTCTTCAACGCTATTGTTAATCTATATTATACGTCCTGTTGTTGATACATGTTAAGTTTTTGTGAAATTTGAAAAGATATATTATATTTATCATGCAATTTTTCTTGGTGCTATTTTTTGTTTAAATTTTAAGTACCAATCTTTCTTTGTTAAAATTTTAGTTACAAGGTATTATTTATCTTGTTATACTCTTTGTGGCTAATCTATGTTTCAGCAAAATTTTAAAGCGGATATTAATGTTTTAGGGGTGTGGTCTTGCATGCATGCGCGCGCGTGTGTGTGTTCAATGTTCGTCTTCGATTAAAAAATATATGTTTGCTTCAAAAGAAAATATTAGATGGAAATTTGATGTTCTGAGCTTAAAACTATTACTGCTACCATGGCCGTGGCCGCTGCCACTGTTGCTGCTGCTACCACTATTACTACCATTACTACTACAGTACTACTGTGTCCTGCTATTCTCAATTTTTAAATAATCTTTACATAACAAACTAGCCTATAAGTTTGCCTTCACTCTTTAGAAAATGAGTTATTTGAATTTTTGGTGTCAGATAGTTTTTTCAGATTGAAATTGGTCGAGGTCTTGGGCTGCTGTCGTGTCATCTGTATTCTGAACCCATAATCACCTTATTGATTCATCATATCTTTATACTTACTAAAGTGCATAATGTTTTCTTTGGAAAGAACATTTTGTGACTTCTTAAATATTTAAATGTAGGTGCAATTGCTTTTCTTTTTCATTTTCCTTGAAAATGGTATCCCTTAAATTCCATCCCCCTTCCCTCAAAATCACGATAAATGACATGATGCATATTGAAAATTGCTAATGGTGCAGTATGTTGATAAAGAATTTGGAACTGGTGTATTGAAGATAAGTCCTGGGCATGATCACAATGACTATTTTCTTGCAAGAAAGATTGGTCTTCCCATACTTAATGTGATGAATAAGGATGGAACGCTAAATGAGGTTGCTGGACTGTACTGGTAAGCTAACAAATTTTATTTTAGAGGCTGTTGGGTACTAGCTTCATTGGTTAAAGCCTTTTTTTTTTTTTCCTGCCTGATATATGGATGTCATTGACCTTTCATTATTAGTGGTCTTGATCGGTTTGAGGCACGAAAGAAACTATGGTCTGATCTTGAGGAGACCGGCTTAGCTGTCAAGAAGGAACCCCACACTTTAAGAGTTCCCAGATCACAGCGTGGTGGAGAAGTGAGTTATATTGAATTTTACTTTTGCTATTCAAAATTTGAAACTGAATGTGTTTGGATGTTTACCTCTTTTACCAGGTTACTGATTTCTTGTAGTTTTTTCTTTTAAATAGATCATTGAACCACTTGTAAGTAAACAGTGGTTCATGACAATGGAGCCCTTAGCTGAGAAGGCCCTTCAAGCAGTTGAGAAAGGAGAATTGACCATCATGCCTGAAAGATTTGAGAAGGTGCTTGAAATTAGTCGTTCTTTTATTTAGCCTCGTATGCTTGTCTAGTGTGCTGAGCACTTTTAACATGTTTTTCTTTGCATTCTTCCTATTAATTGGTGTCGTCTTTGAATTTGTCCTTTTGATAACTTCCCATGCTTGGAGTTGGCAGGTTGCTTGCCATTTGATTAGTGGTGATTTTTCATTCTTCCTCCATGCTTTGTTGTTAAAATTATAAAATATAAGATGTTTACCTTCTTGCGCTCCATTTTTATCCGTATACCTTTGCTTGTTTCTTCAACTACTGCAGGTTTCCTTGTACCTCTTGTTTCTTCAATAACACTGGCTGCCATATTTTTTTTTGCTTACACACATGCCTTGGTTTTTCATGACAGATTTATAATCATTGGCTATCAAATATTAAGGATTGGTGTATAAGCAGACAACTATGGTGGGGACACCGTATACCAGTTTGGTACATTGTGGGTAAGGACTGTGAAGACAATTATATAGTTGCTAGGAATGTCAATGAAGCTCTTGAGAAAGCCCATGAGAAGTATGGCAAGGATGTTGAAATATATCAGGATCCAGATGTTCTTGACACTTGGTTTTCAAGGTCTGTTACTGTTTAGTATGATGATTGACTTGCTTTTGTTATAGGTCTTTCAGTTGAATTTGCAGAGTTATTGAGATACTGCTGTTGTAAATCTGAAATAAATTGAAGAATCAAAGAAGAAAATGCAGCACTTAGGATTAGAGATGAAGAGAAGAAGAGAAGAAGAAAAGTCCAATGGGAAAATTTTCCTGGGGCCTTATATATAGCTTCAGGTCTGCCTATTATATATTAATAAGAATAAAAAAAATTAAGGACAAAAATACCCCACTCACACGACCTAATTACTAAAATAACATATTTTCTTCTAACAGCTTTGGATCAATGGTATGATTGCTCCTTTGTGACTGTTTGGTATGGGTTCGAGTCCAAGGAATCAGCCTCTCTGCATAAAAGCAGTGGTAAGGCTGTGTACACTGTGGCTAGAATTAACAAATTTAAATTTGAAACCCCTTTTGAACACTGGAGGAGCTTCGTTGGAGCCCTAGCAGACTCACCACCCCCATCGAACCTCTCTCCCAGCCTCCCATTGCTCCTAGCCTTCGTCGCCCTGTTTGCTGGACATCTCAGGCCTTGTCAACCTTGGTCTTGGCTAAGGCTTGAAGCCTCCTCTCTGTTGAAGCATCCTTTTCACTTTGGAAAGGTCAAATCTGAGTTCTTTTCTCAGTTCTCTCTTGAAGGATCGATGTTTTGGGTCTTTGCTCAATTGAAACTTGGAGGCAACGCTGCTTCAACAGTGAAGCTGCATCACCTGCGTTGCTCTGATGCTGCCTGAACAGTTCTCCAACGCCGTATTGAGTTTGTTCCAAGTGGCCAGTAAGACGCAATGGTTCTCTCTCTCATGCCAAAGACAATCACTCTCCTTGCTCTCTCGGTGCATACCACGTTGCTGGTAGCTATTGATGATGGGCATTCGTTCAATCCAGATCGAAGGGAAATCCTGCGATCTGAGATTGGATAATGTCGGTAAGGTCAGAGCTTTGTTTGTTCTCAAGAAGAATTGGCAGCATAATCAGTGGTTTTGATTTTCTTCGGCTGCAGGAAAATGGTTCTCAAAAAGGTCTCATCTCTCGTTGGGAGTCTAAGAAAAGGTTTTGGCAGCTTTCTGGTAGGTTTTTTTTTTTTTTTCTTTTTTTTTTTATTGGGTGGTGATTTAAGCAACAAGGGCAGGAAGTTCTTGGAGTTTGCTTTATTCATAAGGATGTGCTGAAGGTGGTGTGTGTTTGATGCGTGGCGAAGGTGCAACCGTGCAAGCATGGTCTTAAATTTCCATGAAATTGTCGAAATTTTTGTTGAAATTTCTTATTTTTGTCTCCCTCAAAATCAAAATGGCAGTTGATTTCCATCATAATTTCAAAAAATCATCAGGAAGTTATCGAAATCTTGAAATTTTAGTGGAACTTGTCGAAATTTTCACTATTGAACGAAATTTCCTCAAAATTCAAATGAGAGATTTAGGAGTGAAGTGAAATTTCTTTCTTAATTTATTTTATTTTTATTGAAACAAAATGATTATTACAAGGGTTTTGAAATTATATGAAAAAATGAACTTACAACATTTTTATTCTATCCATTCATGTCTAAGTTATCATTATTTGTCTAATAAGTAATATTTAAATGATTTAAGAATTTCATTTGTATTAACTTTGTATGTTTAATGCACATTATCTTACAAATACGTTTGATACACAAATTATGTTACAACTTTCCCACATCATACATAAAATAGATGTATTTAACGTGTAATATATTAGTCCTAAAACTTATGTCATTAGGTCTATTAACCATTTCTAAAGTTTCATAAAAGAATTCCACACTTTACTATTGATTTCCATTAATTTTTCAAATCAAAATTGAAGTTTCTGCCTAAATTTCCATAATATTGGAGCTTTGAAATTTTAGTCAAAATCGAAATTTAAGACCTTGCACGCAAGAGGAGAAAGTTCTACATGATCAATCAATGTCGCTTAAGGAGAAGGTTCCAGCGGAGGAGGCTACAGCAGAGGCAGCTAGGGTTTTCTGCTTGGATGATGGGGTTATAAAGTTCAGGTGGGATGGGTAGGAGTCTTTGATGATTAATATAGACATGGGCCAGCTCTTTTGAGAGCAATAAAGGTCTATTAAAATTTCTGATTGGCCTATTGGTTAAGGAGGTCTAAAAGCAGAATTTTAGTTCTATATTGGGTCAGTTTGGAGAGGAGAAAATTCAGCAGGATAAATTGCAGTTGGACCGTTCAAATGGGCAGACCCAAATGCTTAGTCCAGTTTCTAGTGAAAAAAGGGCCTTATGAGAACCTGTGAGGCTACAAAAATTAATTTCTCCTCAAAACAGAAGAAAGATGTGTGTTTCAGAATTTCGATTGTCTTCAAACAAGATCTATGGTGGCCAAGAGGCAAGAAGCAGCTGCTGTGTAAACATAGAAGAAAAGGACGCGGATTCAGATTCGTGGGTTGCTAAAAATTCCACTAATTTTCTAGGAGTGGTGCATCTCCTATTTTGGAGAAGAATGATAGTAAGCGGGATTCCAAAATTGAGTTTGGGGGATCTTCTTCTAAGAACTTTAATTCTTGTGGAGGTGAAAATCAGAACTTTATTGTTGGTTCGGAAGGGAATTAAGATGATAAGGGAGTCAATTTGGATAATTTGAAGAGTTGATAGGTTTATGCTCATCGTAAGGAAGTGCAGTTGGGTTTTGAAAGGAGGAAGCATTTTGAGATAATCAGGGTTCCTCTGTTGACTTTGGTGTATTCTTAAGAGGGGGGGTGAATTGGGTATTTAAAATTTATTTCTAGGTATATCCAAATTAGCAGCAATAATACTCAACCTAGGGTCTGTCTATATACACATAAACCCAAATGCGCAGATAAATGTAAGATGCGGAAATAAAATCATGCGCAACATTCATAATACAAGTGCAGTAAATAAATTGCGGAAATGTAAAGTGCACATATGATATGTTATCGGGGTTCGGCCAATACTGCCTACGTCCCCACCTCTAGCTCACAAGTAAGAGGGTTTCCACTATGGCTTACTTAACGGGTGGAGCGACATCGTTTACAACTAGGTCAATTAACAGGACTGACCTCAACCTACAACTATACCTTACTAAGATGGTGCACCTAGTTTTTCTAACCGGGTCAAAGCCAATCCTGGACTTTTACTAGGGCAAGTCTCCCTCTTCAAGCCCACACCTGGAATACAATCAATTACAATACAAGATGTGTACAAAATATATGCTTCCCAACCAAGCAAATTTGTACCAGTATTAATCAACGCACACCAATAATGTAAGAACTATAAGCTTAATGGTGCATATGTGCAAACAACACTCAAGGTAATAACTATCTCAATTTAAGCACAAGAGTGTATCAACAAGCTAATCTCTGAAACTATGTAAAGATGAAAATCTCAATCACAGTTTAGAGTTTCAAAGATTTGTATCAAGAGTAATTAGAATATCTCAAAAAATATTTTCTCAATATCAAAGCACAAAGAGATATTCAAAAACAAGGCTTGTGAAAACATTTTTTCACACTAAAAAATACAAGCTCAATGAGTCTTTTCCCAGACATTGTTTTATCAAATAAAATCGAGGGAAAAATCTTATGCTCAACTCTCAATCCGAAAATAAAAAACACAATACAATGAGAGTTTCCTAGCAAATGAGGATAATGTATAATCACTCAAATAACTCTTACAATGTTTGGTTTAGCAAAAGAATGAGTGTATGAGAGAGTATAGGCTTTTTATAAAAAATACGGTTTGAAAAATTTTACAGGTTTTTCACTTATCAAAATGCTAATCCCTCACTAATATGAGCAAATGAACCCTTATATATAAAGGAGGCCTAAATTATAACTATTGGGGATACATAGGGAATTATTAAAATTGTTTTAAATGGGTTTAAGAAAATTAATCCTGTTTAATCCCAATTAACTGCGGTAAAGTTTAAGCCAACCCGAGAGTTTCGGTCTACCGAGCCAAGTTTCGGTTGCCTGAACAGACACAACAGAAAAGTCATATTTGAACTTCGGGTGCCTAAATAAGGGTTCGGTTTGCTAACCAAGGCGATTTTCCATTTTGTCTAAGGTTCGGTTGCTTGGTCTCAAGTTCGTTCTGTCGAACTTGAACATTTGGTCGCCCGGGGTTATTTTGAACGTAAAGTTCGGGCGTCCGAGTTGGTGGAAAAGGTAAGGGTATACGTTTGGTTGACCGAGGACGGTGAAGTCCTTTTTGGTTCGATTGCCCGAAGTCAGGTCAACTATTTGACCATTCAACGGTTCGGTCGACTGAGGTGTTTTGAACACTAAGGTTCGGTCCCCCGAAACCCTATTCTTTTAGCCCTTTAAGTCCTGTTTTAATTCAATTGATTCCCCTGATATTATATGTGATTTTGGGTGCAATCTTACGTGTAAGTGCAAGGACCTTGGACCATTCTAAGGTCTTTGAAAGTACGCCTATGGTCTTGAGCTTATAATCCCTACATGCATTATGCACATCAATTATTACAGACCATTCCTACTTTATTATTACAGACCCGAATTAGACATAATATAAATTACTATAAAAGACTATTCTGGGTCTTTATTCTTCAAGTCACCATGTGCCACCATATGATTTTGCTAATTTGATCCTGCACACAAACTCGGTAAACATTAAATACCTTGTATTTATCGTTATAAAAAACGAGATAGGACTCAAAAAGTCAACATCCCCTATTGATAAAACGAAAAAAAAAAATCTTAAAAGAGAGATTCTAAGATGTTTTAAGTATAGTAGAGGAGCAAATCGTTGAGAGCGTTAATAAAAGTAAGGATAGTAAGAACAACGACTTTGTACTCAACTTACTTTGGCACAATCTCATGGTAGTTCAGGGTCTGTCCTTGTGGCTTATGTTGCTCAACGACGAGGACCGCCTGCTTATTCTACCACCTTGCAGTGTTTTTGCTGCAAAGAATTTAGGCACATTGCTGCTAATTGTTCCAAGAAATTTGCCTTTTATTGCTAGAAGAAGGGTCACATTATCAAAGACTGTCATATTTGCCCGCAGAATCGTTAGACCCAAGCATTACAGACTTCTGTTATTGTACCCCCCATAGTGACTTTTTGTGGCCCCTGGCTCTTCTTCAAGTGACTCCTCTATTCTTGCACCTTCTACAACGAATTACTGCATGCTTGAAATGGTGCAACGGATGCTAATTTCGGCATTATCAGCAATGGGGCTCCCTCCAAGGTAACAATTCTACTCAACTCTGGTATGTGGACTTGGGTGCCTCTAATCACATGACGAATAATCCCACTACCCTGTGTCATGTTCGGCCCTATGCTGGTCAATTTGCTAATCAAACTGCCAATGGCAGTTCTTTGCCAATAGCAGCTGTCGGAGATGCCTCTTCTAAGTTCACTGATGTGTTTCTTGATCTTCAGGTTTCCACGAATCTTATTTATGTTGGTCAATTAGTTGATAACAATTGTGTTGTTAATTTTTAATGTAATGGTTGTGTTGTACAAGACCAGGTAACGGGGGAGTCGATTGTGAAGGGACCTAAAGTGGGGCGCTTGTTTCGACTACTTTTGCCTGTTCCAGCATGTTATCTAGTTTCTTCTATTAAGTCTTTTGCTTGTAATAATGTTTCGGATCTTAATATGGTGTGACATCGTCATTTAGGCCATCCCAATACTCAAATCTTATCTCATGTATTGAACTCTGGTTTACTTGGTAATAAAGAGCGTTCTTCTTTATCTCTTGAGTGTGCCTCTTGCAAACTTGCTAAAAGCAAAACTTTTCCTTTCCCTTTGCATGCTAGTTGAGCTTCTCAGTGCTTTGATCTTATCCATTGTGATGTTTGGGGACCTTCCCGACTAGTTCACATGAAAAATTTAAATACTATGTGACTTTCATTGATGATCATAGCAAATTTACTTGGGTCTACTTTCTTCGCTCTAAATTTGAGATTTTTCGTACTTTCACTGAGTTTTTATGCTTCTATTAAGACATTATGCTCAGATTGTGGTGGTAAATATGTGTCTATTGAGTTTTAGGCATTTTTGGCTTCTAAAGGTATTATTCATCAACGTTCATGTCCCGCTACTCCCCAATAGAATGGAGTAGCTAAACGGAAAAATCGTCATCTCCTAGATGTAGTACATACTCTCTTGTTGGAATCCTCTGTTCCATCCTTGTTCTAGGTTGAGGCTCTGAAAACTACTACTTAATTGATTAATCGTTTACCTTCTCAAGTCCTACTCATGGAGTCTCCCTATTTCCACTTATTTTCTAAGCAACCTAGTTACGATAACTTCCGTACCTTTGGTTGTGTATGTTTTGTTCATTTACCTCCTAAATAGCAACATAAATTATTTGCTCAATCTATTCGATGTGCATTCTTGGGATATAATGTGTGTCAAAAGGGATTTGTTTGCTATTATCCTACATTACATTGTACATGCATTTCTAGGAATGTTATTTTCTTTGAAAATCAACATTTCTTTCCTGTGTCCTCTGTACCCTCCTCTTCTACTGTGATTCTCCCCTCCTTTGAGGAGCAGTTATCGTTTTAAACCAGGTATTGTGTATATGTGATGCTCCCGCCCATAGTCTCTTCCGTTGGTTCATCCTATATCTGATCCTACCACACTCCAGATTCAGTTAGTTGCAGCACCTCCAGAGCCTTTGGTACCTTGCTCTCCTCGAGTGTTTGTACCCCCAGATAGGTATGGGTTTCCCTCTTCCAATTCTGGCAATTCTGTTTCAACTCTTACTGCTGCATTGTCCAATTTAGATATTCCCACATCCTACTAGCATGCTGCCAAGCATGATTGTTGGCAACAAGCTATGCAGGAAGAAATTGTTGCTCTAGAGGCCAATCAAACCTGGGACATTGATCCTTGTCCTCCCACCATTGTTCTTCTGGGTTGTTAATGGGTTTACTTAGTCAAGGTCCGATCTGATGGAAGTCTAGATTGTTACAAAGCTCGCCTTGTTGCACTTGGGAATAATCAGGAATATGGTGTCAATTATGAGGAGACCTTTGCTCCTGTGGCTAAGATGACTACTGTTCGTACAATTTTGGCTATTGCTGCTTCCAGTGATTGACCACTACATCAAATGGATGTCAAGAATGCTTTTATTCACGGGGATCTTAAAGAGTGTATTTATATGAAGCCACCCTCGGGCTTGTTTCCGTCTCCGACTTCACATGTGTGTAAGCTTCGTCGCTCGCTTTATGGTCTCAAACAAGCTTCGAGGGCCTGGTTTGATAAATTCTGCACCACTTTATTACAATTTTCATTCAAGAAGAGCAAGTATGACACTTCATTGTTTCTTCAGAAATCAGACATGGGTATTGTTGTTCTTTTGGTTTATGTTGATGATATTGTGATTACTGGTTCCGATTCTTCTTTACTTGCTCAGCTCAAGACTCATCTCTTAGAGTCCCTTCATATGAAAGATCTTGGCTCTCTCACATATTTTCTTGGTCTTGAGGTGAATCGTAGTCTCTTAGGTATTTCACTCAATCAACATAAGTATGCTAGTGACTTGGTGGCCACAACTGGCCTTCAAAAGGGTACTTCTGATGATACTCCCATGGAGTTAAATGTCAAGCTTCGCAAAGAGGAGGGTGACTTACTTGTTGATCCCAGTTTATATCGGAAGCTGGTGGGTAGTCTTGTCTATCTCACCATTACTAGACTAGACATGTCTTTTGTTGTATAACAAGTCTGTCAGTTTCTTCAGACTCCTCGTCATCTTCATTTGGCTACTGTCCGTAGGATCATACGCTATGTTCAGGGCACTTCTGCCCGTGGATTATTCTTCTTTGCAGGCAATTCTACTTGCCTTGCTGCTTATAGCAATGCTGATTGAGCTAGTTGTGCGGATACACGTCTCTCCATCACTAGTTGGTGTGTGTTCTTAGGTGATGCATTGATCTCTTGGAAGAGTAAGAAGCAAGATAGAGTTTCTAAATCATTGTCGGAATTTGAATACCGAGTGATGTCTCTTGCTTGTTTTAAAATTATCTGGTTTCGAGGTTTGCTTGCTGAGCTAGATTTTTCTGAGACCGATCCTACACCTCTACATGCTGATAATACGGGTGCTATCCAGATCACGGCCAATCCTATCTATCATGAGTGCATGAAGCATATTGAAGTTGATTGTCCTACTATTTGTGAAGCATTTGAAGCTCGTGTTATCGCTCTTCCACATTGTTAGAATTGGTGTATTCCCAAGAGGGGGGGTGAATTGGAATTTTAAACTTTTCTCCTAGGTTGAACTAGATGTTGGATGAATATTAGAACCTAGGGTCTTTTTATGCGGTTCCAAATACGCCAATAAATATAATATACAGAAATTTAAATCAAGCGCATCATTCACATAATAACATACACGTGTGGTAAATATAAAGTGCGGAAATATAAATGAACACATGATATGTTATCGGGGTTCGGCCAACTATGCTTGCGTCCCCGCCTCTAGCTCGCAAGTCCGAGGATTCTACTAATAACTCACTTAAGGGTGGAGCGGCACCGTTTACAATCAAGTCAAATTAACACAGGGCTGACTTCAACCTTAACCAGGTCAATTAGCGGGGCTGACCTCAACTTACACGCCTTAACAGGACGACGCACCTAGCTTTTCTAATCGGGTCTAAGCCAATCCGGGGCTATTTTAGGACTAGTCTCCCTCTTCAGGCCCGTGCCTGGAAATACAACAAATGTGTATATAATTAAATGGTACAGTGATTGTACTTTCGTGTAAAGCAGATATGTACCCAAATACACGCAATAACATACACCACAATATGATTCAATATGTAAGCTCAATGTGGTCTTAAGATGTCTACTCTCAAATAGATTTACTATCGATGTAATTGGTGCGTGAGAGTGCAAACCTATATGATCTTTGTATCACTAGATATTCAATCTAAATGCTCAAGCAAAGATATTAGCCACACTTCATATATTTCAATCAACAAGTTTTCTCAATACATATATGTATATGAAGCTCAAGTAGTATAAGGATTTTATTTGGAAAATGAGATTAATCTTTTGTATTCAACTAAAGATATAAATCAATGAATATAGCAACAAAGATTTTTCTCACACAAACAAATATCTTTTTAAATATTTATCAAGATTAAACACACTAGATATTTGAAAGTATTTTGAAAATATTTTGCAACAAAAAACAAATACAATCTTCTCAAGATATTGCAATGAAGGTGCAAGCTTAAAAGATCAAAAGAAAGTCTTCTTTGGAGAGACTTATTAACGAAGTCCTCTAAGAGTACTTAGGTTTTGCTCTCAATAAAATCGTATCAACCAAGCAAGACAAGGAGAGCAAACCTATGGAAACAAACACTCAATCCACTTACAAATGATGTAGGCACTAATAGAAGGTAAGCACAAGTGAATGAGGCTAAAAAAATGAGTAGTATAGGCTTTTGGGTTTTCAGAGAATTCTCCCCTAATCAAAGTAGCTAATTTCCCATAATTTTCACAAATGATCTCATATATATAGACATGGGGGGAAATATGACCGTTGGGGACCTATTAGGAATTATTGGAAAAGTTTAATAACATTTAAAACATTTTAACCCTGTTTAAAAATATTAACTATGGTAAAAAAATCAGGGCAACCCAAGAGGTCCGGTCGACCAGGACTCATATGATTCGGTTGACCAGGGGGATTTTGAACTAAAGGCTCGGTTGACCGGGAGAAGGTGATTTTTCAAATTTCCGAGGTTCGGTCGACCGGGCCATTTTGAACTGGCTGGTTCGGTCGACCAGACCGTTGGGATTTTTCCCGAGGACCCTCGGTCGGCTAGGTAGTTGGAGTACAAAGAGGGCTCGGTCGATCAGATGGTCAAAATGTTGACCCAGGGAGGTTTCGGTCGATCGGAGCTTTTTGAACTACCTAGTTCGGTCGACCAGGACCTTGGTCAACTGTTGACCCAGGCCTAGTTCGGTCGACCATGCCAAAATGAACCATGTTGGCCGGTCGACCGAAAGTGCACCAAGTGTGCATTTCGGTCCTGTTTCGAAACATACAAATCCTATTTAAGTGCCTATCAAACATAGGTGCAAATGTATGTCTTAGGGTCATTTAAGTCCAATTTAAGACACCGAAAAAGTCCGGTTTCGGTCGACAACCCTAAGGTCTTTCTAAGGTCATTTTTCATTCACGGTTTGTTTGAGCTTATGTAATAAATCATACATGTGATGTGTGTGAGCTTATTACAAATCAGAGTCCTATTTACTATTACAAACCAATTTTCACAAATGAGTTATATTACAATTAAGATCGATAATCGATCTTCAAACTTTACTTGCTTTGTTCCCATCTTGATCTTAACAATCTTAGTTCCTACACAAAACCTCAAACACTCATTAAATACAATGAGTATTTGTCATAATCAAAACCGGGTGTGACCGATAAGGTCAACACACATATTTCCACTGAATTATAAATTGCGGATATCTTCACCAAGGCTCTCACTCGTCATCGACATTGCTTCCTAAGTAGCAAATTGATGCTTGTTGATCAAGCCCCATCAAATTGAGGAGGGCTGTCAACGGAACAGCAAACAACAAAGCAAAAGATTTCTTTCCTTACTTCAGCCCACGATTATTTCTTTATTTTTCAATTCATTATTTTTGTACAGTTAGCATATATTTAGTTTACATGTATAGGGCTAGAATAAGGCCAAACCATTCGGCCATTCACACAATACTTTGACAAATCCTTCTGAAGAAGAACTGAAGGTAAAAGATGGAATTTTGCCAACTCCAATTCAAGAATCTTGTACAATGTCTTTCTTAATATATTTTCTCTTATTATAAAAAAATAAAGTAAACATAAAAGGCTGCGTTCACTGTGACAACCCTCCCCTTACCCTCATAGAGCAGGTAGCCTTGTGGCCCAAGGACACCCTTTAACATATTTTCTTCTAACAACTAGCCTACTAGTTTTACTTCATAATGTGATTGTTTTCTTCTGTATTGTTGTGCCAAAATAATTTACTAGGTGGATTTTGTTCAGCAAACTCATTTAAAAAATCTGGTCATGTTTTATCCCTTTTGATAGACTAGGCACAATGTGAGACCACTTGAATGGACGTGTATAGATTATGAGAGTTTATACTATTGTATGATGTCACTGTTCCTTGCATTTGTCCATTCTTTAATCAAATACTGATGTTGCGTGTGTACAGCTTGTTCAAGTTGTTCCATCCTTGCCTCATGCTATATCTGTACCCTTATTATTGAAACTAGTGCTGTGGGGAAGCTGGCTTTTTCCCCATATTTTGTGAGGAATATTGTCCTTTATGTCGATGTTGAACTTTTCAATGCAAAGTGTGGAAAAGTTCTGTTGAAATAAAAAAATTATGTTGAAGTTTATCAAGAAGCTATGGAATATATACTGTGATTGAAAGTTTATTATAACTGCCCCCTTGCTTCAAAATATTAACTAGTGCTCAAGTAAAATTAACAATAAAAAAAGTGGAATTTTCTTTTTGAGTTATTTTAGGGCAAAGAGTAGAAGATTTGTTAATGGCTAGATATACATTGTTGGCCCACAACCTAATAGTTTAAGCTTTTAGGTAAAGTGGTAATCTAACATGGTATCAGAGCTAGTTACCAAGAGGTCCTAGGTTCTAGTCTTGTTGCCCGCGTTTATTGTGATGTTTAAAAATTATTGTACTCCTTGTAATGGGTGTTATTTGTCGTTTGTTTATCTCTCCACATGCTCTTGGGCTGCACATGCGAGGGAGTGTTGAAGGCTTGATATACATTGTTGGCTCACAACCTAATAGCTTAAGCGTTTAGGTAACGTAGTAATCTAACCGGATTATTGTAAAAATAAAAATTTAGAAATTTAGTAAGGCTTTTGGATCAGGGTTTGATGTTGAATAGGCTAGGTATTAAATGAGTGGGTGATGTTTATGATGACAATTTTGATGGTTCAATTACAAATAAACTATGTTTGTGTTTTTAGGGTTAGGTGGTGCTTATAAAGGGGGAGTGGGGAAGGGTAGCCTTTCTTTTTGAGCTAAGCTTCAAGCTATGAATCTCAATTGAATATCCACTCACTTCAAAATAAATTAAGGATTGTAGATTTTTTTGTCATAGGTGCATACACTAAAGTGAAGAATTTCCTTTGAAATTAATGAAACCCTGCCATAATTTATAACATGAACAGTGGAAACCAAATTAAGTAAAAATTCATTAATTGCTGCAATAGTGTGAATACTTGCCCTTAAAGATTTTTAAATTATGGTAAATCAGATTAGCATCTGGCCCAAAATAAAGGTATCATCAAAGTACAGAATCTATTATTGCGGATAATTATAGTTATTCATTAGCCAAAAGGGTTTTTCAACTAGTGTTCACATTGACATTGTTTTAGTGCTATAAAAGTTATTATTTGCCTTAGGCCTATTTGTTATCATTGCGATTTCCTGTTTTCTATTTTTGTTTCTGCTCAATGAAGAAATAGATTATAAAACTGCGTTTGTTTATGTTGTTAATTTTCTATTTTTGTCTTCAGTTTTTAGCTATTTGCGAAAAACCTGAAAACAGATTTTATGGTTCTTGCTTTTAGCTGTTTTAGCAACCTATTTCAGAAATTTTAATATGCAGAAATTGTTTTTTTTTAAATTAAATTACTTATTTTATGCACATTTTTTAATTAAAATTAAGATAAAATAATCATTTGAATTTAAATATGATTAAAATAAAAATATGCATAAATTTTTAAAAAAAATTAAAAATATTAAAAGCCAATTAAAAAATATTTTTACTATTTTTCTATTGTCATGTACAATAATATTGTTATTGTAAAGTGAATTTTGAAAATATAACAATTAAGTAAAATACTTTTATTATTTTAATCATACTTTATAATATTATTTGATTTAAAGACAAAAAATATGCATAAATCTTGATGATGGCAATGGCATGATGGTGGTCAAAAGATATGTGCTACCATATTTTCTAGAATGAGATGTACCATATATACGGGGCAGTGACAGAAATTGTAGTTAGCATTTCAACCTGTAAAACATAATCTCAGAACATAAACTCTAAATCCCTTATTAAAAATTCTAGCCATATCATGTAAAGCTTGATATGAGAGAGCTATGTCGTTCCTCTCTAAACGACTTCCCCTCTCTCTCTCTCTCTCTCTCTCTCTCGTATCTTCCTATGGCATCAAATGAAGTAGGTGATGTCAAAGTTCACAATTCAAATTGATGGGAAGACTTTTGATTTGAGTTTGAACAAGGGGAGAAATATTCAGTTTCTGTTCGTGCTCAAGAAAAATACCACTTGGAATAGATGGATTAAACTCCCAAAAGAGGCAGTTCTCTGGTTTGCCAATGGTCTTCCAGATTTTGTTCAGTTGGCTAGAGGTTCTCGAAAGGTCAAAATGGGGAATATGTTGTTTTGGATGTCGATTAAATGGACTAGGGTGGGGAAGTTTCTAGAGTTAGGGTTGGGTTGGAATGGTAAGATGTTCTCTATGTTTATCCCTGGTGTGGAGCAAAAGGTTTTGGTTGGTACAGCTTTGCAAGCAAGTTCTTCAAATTAGCCGAAGAGTTTGGGTTTCAATCGTGAGGCGCAGGAGTGGGGGTAGGCCTTTAGAGCCCAGATTGTGGAGTTGGGTGGTGATCAAAGGGAAGGCAGGTGATGGAGAAGGCTGTGAAAGCTAGTTCCAACAAGGAAAGCAGGATCCTGTGAATGGTATAGATGATATGTGCATTTGATGTGGGGCTGAGTTCACGTCGAGGATTGCAGGGTAGCTGACACTAGAAGACATCCGGCCAAAGGCGCATGTTCGTACTGCTCAGGCAGTTGGGCATGCTGATACTGCAATGGCAGCTAGGGTTTTGGATGATAGTGCAGCTCCAGTTGAGGCGGCTAGGGTTATGGTAGGGGAAGAGGAAGATAAAAAATCCTGGGTTGGGCCGATTGATTATTGATTGGACCTAGGCAAGTTAATGGAAAACGGAAGGGCCTCATTTTTATATAAAATGGGCTTTTGAATTGAACATGCCTGTAATTTGCAGGGCCCTATTTCAGATGGTCAGTCTAAGGGAAAGGACAATTGGGCCATTCACGAGGGGCAGGCCCAAGATTTTCAGGTCCCTATTTTGGATAGCTAGCCTAAGGGAAAGGAGGATTGGGCCAATCATATTGGGCAGGTCTAAGATACCCAATTTTCAAGCCCCAATACGCAGGTGGAGAGTATAGGGAAGAAGGATTGTTACCCATCTGTAAACAAAGGCCAAAATCTCCCTATAGTTCCCCAAGATTCAAATGGAACATATCATGTTGTCAAGCAATTACAAGAAATCAGCAGCTCGATTTTGGAAAAGTTTCTTGATGATAATGAGGAAATAACTAGAAGTGGTTGAAGATTCTGATTTTGCAGAGGGGCAAGAGTTTGCTGCAGCAAAGGTAAGGTGATAGCATTTTGGGTAGGTTATTTGATACCTCAGACATTAAGGCAAAGGGATCTAAGGGTCCCAAGGTTTATACTCGTAGGAAGTTTGTGCAGATAGGTGTGGGAATGAAAATGAAAATTGTTTGAAGATAAAAGAAAGCATCTGTTGAGGCTCTGCCAAAGATTTTAAAGAGGAATTTAGAAGGAATTTAGGTATTGTGGAAGACAAATGCTAAGAAAAAGAAGGGAAATTCTTGTGATGGGGTTAGCAAAGGAAAGGAGGTAATGAAATGGGGGGATTTATCAGATAATGAATGCATGGTCTAAATGAGTTTGATTGTGGCGGGGGTTTATTGTTGGATGAAATTAGGGAATAATGTGGATATGTTTCTGATTCCAATGATGTTTTAGGGGATTTATTGTATGTACATCCATCCCCTTTGGAAGGATTGGAAGGGGTCTCTATATTTGAAAATGATGATTTGGTTAATGAGATGCAGTGCAAGGATGATATTTTACCAACGCCAATGGAATAGATTTCAAGGAAGGATTTAAAAGCTCAAGATCTCATGGATAAATTGGGCTTAAAGTTTTGTCATCCTAGGGGAAATGAAGTGCATTTTGATGGGTGTAAAAATAGAGCTAAAAAAGGTCAAAGGGAGTCTGCTAACTTGAAGTGTTCAGTGAATTATGAAGGAAAAGGACTGAAGAGGGGATTCCTTGTTTAATTATTAATATTTATTTTTATTTATTTTTTCATTCATTTTATTTTATTTTTATAGGGTGGACTTCTTGTCCTTTTTATTGTAATTTCTCTCTCTATCTAATATACATTCTTTTGTTATAAAAAAAAAGGGACAAAAAGACACATTTTTTTAATTAAGTATTTAATAATTTCTAACTTCATAAAATTAACCAAATAGGTTGCTGGTTTTTGGTTTTTAGTTTCTATTTTTATGATTTTAGTTTTTGTTTCTGGTTTCCATTTTCATGATTTTTGACAGTGATATTAAACGATCCCTCAGTTGCGGAATTCCTCTTTTTAGCTTGCCCCACATTGGAAATTTGAGTGGAGGATAAGTGGCATATGTACATGAGTGCTCCTAAGACCTAACGGCTTTAGCTTTTGGGTCATATTGACACCCACTCATGCATATCAAACTCACTTTTAAGACTCCCCTGGTGCTGACAGCCTTACTTGTCACCACCCATCACATCAGTAAATTTTCATATTTTGATAATTTGATCACCTGCTTTGCTTTAGCAATCAAATTAGTTTACTGTTGTGTATGTTGCAAATTATCAAATTACAGTTCTCATGGTAATTTTAATGTTGGAGTAAAGTAAAAAGATAGTGATGTTAAGGTTTCATCCCTATGCTATAATTTGAAATTCCTATATACTAAAATTTGGAATGGCCCAAATTCAAAATTTTACAAGAAAGAAGAAAAAAAGAAATCAGAACATTGATTCTTGCTAGTTGTGTTTTAAGATTATTTGTGGCCTTTTTTTCAGGAAACAGATTTTACTGAGGCAGAACAAAAGACCATACAAAAGGGAGGACAAGAATTCTCCCAACAAAAATACGAAGTAGCTACCCTCCAATCTCTTTTCAGATCTTACAATGAAATTTCTCTGAAAGCCAGAAGCCAAAACCCAAAGTGTAGATATGAAAACCACTCTATCTCAAAACAGATAACATATTATAACCTGATCACTTAAACATTCTGTGATTTCTCTCCTTTTTCAAAACCTAAAGGTTTGCATGTTGCTCTAACACCTTCCCCTTTTTTTTTTTTTTTCCCAGGCCCACAGCACCTTTCCGCTGTTAATCTTACCAAAACCCATAAACTTCACCCTAATATACCCACTAGTGTTTAGTCAGCTCTTTCACCTCTCCCCAAAAATCACTTATCTCTTTGGAACCTAGGCATCTCATTTGAATGTTTGGATGAGGCTCCTTATTTTGCCTCGTCACCTGCAATGAGCAATTAGCGCTAATTCTGCTGACAACTGGAATCCAGGTGAGTGCCAATTTTTTGAGGTAGTTTTACCTCGCAAATTAATTTCTCTAGCATGAAAGAAGATGATCAACAAAAGTAACAAGGCCTTATGAAAGAAGTTATTAGACCTTTCCAAATTTGAACAAGGAGGAGAAGAACAAGGGGCATTCATCAAGTTGGCAAGTTCATCAATTTTCTTCTCATTGATTTTCTTTAAATGCCAAAAAAAAACCCCACACAGAGAACACCTCTTGATAGAATATACGGATGAGATTTATTATTGTGAAGATTTGAAAACCAATAAAGATGAGGAAAAGATGTTGAAAAACGCACATCACCAACTCCAGCTCAAGTTTCTTCTGGAAATAAGCAGAGGAGCCATCACCAACTTTATACCAAGTGAAAAATAAAATGTGAAACCTGAGGGATATACTTCCACCGAATCGCTTGTAGCATAGAGACCCTCAGAGCATCTCAACTATTATGATGAAGATCTTATTTCTGCAATCTTTTGCCATAAGGAGCTAGTTTGTTATGGAAACCTCATAACCATTTCCTTACCAATGACATGATCTTAGGCTCCAAATTATTAAGTTCTGAAGACCCAAACCACATATCTTCAGACTTAGGCCTAGCAAGCAAGTCTCAACCAAACAAGTGATTCCTCCTAAAATCTCTCATCATATTTTCTAGCCTCCTCACAACTCCAGTTGGGATCCTAAAGAGTGACACATGCTTGAAAAACACTAGTACTAAAAAGAGTGATGTAGTCACCTGAAGAAGCATGTGCGCTCTTCAAACTCACTGATGTGTTACCTAAATGCTTAGCTAGATCCCAAAAAACACACAGACAATGTGTCTAGATTCAGTCTGTTCTTTATATAAGCATTTTGTGTCATCGACACTGTATCTGCCAGGGCATCATTAGAGCCCCTTGTTTGGACTTGGAAAAGGAAAAAAAAAATTATAGCAAAAAAGGAGATTTCATTAATAGGAGTACAACTTGCAAAGAGGAGAATAAGACATCTCCCATCAAAATTCTGGAACAAAACAAGAAAAAAGAACTTAAAAAAAAAATAAATACTATGAAATATCAAAGCAAAAATTCTTCCATTCTCACTGATCTTCCGAAAAGCCAACTCCCTTAAAGCATCGAAAGCCAATGCAGCATAATAAGGCCAAGTATTGAATCTTCTCCCAAACCAGCTTCCAGTTCAATTTTTTTCCCTCAAAAAATCCATGCATTACACTCCAGCAATAATCCCCACAGCACTGCAAGTATATCGCATTTCCAAATGAGCAGCCCTATCCTTCCTCCAAAACCCTCAAAAGAAATAGCCAGCATTCCTTCCACCGGCGCTGGACAAGCCCATGCTTCTCCCAATGTGCCAAATAATTTATTCTAAATGCTCTGAGCAAAATTACAGTGTAAGAACAAATGAGATGCTGTTTCAGAATTCAAATGGTAAAGCACACAAACATCTGGAGATAAGGCCTTTGAAGGGATTTGGAAAACATTAGTGGAAGGAAAGGAAAATATGAAGGAATCCACCTTTTCGTGTTTTTTTATCAAGGAAAGTAAGAAAATAAAAAGATAAATAAAGAAATAAAAAGTTGAGAAAAAGATGTTGAAAAAGGGAACATTACCAACACCAACGCCAAACCCACGAGCACTAGTAAAGAGTGATGTAGTCTCTGGAAGAAACATAAGCACTCTTCAAACCCACTGCCCTCTGATATAATTGCTCGGCCGGATCCCAAAAATATTCAAATCTAGGATTGATAGGGAAAATGTGTCGAGATTCAGTTTGTTCTGCATATAGTATGTTGTGTCATGGACACAGTATCTTCTGGGACATTCTATTGGCCCCTCGTTTGGAACTTGGAAAACATTAGCGGAAGGAAATGAAAATTTTAATGAATCCACTTTTTTTAAAAAAAATTTTAAAATTTTTATTATCAAAGAAAGCAATAAATTAAAAAAATATAAATAAATGAAGAAATATGAAGAAAAATATGTTGAAAAGGGAACATCACCAACCCCAATCTCCAACTTTATACCGAGTAAGTGGTAAGAAAAATGTGAAACCTGATGGATAAACTTCCATTAACTCGTGTGGCTTAGAGACCCTTAGAGAATCTCAACCATTATGATGAAGACCTTTTTGCTGTAATTTTTTTGCCACAAGGTGCAAGTTTGTAAAGGAAACCTTATAACCCTTCTCCTACCAAAGAAATGATCTTAGACACCAAGTTTGGAAGTTCCCAAGACCCAAATTCCCACATTTTCAGACTTTTAGGCCTTCTAACCAAAATCCAACAAATCACACTTTTAGGCCTTCTAACCAAATTCCAACAAATCAAGTGATTCCTCCAACCAGCACTAGTATTTGACTATGAGAAAATATCTCATCATATTTTCTAATCCTCCAATAGGTATCCTAAGAGCCACACAAAGTTAAGGGATACTTGAAACACTAGCACTAGCACTAAGAAGAGTGATAGTCTCCTGAAGAAACGTAAGCACTCTTCAAACACACCACCCTCGTGCCTAAGTCCTCAGCTGGATCCCAAAAATTCACAGGTCCAGGATTGGTAGTGGCAATGTGTCAAGAATCAGTCTGTTCTGAAGGTAAGTATATTGTGACATGGACATGGGATCTGCAGAGACATCCTTAGACCCCTCTTTGGAACTTGAAAGCATGAGGAAGAGGAAAGGAAAATATAGAGAAATCCATTTTTTCTTACTAGTTATCAAGGAAGGAAACAAAGAAAATGACACAAAGTAAATTAATGAACAAAAAAATTGATTTTGCATGCCATTAGTCTTCGATTTTTCTCAATTTTTAATCATATTTGAACAAATTTTCAGTATTAATAGTATTTGATAGCAAGAAAAAATACAATGAAAAGTGTAATTTCCTTCATATTTTCTTTTACTTCCTCTTTTCAAGCAAAATCCTTGATCCAAACAGAGCCCAAGTCTCCTCAGAAAACATCTCTGTAAAATTTATATAAATTTCTATAAACACCTTTAACTGATCGAATTTTTCTAAATTCTCTAAGCTTAGAAGATTAATCCTTTTTAGAAACAGGAAGCATAAAAGTTTAATCCAAACTTTTCCCACTGCTTCATAATGTCATTGATGGAACATCCTCGTAAGGTCACTCATTATCTTTAACAATCTCCCAACTACAGAAAATGCCATAGTAATGTCATCTTGTCCCAGTGCCCTGACCTATGTGCGCCTTACGTGCTCTCAGTTTCACCTTCTCAAACCAGTTGATATCCTCGTCATCTATTGAGCTCCAATTCAGGCATTTGAACATACGCCCAAGGTCTTAAATTTCGATTTTGACTCAAATTTCAAAGCTCCAAAAGTACAAAAATTTCAACGGAAATTTAGATTTCGATGTCAATTTCAATTTCGATTTGAAAAAATGATGGAAATTAGTAGTAAAGCATGAAATTCTTTGTGAAACTTTAGAAATGGTTAACAAACATAATAATATAAGTTTTAGGACTAAAATATTACAAATTAAATACATCTATGTTTTGTATGAGGTGGAAATTTCACCGTATAGTTAAAATTTTGACAAGTTTCGGTAAAAATTTGAGATTTGATAAATTTCGGATGATTCATTGAGATTTCGACGAAAATTATGCAAGACGAAAATCGACTGCCATTTCGATTCCGAGGGTGATGGAAATCGGAATCGGAAATTTCAACAGAAATTTTGACAATTTCGTGGAAATTTAAGACCATGCATAGGCCTAATATGAACTTCTTTTCTCTAGATATTTATATCAAACTCTAAAATTTCTTCTGCATTTAACCTCTGATATTGGTACCGTAATCTTTAGCTCCTGAAATTTGTTAATTTCTATGTGCAATAGCTTGCCTTAATATGTCATGAAATTTTAAGATGGAAATAAAGTCTTTTCTTTCTTGCTCCAATAGTTCAGTTAAAATTCTGTGGCATCTCATTATTACTAGCATGTGAAAGCTTGAGTAACTGTTCTAGTTAGTGGTTTCACCTGCCTGCAAGCATGCCAATCCATGCACATGGGTACATGCCTGCTTGATACTCTTACTGAAATATCTTCTCTCTCTTCAGTGCTCTGTGGCCCTTCAGTACTCTTGGATGGCCAGAAGTTTCAGCTGACGATTTCAGGCAATTCTATCCAACAACAATGCTTGAAACTGGGTATGTACCTCTTATTTACTTCTGCTGCCTAAAGGCCATGTCCAAAAGTATGTTTTCTATACTGTGGTATTTAGCTGGAGCTAATTTATTCATGGAAAAATATGCTGTATATTTAGGACCAAGAAACCTCATTCGCTAGAATAAGAAAGATAAATAGGATGGCAAATGAATTCTGCTTTTCTTCAGAAAATACTTCAATTTTTATTGACTTCATGGCAACAAACAGTCAAGGGTGATGTTAAAGACAAAAATGGGGAATCATTTTTTCTTCGATGATTTGCCAATCAGTGATCTCTTTTGACATAGAAAAAGGCTACCCAATTCCAGATGTATGGATGGGGCTATATGTGTGTTAATTTGATGTATAAAAAAAAATGTCTGATATGTTTGTTGCTCCATTTCCAACATGCAAAAGAACCAGAGACAGTAACCACTAATGAAACTTTTTTATCGCTATAGCCAGCGATAAAAATGATAATTATATAATATTTTTTTGGTAATTCTGCTCAGTTTTTGAAGTAAATGAAGATGGATGTTACATTTGTTGTCCAGACATGTTGAATATAGGTGTCATTTCAATGAATGTGAGACTACAGTTGCTAAAAAGAAGTGTCTCTACACCTCATTCCATTTCTTTTCTTCTCTTTGTAAATTTGTAGTTGTATCCGAAAATGCCCATGCACATGAGATGAAACACAGGGAAAAGTGTTGTTGGAATGCCAAGGAAAATATAACAGGAAAATAAAATCACAAACAGGAAGATAAGGCATCCTCCTAGGAGAAAACTAAAACAAAAAGGAAAGGGAAAAGAACAAGAAGAAAAAATATAAGGAACAAAAAAAGCACCAAAAAAAAAAAAATCAGGCCAACATTGTCAGTCAATGACAGTAAAAACAGATTCCTCAAAAACAATCATCTCAATAAGGCCAGAGAAGCATGAAGAAGAATCCTCTTCCTAAGAAACTATAAAGGCATAGATTAACCACTAAAAATATGAAGGTTAAGGGTTTTAGGGTTTAGGGTTTAGGCATTCATTTCTAATTGAATTCCCCAAAGTTCCTCAAAGGCTGCAAAAATCTCGTTAGCATCCTTTTGCCTGGGAATGCCTATGATTTTTCCCCAAAATACATCTACTCTTTTCCAGACTGCGAAATCATGATAACAGTTTAGCCTCATCTGCAAATTTTTTTATTGCCTGAATTTCTGCATTTGTTTTCTTTTGTAGGATAGCAGGGGAGAAAACTAAGAAAAGATAATGACAGTGAATTGCTTAAACATTGTATAACATTCCATATCATTTACATAATGCCTTTATCTCTCGTTTTTGGAAACTCTATACTAGTAGGATTTGCTTTTGGTGAATTTAATTTCAACACTATATTATCCTGTTTCTTTTCATTGTCCCGCTCCTTCAACATATATAATATCTGTATGTGTATGCATGTGTTGTGTATCTATTTATATCTTAAAGATTACTAAAGTGATACCTGCTGCTGTATTTGAACAGGCATGATATTTTGTTCTTTTGGGTGGCACGAATGGTAATGATGGGGATTGAGTTCACAGGGACTGTACCATTTTCATATGTTTATCTGCATGGACTTATCCGTGACTCACAGGTGAGTAGAATGTGTGACTGAAGCTGTTAGTTTTATGTCCATGTGTCTGGGAAGTAGTCTAAATGAAAGGGAAATAGCTCACTACATATAACTTGTTTGGGGACCTATACCTTGCCTATTTCTTGGGCTTCATCCATACGTAAGTCAACCCAAGTTGACAAATTCTTAAATTCTTTGGTTGGCTAGAAGACTTTTTCTTTTCACATGCACCTTTTCTCTTTGCATTTAGCAAGTTCTTTATATGTGATTTCCATTTTTTTGTCTTCATGTTTTCATTTTCTATTACAATAGTTGTGCATTGGTTGGTCACGTTGTGGACATGATGTCTTTGACTCCTTTCTCTAAAAGGTAAAGAATGAGAATAGAGTTGTGTCATATGTTTCTCTTGAGGGGGGGGAGATGCTTAAATTTTGTGTACCCTGATAAAAGGGGTATCATGTCAGACAGTGAGTGTGCGTGCGTGCGTGTGTTGGGGGGGGGGGGGGGGGTGGGAGGTGTTGCGGGGGAGTGGTATATCATCGTATGTTTTTGCAGTTATCATTTGATTGTTAATTCCTTGAGTAAAGGACTTGAAAATTGTTTGCTTTGATTGTATCTTTCATCAAGTTGTACAAAGCTATTGATGAAACATAGGGTTAAGGTCTTGGCTAATCACTGTATCATATTTTTCATCAAGGGAGAACTCATAGATTTTACAATTTTTAAGTCTTTATTGGTCTTTTTTGGGACTTCTTTTTGTATACTTTAAAAAAAAAAAAAATGGAAGCTGGGTTTTGTTTAGTGGGGGATTTCTCATTTACAGAGGCTCACTGTTGCTGTGTAAAATGTGTATTGTCCAAAAGGAATATTCTTATAGCCAACTTACTCTTCTTTTCTTTCATTCTTTTTTTTTTTTGGGTGGGAAATTCAAAATTAAATTGTCTGTTTTGGAGGGAAATTTGCATCAGAATATATTAAATATTCCTGTTTTGGAGGTCAGTGTTGTTCTGTTTTTTATTTTGCAGCTGCTCCACTTCTTAGATTGTGATGTCTTCTCTCTCTAGTACCCCTTCACTCTGCGCGAATTGTTTTTGTGTTCTCACTCTGGCACCACCCTTTTTATTCTTATGAATTCCTCTCTTCACAAGAAGGGAAAAAAGATTTAATGGTTTCCATTGTTTCTCTTGAAAATTGAATCTTTAAATGGAGAACTTTCATGTGTAGATTTGAAGCACGAATTTTTTTTATGCCCTTCCCTGCCCCTTATTTTCACTTGTATGTACATTCTAAAGTTGGGTATTAAAGGAAAACATACTCGTTTTAGAGTTTCAAATCAATACCTAAGCAAGCACTGCAATTGTGATTTTTCCGGACACAGGATGGTGAATCATTGAACTAACCTGCTCCATGCACTTTATGTTGATCAGTTTATATATTTATCAACAGGGATACTGCAACAGATTTAGTTGGTTCGGTACAGGTTTTCTTATAACCAAAAGTTTATGGTTAAATATTTTACTTAATCAAAAGCAACATAATGAAAATCTTTACTAACTCCTGATCACACCAATTTTTAATGGTTGATTCAGTTAATCAATTTGATTTTATTTATAGCATTGACAAGCAAGGAATGATACAAAATATTGATGCACAATGGATGAAGTAAACTCAGAAAAAGGAAATATTGGATCTATAGAGAATGGGAATTGAGAAATAAATAATTATTTAAAAAAAAAAATGCAGCATGTACGATACAAACAAAGAGAAGGCCGGAAAGAGGAACCTTTAGGAATTGACCTTGATCTCCTGATAGAGAGGGAAAGAGGTGATGGTTGAACTGCTGAACATATCAAAGCAAGCAATGGTGATTTCCATGGTAGACCCTTCATCAGCTTGATCTGTAGCTTGGTTAAGGCTTCAAACTTCATTCAATAAGAATGCGGATCTGATAATCCCCTTTGGTTTTAATTTGGCTCCAACAAAATTGTCCTCCCAACCATTTAAGATTGAGAAAATGATAAGAAGTTTTTTCCCTCTTGGGGTGACACAGATAGTCTTCCACTTTCTGGAGATTTCCACATCAATGTAAAGTGGATACCAAGTTTTTTATTTTTTAACTGAACCACAGAATTTTTTACAATGATCAAATGAATTAGGCGCAGTTGAATGAACAGTGGATGGATAATGCACAGCCTATGACTTCTTGCATTGTATTTTGTTCACTGCTGGAAGCAATTCTTCTGCTAAAAATGTGGAAGATAATAAATCTGGAGTCCTAAATGGTTGAAAAAGACTGACTATTTTGGAAGCCTTTGGGGGTCATACAAATAAAGCTATTTTTGGTCCAGGAAAATGTATCCATCATAGTGCTTCAAGTTCATTTGATCATTGGGTCTTTTCTTTATTAGGATTTTTAGTTATTTGTATCTTTTTATATGAGATAATGAAAATTGTGTTAATGTGCCATACTGCTGAAGCTAGCTATTCATGTTATTGTAGAATGGTGCTGTTTGCATTGCTTTTTTCTTTGTTGTTTTTTTGTGTCGCTTTATCTAAGTTCAAATTGGTGGTTGAGATCAGTGTGATTTCAGTTTAAGTTAAGGAGTTAGATTAATTTTCATTTAAGTCTTATATATTATCTCAAATTTCTTGTTTGGAACTATTTAATTGAGAATCTGAAGCTGCCATTTTTGTTTGCTTGTGGGTGCCTCCTCTCTCTCTCTCTCTCTCTCTCTCTCAAAGCTCATAAGATTTTCTACAATTCATCCCAGTTTGCATACTTTTCAAATCAACAATTTACAGCCAAACATTCAATGACCCTAATATAACCTCAAACCCCTATCTGACCTTTTCTAAAAAATTCTTACCTAATTTACAGAAACTCTTGCCCTGTTTGTTCAATATATTGTTGAACTCTTACGAGTTCTATGTCATATGACAAGCCACCAAAATCACGTTGCTGTTGGTTGACAAAGAATTATGTTAGTTTAAGAATACATATTATGTTAGTTTAAGAATACATATTAATCATCAATGCTACCTTCAACTGCGTCATTGGTACAGGTTCAAGCTTTTGTATGTATGCATCAGAGTTATTGGATATAACATGTACCAAAGTGTACATTTTTCATGGTAAATATGAGGAGGCCTTGTGGTTTTGTTAGTGTTTTTATGCATTTGCTAGCATATGCATGCTTAGATATGGAAGAGACATAGAGGGTTGTTTTGAGTAAAGATCCCAGTAAACAATGAAATAAAGAGGAGTACCCTTATCAAGGACAGGTCCAGGACCTGAAGTCAGTGGGGGCTGATTTGTTTGTGCCATGAACAAGACATTACTTCAGAAAAAAAAAGGTTTTATTTATTTTATAGGATTGAAATTTTTACAATTAATCATTCATAATCAGAAACTATTACATTCTTACTTTAGAAAGAGCATTGGTGCACTAATCAAACAAAAAAAAAAGGTCAATTTTTCAGTACATTCATTCTGAAAAAGATACATCTAACAGTTGCCCTCAACAAGTTTTCATGTTTAGGAACTGCTCTATAATAAACTTGTAATACTATTGATACTTTTTCTCTCGATATAAGTGACTAAACCATTATTTATTCAAGAGCTTTTAGAATTCAATATGGGAAAAATAACAATTTAGGTGTCAGCTCAGATTAGGACTCATAATAAAATAACTCGATGTTTTAAAATGTTTTATGAAATTTTTAGAAGATATTAATAGGAATTTGGGAATCTAATCTTGTTTATTCAAATTAGTTTCAAATAAAAGAACTAAGTAAAAGTTGAATTAGGCCTCAAGTCTTATTTATTTGGACTCAAAGCCTTTATTGGGGGCAATTCTTAAATACCTTGCTGCTCCAAGTATTACCCATATATATATATATATATATATATATATATGTTATTAATGGATTTTGTGAGTTAAGTGGGGGGCTATAGCCCACACTCAACTGAACATTGATCCGCCCCTGATCCTGATGTACTCAGAAGCTGATTAACATCTGCTCAAGTATACTGATGCGATTGATTTGATTTTCTTTGATTGATGAAGAAATGAAGATTGCACACTTGTTTCTCTAATGGACTGGAGAAGTGTATAAAATTAGATCAGTGCAAGGGTACCACTGTTGCCAATTGTTCTTCACACTTAGTGCTGATAAGTCTTGCCAAGGTAAGTTTAGGTCTCACCAGTACAGTTAGCTTGTGCAAAAATCATGACGACATTAATTTTTCCATTTCTATCTCAAGCAGGACAGTTGTCTCGAAGGGATTTTAGCTGCTAGAAGGGGTCTAAATTCTGAAGGAATCCCTGACATGCAGATGTTCTGAGAGATATAGCTGATGGCGAGGCTGCTATTCAAACCCCTTATACAACAGCCTAAGTGCCATGGTTTCACTGTGACTTTACCCCTGCCCTGGGCCTCTGTTACATGAGCAGATTGCTACAACACTCTGGCTGACGTACATTAGGAACTCCGAAAAAAATTATTTTAGAGTGGTTCTTTAGTGCCCTTCTCTATGTTATGTAAGACCTTGTTGGAGGTACGCTATTGTGATTGGAGAGATTAATGGCCATATGTTTAGCATGGATATTTGGTCTCCTGAATCACTTCCCAATATCTTGGTTTTCTCAATCACTTCCCTGCAACCATAGGAGCTACAAACTAAAGTCAGGAGCTATTTTCCAAACTACTGATGGGGTGTATTTCATATTTTGGCCTTGTTATACGTTTTCCTCCTCGTGAATAGATATTTGTCCTTTTTGTTCTTATTTTTTTTTTATAATAAAACAATTCTTTTAAAAAAAACATAATTACAATGAAATGAGGATAAGAAATCCCCCCAATAAAAAATGCAGAAGAAGAATAGGGAAAGCCTAACAAATTACATCAAAGCTGCTTTCTAATCCCTTTGGATGTCAGACAACAAAAGACCCCAAAAAACACCAAAATAATGAGTCCAAAGAGAAGCAAGAAAAATGGCTCTCTCATAAGGCAAGAAGTCTTAGATATTTAAAAACAGCGACCACAAAATTGTAAAAACAGTGCAGTCCCAAAATATCCTGTGTCCCCTTCTTCCTGAAACCCCAAAACTTCATTTTCAAAAAATCCTGAATTGTTTAGAACTAATTTTTCCACATGTGTCTTTCTACCTTATGATGAATGAACAAATGACTTAGTCTCATTAGACTCATTGCACAGCATGCGAATATCTGGACTACGGGCTTTGTAAGGCCTCCTTTTTTTTTTTGTAATATTTCAATTGTGTTGATCTTGTTAAGAATTTAACGTCCGAATGAAGGGGCGGACTTTAAAAGGAATCTTTGCTTTCCAAACAGCGTTGTGTAGAGGACAGGGCTAGGAATTGTGGATTTTATGAGATTGGAAAGAAAAGACTTTGAAGAGAAAGACCTTGAAGCATCCCCAATTCAAAGCCTTGTGTCCTCCCACACGAATTTGGCACAAAAGAATCCAACACACACGACAAAAGAGTTAACTCACCAACCTTTCTTTCATTGAGACTTCTAAAGAAATGAAAACCCCAAGAAAGAGAGCCCCCCTCAAAAGAATAAAAAGCTGAAATTGTTGCAATGTGAACAGTGAAAAGTCAAAATAGACACGGCGCCAACAACTCCAACAAAGACTCGCTAACCCAAATGTCCTCTCAAAATTGAATTTTATCCCCATTACCTACTTTAAAAGGAGTGAGAGGAAAGAAAAGACTGGCAACTTGGGAAACAAACTTCCAAGGACTCACATGAGAGGCATTACCACTCCCTTTGGAATCCCATCTATTCTTATGTATTCCGTATTTACTCTTTATTACTATGTGCCATAGGGAATTAGATTCTAAGAGCTACCTCCATAACTTTTTCCCTATTAAGGATATGTTGTTAGAAACCACATTACCAAGTCCTAAACCCTTAAGCCTCTTTACAACATCGCAACTAACTAAATGATCCCTCTTATTCTCACCAACAACTGATCACAAAAAATCTCTAATAATCAGCTCCAACTTCCCAGCCACCCTAGAGGCAATTTTGAAAAGGGATAGAAAATAAATAGGAATATTAGCTAAAGAGCCTCTAATGAGAGTGATTTTACCCCTAGCAAAAGATAAGCCCTCTTCCACCCCCTCTAATTTTTTCATCACTCTCTCAATCACAGGATCCCAAAAAACATTTGATAAAGGGTCACCCCTTGAAGGAAGACCAAGATAAGACAAAGGCGAAGACAAAGACTCATAACCTGCTAAAGATCTAAAAACCTCAATCTCCTTACTGCTCAAAATAATGCTAGGTGTACCACTCTTTGAAAAATGTATCTTCATCCTTGATAATTTTTCAAAAATCCTTAGCAAAGTAATAACCTTCTGGAATTTCATTGCATTATTCTCAAGGAAAAAGATAGTATCATTAGCAAACTGAAGATGAGATACCTCCACCCCCTTCCCTCCTATAGACAAACCACTAATAACCCCCAAGTCTTGGGCATGACAAATCATCCTACTAAGAACATTTCAACCAAAGTAAACAAGAAAGGAGATAAAACTCTCTTGAAACACCAAACCAATCCCTAGGTTGCCCATTAACAATCACCACATGTTGACAAAGCTGAGACACCCTTTTATCAACTTGCGCAAAGATTCTCAAAACCTTTTTTCTACATAACTTTCTCCCAAAGATCCCAATTGACCATGTTGAATGCTTTTTCAAAATCTAATTTAAATACCACTCTCTTTTTGCCTCTCCTTACATTCTCTACCACCTCATTTGCTATTAGAATTGCATCTAAGATTTGTCTATCTTTCATAAAAGTAGATTGGCTAAGGAAACTATTTTCCCCAACAATTCTCTCAACCTCCTTGGAAGAACCTTAGAAAGAACCTTATAAACACTAGTAACCAAACTAATATGTCTAAAATCCTTCACCCTCCTGTACCTATCCTTTTTCTGGATGAGAGTAATGAAGCTAATCATTTTACAAACTACTCCTCCCCTATGAAACTTCTCGAAAAACTTCATAATGTCATGTTTCACCACTTCCCATCTATCCTAAAAGAAAGCCATTGTGAAGCCATCAGGACCTGGTGCGTTATCTTTATTGATATCAATCAATGCCCTTCTAACTTCCTACAAATCAAAAGATCTTTCCAACCACTTAGCTTCGTCAAGCCCAATTGGACTCCAATTTATCCCATCCATCATTAACCTATTCTCGCACTCATCATTATACAAACCTTTAAATAATTTGGTGATCCCTTCCCCAGCTTGCTTATTATCTCTCACCAATTGGAGAGTGGTCCTTGGCTCATCAGTAAGGTTGCTCCCTTGTGATCGAATGTTCATGGGTTTAGTCCAAGGAAACAACCTCTTTGCACAAAAAGCAGGGAGTCTTGTGACCTAGGGATTTCCTCTCACCCCCCTCCCCACCTCTATCTCCAACTCCTAATAAGACACTTTTCCTCCTCCCATTGGCCACCCTCTGAAAAGTCCTAGAATTACAATCCCCCTCTCTAATCCAACTAACTATTGACTTTTGCCGCCAGCTTCTCTTTTCCCTCAACAAAAGCACCTTAAGATCGTTATTAAGGCAATCTTCCTCTCTTGAAATGCCATACCTCCAATTTAACCAAATTATTTATCTCCTCCAAGATATAGTTTTGTTTTTTTTGTTTTTTCTCTCCTTAATATCCCCAAGCACTTCTTTATTTCATCTTTTAATCTTAAATTTGACAAAATTCAGCTTCCTTATAATCTTAGAACCCTCTAACCCCTGAACAAAACACTCTTTCCATCAAGTTTCAATATTATCACAAAAAGGAGGGTGAGAAAGCCACATATTCTCAAACCTAAAAGGTGTTGGCCCCACTGAATAGGACTAGAATCCAATAGCATTGGGCAATGATTAGAGGTAGGTCTAACTAACACCTCTTGCACAATGTTCAGAAATAAATCTTCCCAAGCATCACTAGATTGAAGTCTATCTATATGAGTCGATGCTTGTTTGCCCCCACTAGTCATCCAAGTGAAACTACCATTATCCAAAGGGACATCTCTAAACCCACTATCCATAATGAAAGAGTCAAAATATCTCATATTCCCCGTCGCCCTCGATCCCCCATACTTCTCCTAGAAGTTCTAATAACAATCCAACCCCCCCCCCCCCCCCCTTTCCTACCACCACCCAACAAGGACAGCAAAGCTCATACAAGCTAGTCAGCTCTTCAAAAAAATCACTCCTCCGGAAGTATACTGTAGGGCCATAAACAAAAGTAAACCACCAATACCCAATCCCCTTGGTCCCAAGTAATACAAATAAAGAGAAGGAACCTAAAACACAATCCTTGCAAGGCATAACTCTAGTATCCCAAGCCATAGTCTTGCCCCCCTGAAACCCCTGAGGAGGGAAGAGACATCCAATCCTTTAACCTTGGATCCCAAATAGTCCTGAAAACAAAGGAATCAACCTCAACTAGTTTAGACTCTTGTAAAAACAAGATATTAGGGTTCACTTTATTCACTAGGTCTCCAACAACTCTTCTCTTTTCTAATCCCCTTAGACCTCTAATGTTTCAAGATAAAATCTTCATTTGGTAACGTTGTCAACCCCCAACCATCTATCCCCTTTCTCATTGTTCATTGAGGTCGCTAATCTAATTAACTATCTACTCAACTGATTAGCTATTTTCCTCTCCCCTATCCCTCCTTCTTAAGCCTGACTAAATCCCTAGAGGGAGCTGTCAAGGACAAACCGAAATCATTTTGAAGTTCTTGAGCAACTTGGTTCTCTCTCGTCCCCCAATAGATCAACAATATTTTGGTTTCCCTCTGATTCTAACTCTGTATGGCACTTCAACAAATTAGAGTTAATGTGGGAAAACACAAAGGCCCTCTTCCCTCTTGTTTCCCTTTGTCTTCTTCATTATTTTGTAATTCCTCCAACTGAACCACTGATCTCCTTTCCTTCTCATTTTTTGTTTTTGGGCCCCAAAATAAAACTTTCACATGAAGAGTAGGGCTCCTGTCCACTTGAGTGTACAAAAGCCCGAATACCTCCCACCCCTACAAAGATTTGATCTGTATCAATATCCGTTGGGCCTTAAAAGAGCCCATATCTTCTATCCCTGTTTTCAGCACTTGGCAGTAAGTTGCTCCCCTACTATTGGGCCTAGATTTTGCTGGTTTAGGCCCACTGAAATTACTCACCCAAAAAAAATCTTCCCCTGTAATTACGCCCATTACTTTGATGATAACCAGTGCTGAGAGAATCTTCCCCTGTAATTATGCCCTTTATGTTGCTGAATTCCAGAATTTCACCAAGGACTAAGGAGCATTAATGTCTAGTTGTTAAATGCCAATATTGAGTGAATATTTACATAAAGTGAAGAACCAATGCCCATATTTTAATGTACAAAACTTTAAAAAAAGAAATCTTTCATTTTAAATAGCCATCAACAGATATTCTTTCATGTGCATGTGTTTGCTTGTTCCGATTAACTATATTACAATTTTTTTCAGGGGCGAAAGATGTCTAAAACTTTGGGAAATGTTATAGATCCAATTGACACAATCAAGGAATTTGGCACTGATGCTTTACGATTCACTCTTGCTTTAGGAACTGCAGGACAGGTTAGTATTAAATTGTACTGGGGCTGCTGTTTCTAGGCTTTATGTCCACATTGTGGTGCTTGTGCATGCGGCTGGTTGCTGCTCTTTTAAAGTGTTCATATGTGAACTTATTTCACATTCTTTCTTCCAGGACCTTAATTTATCCACTGAGAGGTTGACATCTAACAAGGCCTTCACTAACAAATTATGGAATGCTGGCAAGTTTATACTGCAGAATTTGCCTAGTCAAAGTGATATATCTGCCTGGGAAAATGTAATGGCTTACAAGGTTGGTTAATTCCTTACTTTTCAAGGTTAGTGAAATGTAGTTCTCTAGTGTTTGTAATCTTCTATAGGTATACTGGGATGGCAACTATGACAAGTATGCTGTCAAATTAATAATTTATTTATCGAAGTGAATTTTAACAAGTGCTTAATGGAGTTTTTTTGAGAGATGGTTTCCTGGTCTCAGGTTAGTTTTTGAGGGATTATGTTGGAGTAGTGGGTATATGGATGAAACTGAAAAACTGAAGCAGCTGATGATTGCCTGCATATAGTTTTTAAATCTCTCGTCTCTCAAAACACACACATGCACACACACACTCACACTCACGCACCCACAAATTTGGCATGGTTTGCTTTCCTTTCCTTTAAATTTCTACTATTTGTCTATAAGTTTTCACGTTTTTTTGTTACCTAGCACTAAAATATTTAATAACTTTCTATATTGCTACATGCACATGTTCTATGTGTTTGTGTGTGGGGGTGTGTGTATTTGCACCCTTGTAGACTCATCTACATTACCTTATTTTATGTAAATGTACTTCTTCACCTTACTGTGCTCTAATGTCCGCAAAACATGTTTAAACTTTCTGTTTCATCTAAATTCTCCATGTTTCTGTTTGTTTTCTTATTTGGTAATTATTGATCTTTCTTGATACAGATGTTTGTACAATGAAACTTTCAACATATTGGTTGGCATTTGAAAATCAGTTTGAACCGCTAAATTAGTGATGTTGATTGCATGCTATCATCCTCCTCTCAAAAGGAGGGGATGGTTGGAAGGTGGCTGCTCCCACAAATGAGAAAAATGGAAAACTAGATTTTGTCCATGATACCTTGCAATAAGGGAGAGAAAAAGAAAATCCTCCAGTTTTGAAATGGAAATATTGTTCCACATGTTCACCTTTCTAAGGACATTCCTGAGACTTGCTTATACACATTATCAAACTCCCAAAAATTATCATCCTTTTCCTATACTACCACTCTTACTTATTAAGACACTTATGAACTCGACAATAACCTAGAATCCTTGAAGTTGCTCATGCCTTGTTGTTCACCTCTCACATGCCAACAAAATTTTGGGGTGACTCGATTTTGACAGCCACATGCCTCATTAACCGAATGCCTAGTAGAGTACCATCCTTTGCAACTCCACTCCAAAAACTCCAAGAGACTTTTCCCAATTCTAGGCTAGGCTCACATCTTCCGCTTTGTGTGTTTGGGTCCACTGTATTTGTCCACATTCACACGCCAAGCGAAACAAATTGGATCCCAGAGCACTTAAATGTATCTTTCTTGGTTACTCTCCCACATAGAAGGGTTACAAATGCTATGACCCGATCTCCCAGAAACTCTATGTTAGCCTGGATGTCACCTTCTTTGAACATACCCCCTACTACTCGCTTCAGGGTGAGTCCTTGAGTAAAGCTCGACCCTCAAACCCAAACTACTTCAATACTGCTGTTTTTGAGACCACTCCATACCCTATATCCACTCCTTCGCCTAGTACAGAAGGAAACTTGAACTCAGGGGAAGATGCGGAAATACAAACAAATAGGGAAACACTTTTCTACTCAAGGAGGCCAAAATCGAAGTCCAATGAGACACTCACTTCCGAAGCACCAAAAGAGTCAGAATCGGTGATAGTTCCAACTCCTCATGAGTCTGACTCCAATCCCGACCAGGTAAAACATGACTTACCCATTGCTCTTAGAAAACAACCTCATTCATGTACTCTCTCCACCATATCTCAAAATTTGTATCTTACAATGCTCTTTCTGCCAAGTGTCATGCTTTTATTCCTAACCTTGACAAAATCCTGATTCCTAAAAACATTCAAGAAGCCTTGGAAATTCCAGAGTGGAGAGAGGCATTGATGGAAGAGATAAGGACACTAGAAAAGAATGGAAGTTGGGAGGTGATGACTTTGCCAAGGGGGAAGAAACTAGTGGGCTGCTATAAGTGGGTGTTTACAGTATAGTACAAGGCTAATGGCATAGTAGAACGGTACAAAGCCCGCCTTGTGGCAAAGGGGTTCACTCAGGCATATGGTATTGACTACACCGAGACATTTGCACCAGTAGCAAAGCTGAACACTATACGGGTTCTCTTGTCCTTGACAGGCAGCAAACCTGGACTGGTCACTCCATCAGTTTGACATCAAGAATGCTTTTCTAAATGGTGAGCTAGAAGAAGAAGTGTTCATGACGCTACCACCAGGATTTTGCAAGGAGGGAGAAGAAACCAGTGTGTAAATTGAAGAAATCTCTGTATGGACTCAAGCAATCACCGAGGGCGTGGTTTGATAGATTTGCAAAGGTGATAAAGAATCAAGGATACCGACAGGGGCAGTCAGTTCACATTATGTTCTTCAAACAGTTCAATGAGGGAAGAAGGACCATCCTCATTGTGTACGTTGATGACATCATTCTCACTGGAGATGAAACAAGAGAGGTGGAGAGATTGAAGAAGATCTTAGCCACGGAGTTTGAGGTAAAAGACCTAGGTCAAATGCGACATTTCTTGGGAATGGAGGTCGCCTATAAGATTTTCAAATATCTGAAAGGCTCTCTAGGGTGAGGACTATTCTTCGAGGACTATTCTTCGAGAAAGGTGACAGTAAGAAGGTAGAGATCTACACAGATGCGGATTGGGTAGGATCAGCAGAAGACGGGATGTCTACTATCGGCTACTATACCTATGTTTTGGGAAATCTAGTAACATGGAGGAGTAAGAAGCAGAGTGTGGTAGCCAGAAGCAGTGCTGAGGCTGAATTCAGATCTGTTGCACAAGGGATGTGTGAAGGGCTATGGTTACAAAAACTTTTGGAAGAACTACACATCATAGTAGAGCTCCCCATCAAACTCTATTGCGACACCAAAGCCGCCATTAGTATTTCTAATATTCCTATTCAGCACAATAGGACTAAACATATAGAAGTGGACAGACAATTTATAAAGGAGAAAATTGAGAAGGGGACAAATTGCATGACCTATATCCCTACAAGAGAACAATTAGCAGATATTTTCACTAAGGGATTACAGAGATCTAGCTTTGAAGAGTTTATTTGCAAGTTGAACATGATCAATATCTATGATCTAACTTGAGGGGGAGTGTGGAATGACAGCTAGTAGTGTGAACGACGGCGACAGTTAGTGAATGACGGCCAGCAATGTGAACGAAGGCCATGGTTGGTGAATGACGGCCACCTACCATCGTAGGTGAGCCACCACCACCTACCATGAGATCTTGCCACAAACCAGAGGCTATAAATTGAGACCTCTCACCGAAGCTAAACACACATCTCAACTGCAAGTTGTGTCTTCTTTTGTTTTTCCATGTTTTATTCTCTATGTACATGTTAAATAGGGACCCGAGTATGTAAAGAATACACAATTGAATATACAATTTGAAAAGTAAGGTGTATTCCCCAAGAGGGGGGTGAATTGGGTTTTTAAAATTTTCTTTGAAACCTCTTTGTTTTACAAGTTTCTTTAGTTAAGAGTTAATCCCAACAAATTAATATTCAGCAATCACACAATTACAATTATATTGATTTGCAATCTCATAGGACCAACCAACAATCCTTTTGACAATGGCAATCCAACAAACAATATAGTATGCTAATTTAAATAAGAATCAAACTTAGAAATTCAGCAGGCTTCCAAATTCAGTCCTTTGATATTTAACTGTAGTTGATGAATAGCATGTATAATGAACGTACTCCCTTAGAAGGTTTCCGCAAGATTCAATCAACGTACTCCCCTTTTAAGGCTTCCGCAATTCCCAATCACAAGATAGTTTCCAGCAATTTAAATAAGCATCCATGCAGTTTATATGTGCTGAAATTTAAGGAAAATAGGGAAGAGAATGACACCGAGATTTTTACGAGGTTCGGCTATACCCGCCTACGTCCTCACCTTAGGTACGCCACCCAAGGATTGCACTATACCACTTCTTTAACCGGGCAGAGCAAATTGTTTTACACACTCCTTCAAGTAGGATGGAGCCCTCCTTTCCAAGCAATATCTCACGCTCGGTAATCCAACAAACCTAAACCATCAAAAAAAAAATTAAGAACAAGAACAATTCTTGTGTACAAAGACACTCTCAAAACAGAGCTGATTAGTACAAGTTAGAGCACAACTAATATACTTCAATTTAAATATCAATGAAGAATGAATTTGAAGCTCAAGAATTTAATCACCGGGTACTTCTTTAAATTGAAAAATTTCAGTAAGAGCACAAGAACCATGTGGTTGTATCAGCAGAAACTCAGTAATACTTCAGCAAAGATGTGTGAGCAAGAAAGCTTTTGAAGAGTATAAGAATTATAGACTTTGATTGCTGATTGTGAGTAGTTGTATTTGATTCTTGGGTTTAATCATGTATTTATAGATAGAAAAAGTAGTATTTCGTATTCCCCAAGTTACTTGGAGTGTTTCCCAAGTTTTTACTTTGTTTGGGGGCCAAGAAAACACTTTTGGAAACTTCTTTATTCGCTTTAAAAAGTAGCCATTACGAAGTCCAGTCGATTGGGCTTATCAGGGTCAGTCGCCTGGGCTTTGATTTTCAGCGAAAAAACAAAGTCAGAATGGGGTTAGCCACCTGGGCTTTTGGGGGTCAGTCGACTGAGCCTATTCGGTCTTCCAAAATTAATTCAGTATAAATTGTCAGTCGCCTGACCAGAATGGGTCAGTCGCCTGGACAGTTAGAAATTCATGCTTTTATGTTTGTTTCCAAAAACGTTTGCCAATTTGTTTTGAGACTTTTGAAAATATTTTCCGAGGTTTTCAAAATTTGATCTCTAAGTCAATAATAAACCCTAATGAGCTTCAATGCATCCATATTGACTTTAAATGAAGTACTTACATAAGACTTCCTTAAGACTTTTAAAACTTTCTAAACACGAAGTTTTCATGTATGTCTTTCTTTGGGTCCATCTTAACTTGATCTTCAATATTCTTTAAGCTTTCATAAGATTTGTCTTTCATTGATCGTTTGAGCTTTCTTTTGATCACTTGTTTGGAATGTAGGCTTTCAATGTCACTTGTGATTTCTTGATTTTGAGCTTTAATGCTTAATTCTTGAAACATCATCACTTTAACCAAAACACGTTAATTTCCCTTGATTTGTTATCATCAAAATAAGATTATAAGCCTCGTGAGGCCAACACAATTGATTCATTCTCATTCTCTACACATCTCAAAATCCTCTCCAAAATGTACAAGGCCATTACACTTTTTTTACCAATATGTCCAATTGAGTATTCCTCTAACATTCCACATTTGAGAGCATGTTCCATCTTGCGATTCTAGTCCTGTTCTGCAAACCAGAACGTTCGACATTCTAGGTAACATTGAGCCAATCTAGAAACAAGAAATAGTGGTCCTAGAAAGTATTTTGACCATCTATTGTGGCCCCTGCACTGGATGAAGTTGTGAAGCTAACACTGGATTAGGAATATAATTGCAGTTGCTTGTAACATCCTTTTTGCCACTATTTTCAGCATGTGTTTGATTATTGAGTTATGTAGGGTTTTTACTTCATTCTGCTTTAGCAACATTTGTACTGCAGTATCTTCCTGTTCTCTAACCTAAAGTAATCTTTCTCCCCCAGTTTGATAAAGATGAGTATCTACACAAGCTACCTACACCAGAATGTTGGGTGGTAAGGCAATTAATATGATGCATTGTCATTGCATCATGTGTCTGTATTTTACTAATGATCTTGAAAAAATTTCAGGTTTCAAAACTTCACTTGCTAATTGACATGGTCACCACCAGCTATGATAAATTTTTCTTTGGAGATGTTGGAAGAGAAACATATGATTTCTTTTGGGGTGATTTTGCTGATTGGTATGTGTGTGTGTGTGTGTGGTATCTCAAATATGTTTGCATATTTCTATAGATATTCATCATTTTTTTTGTTTTCTTGTATGGCAGTATTTAATGTCTAATGAAAAGTTTACTTCGATTTAAGAATGATTTATTTGCTCTCTTTTCAGAAATTGGATAAAGTTGCACTTATGTGACATAGTCGTATAGATTATTAAAGACACAACAAACAAGGATCTTGGTACTGGTTTTATTTAGTCATATTACTTACGTTGGGAAGCATGAGTTGGTAAGGTAGTACGGTCCCTAGGATGTTTTGACACACATTAGAAACAGAGATGGAGACCTGCTGCTGTGATTAGGCGATCCAATTTACTTAACTCTGTTAACAGGGTATTAGAGCATGTACCTGAGACCTAAACCCTAAGTGCCCCTGCCACTGCCGAACGGAGCCCTAAATTCCCAATCTTATGCATTTCTACCACCATCGGAGAGTTGTGATCACTACTGCAAACCTGAAACCAACCAAGGAGCCGCCAAAAATCCAGCAGTCACTGGAAAATTCATAGACAACGCAGCATGTTCAGAAACACAAACCCCATTGATTATGCACAACCAACACGAAAGCATAGACATTGTCGATCTCTTGAACCCTCCCATTTCAGAGCTTCCCCAAACACCTTCACGTGTCGGTCAAACCCTCCCATCACCAGAGCTTCCACTCCACATTGATGGAGGACGTGATGCTCATCTTCTTTACACTATTAGTCGCTATCCCCTTCTACTGCCTACATTGCTACTGCTACACCATGCCAAATCCTTGTCGCCTTGGTTGGACAAAGTTAAAACAATTGGTTCCTACTTTGAGCTCAACATCTGGTCTAAAGTGTGTGTCTTGTCTATTGGGATATTATCATCGTATTGTCAATAAACAAGCAATAAGCCCTTTCATGTTAGTTCATGAAAACAGACTAACTGAATTACATGAACTTCTAAATTGGCACCACACTCATGTTTAGGGCCTATACATATGCAGATTGGCTTGGATCACCCTCTAACAAAATATGCACAATCATGTAACTTTTGTTTGATGATTATTCAAGGATGATTTTTCTCAATTTCATTTTGAGTTATTTCATATCTTTTGTACCTTTTGTTCTGAAATAAAGACTTAATTTGATTTGAATGTTCAGATACTTTGAAATGATAATGATAAAGTGTGCTTTAACCCAGTTCACTATTTATTTGACTCAGTTTCGTTCATTAGTCATCTTGTGCTCGCACTCGGAAAAATGGGGTTACAAAAAGGAAAGGTAGTCATAGCCTTGAAGTCACCTCTACCTTACTTGAAGTCACCCCTACCTTATTTTATCAGATGCATGTCCCTAAAGTGTTTGAGTGATACTGAAATTACTGCTTGCTATCTTATCAACAGAATGCCATCTTCTGTTCTGAATGATAAAATTATCTACTCGATTCCTTTGTTCTCTTTACCTCCTTGTATATTCAGGTGAGTGTCCTTTGTTCATCAATTAACTCCCAGGGTGTATAAGTTGGATCCTTGTGCTATAAAATGTGTTTTTCTGGGTCACTTGTGTGCTCAAAATGGATATCCTTGTTATAGTCCTATTATGCATTGCTTCTTTTACCTTCTTTGAGTTTACACCATATTATTCTCCGTCCATGAGTGGTTCTGACCTCAATGAGTCTCAAAGGAGGAGAGCCCCCTCCAGTTTCCACAGCTATGCCTTTTGTTTTCTTATCTGATTTCCCACGATGTTGATCCTTTCACTGTTGTCCAAAAACATATATGCAGCTGTACACAGCATCCCATCTCTAACCTTGTTTGCTATGACTTCTTGTCACCCTTATATTATTGTTTCGTTAGTATTCTATCTTTTTGCTGCTCTTCCTAAATCTATTTCCTTAGCTTGCACTGAATGGAGGACTGCAATGGTTGAAGAGATGTGTGCATTATAGGAAATAATACTCGGGAATTGGTATCCCTTCCTTTTGATAAATCTGTGGTTGGTTGTTGCTTGGCATATACCATGAAAATCGATCATAATGGTTTTGTGGCTCATTTAAAGGCATCTCTTGTTGCTAAGGGATATACTTAGGTGTACAGTTTGGATTATTCAGACACATTCTCCCAGTTGTCAAAGTTGTTGATGCAGGAGCAGCATCAAGTATCTGCACCCAGGGAGTGATTTGAAGAAATTGAAGACAGGAAGGAAGGGGAAGAGAGGAGAGAGGCAATATAGGGAGGAAACTCGTGTTCACTTCAATTGAAACTCATCAACAACCGCCTACAAAATGACTTATACACTATTTATAAGAAAGCCTCTTCACATTAAATTACACACAAACCCCTAAAACTACTTTGCATTACAAACATACCCTTAAAATACACAAATATTACAAGCAAGTCTCCAAATACACATAATACTATACTTGAACTAAACAGATAATAAACTACTAACTAAACCCAACAATCCGTAATTCCTATTAATTATTCTCCAACAAGGATCTTCCCAAAGGCTTGCTTTTTGTCCTACATCACTTGCCTCTTGTTCATCTCCCTAAGACACCACTTGTCACTGGCTTTTGTATCACTTAGATGCGAAGAATACCTTCCTACTAGTCATATTCAATAGGAACCTATGCAGAGAAACCACCTGCATTTGTTGCAGGGAGTCTAGCTTAGTTTGTTGGTTCAAGAAATCATTATATGGTTTAAAACAGTCTTGCTGAGCAGGTTTGATCAATTCAATGTTATAGTACTTGAGTTTGACCACTGACGGTGTGCAATAGCTCACTCTATTTTATCTTTATACTCTATTCAGTAGTACTCTTCTTGTTGTGTATGTGGATGATATTGTGAACAGTGGTGATAATGATCAAGTTATTGAAGGCCTAAAGAATTTTGTACAAATTTAGTTTTAGACCAAAGATTTAGGACCATTAAAGTAGTTTTGGGGTATAGAGTACCCACATCTCGTATGGGAACCTTTTTTGTCAGAGAGGAAGTATGTTATTGATCTTTTAGATGAGGCTAGGCTATTCAAAACCAAACTTGTTGATACAACCATGAATCCTAATAGTAAGTTAACCATGGATCCTAACAGTAAGTTAGGGTCAAATATAGGTGATTTGTTGCCTAACCCAGGATGGTACTAGAGACTTATTGAAAAGTTGAATTATCGCATAGTCCTAAACCAGATATATCTTTCATAACAAGTATTGTGAGTCAATTTCTTGATTCTCCGAGAACAAGTCACTTGGATGCTGTAATTTGCATCTTGATATATCTCAAAGGTGCACCTAGGAAAGGTTTCTTATATAAGGATGGGGGTCACAATTATAGTTGGAGATATACAGATGCAGATTAGGCCAAGTCACCTTCCAACAGCGGATCCACATTATTGGTTGTAATTTGGTTTCTTGGAAGAGTAAGAAATACATTATGATGGCTAGGTCGAGTGCTGAGTCAACATTGTTTGGTTGAAGAACATGTTAGAAGAATAGAGTCTCAACATTCTCAATTAATGGAGTTGATGTGTGATTATCAAGTTGCTATTCATATTGCCTCCAATCCAATCTTCCATCACAACAACAATAAGCCTAAGTCCTGTTAGGTGAGGTTAGCTACATGAATCCTTTTCCACAAATTCACCTGATTGAGGGCATTCAGTTAGCTTAAGAGCTATTCAGTCCTTCCTGGATCTAATCTTCCATGAACAGACAAAACACATTGGAACTGATTGCCACTCTGCTCAAGAGAAACTTGTGCATGAGCTCGTTACCACCACTATGAATTCTGATTTATAGCTATTGAGAAAATATTAGTATTTGGAATTCTTATGTTAATATAACAACATTGGCAACTATTGACTCTACAGAAAGGATAAAATGAAATTTTACTAAGGGGGCCTTGTTTTATAAGGAACAAGTTTCTTATATTGCTTTATTGTTTCTTTGGGTTCTTTCATGGGTCTTCCAATACTTTTCAAAAAGACATAATATTAAAAACTGTGTTGAAGTTTCTACCAATAGTCGTATGTCCCTTGAAGATAAATTTTAATTTTCAATCATGCGATGACATTTCATGCTCAAATTCAAAATTCGAATCTCTGTAAATTTTGATGTAAAGTTCTCTTAGCTATTCACCTGTTTTTAAAACACATACTTGAAATTTTATTAAGGAGAACAATAAGAAGAGATTTTATTAAGGCTAGTAAACAAGGCTCCTTTTCAGTATATCTTTTTTTAATTGAAAAAGAAGACATTTTATTGAGGAGAACAATAAGTACAAAAGAAGCATAAGGAATCCTCCTTATAAGATAAAAGAACAAAAAACAAAAAAATCAAAAATATCCCAAAAAATATATAAGATATCAAAACAGTGCAGCCAGCCTATCACACTGTAAACCTGAAAAAGAAACTCCTCTGAAACATCCTACTGCAAAATCCCACCAGGAGGCCATATACTGAATCCTACCCCGAAGCCCACAAGGGTCCTTTTCAGTATTAAGAACTCAATATCTTGTTTGGAAGTCTAAAATGAAGGCAGCATACATACATATATACATACATACATACATACATATATATATATATATAAAACTCAATATCTTGTTTGGAAGTCTAAAATGAAGGCAGCATACATACATACACACATATACATACATACATACATACATACACACATATACATACATACATACATACATACACACATATACATACATACATACATACATACATACATACATATATATATATACATACATACATACATATATACATACATGCATATATATATATATATATATATATATATATATATATATATTGTTGTGGTATCTGATTACAGACTCCTTATAAAATCAGATTTCAATATATAAATTTCCTTTCAGCTTTTTTTTTTTTCAGAAGAAACCAAAACCTGCTTTCTGCCAAGCCTGATTATAAAAAATAATCTCAACCGAACAATCACAAGATAATATACAGCAAGATATATAAGAGAAAGATCAACACAAGAAACAACAACCGATTTATGTGGTTTGGCCCTAAAGGCCTACATTCACGGCAGGAACTCACCTAGGAGCAGCTTTCATTAATGGTGGAAAACGAGTTACAGACGAGATCAAACCTGCGAGGCTTTACAAATTCCTCCAAGAATCAGCCAAGAAAAAAACCCCAAGAAACCCTAACCCTATTCTCCCACCAGAGCTCTCAGCCTCCCCTCTCTTTTTCCCTGATTCTCTCAAATTTTCTCCCCAAATGAAATTTTTACTTTCAGCCTTCTCTTTACAGAACCAGCGCTGAATAAAATTACAGATCACTGAAAATTACAGAAATGCCATTAATGAAAACAGAATGTTTTTGGCTGTCAGATCTGAGAGGCATTCAATGATTCAGATCACTCCAGATGATAAGCTTGACATTCTGCAACATATATATATGTACGTATGTAGATATATAGATTAGGTTATGTTGCAGTTATTTAGTGAAGTTCAGTGTGTTGTTTTTTTTAAAAAAAATAAAAAAATAAATCTGCATTGACATCTTCCTTTTCCCCTTAGGTATATTGAAGCCAGTAAAGCTCGCCTTTACCACCACTCTGGGGATCATTCAGTTGCTTTGCTGGCACAGGCAGTACTTGTATATGTTTTTGAAAACATTCTGAAAGTGCTACATCCATTCATGCCATTTGTAACTGAGGAATTATGGCAGGTAATGGGATTTCTAGTATTTCAATTGTATGTGTTGTATTGGAGTTCTCTAACTGTGTCTTCTATTGTTTTGGTGGCTTTTAATACATAATACTCCTTTTTTTTTTTTTCGAACACAAAACATAACTAATGAACTGTTCTACATTCACATCAACATTTTCTACTCTGGACAAGCCTTGAAACTATTCAGGTTACAACTTTATTGAAGGAATTCTTCAAAAAGTTTCATCTTTTCTTCCAGATGCTTGTTGGCTAATTGTGAGGGAAGGTGTTATTGATCAAGTAAAATTAAAAGTAACTGCCAGTGATGCTTCATGATTTGGTCTTTTTTATGCTTCTATTTTCAGTACAATGTTGTGTCATGACTTTGGATTTTTTTAGGAAAGCTGTATAGTAGTCTGAATGTCCTTAAAAATTGTATTTCCCCTTGGGAAGCGACTTGGGCATGCAGGTTGAATATTGATAATTTACAAAAGGGTAGCTTGAAGTTTTTGGGAGATGATAAATAGCATCTTGGGTCCTGGTCATGTTTACTTTAAGCTTTACTTGGAGGGAAACCAAAGGAGAAGGCTAGGAGTTTCATTCCTGATGTGGAGTTTTGACTTATGTTAAAACTATATTTTTTGGGAAATGGATTAATTTAGTTCTAGTGTTTTGGTTTGAACCCCTTCAATAGTTTACACTTCTAAAGATGGAGGCCATTGAGATATACATGGGGAAATTTTCTATTGTATTTCAAAGATTCCTCTCATGGTCCCTTTTTTCCTTAATGATGCTTTCTCCATTTTTATAGGAAAATTGCAATAAATCCTTATCTTGAATCCTACTTTTGAATCTAATACATGGCTCAGGCTTAGTTTCACCCTTGTACTTTGTAACTTTTGAGAAGAAACAGAAATGGATCTGATTGAGAACATTTTGAAAATTATTTGACTCCCTGTAAAAGAGGACCTGCTATGAGGAGCTGATTTTGAGTGTTTGGTTAAAAAAGTTTTAAGATGCTTGAAAATATTTAAATTGACTAAATTGGTTAGAATATGTAATTAATGCATCATAGTTTTGTAAATATTTTTAAAAAATCTAATGACACCAATGGAATAGAATAATTTATTGGGGAAAAAACAAAGTAGCTTTTAGCTTTTAAAACCTTCAAACCCTTAACTCCTTAAAAATTCCTCGAGAAAAGCTAAATGTTGGCTTTTTAAAGGTTGAAAAAGTTGTTCGCCAAATGCATTACACCCAGCTTTTATTTTAATAAAGGAGTTCAGCCAAAAAAGAGAGGGGGAAACTGACCCTCACTGAAGTTTCTTTTAACACTTGATAAGGATAATTGTCATTGTTTGACAATGTCTATTACTAATGAGTAATGACACAAGAATACATTTCTTTTTTGCAAATATGCTATGTGATGATGGCTTTCAATCAATTTATTGGATGGATTGATCGTTTTAGTGATACTCCGGTGAAACCATTTGTTTCTCACTTAAATCTAAATTCATTGCTAATCTGGTGTCATATCTGCTGTGTCCGTCTAGTAGAATTTTCTACATGGTTTTATTGGATGGATCTTGTTGGTGGTAGATTTTCTGGGCAAAAATGAACAAGCTATGGTTGTGCAGAATTTTCATGTGTTATGTCATGCCTGGTTTTTGTGGGAAAGTAAAATATAAGGAACATTGAGATAGAAAAATGTAAGTAGTGGAGAATTGCTCTGTTATTAACGTAGTTTTTGATGTTTTTTCCTGCATCAGTTTTCCTCAAAACTTAGGACTTTTGTTTTCTGGAATTTGTGTGTTTGTAGTATTTTACATCTTGTGTGTGTTCACAGCCTCTGATAAGCAATGTATCCCATCCATTTGTGTGTGTTGAATTTCCCAGATCCTTGTCAAAGTCTCCTTTGTGGATTGATGCTTGTTTTTGTAGATTGTAATCATTGTTTTTTAATTATATGCAGGCACTCCCCAATCGGAAAGAAGCTCTTATAGTATCTCCATGGCCTCAGGCTTCACTTCCAAGGCTTACCAATTCAATTAAAAAATTTGAAAATTTACAGGCTTTGGTGAGTTCAATGGAGTTGTTTTTGTCCTTCCCCTGAATATGTCCTTGGCCATTTGCTCCTTGAGAACCCTTGTACAAATTTTTTCATCTTCCCTGCAACTAAAATAATCAGCTTTTCCTTTTCTTAGACTAGAGCTATCAGGAATGCCCGGGCGGAATACTCGGTCGAACCTGCCAAACGTATATCTGCATCTATAGTTGCAGGCGCAGAAGTTATCCAGTATATTTCTGTATGTATTTTCCTTCTCTTTTTTTCCCCTTTCTGCCATGCACCTATGGATTTAAAACAGCAACTCTTGGCAGAGCATCTGATGTGGCTGTAGAAAATTGGTGTAATTAATCCATTTGTGAGTTAAACAGATGCTAACATCTGAAGGAAAGTGTTTCCATTTCAATTACTGAGAAGAATTTATCATTTGATGCACTCTGACATCTAGCAAACCAAAATATGCTTATCTTCCATTTTGTTAGATGAGCATTGGATTTTTCTCTCGCCCCAGGTTTTCTCGTTTGGTGAACTGAATGGAGCTCACTAAAATCCAGATCATTTTTTGCACGCATCATAATACAGCACAAAACTCTGTTTACCTTTCAACGATCATAATACATTTATTAATTTCTGATGCTCCTTTAACTGCTTTTTTTTTTTTTTTTTTTTTGGAAATTTTAATAATATACCATGCCATATTTTCCTATGATCCCCTGCCTACATCAAGTCATATTGGTATGTTGTTTAAAAGACCATCTAATGGAAAAACAACTTTTTTGTGATCAATTTCACATGGGTTGCTTCTGTATTCTTGGATATGTGCATTGTAGGCATGTCTTGTTAATATCTGCCAATTGTTTGATGCAGAAAGAGAAAGAAGTTTTAGCTCTTCTCTCCCGGCTAGATCTTCAAAACATCCATTTTACAAATTCAGCTCCAGGCATGTTCTATTTTTTGTGTTTTACTTCTATTAAAAGGTTGGAATTTTTTTTATTCATTTTTATTTTTTGCCAACTGGCTTAATACTGAACCTTTGTTTGCTCTTGTGGATGTGACACCATGCTTCAGAGGATGCAAATCAATCAATCCACCTCGTTGTAGGGGAAGGTCTAGAGGCATATCTCCCCCTCGCTGATATGGTTGATATATCTGCTGAAGTCGAACGCCTTTCTAAGCGTCTTTCCAAGATGCAGACAGAATATAAAGGACTTGCATCTCGCCTTAGTTCTTCCAATGTATGATGTTTGTTCACTCATTTCTTTTGATGCATGTATATACATTAGTAGTACTTCACCATGTTTATGAGTTAATAAAGGCATAGTAATTTTATATACACATAATAACCATGAGAAAGTGAAGGGGAGCCTAGGGCGCAACGGTAAATTTTTCACCATGTGACCTGGAGGTCACAGGTTTGTGGTGTGGAAACAGCTTTTTGCAAAATTGTAAGGTAAGGCTGCGTATTGTAGACTCATCGTGGTCCGCCCCTTCCCTGGACTCCGCATACGCAGGAGCTTTGTGCACCAGAGTGCCCTTTATAATAACCATGACAAACCTATTGCATCTTTGCCTGCTTTAGTGGGAAATATGGGATACTGTAATAGACATTACATTCTAGCCTTATCATGCCTTGGTGCTTATGCAAAAAATGTTTAATATTTACACTGCATGAAAGGCTTTTGGTGAGTACAAAATTTATAAAAATGATGCTCAATTTGTAGCCAGGAAATAGTAGGCAAATCACATAGGGGACCTGTTACATGTTTTGATTTAATGCTTGTGTTGTAGGGAGAATATGCAAAGACGTTGGAATTAACTTACAAGAATAATCAGTTCCTATTATTTTTTGCTTCAAAATACCAGTTCTACTTTTCCATAATCCCTATTACATTTACTTAAAATATTCAAAATACTAACCAAGCAAATATAAAAAGACTAGTTAGATTGAAATGAATATGTACCAGACTGCATTGCCAAATGAAGGCATTCTTTTAACTTGTATAAACAAAACGAATGTTTTTTTGGGAGAAAGGGTCAGCAAAGCATTTTTCTACGGCATTGAGTGTTCCATTTTTCTTGGTGAAGATACCCTTCCATGTTGTGGCTGTAAAAGGATGCACTTTTTTATGCTCATTAACAGCGTGTTTTGTTTTATGCAGTTCATAGAGAAAGCTCCTGAGGAAGTTGTTCGTGGTGTTCAAGAAAAAGCAGCAGAAGCAGAGGAGAAGATCAATCTAACTCAAAATCGTCTAGATTTTCTCAAATCCAGAGTTTTGGTATTAGAATAGGCTGTACTGGTGGATCTTGATTGCATTTTTTTGTAAGTCTTCCATTTTATGCTCTCTTCCCCTTGGACCTATTAACCGCATGGTTGAAGCATGCGAATTTTGTTTCTTTTGCATTTTGAGGCTGCAAATTATTAGCATGCAAATTTTGCAGCCCAGCAATGGTGAATTATTATTTTCCACATTTCATGTATGCACATTCAGAGGACACATACCTGTGCCGACTAGTCTTTAACAAGCATCTCCTTTGCATGTTCCTTGCTGCCGCACTCCCTGCAGACTCATTCAAAGGACAGTTTGTGAGACCTGCCTCTTCTGAAACCATCTGTTGTGTGGCAAACATCTCCTTGGCATGTTCCTGGCAGCAGTGGTACCGAAGCATTGGATGGATGAAGACGAAACTTGGTTACTAAATTTGTTTCTTCAGTGGCTGGGGGTGTCAATAGAAGCTGTGGCCATTTAACTGTACATTATTATATTTGTAATTGTAACAAAATTCCCATTGCTAATATTGATCTGAAGCAGCTGTTTGGCTTTTTTCTGTGTATCAATTATTTATGTCACTTTGTAAAGAATATTTTGGCTGAACAAATATCTCAGCTTTTACCCACTGTTCCTCTCAGAAATTATCATTTGTCGTGATGAAATTTGAAAGGGCGGTGTCCCAATCAGCAACCTTGGTTTGCTTTTTCAAATTTTTGTTGTGGAAGGAAATGTAAGTAAAAGTAGTCGTTTTGTGGTGAATAGCTGCTTTTATTTCTTTATTTTTTAAAATATATTTTGAAAATACCTTTTAAATATTTTTTTAAAAAAAGTTTTGGCATATATTCTGAAATTTTGAAAGGTTAGTAACTTTTTGAATTTAAATAGATTTAAATAAAATTTAATATACTTTTATTTTATATTTTGTTCAAATTCAACTCTATTCCTAATATAGGGTTAATGAAAAAGCTTGGTTTTCCAAACTCCAAGCCATAAGCAAATTACATGATCACCTTTAGTTTTTAAGGTTATCTTGGCCCATTTTTTTAATCATCCGTGACAATTTGAAGGAGGAAGATTCCTAAGGACATCTTCACAATTAGTAGTGTTTGGTTTGTGGCATCCTTCAAGATTTTCGGTAATATGATCCTCATGACGTTTCATTCTACATTTGTTTGAGAATGAGAATGTGATGTGACGGGAATGCTCTCATTCTTGAGAATGAAAGGATTTCCATAAGCATGAAAGGATTTCCATAAGCATGGGCATCCACTTCTCCCACAAGTTTCACGGGAATCCCATTTTTGTAAGAATTTTAATTGTTGAATCAAATTACTCTCATTATTTTGGATTTTTTTATCACATATCCCTATTGTATTTTAAATAATAAAGTATTAATAAATAAAATTTTAAATTTTAAAAATAGCATAAACATCAATTATTTTGATTGGAAAATATATAAATTATTAATTAAAGATATTAATTGTAAATTTTTACTTGAAACTCTAATTAATTTCTAATTATAAATTAATTAAAGTTTTAATTGAAAATTATAACTAATGTTAATTAGAATATATAAAAATGGAAATAATTGATTTTTTGAGTCATATTCCTCTTTTGATTATGACAAACAACAGCATCTCATGGTTGTGCTTAAATGTGTACAGGATAAATTTTAGAAAAGCACAGATGATACTGCAATATGGAAACCATGAACAGCTTCTACACGATCATATTCCAAGACGTATTCCATGGACACCTGAGAGCAAAGATAGAAGACTTATGTAATTTTTGTGTTATAATAGTAATTAGGGTTTGGATGTGCATCCATTTCATTTAATTTATCTTTAAGCTCATCAATGACCATAGGATTGACCTTAAGAACCCTAAAATCAACAAAAACCTTTTATACTCAAAGTTAAACTTTTTACAAAAGGTTTGAAGTGTTTTGAAATCAAAGACAAAGGCCAAAAACTCATTTTAAGGCCAATCGATTGGCTTGTAAGGCCCAGTCAACCATAGTGTTCTCAAGGCCAAAAATAAGGTTTTGAACAAAGGCCCAGTCGATCGGCCTCCCATAAGTACTTGGGCCAGTCGACCGACGTGTGCATAACGCCAAAATTGTAATTTGAATAGACCCGGCATACTGGCCACTTTTAAGCATTGCTAGCTCAGTCGACCGGTCTGAACAAATGGGCAATTATATAAGAGCCCAGTCGGCCGGCCTCTTAAAGGCTTAATTGGCCCAGCTGATCGACCTTATGATCCGGCAAACCGAATCTTAAGCTTAGCAGGTCATTTCTCGCGAAAAAGGAAATTGCCCTAGGGCCATTCGACCTGACCTCTCGGGATTTCAAATTTTTGGGCATATAACGGCTACAAAATTCAAAATAAAATAATATTATAATGCCTAATGGCTATATAACGGTCAGAAATTGCATTTGCCTATAAATACTTGGTCAAATCTCTTTTGGAAGATTAGAGAATCCAATTGAAAGCTTTATTAATTATTCTGTAATTCTTTCTCACATTTTCTACTCTCTTTCAAAGATCAAAATTACTTATCTCCTAGTTTTGTTTTGAAAAATCATTTTGGAGAAAAACTTGTGAGTTACTGAAAGAGACTTAAGCATATATTTAATATCATACATATATTGCTTGGAAGCCCTCTTGTCTTTCATATTTCAAAGATCAAATTTCTACCATATACTTTGTTTTGAAAAATCTTTTGGAGAAATTTATGAGGGGTTCTTGAAAAAGGCTTGAGTTAATATTTATTTCATATGTCTAGCTTCAGAGCCTTTTCTTTCATTTTGTGTAAATCTCAAAAATCAAACTCTCCTATACACTTCATCAATGAAAATTGTTTGTGGAGAAAATCTTTGAGTAAATCAAGAGAGCTTTGAGCATATATTGAATTAATATATACTTGTTTGAAAGGCTTCTCTTTTGATTTTGTAAAAGGTCAATCTTAAGGAAAAACATACTCCATACTCTCAGTCTTTATTTGAAAAATATTTTAAGAGGAAAACTAACTCTAAAGAGCTTCATTTTACAAATCATTTGAAGAGTGCGTATAGTTTTCGAAGTGTACAAATCAGGTTGTTAGAAACATTGTTTATTGTACAAAAAATTTCATTTTTCATATCTTTTATATCCCTATGGTTTGGATAGTGAACTGTGTACCAGACGTGGGGTATCGCCTGAGGAGGAGGGCTCCATCTTGTAAGGACTGTGCTAGGCATGTGGTATCGCCTAAAGAGGAGGACTCTATCCTATCAGGAGTGGTTGTAAACAGTTTCTACTCCACCTGGTTAAGTGAGCAGGTTTAGTGGAATCTTTGGGGGATTTTGCCTAAGGCGATGACATAGGCGGGTATAGCCGAACCTCGTTAAATATCTGTGTGTGTGTGTGTGTGTGTGTGTGTCTGTGTCTGTGTCTGTGTCTGTGTCTGTGTGTGTGTCTGTGTGTGTGTGTGTGTGTCTCTCTCTCTCTCTCTCTCTCTCTCTCATATCTCATTTACATTACCACACTTTAATTTTTGCATGTGTATATTGTACAAATTGCTGTGATTATTTTTACATACACGCCTTTACATTTTGATTGAGATATAGATTGATGAATCGGTCAGATTAATCCGAAAATATTTTAAAAAACCCAATTCACCCCCCTCTTGGGAATACACCATTCCCATCAATTGGTATCAGAGCCCGATTGCAATTAGCTTAACCACATTTGCATAAAAATTGCAATGACTCAGCATGGTATATCCATGTTTTGTGAGGGTCGATCTTGTTCAAGGCCTCCAATATTTTAGGGTGCAAATTACAATATTTGGAAACAAAAAATGACTATTTTTATTCAAACTACTAATTGAAGGGCTTGGAAAGTGATCGCTCATGGGAACTATATCCCAATGAAAATTATTAAAAATGTTGAGTTTCCCAAAATTGAGAATGAAATGAATGAGCATGATTTTGATTTATTGTAAATTAATTCTAGTACTATGAACATGCTCTATTGTGCTTTAGATGCTAACATCTTTAAAGAGATCATAGCATGTCAGAATGTTAAGGTTATATGGGAGAAAAGCAAAAAAGAGGTACGGAGAGACCGAGGAAAAGGAGTCCATTACTCCATATGTGTCGAGCTCAAACGTTCATGAAGGAGAAAATCAGTGCCTGCTTGCTTTAATCGATGAAGAAGAGGTACATGTTTCCCCTTCTACTTTATGTAATAATTCATGCAATGATTCGTGTGATATATCTTGTGATGATTCTGATAGTGAATCATGTGATAGTTCTAGTAGTGATAGTATGCCTACTTATGAGGAACTTCAAAATAAATATGTTAAAACTGTGACGTCCTAATTTTTTTTTATACCATTTTTTTCCACAATAAATAATAATAAACAAGTATCTGCCACATCACAAACTTTGATCCCATATTAACATAATCCGACCCAAAGTGGGGTACTGGGTATTCAATCTATTTCTTACAACCATACCTAATAGCGGAATTCAATATTAACATACAATTTCGAATACAGATACTAGAGTACTATATATCTATCATACATATATACATCTCTACAACTTCACAAAATATCCTAGTAGATTTCACAAAACTCATTTCCCAACTCAAACACTTACCCTGTCTATCAGGATACCAACTCCCCTTCTATCTCGGACTTCTATCTACTGGTCTGTCATGATTCCCTAAAAAGTTTAGATATTTGGGTGAGACACCTCTCAGTAAGTCGGAATAAATTATTTACAGTGTGTTGCACATGAGTTCAATCACATCATATTACATTCCATTTTAATGAATATACTAGCTGGGAAAATATATACAGATATGTACTCAAAATCATATACATATGTAAAGCATAGTTTCATAAGCTTTCATATCATTTTCATAATCATATATGTATACTTTCATTTCTCATTTCTTATTCATATACTTTCACATCTCATGTCATATACATACTCTTTCTTTCTCATATCATATACGTACTTATTCATTCTCATACTATTTACGTACTTTCTTATTCCTCGTAATCATATTCATATTTATATTCTTTCATTTTCCATATTTCATTTTCACATTTCCTAGCTTGTGGGTGTCCACCAACATATAGCACGTCATGTTTGTAACCTACGACTGTACATTTCTCATATCAATTCACATTCTCTTATTTCTCATATTCATAGTCACATTTTTCGGCCCATGGGTGTCCACCAGCATATAGCACGTCATGTCTATAACCCATGGTTGTTCATTCCACTTTTCACTTTCATAACATTCCCTAGTTCATGAGCATCCACCAATATATTTTACACGTCATGTCTGTAGCTCATGACTGCCCTAAGGATATTCACATCGTTATGTATTCACCCCACATGATCGGGTTGTGTGGCCAGAAGGTTGTATCTAACCGCAGTTGACCTACCCGGTTAGATTAAAACAATGAATTGTAGTACGATTGGCCTACCCACACCTAGTTCGGACTCTAGGGGACAACACAACCCTTCACAGTAGCCCAATCGACTGCCACGCCACACGCTATACAAGCCGTGTGGTTGCACTAACACAATGCTAGCAACGGTACCGTGCTCTCAGAATTACTCTGGTCCATCAAGGTTCTCATATCCACATTTCAGTATTGGCAATCCATTATAACAATATATCTCAACATGTCAGTATAGTTCACATCATTTCTGTATCATTCTATTATTCCTGTATAATTTTTATCATTTCTACACAATTCTCATCTCATACCAATATATTTCATTTCTCATATCTGTATAACACATCTCTCATCATTTGATTTAAACATATCTGTATATATCCCATTTTATCATTTCTCAATGAAAACATATCTGCATAACACATTTATTATTACTTAGTAAAATACACCTCTGTTTCACAATTCATCATTTCTCAATAAAATACACACAAGTGTGTGTGTGTGTGTGTGTGTGTGTGTGTGTGTGTGTGTGTGTGTAACAATACTAGATTTCTCACATTCTCACATCTGAGTAAAACATTTTCATACTAAAACATAGTATCATTTCTCAGTACAAAACACATTTCTCAATTTCTAACACTTTCCCAATATAAATTTATTATTTCAAAATTCCTTATGCCACACAATTTTTCACCTGATATTCATATTATAATTATCACAATGAATATAACATAATCTCATTTTCACATATTTACTCAATTAGTTTTCAAAAATAATTGTTATAACTTGTTCCCTTTACCTGCTTACTTAGAGGCTTGCTAAAATCCCTAAATCTATGCCTGTGGCGTTCGGAATTCAAAACCCTGAAATCACATTTTTCCCAATTCAATTAACTCAACCCCAGAATAATATTTATTTTAATATTTCCTAGGCCCACACACTCCCATTAGCTAATTAAAATTTAAAAATAATTAATAGATATAATTTCATTGTCCTTACCCTAGCCTTGAAGTGGTGCCTAGGAAACCCAAATTAAAAATCTGCCCCGACTAAAATGACAAGGATCGACGTTAGGACCCCGTAGTGGTGTCCAATTGTCAATTTGGCTAAATAATTGAGGAGAGAGAGAGAGAGAGAGAGAGAGAGAGAGAGATAGATAGAGCGATTGCCTTATCCTAGGAGTGGTGCCTACGATGCTCCTACGACAAATCAACTCCAGTTAAAATGTTGGTGGCGGAGAATGGAACCCAGGGGTATTTTTCGTTCTCTGATTGACGCACGTTTGGTCGAGGAAATTGAGGAGAGAGAGAGAGAGAGAGAGAGAGAGAGAGAGAGAGAGAGAGAGAGAGAGAGAGAGAGAGAGAAGTGGCAGAGGAGAGAAAGAACGAGAGAAAGAGAGACGTGAGGAGAGAGACTATGAAATCCTGAAGGATCTTAGATCCTTAGGTAACTATTTACATATATATATATATATATATATATATATAATATTATTATAATATTATATTATTATATTATATTATATTATTAAATTAATAAATTTTTTTTATCACTACCTCTAAATATTTTTTGGGTTGTTACATTCTCCCCTCCTTAAAAGAATTTCGTTCTCAAAATTCGCTAATCAATTTTTTTTACTTAACCATCCTCATACCACCTTTCATTGGTGCCACTTTCAAGAATACATAATCTCCTACATCAAACTCTAACTCTCGTCGGCGAGTATCTACATAACTCTTCTGCTGACTTTGTGCTACCCTAATTCTGTCTCTAATAAGTCTAACTTTATTATGAGTCTACTATACCAGCTCTGGCCCCAAAATCTGTCTTTCTCCAATCTCATCCCAGTATAACGGGGATCGGCACCTCCTGCCATATAACGCCTCATATGGTGCCATCCCAATGTTGGTCTGCTAGCTATAATTATAAGCAAACTCAACCAGCAGCATAAACTGTATCCAACTGCCCCCGAAGTCCAGTACACATGCTCGTAACATATCCTCCAAAATCTATATCATCCTTTCTGTCTGCCCATCTATCTGAGGATGAAATGTTGTATAGAATGTCAACTAGGAACCTATGACTCTCTGCAAACTCCTCTAGAACCGAGATGTAAATCATGGGTCCTAGTTCGAAACTATGGACACTGGCACACCATGGAGTCTAAATATCTCCTAAATATACAACTCTGCCAGTATGCTCATGGAGTAGTTAACTCTCATTGGCAAGAAATGGGCAGTCTTCGTCAGTTGATCTACGACTACCCAAATGGCGTCCTATCCATGTAGTGCCGACAGCAACCTTGTGACAAAATCCATCGATATATGCTTCCACTTCCACTCGGGGATGTGGAGTGGCTGCAATGATCCCGCTGGTCTCTGATACTCAGCTTTCACCTGCTGGCATGTCAAAAACTGCTCTACATACTCAGCTATTTCTTTCTTCATGCATGTTGCTCCACTAGAATGACTCCCAAAGATCCCTTGGATGCCACGTGTCTAAGGAAATTAACTTGCTCCAGCTAGAATTCACACTTTCTGAACTTTATATACAACTTCTTTTCCATTAGCACCTGAAGCACTATCCTCAAATGTTCCTCGTGCTTTTCAGGGCTCTTTGAATACACCAAAATATGATCTATAAAAACTACTACAAACTGATCTAGGTACTGATGAAAGACCATGTTCATCAGGTCCATAAACACATCAGGAGCATTTGTCAAACCAAATGGCATAACTAGAAACTCATAGTGGTCATACTTGGTTCTGAACGTTGTCTTCGAAACATCTTCTGCTCTGACCCTTACCTGTTGGTACCTAGATAACAAATCTATCTTCGAGAATGTCTATGTCCCCTACAACTGATCAAACAAATCATCGATACGGGGAAGCTGGTACTTATTCTTGATAGTCACTTTATTAATTTCTCTATAGTCGATGCACATTCTCAATGACCTATCCTTCTTCCTCACAAACAACATCGGCACTCCCTAGGGCAACATGTTGGGCCGAATAAACCCTTTATCCAACAATCCCTGTAACTCAACTCCTTTAGTTCTATCGGTGCCATTCTGTACTACGCTTTAGAAATCGGAGCTATCCCCAGAACCAGATCAATAACAAATTCTACCTCACGACCAGGAGGTAGTCCCAATAAATCCTCAAGGAATACATCAGGAAAATCTCTCACTACCGGGATATCCTCCAACCTTAACTCCCCTTCTGATACTTCCTTCACACAAGCCAAATATCCCTAACAACCCTTTAACACAACCTCTTTGCCTGAATGGCGGATAACAACTGTGGTGGGGTGCACACACATGACCCAACAAATATGTACTCCTGTCCTCCTAGAGGTATGAATACTACCTCTCTCTAATAAAAGTCTATACTGACATAGTTAGTAGCTAGTCAGTCCATTCCCAGAATTATGTCGAACCCATGCATATCTAAAATTACCAAGTCAGCTGGTAAAGACCTCCCCTGAATATAAACTAGACAGTTTCTGAGTACCTTTCTACACAACACTACAGCCCCAGTCAGTGTAGAAACTAAAAAACAAATATCTAATGACTGAGTTTCTATCCCACAAAACTTAATAAATTCTTTGGCGATAAAAGAATGTGTCGCCCTTGAATCAAATAAGGTAGTAGCTTTATATGACAGTATTAAAACAGTATCTATCACAACATCTCCTGCCGCCTCAGCATCTCCTGGTGTCAAAGCATAGACCCGTGTTGGGTAGGTTTTCCTCTGCTGATCACCTCGGGATGCCTGGTGACCTCCCTTATATGATCTAGGAGCAGGTGCAATCGATGGTGGTGCTCAACAATCTCTCGCTATATGACTAGGTTAATAGCAACAGTAGCATATCACCTCCCTAACTCAACACTCTCCTGGGTGTCTCCTATAGCATCTGGAACAAAGAGGGGACATCATTTTTCCCTCTACTACTCGGTCTCCCATCCCCTATCTCTGACCACCTCTACTATCCTGCCTCCTCCACAGCCCCCAGCTGGATTCTGCCTAAAAATATGGAGATGCGAGCCTCTTCCTCTGACTCTGTGTCGCAGCGTCTCTTTGTAGGCCACTCTTAATCACTGTGCCTCTATCAACTGCCTCTAAAAAATTTTAAGCCTGGAAGCCTACAACCTACTCATATAATCCCTAACTCACGCCCTCCTCAAACTTTCTCACCTTCTTTTCCTCATCTAGAACTAAATAGGAAGCAAAGTGAGACAACTCAATAAATTTGGTGGCATACTGCTATACCATCATATGTCCCTGAGTCAAATGCAAAAACTCTGCCGCCTTCGCATTTCTAACAATAGCAGGGAAGTATTCTTCAAAAAAGATCTCCCTAAAGTGGCTCCACGTCATCATTACAGGGCCAGGTCTTTGCTCTTCTAACAATCTCGCTAATCTCCACCAGTGTTTTGCTTCCTCGGCCAACTTGAATGCAGCAAAGGATACTTTTTGCTCCTCGATACAAGGGATCACTACCAATATGTCTTCTATATCTTGGACCCAATTTTCAGCTACAAATGGGTTAGCCCCTTCGAAGAACAAAGAGGGTTTCATGCGCGTGAACTGCTCAATCGTGCAGCTCCGCTCCCCTGAACCCCTCTCCATCACTACCATCACCTACTAGGTGACGCTACGTAACACTGCATTGGGGTCTTGCCTGCCCATACTGAAAGGCCTTACCCCATCACCTCCAGCATTCGTGTTACTGTTCCCAAGGTCCATCCCTTAAAGGGAACAACCAGTCTCAGAACTCAGTTACTATCACACAACCAGTACACTCATCAGACTATAACTCATAAAATATCCTTTTATAACCATTCATCTTATCATCCTCGACCCCAATTTAGGATTTAGTCCTACCACTCGAAACAAGACCCAGCAATAGTTTACTATGATTTTCCTGAAGTTGTCACCCTAGGATAATCACAGAAACAACCACAGAACTCCTGCCTCTAGGCCACAAGATAGAACCCTAAATTCCTAATCTCCTCCTCTAACAATCACTAACTCATATCTCAATCTACCCATCTCCTATTCTCCTCACAATCCATTCCTATACTCTGGTATTGTATTCTGCTATTTACTAAAGTCTACAGAACCTAGCAACCTAGGCTCTAATACTAAACTATGACGCCCTGATTTTTTTTTTCATACCATTTTTTTCCACAATAAAAAATAATAAACAAGCATCTGCCACATCACAAACTCTGATAACATATTAACATAACCTGACTCGAAGTGGGTATTGGGGATTCAGTCTATTTCTTACAACCATACCTAACAGCGGAAGTCAATATTAACATACTATTCCAAATACAAATATCAGAGTACTATATATCTATCATACACATATACATCTCTACAACTTCACAAAATATCTCAGTGGATTTTACAAAACTCTTTTCCCAATTCAAACACTTAACCTGTTTATCAGGGTACCAACTCCCCTTCTATCTCGGAGCTCTATCTACTGGTCTGTCATGATTCCCTGAAAAGTTTAGATATTTGGGTGAGACACCTCCTAGTAAGTTGGAATAAATTATTTACAGTGTGTGGCACATGAGTTCAATCACATCATATTACATTCCACTTTAATAAATACACTAGCTAGGAAAATATATACAGATATGTACTCATAATCATATACATATGTAAAGCATAGTTTCATAAGCTTTCATATCATTTTCATAATCATATATGTATACTTTCATTTCTCATTTCTTATTCGTATACTTTCACATCTCTTGTCATATACATACCTTTTCTTTCTCATATCATATACGTACTTATTCATTCTCATACTATTTACATACTTTCTTATTCCTCATAATCACATTCATATTTATATTCTTTCATTTCTCATATTAATTTTCACATTTCCTAGCCTGTGGGTGTCCACCAACATATAGCATGTCATGTTTGTAACCCACGATTGTAAATTTCTCATATCAATTCACATTCTCTCATTTCTCATATTCATATTCACATTTCCGGCCCACCAAAAAAACTCCCGAATTTAGAAATTTCTTTCTTCATATTGCTCCACCAAAAAGACTCTTGAAGATCCTTATACATTTTAGTGCTACTAGGGTGTACAATATACAGGGATCGGTGCGCTTCCTCTAAGATAATTCTCTTAATCTCAACATCAGCAAACACACACAACTTGGTACAGAACTCAAAGCCCCATCGTTTGAGATATTGAATTCTACTTCTTGACCATTCTGTACTTTATCCATTATCTTCACTAGTTTCACGTCTTTCATCTAAGCAACTTTAATTCTTTCCTATAGGATTGACTGTAGTACCAGATTGACAATAAATACCTGGTGATCACCCTCTATGAGTTCCACCCCAAGTCTTTCTAAATCCATCTAGACTAGATTCTGAGTCTACACTACAGATACTGATGAACCTACTGATTTTCGGCTCAAAGCATCAGCTACCACATTAGCCTTTCCTAGGTGGTAACTGATGGTACAGTCGTAATCTTTTATCAACTCTAGTCATCTCCTCTGCCTCATGTTTAATTCTTTATGTGTAAAGAGATATTTCAAACTTTTATGATCGGTGAAAATCTCACACCTACCCCCATATAGATAGTGTCTCCAAATTTTCAATGCGTAGACCACCGCGACTAATTCCAGATCATGGGTAGGATAATTCTTCTCATATTCTTTCATCTATCGGGAGGCATATGCTACAACTCTACCCTGCTGCATCAAAACACATCCGAGCCCTTTCTGTGACGCATCACTATAAATTACGAAATCCTCTTCTCCTAAAGGAATCGTCAAAATCGGTGCAGTGATGAGTCGCTGCTTCAACTCTTGAAAACTTCATTCGCATTCATTAGACCACTCAAACTTCACACCTTTCTTGGTTAATCTAGTCAGTGGGCCTAACATTTTAGAAAAACCCTCAACAAACCTATGATAGTACCTAGCTAATCCCAAGAAGCTTCTGATCTCCTACACATTCTTCGGTCGTACCCAATCTACCACCACCTCAATCTTGCTCTGATCAATTGAAATGCCACCCGTGGATATCACGTGTCCAAGGAAGGTAACTTGCTTCAGCTAGAACTTGCACTTCTCGAATTTCGCGTACAGTTTTCTTTCTCTTAGCACCTGAAGCACTACCCTCAGATGTTCCCCGTGCTTCTCAGGGCTCTTTGAATACACCAGTATGTCATCGATAAACACTACTACGAACTGGTCCAAATACTGGTGGAAGACCCGGTTCATCAGATCCATAAACACTGCAAGTGCATTTTTTCATCCGAATGACATAACCAGAAATTTATAACGGTCATAACGAGTCCTGAACGTTGTCTTCAGAGCATCCTCCACCTTGACTTTCACCTAATGGTACCCAGACTGTAGATCTATCTTCAAGAAAGTTTGTGTCCCCTGTAGCTAGTTAAACAAATCATCAATGCGAGGAAGCGGGTATTTATTCTTGATAGTTACTTTATTAATTTCTCTGTAGTCGATGCACTTTCTCATCGACCCATCCTTCTTCCTTACAAACAAAATTGGAGCTCCCCAGGGCGTCACGCTGGGCTGAATAAACTCCTTATCTAATAGTTCTTGTAGTTGTTCTTTCAATTCTTTCAATTCTGCCGATGTCATTCTGTACTGTGTAATAACCCAAAAAAAATGAGTAGAATAATAATAATGGTCATTTAGTTAGTATCAAAATGAAAGTATTTCTCTATTAGGATCCTTGATTCCATGTTTGATGTCTAAGAAAGACCTTGTCTAAGTGAGTGCTTAGAGACCATTGCGGCTCAGTCGCTCCCTGGAGATCGGCCTGGTCAAAATGGAATTTTATAGGATAAATAGGGTAGACACTATTTGTATACGTAAATAAGTACATAAAATGATGTTTTTACTGACATAAATTGTAGAAATATATGATAAAATAATAATATAAGTACCTTATGCGAGGCCCACATGAGGCCCGAAACTGTGTGGGGGTCCACATGAGTCTCGAAGTTGTGTAGAACTCATAGAACTGTATAAGGTCTATTGGAGTTACGTAGGACCCACTTGAATCTCAAAGTTGTGTGGGGGTCATAAGACCATGTGGGGCCCACATTAGTTTTCGAAATTCAAAATTAATTTTAAAAAAAAATAAAAAAATAAATACTAAAACATAGCTTAAAAGTAATAACAATGATAATAATAATGATTTTAAAAAAATAAAAAAAAATATTTAAAAAATTTAATTAAGTAATTAATTAATTAAGTAGATTAATTAAATGAGAGTGTCGGCAAGTACTCCCATTCCCCCTTCCCCTCCCCCACATGATCCCCATCCCCATCCCATACATAGTCCATACTTAGCTCATCCCATGTCCATTCTTTAATTAAAAAAAAATTATAATATCACCCCTCTCCCCACACTTTTATAAATTCAATTTTCTTCCCCAAAATTTTCCTATAAATAGGAAGCTCTCAACCTTCATTTTTCACAAAAAAAAATTTCAAAGGAAAAAAATGGTTAGTGAGTTAAAGAATTAGTGGTGGAGAGAATTTTTCTTATAAGTAAATTCTTACTTACTCACTTTTTTCGATCTCATTTTTTAGAGATATTCATTGTATTTGTCACACAAAGTAAAGGAAGAGGTAAGTAAATTTGATTATGTTATATTTTTATTTAAAATTTATACTTGAATTTTATTTGTAAGTAAATTTGATTATGTTAGATTTTGTTTAAAATTTATACCCGAGTTTTATTTGTAAGTAAATTTGATTATGTTAGACTTTTATTAAAATTCATACACGAGTTTATTTGTAAGTAAATTTGATTACGTTATATTTTTATTTATACCTAAGTTTATTTGTAAGTAAATTTTGATTATGTTAGTTATTTTCATAAAATTCTATCAAATTTATTTTTACGCATGTTTAATTATACTAGTTTTATCTTTTATATTTTTGCATTTATTGTTGAGTCAAGAAATATTCTAAACCCTTCAGGTATTTTACAACATTAATTTTTATTCAATAAAATATTTTTAACACGAAAATTGTGTGATATGAGTTTATTTTTATGTTACACGAAAATATGAGTAAAAATGACATGAGTTGATTTTTACGTTGAGTATTTCACGAAAATATGAGTAAAAATGAGATTTTCATGATATTATTGTAATTTTATAAATTATATAATAAGATGTTTTCAAAACCCCTTATGGCATAGACGATACCAAAAATTACGAATGCTCGGTACTGTAACTCAAAGTTTAAACGGATCAGAGTGCACCCACACTGTTTACAGAGTGGTTATTTATGTTAGTGGATTTCTCCTAAATGCACACCTGGTTCTGAACCATGACTTAATAAGGAAAATCTCACTTAATGATTATGTACGTTGATTTAGTTTGGTCGGCCAGCCAGTTAAGTCCAGTTTTCGGACCGTACAACCCAGTCATGGGGGTAAACATGACTTACGGCTAACAAGTGTAAGGGAGATTTTTACAATATATGTTTATACATATTTAATTACGTGTACAGAGTTATTGATAATTTGAAGAAAAAGTATATGTTTATATGAAAAAGGTCATTTTCGTGCCTAAATGATGATATAAAGGAAATGTATAAGGAAATGTATATATATGTATATAATTAAATATTTTTACAGTTTTAAAGTTAAAAGTTTAATTTAACAGTCACAGTATATGCTTATTAAATTTTACTATTATAATTGATGGTAAAAGTTTTATGTAGAAATTTTAAAATTTAAATTTATTTTAGAAGCAGTTTTGAAGTTATAGTATTAAATATTGTTTTATGAAATTTTAAAAGCTCATTTTGGCCACACTCTAATAATAATCTTATTTACTTACTGAGCGTCGTCTCACCTAATCATATTTTACATTTTATATAACTTTGAAGGACATATCCGAAATCAGGCATACCAAGCACGTGGGTGGGGATAGAAAAATAAAGATTTATTAGAAATATTAGTATGATGTCAGATGATTATCCATTGTGTAAATTTTCTTCTTTTGGAATAAATGATTGTAATACGATTAATTAGCGCTTTGGTTTAATAATAATTGAGTTTATTTACATCCGATGTAAATCAATGGTAAAAAGTAAATATCCCATATTCTTCCGGGTTGGGGTATTACACGATGCTTTAGAAATCAGCATTGTTTCCAAAGCTAGGTCAATTGTAAACTCTACCTCACGATCAGGAGGTAGTCCAGGAAAATCCTTGAAAAATATATTAGGAAAATCCCTCACTACCGGGATATCCTCTAACCTCAGCTCCCCTTATGATACTTCCTTCACGCAAGCCAAATATCCTTGACAGCCCTCCAGCAACAACCTTCTCACCTGAATGGCGAATAACATCTGTAGTGGGGTACACACACATGTCCCCACAAATCTATACTTCTGCTCTCCTGGAGGTCTGAATACTACCTCTCTCTGATGGTAGTCAATATTGGCATAGTGGGTAGCTAGCCAGTCCATCCCCAGAATCACCTCAAACTCTTTCATCTCTAAAACCACCAAATTAGTTGGAAAAAACCTCCCCTGAATACAAACTGAACAGTTCCAAAGTACCTTTCTACATAACTCTACAACCTCAATCGGTGTAGAAATTGACGAATTGATATCTAATGACCGAGTTTCTATCCCACAAAATTTAACAAATTTTTGGGCGATGAAAGAATGGGTCGCCCCTAAATCAAACAAGATAGTAGCTTTATATAACAATATTAAAACAGTACTTGTCATGATATCTCCTTCCGCCTCAGTATCTCCTAGTGTCAGAGTGTATACTCGTGCTAGGGCGGTATTCCTCTACTGACCGCCTTGGGGTGCCTGGTAACCTCCTCGGTATGGTCTAGGAGTAGGCGCAATTGCTGGCGATGCTCGCCAATCTCTCGCCATGTGACCAAGTTGATAGCATTGGTAACATATCATCTCTCTGACCCAGCACTCTCCTGGGTGTCTCCTGTAGCATCTAAGACAAAGAGGGGGAATCGGTCTTCCCTGTACTACTTAGTCTCCCATACCCTATCTCTGACCCCCTCTACTATCCTGCCTCCTCCACGACCCTCGGCTAGACCCTACCTAAAAATCTAGAGGCGCGGACCTCTTCCTCTAATTCTGTGCCACAACACCTCTCTATAGGCCACTCTTAATCACTGTGGATTTATCTACCAGCTCTGAAAAGATCTGGACTTGAAATCCCACTACCTGCTCATAGAAACATTGTCTTAGGCCCTCCTCGAATTTCCTCGCTTTTCTTTCCTCATCTGGTACCATATATGGGGTAAACCAGGACAACTCAATGAATTTGGTGGCACACTATCGTACCGTTATATGCCCCAACGTCAAGTGCAAAAACTTTGCTGCCGTTACGCTTCTGATGGTAGCAAGGAAGTATCTCTTGAAGAATAACTCCCTAAAGTGGCTATAGGTCATCGTTACAAGCTCATGTCCCTACTCCTATAATAATCTCGCTGATCTCCACTAGCATTTTGCTTCCTCAGTCAACTTGAATGCAGCAAAAGATTCCTTCTGCTCCTCGGTATTCGGGAGCACTGCCAACATTTCCTCTATATCCTGGACCCAGTTCTCAGCCACGAATGGATTGGCCCCTCCAAAGAACGATGGGGGTCTCATGCGCGCGAACTGATCAATCGTGCAGCTCCACTCCCCTGAACTTCTGGCCATCTCTGTCATCACCTACTAGGTGACGCTACATAACACTGCATTTGGGTCTCCAGTGCCCATACTGGAAGGCCCTACCTCACCACCTCCAGCCTGTGTGCTACTACTTCCAGGATCTATCCTGAAAATGGTACAAAACGGTCTTAGAATTTTATCATCATAACACCACTAATATATTCAACAAACTAGGACCCATAAAATATTCTTCTATAACCATTTAACATTCTCAATCCCAATTAAATATTCAGTCCTACCACTTAGAAACAAGAACCGACGATAGTTTACTATCGTTTTCCTAAAGTCGTCACCTCAGGAAAATCACAGAAACAACCATAGAACTCTTGCCTCAAGGCCGCAAGATAGAACCCTAAATTTCCAATTTTGTCCTCCAAAAATATCTAACTCACATCTCAATCTACCCATCTCCTACTGCAACAATCCCGACCCGCCACGTGGGCCCGGAGTGCTACTTTAGTGACGTCAATGTACCTGATACCTTATCCATCAAATATAAAACACACATACGCAACGGAAATAAAATATAAAATCCTCAAAGTACATTACCAAAGTTCTAACTGTCTTTAAACACAAATATATCTATTTTCACATAATTACATCCTATAAAACTAAACAAAATAAAATCTCTATCTACACACTACCTACATAAAATTTACACCACTAGCCCAGCTCTTCTAGCCTGCTAAGCCCGATCTCTAGGATTCTCTGAAAAGACAGTTTGTAAAGTAGGGGTGAGACATAGCTTAGTAAGGGAAAGACCAAGTTAATGTCAGTGTGCGGTCAGCATGCATTTAGTGTACAGAAAATAACCAGTTCACTAAGTAGATAAACACATTTATGAAAACATTCTTATTTTACAATCACACACACAATTAGCTAAGGATAGGGAAGATTACCCGCCCATACAAGTAGTTTTCCTCTGCTCTAGTACCATTACTGCTACTAGGGCACTGACCTTTCTCAGTAAGCCCTCGAAGTTATCTTATTAATTAATCGTATTCACATAAATTAACAGATATGCATAGAAGACACTCCCTGTGACAAACACGCCATTTACTTCCCCATGGCACGAGTTGTGCGGCCCGAAGGCTGGACTAAGCTTGGGTGATCAGTCCAAACAAATTCAAATACAACATCCTCTACAGGCATCCACAGTAAAGTTGCAGGTCCGACGCCCTTACTTCAACCTCACGCAGGTAGTCGACTGGACCCCCTACACTTCTATCCAGATAGTGTGGGTGCACATGGTCTAACTAGCAACGGTACCGTGCTCACAATACACTGGTCCCCAGGGTTCCTAAAGCATATCATGTAATTTAGATAATAGAAATCACCATTTAAAATATCAATTCACATATATTTCTTGTTATCCAAAAACCTGGCCCTCGGCCACAAAATACAATCCGGCATATAGTCATCAATTAAAACTCAGCCCTCGGCCGTCAAATAATAATCATGGCCCTTGGCCAATCAAACAATACCCGGCCACCGGTTGTTAATTCAAACACTTGCATTTCATAAACAGTTCTAGTATTTTCACAAGCATTTTTAGTATTTCTCAAACAATTCAGTATTTCAAAATCCTAAATTCAGATACATAATAATTCATACCAATTAAATCATCTACCACATGATTTTCCATGTTTTAACATATCCATATAAACAAACAAGCTTTCCACCATTCATTTTATTCAAAAATACCATACCATATATCTTAGGTTTGTAAAATCCATTTCGAGCGATTGTTTTTCAAAATAGCCTTTAAATTCCCAAATGAATAAATAAATAAATAAATAAATTTATATAAACATAAAAATTAAATTGATTCCAGTTTCATAAAATTACTGACTTAACTTAATCCCCTTACCTGATTCCTGAAAAAGTTCGATAACACCCCGCCCTATGCCCCAGGTGTTCAAAAACCCCTAAACCCTGAAATTCAAATTTCACCATATTATTCGTCATAATTTCTAGAGTAAGTTTCCCTAAAATTTCCCTAAGTTTTGAATACCCTAAATAGCCTAATAAAAGTCTAAATTATCAAACTTACCCCCGATTTAGGATTGGTACCTCGGAGCTCTAATTCGAAAACTCGCTTCGGCTAGATTGTAGAGAATCTCCCCATGAGTCTCCTGGCAATTTTTCGTTCGTTAATGGGGCTTATAGTTTAAGAGAAATTGAGGTAAGTTTGAGATTTGACCTTACCCTAAGAGATATGTCTACGTCGCTCCCACGACAAATCCACTCTAGTAGAAATGTTGATGGCAAAGAGTAGAGGCCAACGGTATTTTTGGATTTTCGATCGACCGAATAACGGAAACGAGATGGAGGAGAGTGGGAGAGAGGGGACGGAGAACTGATGCGCGCAGGGAGGGGCAGAAGCTTCTCTGCAACTTCAATCTTGAGATTTTTCAATCTCAGGATTGATTCCATTACCTAATATATAATATATATATATATATATATATATATATTATAATATTATATTATTATTATTATTATTATTATATTCTATTATTTAATTAATAATAATAAATTAATTAATTAAATTTATTTTATTTATTTTTAAAATTTTAATTTTAAAATTTTTAATAATAATTTTTTTAATTTAATTTTTTAAAATTTTTAATTTTTTTTTTAGGATTACTACACCTACTCTCGTCAAAACCCATTCTTATACTCTAGTATTGTATTCTGCTATTAACTAAAGTCTACAGAACCTAACAACTTAACCTCTGATACCAAATTGTGACACCTCGATTTTCATATCATTTTTTTTAATAAACAATAATCAATAAGTCAATCATCTACCACGTCACAAACTTTGATACCATATCAAAATAACCCGACCCGAAATAGGGTACCGGGTAATTAAACTGTCTCATACAAACATACCTAACAGCGGAAGTCAAAATTTACATACCATCCATAATACAGATACTAGAGAACTATCTATCCATATATAAACATAGCTATACACATCTCCAAAATCAACGACATACCCTAGGGGATTACACAAACCCACCCCCAACACAAAAAACTTACCCTAATTATCAGGGTACCAGCTCCCCTCTATCTCGGAGCTCTATCTTCTGATCTGTTACGGTTCCCTGAAAAATTTAAATATTTGGGTGAGACACTTCTTAGTAAAACGGAATAAATTATTTACAGTGTGTGGCACATGAGTTTAGTTATATCATAATACACTCATTTAAGTGATAATATCATCTAAGAAAATATATAGATTTATACTCATAATCATATAGTTATAAAACATAATTTCATAAGCTTTGATACCATTTCTTATACTCATGCATAAGTAATCAATATTTATCAGCGAAAGTTCCCGAGGATAGGGGAGTTTACATGCCCATATATGTAACGCCCCTCTACTCTGATATCGTTTGTAACCTTATCCGATTAATTTGGGTACGGCTACAACTGATACTTATCAGGGCACTCACCTTACTCAGTTAACCCTCAAGCGGAAAGTTTTACTTCGCCCTAATTATTTTTTCAATTAAACTCACACTCTTTCATTTCTCATTTTCATTTCACAAACTAGCTCATGAGTGTCCACCAGTAACAAATACACATCATGTTTGTAACTTATGGCTGCCCTGAGGATAGTCACATCGTCATGCTTCCTTCCTAGATTAGGTTGTGTGGCCTAAAAGCTGGACCTAACTGCGGTTGGCCTACTTGATTAGATCAAAATAATGAAATTGTCTATCTGTAGTACGATTGGCCTGCCCACTCCTGGTCTAGATGTTAGGTGGCAAAACTACCCTTCTCACTAGCTCAATCGACTGTCACGCCACACTCTTCACGAGACCGTGTGGTTGCACTAATACCTCACTAGCAGCGGTATCGTGCTCTCTATCCAACTCTAGTCCATCAGGGTTCTTATTTCCACATTCTAGTATTCGCATTTTAGTATTCACATTTCAATATGTTGGTACATTTCATCACATCGAAAATATTCTTATCATTTTCTATTTCATTCCCAACATAGCAGTACACATTCCATCTTATAATAGTATATATCTCATTTCACGTATTTCAACATTTCTCAATAAAGCATATTGATATTTCTTATTTCCTCGTTTATCATAGAAAAACATTTCAATCCATATATATATATATATATATATATATCATATGCCATCATTTTCCAGTAAAATACACATTGGTATATCACAATTCATCGTTTTTAATAAAACAATCTATATTCCACTTTTCAACAATTTCCATATTTCAAATCTCATATCCTCCCAATTCATTATATAAAATATAATTGGTTTCCATTATCTTCATTTTTGCATAAAACATTTCTATATATATATCATAGTCTTTTTATTCTCAGTGCAAATCACATAACCCAGTTTCAAACACATTGCTAGTATAAATCATAATCCACATAATTTTGTTTGATATTCGAATCATAATAATCTCAGGCAAAATATCATATTCTCATTTTCACATATTTACTCAACCAGTAATTTCCAAAAATAACTGTTATAATTTATTCCTCTTACCTACTTACTGAGAGTGTTGACCTTATGAGTCATACCCTATTTTGATTATGACAAATACTCTGGTATTTAACATTTGCCAAGTTTGTGTGTAGGACTATATTAGGAAGATCATATTGATGGCACATGGCAACTTGAAGAAAATGAAGACCCGGAATGTTTTTTTAATTGTTGTAATCTATATTTCTTTTCACTGGGTCTATAATAGTAATTAGGTATATCGGTCTGTAATAATCTCTGCATGTCATGCATATAGGCAATTGTAAGCTCAACAAGACCGTAGAATGACCATAGGGATCGAATGACTTTAGGGTCGGTCGACCGACGCTAGTTTTTTAAGCGTACTAGAAAAGACCCTAGGTCCCAGTACTTGCACAAAAGAAAATCCCCATTATCATTTGCTATATTAGGGGAATTAAAATAGGATAAAAATAGACTTAATTAAAAATATTATGAGTGTTCGGGCGACCAAACCTATTGCATTTAAAATGCTTTGGGCGACCAAACCCAAGACAAGTCAACTTGTTGACTTTTGTTCAGGCACCCGAACCATTTTGAGCCTATCTTCCTAGGGCACTCGAAACCTTTTAAAGGTAACTTTTCACCAACCCAGGCGACCGAACCTTTTAGTTCAAATTAGACCTCGAGCGATCGAACATAAGAGTTCGGGCCACCGAACCCAAGACCGGGCACTTGAAGTTACGAAGAAATGTTTTTGGCTTTTGTTCGGGCCACTGAATTGAGACTCGGGCTGCCGAATTGATTTAAATGACTTTTATAATTGTGTTTGTTCGGGCGACTGAACCTAGCTTCAGCCACCCGAACCTCGGTGGGTTAAAAATAATTTAACTGCGATAAATTGAGTTAATTTGGGTTAATACTCCCTAAGCATTTTTGAACTTTTCTAAAAATACCCTATTGGTCCTAAACGGTTATATTTTGGTCTTGGCCTATATATATGGTTTCATTTGTGAGGATTAAATAGAGATTAGCCAAAAACAATTAGCAAAAATCCTCTCTATTTGAAAATCTCACTTTGCTCAAATATCCTCAAATACTCATTCCTTTGATAAATCTTGGTATTGTAAGAGCTTAGCGAGTGTGCTTGTGATTGCGAGTATTGCTAGTACTCCTAGTGTGCTTGTATGATGGAGATGATGTTCTTGGGAAGTTTAGCTTAGGTTTATCCCACAGATTTTCATACTATAAATCTTGTGTTGGGATAACCTAGTGAGCTTAGGATATTTGCATCATTATTGCAAGTGTCCAAATAGTTTGGATTTTGGTTGTGCAAAGATTTCTTTTAAACAAGTAAAACATTTTCAAACTAGTATTGTACTTAGTTCATTGAGGAAAATTCTTTTGAACTTGTTTGATTATCTGATTCATATCTTTGGAATATTGATTTGCTATTGAAATGTTTTGCTTAGATTCCAAGATACTGCTTGTTTAGAACACTCTTGAGTATATTAGCGATCATATCTTATTGGTCATGACTTGCACAAAAATACATATCACCGAGCTTACATTTACCTACATTGATGATGTGTATGTGATTGATTAAGTATACTGCGCGTATTTGGGTACATATTTGCTTTACATGAAAGCATAATCACGGTACCTGTTTGATTGTGGAAAATATTGTTGTATTTCCAGGCGTGGCCTAAAGGGGTTTGATCTAGACTGGAAGAATCAGGTTGGGGTCAGCCCTGTGAATTTGATCTAGGGCCTTCTTTGCCCCGTAAAGAGAGTTTGTAAAGGTTGAGGTCAGCCCTGTGCTAATTGACCTGGTTGTATTAGGTGCCACTCCACCCGTTAAGTGAGCCATTAGTGGAATCCTCGGACTTATGAGTTAGAGGCGGGGACGTAGGCACAGTTGACCGAACCTTGATAACATATCGTGTGCCTTGTTTATATTTCTACTCTTTATGTTTACCACACATTTATGTTATAATTGGTGAATGTTGCGCATGATTTTAATTTTCGCACGTTGTATCTATTTGCGCATTTCAAACTGCATAGATAGACCCTAGGTTGTGAATGTACTACTGCTAGATTAGTTTAACCTAGGCGATAAATTTTTAAATTCCAATTCACCCCCACTCTTGGGAATACACCAAAGCTAACAGAGAGGCCTAATAAAAACCCTAAATCCACGCCCCACGACGTTCGAAGCTTAAAACCCTAAAATTCACATTTTCCCAATTCAAACAACATCAACCTTAGAATTATTATCATTAAAACATCTCTAGGTTTAAACACTCCATTAAATCAATTAAATACCAACATTTAACATCCTTACCTCAACTTTGGAGTGGTGCCTAGAATGCCTAAATTGAAAATCTGCTCCAATTAAACTGCTAAGGATCGCTCATAGGATTTCGTGGTAGCTTCCGATTGTCAATTCGAGCTAAAATTGGAGCAAAATCGTAGAGAGAAGGGAGAGGGTGTCGTAGGGTTCCGAGAGAGAGAGAGAGAGAGAGAGAGAGAGAGAGAGAGAGAGAGAGAGAGTGAGAGAGAGAGAGAGAGTGAGGGATTTGTTTGTTTAAAACAAATGAAACTTGCAACCCCCTTTAAAATCAACACTACAAACAAAACCGTCGACGATTTGGGTCTTTAACCCACCATTTTAACCATTTTATCTTTAACCAGCACGCAGTGAATACAATATCGTCGATGGTTTGGTCTACACCAAACCAAAAACCTTCTTTTCTTTTACTTTCTCATTAATTCAATTTCCCAGGTCTTTACAAAAGGGATTCCCAAAAGAATTGCGATAAAATAAGAATGAGTAGAAAGAAGTCACTCGAACATAGTTACTGTCAGTACTGCAAAATCAGGATTTCCAAAGCTTTGAAACAAATCTCCACCTTCCAGATCGAAGGTTGACAAATCTCGAGCGTGCTCTCCAAATTTCAGCAAAACCAAATCACAAAAGACTTTCTGATCATCGAGTTGATGAAGATTGCACAATGCCTCACACACTGTGCAGCGCTCAATATTTTTTTCTTTGTGTTTGTTGTGGTGCCTCACACACACTGTCACTTTTAATTTTGCCCTAATGGGCTTCAGCCCACATGGTTTTTTTTTTTCTTATGTGAGTTGGACCCAACAATGACTAGTGTAAGGACTATAAATGGAGAAACTAGAGAATTTCTCATCACCATAGGTGTACATCAAGGATCTGCTTTGTGTCCTTATCTTTTTACTTTAGTGATGGACCAATTGACTAAGAGTATTCAAAAGGAGGTTTCATGGCGTATGATATTTGTAGATGATATTGTATTAATTGATGAAACTAGGGATGGAGTAGAGGTTGAGTTAGAGTTATAGAGAGAAACTTTGAAATCTAGAGGCTTTAGGATAAGTAGAAATAAGACAAAATATATGAAATATAGTTTTAGTAATGATAGGAGGAATATTAGAGACAAAATTAAAGTTGATGATGAAGAAATAAATAGCGTTTGTAGATTTTGATACCTTGGATCTATTATGCAAGTTGAAGGAGAAATTAAAGATAATGTAATGCATAGAGTTAAAGCAGGTCGGGTAAAATAAAGAAGTGTTTCAAGTGTGCTCTGTGATCATAGAATACCCTTAAAATTGAAAGGGAAGTTTTATACGTCAACTATAATACCAATTATGTTATATGGATTGGAATTTTGGGCAACGAAGAAACATAATATCCAAAAAGTAAAAGTTGTCAAGATGAGAATACTTAGATGGATGAGTGGTATAACATTGAAAGATAAATTAAGGAATGAACATATTCCCGGTAAGTTAGGTGTAGCTCCTATAGAAGATAAGATAAGGCAGGGACGACTCAGATGGTATGTGTGATGCCTCGAACCCGTCAAGTGGGGCCTGGGTGCCACGTGTTCCAATCACCTATATCTGATACCATAATTAATATACACGCAACGGAATATAAATAAATAACCTCAAATAAATACCAGAGTTCTATACAATAACCCAAAAATGAACATTACAACATCCAGATATCCGTATCCACAACCAGTATTTAAAACATAATTCAGTACAAATATATCTGTATATATACCAGTATCTCACAATACCCCAAAAAGAAACCACCAAAAACAATCCCAGCCTAGGCTTTCAAACCTGATCTTTAGAAGAACTTGAAAAGTTGTTAATCCACTAGGGTGAGACACTTCTCAGTAATTGTGGAATAAATTATACCAGTGTGTGACAAATGCGTTTTAATAATTACATATCAAAATAAATCGCTTCTCATATAATATCAATAACAACTGAGAAAACGTATCATTAATAACATCACTGACATCTAATATCATACACACGTTTAATATGCACAAGTACATAATCTTTATGCAGGTGAAAGTCCCCAAGAATAGGGAAGATTATCCTCCCATACAAGTAGCTTCCTTCTGCTCTGGTACCTAAAAGATACCTACCAAAGCACTCACCTTACTCAGTAAGCCCTCAGGTGGAGAATTACCTCGCTGTCAGTATATACATCTTTATTATTAAAGGCGAAGGTTTTCAAGGATCGAGATGTCTACCCGCCCATACAAGTAGCATCCCTTTGCACTGATATCCATAAACTACCTATCAAAACACTCGCCTTTCTTAACAAACCCCCGGCGGTATGTTTACCTCGCTGCATGCACACACATGCATTCACACAATATGTTATAACATTATTATTATGCTATAATTAAATTCACATGCGCACAACACATCCACACAGGAATCATGCAACTTACACTTCGTCTACCAATCTCCTCAGTACGTGGCCCACACAGAGCAACTGCGTACATATTAGTACGTGGCCTACACAGGCACCTACGTACTTCTTATTTACACATGGCCCACACAGGCACCACTACCCACATAGCGTACATAACATGACCCACACAGACGCCACCATCCACACAAGATACATAACATGGCCCACACAGACGTCATTATCCACACAGGATATAACGTGGCCCACACAGGTACCACTATTCACCAATGTCCAATCCCCATGACCTACCTGTAGTGCATTAGTAGAACAAGCTCCTCGACCTGCCAATGTCCTACCCCATATAAACGACAATATGACGAGTTCCTCGACCTGCCAACGTCATATCATGATTTGTATCTAGGTAATATAACAATCTCCTCATGCCAACATTATATTGAGATGTATACGAATAACCACACTAGTTAATTCACACATATGCATTGATGCATTTTCACACAGGAATCCAACAGATCAATACATTTCCACACAGGAGTCAAACATAACAATTCATTCATCATATCTTAATCATTCCAAACATCCCCACATGCAAACCCAAATACCCTAATAATTCATATTCAATTTATTAGGAAAAAATTGTTCCCATGTCACACGAATTTAATATCATATGCAATTATTTCAAATATAAACCTTAAATAAAATCATCATCTTTCAGTACTTAAGTTTTTCTAAAAAAATCATATAAATAAATAATAAATTTCATATGCTTGTAAATAACCAGTTCACCTTAATAAAATACTGATATAATTTTATTCCCCTCTACCTAATTTCCTGAACCACGCCTGCAGGGTTCCTAAAATTATACCCGCGACGCTCACCCGAACCCTAATTCAATCAAATCAACCCCAATAAAATATTATTTTAACATTTCCTAATTTACAATAATAAAATAAAAATTAATTTCTAAATAACCTATTTATCCTAATTTTGGGGTTATGCCTACAACGATTCCACGAGAAATCCACTCCGCTAGATTTGTAGAGAATCATTCTTAGATTCTCGTGGTGGTGTCCGATCATCAATTTGACTTAAAATTTAAGAAAAATTGAGATAAGAATGAGAATTTGCCTTACCCTAGGAGATATGTCTACATTGCTCCGACATCAAATCCACTTCGGTAGAAATGTTGGTGGCGGAGAATGGAGTTCAGTGGTATTTTCAGATTTTCAATTGCGTGAAAATTCGTTGTGAAATTGTAGAGAGATGAGTGGAGAGCGTAAAAGTGTTTTTTTTTTCCCTTTTCCTTGCTATTCTACGCGTGAAGCTTTTTTTTTTTTCCTTCTTTTCCACTTCCTGTTTGCTCCAGGAAGCTTAAGCACTAAGTTTCCTTTTTTTTTTTTTCTTTCCTTTATCCTTACTTTATACCTTATTATATAATAACTTTATATATACTTATATATATATACCCACAATCCTCAAATTTCTTAATTTAATTAATTTTCTTAATAATAATAATAATAATTTAATATTTATTTATTTTTTTGGTCATTACTGTATGGACACTTGCAGCGTAGGCCGCATAATGCACCAGTGAGGAAGAGTGAATTAGTTATTGTTGGGGGCAGTAAAAGTGGTAGGAGTAAACCTAAAATAATTTAGGAGGAGATAGTGAGCAAAGATTTAATAATTTTGAATCTGTCAAAAGAAATGGTTCATTATCATATAAATTGGCGAAAAAAGATTCATATAACCGACCCCATCTAGTGGGACTTAAGGTTTGGTTGTTGTTGTTGTTGTTGTACTACTAATATTATTAATTAAAATAATATGTATAATTATTATTTTTTTAATTTAATATAATTCATCACTACTATTTTTTTAAAATGATGCTATCCGGAACCCTTTAGACATTTGTCATTAATATTTTCAAATTAACAATAATATACGATTGTCAATTTGTATTTATAATACTATTAATTTTATAATATTTTTAAATAATTTGAAAAACCCATGCCTACTTGGGAGGTTCGTCCTCGGAAGAGACCCTTAATCTATAAAATCTTAGAAATTTGTTTTGAAAATTTTATTTTTTTGATTTGGATGAGAAAAAAGGGTCAAAATTTTTAATTGGTGATGCAAGGTGTTGGCATATGAAAAAGAGATCAAACCTGTTGTTTACCTAAATGCAATATATTAAAAATATTTATTGTTATCACAAAACAAATAATTTAAGAATAAGTAATTTTATAAATAATAGCTAAACGTTAGTATTGATTTCAAATTCAAACTTCAATTTGCAGCATATTATTTATTGAAGTTGGACATTACTAGCGGTTAGTATCTTTTAACTATCCAAATTTATTTCTATCATTCACATCAATCATTTTAGCCAATTCTTTGTGACCCTAAAAAGTAGGAAAATTTTTCATTAAAAACATTGTAATTCATAACTTTACTTCAAAAAATCATAACCCCTAACTATCATATATAATCATTAATTGAATGCAAACAAGCCTCAAAGCTAACTAAAATATCAAATTGGGCGATATTAAAGTAATATGTAAAATTCAACTCATGATATATATAGTAAAATACAAACTAAAACCAATGACCAATTTAAAAATACTGTGAAAGTTCATTTATTATTCATGAAATTTATGCTTAAAAGTTATCATGGAATTTTTATTTGTTCATCAGAAAGAATAAATAAGCAATGAGAATGAAGAAAAAAGAAAAAATATGTAAAAAAGAGTAGAGAGTAGAGAGTAGAGAGTAGAGGGTACAGACTACGGAGGCGCCAAATCCGTGAAACGTCCGCTGCAAGCCAAACCAAATGCTCCTTGCGCCCCGACAATTGCAAATCTACTCTCTCTCTCTTTCTCCTCTGTGAGCTTTATCGTGTGACAGTTAGAACTCAAAAGCAGCACGTATCGGACCAATCTTTGATTCTCGCATCGTTTACTCACACTCTCATTGTGAGACTTACACCCACCTCATTTCTCTCTCTCTCTCCCCCCCCCCCCCCCTTCTCGCTCTGCAGCATAGACAGCCTATGAATTTGGTTTTGGCGATTCTTTGAAAGTTGGGTATGTAATGTCGATCAATTTCCTTGTTTTTTTGCCTGTTTTGAATCAGATGCCGTTAGATTTCTTGTGCGTATTTGTGACAAACTCGACCTTTTCCCTTTGTTTCTTTTCTTTTTTTGAAATTTCTGATGGGTTGGTGTTCTTTTAATTTCTTCCTTTGGTGTGGAAAAGAGAAGATAAGAAAAGGAAAAAAGTAAAATTCATTAAAAAAAAGTTAAGAAGAAGATGATGATGATGATGATGATGATGATGATGCAAAAAATGTGAGCCCTCTGGGAATTTAGGGGAAAAAGCTACTTGAATATAGTTTAGTTTGAAGAAGAAGATGATGATGATGATGATGATGCAAAAAATGTGAGCCCTCTGGGAATTCAGGGGAAAAAGCTACTTGAATATAGTTTAGTTTGAATTTATCTCAATTCCCTTGTCACAAGTAGCAAAATAAAGGAGTGATAATGGTAGATTCATGTAAGTTTTGTTTCGGGCCTCAGTTAAAGGCCAGTTGGGCCGGTCATGCTTTAAGCAGACCGGGAACCCTTGGCCTAATTTAGCCCATGCATATTTCATTCAGCAGTTATTTAGATAGATTCCATCTGTTTGAAACAGTTAGAGGAGAGACAAAGTTAGTTCCCTTTATCAAGGGAATTGAACCAACCTGCTGGACATTCGGCTAGGCTAAATCTGGGTCTGGAGGATGCTCCCTCGAAAGAGCTTGGTTCCTTTCACCTGTGATTATTTTCTCTCTCAATTTCCTGTAGCTCTCGATCTTTTGATATAATTTTATCACAATCATTCCACAATTATATCATCTCTTTCATTTCTTTACTGTTTCATTCCACCATCTGTCATAAATCCATATTATTACAGACCATAAACACAATTACAAGTTCAGAATTGTTACAACTGGTATCAGAGCCGGCGGTTCTCGGTTCCACCATTTCCAGCAATCAGTTTCATCATTAGATCTTTATTCAGCCACTCATCTCAGCAGTAACCTTAATCAACAACTCAATCCACCAGCAATTTATCTCAGCAGCAGCTTGTATTCCATCCACTCATGGCAGATAATACACGCCTCAAGGATCTTAGCACCACCATGACCAACCTGCAGAAGCAACAAGAAGCACTAAGTCAGCAGCAACATCGACAATAGGAGGAAACAAGGCAAGACATAACAGAACTGAAAGATGAAGCAAGGCAGTCAAGGAAGTCAATAGCAGATTTGACAGCTGAAACAAGGCAGTCCATAGTGGAAATGGCAGCACATGTCAGTTCATTTGCAGCTGAGATTAGGGCCCTTCACTGTGAACCACCTATGCTAGACCCACCCCAAGGCAATTATAGACCACCACCAGCTTATGATGACACTAAGGATGATGAGGAATTGGTGCAAATCTGACCAATTAAGCTTGAATTTCGTAAGTTTGAAGGTAAGGATCCTACCGGTTGGCTTTTCAAGGTTAATCACTACTTTAAATTTCAGCAAACCCCTCCAAATCATAAGCTATTCTTAGCCTCTTTTCATATGGAGGGAAAAGTTTTGGTATGGTACCAAGATATGGAGGATTCGGGATTACTTACTAGGTGGGAGGCTTTTGTTAAGGCTTTGTTGGCTAGGTTTGGTCCTCAATCTTATGATGACCCTATGGAGGCTTTGAAGCAAACCTCTAGTGTTGAAGCATATGAGGAGCAATTTGAATTCCTCTCTAATAGGTTGAGAAGATTACCCAAGGACTATAGATTGGGTTGTTTCATTGGTGGATTGAAGGATGAAATTCGGGTTTATTTTAAAACCCTTAACCCCCCTTACTATTCCACAAGCCTATGGCATTGCTAAGTTACAAGAGGAGCATCGATGGGCTCTCAAAAAGTCACTATTCCTCAAAACTCACCATCAACCAGCAACTACAACTCACTCTAAGCCTTACAACCAACCAAATTACCTTTAACAGTACCCAAACAGCACCTACAACCCTCCCAATTACCCAAAACAGCAGCCTAAACCAATGACCACCAATCAAATTACCAAAATGACTCCAAATCAGTTGAAAGAAAAGAGAGATAAGGGCCTATGTTTCAATTGTGATGCCAAATGGCAACTGGGTCATAAATGTGGGGGTCCTAAATTGTTTTTGTTGGAAGGCAATGGGCTTAATGTCTTGAATAATCAAGTGCATGCTTTGGAGGAAATTTTGAATGAGGGAGATGAAGGAGTAATGGAAAACCATGATGAATTGCTGGCTGTACAGAATGGAGAAAACACACCTGAAATTACTCTCCATGCTATGGTTGGGTCTATTAGTCCCAAAACCATGAGACTTGTGGGGAAAATTAAAGGGGAGCAAGTGGTAATTCTCATTGATAGTGGGAGCACTCATAATTTTGTGGATCCAGCTGTCATTAAGAAGTTGAATTGGCCATTTGAAGCACAAGAGCAGATTTGGGTAAGGGTTGCTAATGGGCAAGAAGTGACTAGTGAAGGAAGGTGTTTGGATCTTCCCATAACCCTTCAAGGGTATGTGGGAAAAGTGGATGTGTATATGCTTGTTTTGGCTGGTTGTGATATGGTACTTGGGAGTACAATGGCTTAGCACTTTGGGTCCTATTCTATGGGATTTCACTAAAATGACTATGGGGTTTACTTGGAATGATACACCATTGGTGCTACAAGGGTTGACATAAAAAAAACTTGTGGGAGGAGCAATTATTCTACATAAAGCATCCCTTGGAGAGAAGGGGAGTGATGTTACAGCTGCTGGACCAAGCTAAAAAGGAGGAGAAAGGGGCTGAAGATGATGTTTTTTCTGCAGTTTTGGCCAATTTCTAGCATGTCTTTGAAGAACCTAAAGGGTTACCACCTAGAAGAGCTCAAGATCATGCTATACCCTTGATTGAGGGAGCACAACCAGTTTGTGTTCGACCTTATCGTTACCCATATTTCAAAAAGAAGAGATAGAAAAGATTGTCTGGGAGTTGTTGGGCCTAGGCACTATATGGCCAAGCCAAAGCCCATGTTCTTCCCTTGTTTTGCTGGTAAGGAAAGCGGATGGCACTTGGCGTATGTGTGTTGATTATAGGGCCTTGAACCTAGTCACGTTTAAGGACAAATTTCCTATACCCGTGATCAATGAATTGAATGGGGCCGGAGATTTTTTCTAAGCTAGATTTAAGGTCCGGTTATCATCAAATTTGGGTTAAGGAAGAAGATATTCACTAGACGGCATTTAGAACGCACGAGGGTCATTATGAGTTCCTAGTGATGTCGTTTGGGTTGACTAACGCACCATCCACTTTCCAATCTCTTATGAATGAGATACTTAGGCCTTTCCTAAGGAGGTTTATCTTGGTTTTTTTCGATGACATTCTAATCTATAGTAGGAGCATGGAGGAGCATGTTGGGCACTTGGAAGTGACTTTGAAGCTACTGCAACAGCACCAGCTGTATGCAAAACGATCCAAATGCAGATTTGGATGCAAGCAAGTTGAATATTTGGGTCACTTTGTGTCTATGGAGGAAGTGTCATGCCCCGAACCCCGAAATGGGACCTAGAGGTGAGAATGTAACCTAACCTGTCCCTGTATCATACAAATCACCATAGATACAGTACAAAGGATGAAAGTCCAACCCCGTGGGGTTCCTAGGCACCCTAAACACATCCAAACACAATCATATATGTAGCGGAAAAAGGTCATCTATATACATATGCAGTACCATACCAGAGTCTATATAAGAGCAGAACATGGCTCTAACAAAACGTATAAACTGGGTGCCCAATTACAACTCAAAATGGCAACCCAACAAAACTACAGTCCTAACACTTACCCAAGTGCTAACGCAGTACACAGCCACTACGCTCCCTACACTAGGACGCTAGTTCCGGTTACTCGAAGGACCTGTAAAAATGTACGTACAGTAGGGGTGAGACACCTCTCAATAAGGAAGAACACATGTTATATCGGTGTGTGGCATTTGAGTGTTATCATGACAAAAACATACATGCAGTTAAATGCATTCTAGTACTAATTTACACAGTGCATAAATGCGCACATATGGCGGCCATTTATACGTAGCACCGTCACGATACATACACATGATCAGTAATCCTCAGTGACGTCACACTCTTCGGCCCGAAGTCGGCCCGTGACATACGGCGTTAGCCCGTAGCCAACTCGCGAACACGGCGCCACCGGCATATGGTTAGTCCTCGACTCCCATGGTATCGTACTGGCACTAAACTGGTGGATCCACACCCTTTGGCCTGATCTGTCGGAATAGGCTCACGCCCTCGGATATAGAGCCGGACACTTTTGCCCACATGGCAGGCGGTAAAATAGACGCCCTCGGATATAGAGCCGGACACTCTCAGTACCTGGAATCATTTCGGAACCGCGTTCCTACTAGTTTTTCAATATATCACACACACATGCATGCTTATATAACCAAACAAATCACACTCATTTGGTAATCTAAATTATGGTTTTCCAAACAAATACAGTTTAAACAAAGTCAAGGCACATCCATCCCAATATCACAGTATAAATAGCACATACACTCGGTTTTCAGCAAAATCCGGGATTCAGCCCGTCGCCCCCCTTTTTCCCAAAACTGTAATAATGAAAAACTCATAATTTTCCTCGTTAGATCCCCCCAAATGAGTAGCCAAAACACACATAGGACTGTGGACCACAGTTCCACCAAGTCCGATTTCAAAAATAACCAATATAAACATAGTTTCCCTTACCTTAATCCTGTAAGCAAATCCCGAATTCCAAGGTCCCTAAACAGTGAATCGAGTTCTAAAACCTACAAATCACAGTACAGAATATGTTCACAAGACAGTTACCTACAAACCTACTGGATCAGAATTGAAAACCGAGCCTTACCTCGATTTTACGCCGAAACCCGAAAATCTCCGAAATGAGATTTCGATCCGTAGAAGTTGTAGAGAATCCTTCCACGATCCTCGTGGTAGCTTCCGTTTTCCGATTCCGTCAACGATCGGCGAAGAATTCTAGAGAGAAGGAGTAGGGAGAGGTTTAGAGAGAGAGAGAGAGAGAGAGAGAGAGAGATTTGAGATTTCTTAATGAGGAAGCAAAGGAAATTTCCTTTTATAGCCCTTTGAACCGGCAATTTCCAATTTTGCCCCTTTCTTAATATTTAAACCCATTTTTCATATTTCGGGTTCTTACAGGAAGTGTCGTTGACCAGATTTGACCTGATCTTTGACCAGGCTTTTCGGAGTCATTTTGGGTCCGTTTTTCGAATGACTTAAACCATTTCTAAGGTTTTCGACCATTCCAGATCCAATCGTGTTGTCCATTTGAGCTAATTTCATCTCTAGATCAGCGAATCAAGATGTCGAACGAAAAGAGCTCAAAGATCGAGGATATTCAACGGCAACAATTTCGATTTCTAGAAAATGCAAATTGAAAATTACTTGTTTTGGAAGGAGTTGCACTTACCATTGAAGGGTAAGCCAGCATCTATGAACGAGGATGAGTAGGAGTTGCTTGATCGTAAAGCTCTCGGAGCTATTAGAATGACATTGTCAAAGTCTGTGACATTTAATATCAAGCATATATCATCCACCAAGTCTCTAATGGATGTGCTTTCTAATATGTATGAGCAGCTGTCAACCGTTAATAAGGTACATCTTATGAAAAGATTATTTACTATGACCATGTCTGTAGGTGAAAGTTTTAGCAGACATTTGAATAATTTCAACGAATTGTTGGATCAACTCGCCTCAGTCGGGATTACATTTGATTGTGAGATTCGAGCCCTACTGATTCTTAGTCAGTTGCCCGAAAGTTGGAATGGTGTTGTTACTGCAATCAGTAGCTCCGTAGGGAAATCAAAGCTTATATACGATGAGGTCGTCAACATGATTTTGACGGAAGAAATCAAAATGCAATCAAACCATGGTTCCACTTCGAGTTCAACCTTGAACATGGAAAGTCGAGGCAGAGGAAACATGCATGGACGATCAAACAACCGTGGCAGATCTAGGCCCAGGCGGTCTAAATCCAGAAATCTCAGAGGTTCTCAGGACACAGGTTCCCAAGGCACAAAAATTATCGAGTGCTGGAATTGTGGGAAAACTGGTCATTACAAGAATCGGTGCAAAAATCTGAAGAAAGAATATGAGACGAGGGCGAAGACAGAAGCAAATGTTGCTTTAGAAAATGATGATATGTTGATCTGCTCTTTGGAGAGCAAAAAAGAGTCTTGGGTGTTAGATTTTGGAGTTTCATTCCATGCCACTTACAGCAGAGATTGCCTAGAAGAATATACATCAGGTAATTTCGGTAAAGTATATCTTAGTAATGATCAACCTTGCGACATTGCCGGCAAAGGGACAGTGAAGATCAAAATGAATCGGTCAGTATGGAAGCTAAGAGATGTCAGATATATTCCAGACCTGAGGAAGAATTTGATCTTAGTTGGTCAACTGACAGATGAAGGATATAACACAACTTTCATTGGTGATGAATGGAAGATTTTGAAGGGTGCATTGACAATTGCACGAGGTAAGAAAAGTGGTACTCTTTATGTAACTTCTAATGCATGCATGCCTATTACAGTTGATACAGGAAATGATGATAGCAACATATGATATCAATGACTTGGACACCTGAGTGAGAAGGGACTTAGGGTGATGCACTCAAAGGGTAAGTTGAGTGATTTACAGTCGGTGAAGATTGACACATGTAAGGATTGCATATTTGGGAAATAGAAGAGGGTCAGTTTTCAGACGAACATCAGTACCCCAAAGAAGGAGAGACTTGAACTAGTCTATTCAGATGTATAGGGACCAACGACCATTTCATCCACAAGTGGGAAGCATTACTTCGTAACATTTATTGATGATCATTCACGGAAGGTAGGGCTTTACTTCTTGAAATATAAATCTGATGTTTTTTATGCTTTTAAGATTTGGAAAGCAATGGTAGAAAATGAAACTGGTTTGAAAATCAAGAAGCTGAGAATAGATAACGGTGGTGAGTATGTTGATACCGAGTTCAAGAAATTCTGCTATGAACATAGTATCAGAATGGAAAGAACTGTGTTAGGTATGCCTCAACACAACGGCGTAGCCGAGCGGATGAACAGAACGTTGACAGAAAAAGCTAGAAGCATGCGTATGCAGTCAGGCTTGTCAAAGATGTTTTGGGTAGAAGCAGTCAACACAGCAACTTATTTGATTAACAGGAGTCCATCAGTACCATTAGACTATAGTCTATCAGAAGAAGTATGGAGCAATAAAGAGGTAAGATTCACATTTGCGAGTTTTTGGTTGTGTTGCATATGTACATATTAATGATCATGTAAGGAATAAGCTGGATCCGAAATCTTGGAAATGCACCTTCATCGGTTATGGTGGAGATGAATATGGGTATTGCATTTGGGATGATGAAAACAAAAAGGTGATTAGAAGCGGAGATATGATTTTTGATGAAAAGGTGATGTACATAGATAGACACACAACAGAATCTACAGAGTCTGAAACAACCTTTGTAGATGTGGATGATATTTTAGAAAGTGTAAGGATACGTCAGCAGAACACCGAGAATCCTTAGCAAAATACCGAGTATCCTGAGGTAGAGGAACTTGTGGAGCAGATTATTGCACCACCACCTCCTACTCCAGCACTAGAGCTTAGGAGATCTTCTCGGCAGCATGTACCAAATAGGAGGTATGTGAATCATTTACTTATGGATGGAGGAGAACCTAAATGCTATGTTGAAGCATGTCGGACAGGAGATTCGAGTAAGTGGGAGCTTGCAATGAAAGACGAGATGAAGTCTCTTAACTCCAACAAAACATGGGAACTAGCTAAGTTGCCTAATGGTAAGAAGACTCTTCACAACAAATGGGTGTACAGGATCAAAGAAGAGCATGATGGATCCAAGAGGTATAAAGCTCAGTTAGTAGTCAAAGGTTTCGAACAAAAGGAAGGAATTGACTACACTGATATTTTTGCACCAGTTGTGAAGCTGACAACCATCAGATATGTCTTGAGTATTGTTGCCTCAGAGGGTTTACATCTTGAGTAGTTGGATGTGAAGACAAAATTTCTTCACGATGATCTTGATGAGGAAATTTATATGCAACAGCTAGAAGGTTTCTCAGTTAAAGGTAAAGAGAATCTTGTATGCAAATTAAAGAAGAGTTTGTATGGTCTCAAACAAGCTTCTAGGTAGTGGTACAAGAAATTTGACAGTTGTATGCAGAGGAACAATTTTCAGAAGTGCAATGCTGACCACTGTTGTTACTTCAAAATGTATCGTACTAGTTATATTATCCTACTGTTATATGTTGATGATATGCTAGTCGCAGGATCAGATATAGAAGAGATCGGAAAATTGAAGCAGCAATTGTCAGAAGAATTTGATATGAAAGACTTGGGTCCTGCAAAGCAGATTCTTGGGATGCGGATCTCTAGAGATAAGCAACAATGAACGTTGTGGTTATCTCAGTTAGAGTACATCAGCTGTGTTTTACAGAGGTTTAACATGAGCAGCACCAAAGCTGTAAATACACCATTGACAGGTCACTTCCGTCTCTCTTATGATCAGTCTCCCCAGACAGATGAAGAAAAAGGTTTCATGGCTAAGGTACCATACACCTCAGCCGTTGGAAGTCTCATGTATGCTATGGCTGGTACCAGACCAGATATTGGCCAAGCAGTGGGAGCTGTCAACAGGCATATGTCAAATCCAGGGGAGACACACTGGGAAGCAGTGAAGTGGATTTTGAGATATCTACGTGGCACTATTGATAAGTGCCTATGTTTCGGCAAAAGCGATTTGAAAATCTAAGGGTTTGTAGATGCTGATTTTGTAGGTGAAATTGATCATCGTAGAAGCACCACTAGTTATATATTCACTGTTGGCACAACAACTATTAGTTGGATGTCTCAGATATAGAAGATTGTTGTTCTATTCACTACAGAAGCTGAGTATGTAGTAGTGATAGAAGCCAGTAAAGAGATGATTTGGCTTCAAGGTTTGTTAACAGAGCTTGGATTAAAGCAGGAGAGGAATGTTTTGTACAGTGACAGTCAGAGTGCGATATATTTGGAAAAGAACTCCGCATTTCATTTCAAAACTGAACATATTGGATTGCGTTATCACTTCATCAGATCTCTGATAGAGGACGGCGTGTTGACACTTGAAAAAATCCAAGGTAGCAGAAATCCGGCAGAAATGTTAACTTAGGTGGGGACTACAGAGAAGTTGAAGTTGTGTTCAACTTCAGTTGATCTTCTGCCTAAAGACATATTTTGAACAAATCATTTATTCATATACTGATACTAGTTGAGGAGGCGTCTCCGTCTGCAAGTGGGAGATTGTTGTGCTGGAGCCATGAGACGCGTGAGCTATGATCGGCAAGCTGGAGACGCGTTTACAAGCTATAATCCGCGGCTATTTATTTTAGATGAATGTAATTCCTCTGTTTTGATTTATTGTGATTTATTACCAGCTATCTATAAATAGAAGAGCTGTTGAGAGATAGAGATAATAGAGAGGAAGAAGAGAGTGCTGAGGAGTGAGGAAGAGAGAAGAGAGGCTTTGAGAGATTGTATTTTCTTTCCTGGTGGTTTAGTGAATTGTGGTGTGCTCCATGGACGTAGGTTGATCTTGACCGAACCACGTAAATTTTTGGTGTCTCTCAATTTTTGGTGCTTGTTTATTCCTCACAGGATCCTAACAGTTGCTAACCCCCCTGTGTTGGTGCTACCAGATTTTAACAAGAGGCTTGAGATTGAATGTAATGCATCGGGGGTGGGAATTGGAGCAGTGCTAATGCAAGAAAAAGGCCCATTGCTTTATACAGCCTGGCCTTAAAGGGAAAGGCTTTGGGGTTGTCTACATATGAAAAAGAGCTGCTGGCCCTAGTATCGGCAATTCGCAAATGGAGACCCTATTTACTTGGAAAGCCCTTTATTGTCAAAACTGACCCGCAGAGCGTAAAATACCTCCAAGAGCAGAAAATTGGTATCCTAATGCAGCAGAAATGGGTCACCAAACTCCTAGGGTATGACTCTATTGTTCAATATAAGAAAGGGCAGGAAAATAAGGTGGCGGGTGCACTAAGTAGAAGGGATTCAGATCTGGTTGAAGCTTCCCTAATGGTTCTATCCTATCCAATAGTGGGGTGGCTTGAGGATTTGAAGGACTCTTATGCACAAGACTCAATCATTCAAGAGATACTCCAAAAATTACAACAACCTGATGCAAATGCTACCAAATGCAGCTTCAGAGATGGCATATTATGTTATAAAGACATATTATACATCAGCTCAAACCCTACCCTAAAATTGCGAGTTCTACAGTGGGTACATGATGAACCACAATTTGGTCATGCTGGATATGACAAGTTAGTGCAAAAGGCTCGTGCTAATTTCTACTGGCCAGGTATGAGGTCTGACCTAAGGTAGTATATTAGAGAATGCCAAGTCTGTCAGCAAACTAAAATTGAGCATACACGACCTTCGGGCTTGCTGCAGCCCTTGCCCATTCCCTCTAGGGTTTGGACAGATATTTCAATGGACGTTGTGGAGGGTCTTCCTAATTCCTATGGGTATATGAGGTAATTTTTGTAGTGGTGGAAAGATTGTCCAAATATGCTCACTTCATGCCTTTAGCACACCCTTATACAGCTGTGAAGGTTGCTGAAGTATTCATTCAACACGTGTTCAAATGCATGGAATGCCCCTCTCCATTGTGTTAGATAGGGGCCCTACATTTACTAGCAGGTTTTGGTAAGAATTGTTCAAGTTCCAGGGTACTGAACTAAAGCTAAGTACAGCATATCACCCACAAACTGATGGGCAGATAGAGGTTGTTAACAAGTGCCTAAAAAATTTTCTAAGGTGCTATGTGTGTGACAAACAGAAGTGGTGGGTGAAGTGGCTTGCAATAGCAGAATATTTTTTACAATACATCATTCCACACATCAGTTAAGATTACTTCCTTTGAAGCTGTTTATGGCAGTCCTCCTCCAAGAATTGTGCCGTACACGGCTGGCCTCTCTCAAGTAGCTGCAGTAGATGAAGCACTGCTGAACCGTGACAAGCTCCTCCACTCTCTCAAGCAGCACATGCATGAAGCACAAAATAAAATGAAACGATATGCTGATGTAAAGAGGAAAGAAAAAAAATTTTCGGTGGGAGACATGGTTTACCTGAGGCTTTAATCGTATCGGCAGTAATCTGTGCAGACGAGGCGGAACTTGAAGCTCTCCCCACATTTCTATGGGCCATTTAAAGTCATTCAACGCATCGGGGCTGTCGCTTACAAGTTGGAACTTCCGGCGGGGTCTCAGCATCACCCAGTTTTTCATGTGTCTCAACTGAAACCACACATAGGAGCTTCATTGCAGCCTCTCAAGCATTTACCACCAGTGGATTTGCAGGGTCATCTGAAACCCGAACCAGCCAAAGTTCTAAATCGAAGGTTGAGGAAGCAAGGGCATGTGGCTGTGATAGATGTGCTCATACAGTGGGTCGGACAGGCAGAAGAAGACGCTACATGGACATCCTATCATCAGATCGTAGCAGAATACCCTCACCTTGTGGGCAAGGTGTTTTGAAGGGGAGGGTAATGTCACAAGTAGCAAAATAAAGGAGCAATAATGGTAGATTCATGTTAGTTTTGTTTCGGGCCTCTGTTAAAGACCAGTTGGGCCGGTCATGCTTTAAGCAGACCTGGAATGCTTGGCCTAATTTAGTTCATTCAGTAGTTATTTAGATAGATTCCATCTGTTTGAAACAATTAGAGGAGAGAGAAAGTTAGTTCCCTTTATCAAGGGAATTGAACCAACCTGCTGGACATTCAGAATTGGCTGGGCTAAATCTGGGTCTGGAGGATGCTCCCTCGAAGGAGCTTGGTTCCTTTCACTTGTGATTATTTTCTCTCTCAATTTCCTGTAGCTCTCAATCTTTTGATATAATTTCATCACAATCATTCCACAATTCTATCATCTCTTTCATTTCTTTACTGTTTCATTCCACCATCTGCCATAAATCCATATTATTACAGACCATAAACACAATTACAAGTGCAGAATTGTTACATCCCTGCTCGGCAATCAATCAGGATGTGATGGGAATTGGGTGTTTCTGTAGTTAATTAATTAATCTCAAGAAGAAGAATATTTTAAATTAAACTCTTAATTGGGTTGTTTTTATTTCTGCAAAGATATATCTTGGGTCATTGTATTGGAATTCTAGATTTTTGCCTTGTTGGGAAAAAATCTATTTTTTTTAGGCAATTTTTTTTTTAAAGATAGTTCTATGGCAATAAATTCATATTCTTCTTTCTTTTTATTATTTTTTGTATTGCCTTCATTTGCTATTTTTTAAACCTTATTTTGTGTTTGTGCTAAGAAAATTGAAGAAAAACAAAAAGAAAATTAATATTTGGATCTTATGTTTTTCTCTGCTGTCCCCACTAATGAAAGGACAGACTCAACTTGGCCTAAAGATTCTGTTTTGTGTTAGCTTTAATTGAGTGAAGAATTCTCGGGGTTCTAGAGAATGGAAAGTAACTTATGAATTCTTTTCTTTCATGGCATCACAAGACATTTTGAGGGGAAAAAGATCCCTTAATTTTCCATGCAAACAAACACTTGACTACGGAGTTCACTGAGCAACCAATCTTATTCTATGAGCATTTAAACTTAAAATTGTGCTTATTTTTAACTTTTAAATCATCTAAATGAAATAGATGGATACCTTCTATTTTGTTTATTTATCTATTTATTTATTTTGAAAAAGAAATGTGTGTGTGGCTTGAGCATAGAATCAATGAGGTCATTGATCACAAATAAAATCATGTGAACTTAATTTTTTTTCTTATGCGGGATTTATCCCGTATCTGTTCTGTTGATGGCTGAGAAAGTTGAGGAACAAAGGGGAAATATACTTTTAAACCAGGGGCTTGATGTTGTTTATTGAAAAAAAATAGATAATAAAATAATAAACACAAGAAAGCTCCACTAAAAGAAAATTTTTGTCACTTGGATCTTGTATTTAATTTCTTTCCTCCTATTCTCTACATTTCCGCTGCTGGCAAAATGGAAATTTGTGCAGATGAACTCGTTCTTAGGGCATAGGGGTGCAGCTCATTTTGTGGCTGTTAATTCAATTTTCTGATGTTTTTGGTTTTTCTTTGGTTTTGTGTTAGGTGGGATTGGAGAAGATCTTCTCACTATAATCTTTGTGACTTGAAGTTGTTGATTTTGCTGGAAAAATGGAGTTAGGGGGGAGTGAAAAAAATATGGTAATAACTCAAGTTAGTTTTGGTGGGTTTGACAGATGTGTCACTGCCAAAGAATTTTCAAAATTTTTGGAAGATAATATTGGGCTCGTTTGGAGGTGTAGATTGAAGACTTCCTGGACCCCTCCCGAGTCATATCCAGATTTTGAGGCCATCAATGCCGCACAGAATCAAAGAACAATTAATAATTATGAAAAAGTGGAACCCCACGCATTTGTGCATTTTGTGTCACCTGATTCGGCTTCGTGGGCTCTGGATGCTGCAGGGCGTTGTGATCTTTTTTTTGGGGGGAAGCCTTTGAAGGTTAGTTTGGGGCCAGAGAATCCATTCCGCATCAATCAGAGGAGGAGAACCACTACTCCCTACAAGCTATCTGATGTGCGTGTTGAGATTGGAGGCTTGGTTAGTCGAGATGAGTTCTTTGTTGGCTGGAGAGGGCCTTCTACAGGGGTTGATTTTCTTGTAGATCCCTTTGATGGGACATGCAAATTTCTTTTCACAAGGGACACTGCATTCTCTTTCAAAAGCAGAGCCAATCATACAGTGATAAAGTGCAATTATAAGGTGGAATTTTTAGTTAGAGACATCAATGAGATCAGACAATTTAAGGACTCATCATCTTTAATAATTTTACTGCAGCTGGATTCATCTCCTTTGGTTTTTTATAGAACTGCTGATGACGATATTGAAGATTCAGTTCCATTTGATTTGTTGGATGATGATGACCCATGGATACGGACCACAGATTTTACACCCAGTGGTGCAATTGGCCGATGCAATACTTACAGAATATCAATCCCACCCCGTCATGGTTTGAAACTGATGAAAGCTATGAAATATTTTAGAGAACGTAGGATACCAGATGACAGCCCCAGACACCAGCTTAGGATCAGGGATGAACCTGATTTTGGGACTCCCATGACTGATCCTTTCTTCTGTATTCAATACAGGAAAGGTATGCCTTTTGAGTTACTGTTTTTGTTGAATGCTGTCATGCACAGAGGCATTATCTGCCAGCACCAGCTATCGGACATGTTCTATGATTTATTGTGGAGGCAGCCGAAGGAGGTCAATATTGCTGCTTTAAAGCACATATGTTCCTACAAGCGTCCATTGTTTGATCCATCTAAGAGGCTGAAGCTTGTGCAAGAATGGTTGTTGAAGAATCCTAAGCTTCTCCAGATTCCTAAGCAGTTAGAGGATATAGTTGAAGTGAGGAGGTTGGTCATTACCCCAACCAAAGCGTATTGCCTCCCACCGGAAGTTGAACTTTCCAACAGGGTTCTTAGAAATTATAGAGAAGTTGCTGATCGATTTCTAAGGGTTACTTTCATGGATGAAGGGATGCAGACAATAAATTCAAATGTTTTGAATTTTTATGTTGCTCCTATTGTGAAAGAAATCACCTCAAATTACTATCCGCAGAAAACCAGAGTATTTAGAAGGGTGAAGAGCATTTTAACTGATGGATTTTATTTATGCAGTCGGAAGTACTCTTTTCTAGCCTTTTCATCTAACCAGTTGAGAGATCGTTCTGCCTGGTTTTTTGCTGATGATAAGAACATAAGCGTGATGGATGTCAAAAAATGGATGGGAAAATTCACAAACAAGAATGTTGCTAAGTGTGCTGCTAGGATGGGACAGTGCTTCTCCTCCACTTACGCCACAGTAGAAGTTCCATCAAGTGAAGTTAATTCAGAGTTCCCTGACATCAAGAGGAATGAATATGTTTTCTCTGATGGAATTGGCATGATAACACCTGATCTAGCAACAGAAATTGCAGAGAAGCTGAAATTGATGGACAACCCACCTTCTGCATACCAAATAAGATATGCTGGTTGCAAAGGGGTTGTTGCTTGCTGGCCAGCGGAAGATGATGGGATCCGCATGTGTTTAAGGCCTAGCATGAACAAGTTTCGGTCTGACCACACTATTCTTGAAGTTTGTTCTTGGACACGGTTTCAGCCAGGATTCTTAAACAGGCAGATAGTGACGTTGCTTTCAGCCTTGAATGTTCCTGATGAAATATTCTGGAAAATGCAGACCCATATGATTTACAGACTTGAAGAAATGCTTGTCAATGCCGATGTAGCTTTTGATGTTCTTATGGCATCCTGTGCAGAGCAAGGACATACAGCAGCTATCATGTTGAGCGCTGGTTTCAAGCCTCAGACAGAACCACATCTCAGGGGCATGTTATCTTCCATAAGAGCTGGACAGTTTTGGGGTCTTAGAGAGAAAGCTAGGATTTTTGTTCCTTCTGGACGGTGGTTAATGGGTTGCTTGGATGAGCTTGGGGTACTTGAACACGGTCAATGTTTTATCCAAGTGTCAACCCCTTCGTTGGAGAACTGTTTCTCAAAGCATGGCTCTAGGTTTACTGAGACACAGGAAAAACGGCAAATCATCCGGGGGCTTGTAGTTATGGCTAAGAACCCTTGTCTTCATCCAGGAGATATACGAGTTCTGGAAGCCGTAGATGCCCCTGGTTTGCATCACCTCTATGATTGTCTCGTTTTCCCTCAAAAGGGAGATAGGCCCCATACAAATGAAGCGTCAGGTAGTGATCTTGATGGGGACTTGTACTTTGTTACTTGGGATGAAAATCTTATCCCACCAAGCAAGAGAAGCTGGATTCCAATGGAGTATGCTGCAGTAGAAGCCAAAACATTGTCTCGTGAAGTCAATCAGCAGGTGATTATCTCCTTCATTTTATAGGTTAAAACAGAAGCAGGTTATTATCTGTGGTCTTAAAATTCACATTCTGAAAGTTCTGTAATTATTTTCCAGGCATAATTATGCTCTAGTTTATTTGCTTTTGTTGTTTATCTTATGTTCTGCTTCCACTGACCAAACTTCTTCTCCTTATGTTCTGCTTCACCTGACCAAACTTATCCTTCTTCTTATGTTCTGCTTCTCCTGACCAAACTTATCCTTCTGTCATTTGTCTAATTTGCCTCCCCTGCCAAAGTTTTTGTTCAACTTGTTGAAGTGTGTTCTTTTCAAAATGTAAAGAATCTTTTGTTGCTGAATATTGGTGTTTCAAATGATTTATTGAAATAATTCAAAGTTATTTTCTATTTCACATGGCAGTGTTACCTTTTTTGTTTTGGTTTTTTACTTGCATTGATTCAAAAGTACCTTTCATCTCATGCCAACATATTTATTGTTCTCCTTTGAAGATTTAAGGGTTTTTCTATCATTGACCTCAATTACAGTACATTATATCATTTCAGTCATTGCTGTTTAAATATATGATTGGCCTAAAAGACATTTGATTTGCAATATAACAAATACATTATTGTGTGATTAAAAGCAAGTAGATAAAATGTATGATCTGTAACTGTGACGCACTGTCCTTAATGCTGACAGAAAACTGTATCATCAGAAAAGTTGAAAATTTCTTGATCAATTGAAGTTCAGGTAGTTATTTGTTCTTGTACCATTTAAGATTGCAATTTTTTTTTTTTGTTTGGTTGCAAGAGATTGCAAAACTGGTTTATGTTTGGTTTGGATGAAACCCTGATGATTGTCTTTCATCCAACAGGACATAATAGACTTCTTTACCAGAAACATGGTGAATGAGAGCCTAGGTGCAATTTGCAATGCTCATGTGGTTCATGCTGACCGCAGTGAATATGGAGCATTGGATGAGAAGTGTATTACATTGGCAGAGCTTGCTGCCACAGCTGTTGATTTTCCAAAAACTGGCAAGATAGTGACCATGCCCCACAATCTTAAACCTAAAATGTACCCAGACTTCATGGGAAAAGAAGAGTTCCGGTCATACAACTCCGATAAAATCTTGGGCAAGCTTTACCGCCAGATTAAAGATATTTATAGTGAAGACGTGGCAGAATCTTTTAAGCGAACTATCAATCCTCAAGAAATTCCTTATGACATGGATCTTGAGATTCCAGGATCTGAAGATTTTATTGTTCCTGCTTGGGATCTTAAATGTTCTTATGATGGACAGCTGAATGGTTTGCTGGGACAGTATAAAGTAAACAGAGAAGAGGAGGTTGTAACAGGTCACATTTGGTCGATGCCAAAGTACAACAGTAGAAAGCATGGGGAACTGAAGGAGAGGCTCAAGCATTCTTACAGTGCTCTGAGGAAAGAGTTCAGGCAAATTTTTGAGAAAATGAACTCAGATTTTGAGGAACTTGCTGATGATGAGAGGAACAAGAAGTATGAACAGAAGGCCTCAGCCTGGTACCAGGTCACTTACCATCCTAACTGGGTGAAGAAGACTCTTGAATTGCAAGGGCCAGATTCTGGAGAGGAAGTGGTGATGTTGAGCTTTGCCTGGATAGCTGCCGATTATCTTGCCCGTATCAAGATTAGGTGCAGGGGAACAAGAGGAACCGATTCTTCTAAGCCAATTGATTGTCTGGCTAGAATGCTAAGTAAAATGACAACAGACTGAAACTGTCCAGAAGCCTTCAGGTTGTTCTGGTTGTCTTGGTGGCTGCAAGACCACTCTGCCATGTTTAAGTTGCTGTCTTTTAGTCCTAGCTTTATGTTTGGTTTGTTATGCTTTGGAATTCTCTACAATTGTAACAAGTACAATCCTCAACCAGGTTTGTTCTCCTGATTGTACTACCTATAATGGAGATGTATGGAATTATATGGCTGCTATATATATGGCTTGTATTTTCGTAAGGATACATTGAAAAAGGTTCAGTGCATACTGGTCTTCTATGCTAGATGAAGCCATTATCTTGTCACAGCCATGGTCTTTCATCATAACATTCTGTAAAGAATATAATTTCAAGCTATTGAACTAGTTTTTATGCTTGGTCTGTTATGCTCTGGAATTCTCTACAATTGTAACAGGTCAAATCTTCAACCGGGTTTGTTCTCCTGATTGTAGTACCTATTATGGAGACGTACGGAAATTTTAACTCCTCATAATGGAGATGTATGGAATTATATGGCTGCTGTATATCGGGCTTGTATTCTCATAAGGAGAGGAAAACGGTTCAGTTCATGCTCGTTTTCTCTATGCTAGATGAAAACCAATATCTTGTCAGCAATGCCATCAGCAGAATTATGGTCCTAAAGTCTTTCATTACATTCTGTAGAGATTATAATTTCAAACTGCTGACTATTTCTTATGCTTGGTTTTGCTTGTTGAACATTAAACTATACTAAAACCATTATAGCAGTTTCTTTTCTTTGAATTGGGACCTCACCCCACATTTGCAATGCACGTCCTTAGCGGAGGAATTGCTCAGGGCACAGCCCATGTGATGGAGGAATCTACATACCCTAGGCCACCCATTCAGCACACATATATAAGGCAGCCCAAAAAAATTTCAAAATTCGAGTTTTGAATTTGAATATATAAAATATAATTATACAAAATTGTGACGATTGAGTAATTTGTGCGAGTTAGAATCCAATTAAAATCCAACCTCTACTAGCAAACGCAAGTTAGCTAATAAAGAAAAATGGGTGGGTGATTGATAATGACTGGATGCATGTGTCAAAGAATTTGCCCCAGCTCATGGTAGCCGGCAGCTTCATACTCTCTAGGTGTGTTTATTTATGTATTAATTTGTTTGCTCGGATAAACAAAGAAAGAGTGATCAAATAAATGTTGTGAGTTTTGCACAGCACAGAACACAATTAATTCTTCACTCTTCTGGAGGAAACCATGGGCTAACTTAGCAATGTCCTTCTTCAGTTTTGTGCCGCTTAATTAGGAGAGTCCAAAGAATTCGTCCAAGTAATGAAGGAATCTACATCCCATAGGCCACCCATTCAGCACACATATTTTAGGGGCAGGTTTAAAAAGATTTAGGGGATAATGTTTGTATGGAGGACTTCTTTGTGTTCTTTTAGTGACCTAATGCTCCGTTTGGAACTCTAAAAAATACTAAAGAAAGGAAGGGAGAATACCAAGAAATTTGTATTTTCATGTTTGGTTATCAATGAAAGTGAAAAGAAAATAAAAAATACACAAAATCTATTAACAAAATTTTGATTCTACTCATCATTAATATTTGGTTTTTTCATATCTTCAATAATATATAAATAAACTTTCTTTTTCAATAGTATTTAAGATTGAAGGAAAATACAATAGAAAATAAATTTCCTCCTATTTTTCCTTTTCTTTCCCTTTTTCAAGTAAAACCCTTGACCCAGACAGACCCTAAGTATTTTATAATTATATTTTAGGTTAGGTTATTTTTGTAAATATGTGTTAGTTGTAGTAGTAGTTTAAATGTTAGACATCGTCGAAGGCCCATCGCGGTGGTTCACACACCCCGCCACACACGTGGGGAAGTTGATAGAGAGTTCCTTACTTTGCCCAAACTCCTAGATATTGCATCAAGCTTGGTTTGCATTTCTAAGGTCAAATTCAACCTAATCTTCGATTGTCAAAGTAAATTCTTGAGTTTTGAAGCCTTGCGACAGCATTTAGATTGAAGTCCAGCTGCTCTTCAAAGGTTGTTTCTTGAGGATCTAAGAATAAGGGTTGAGAAGTTATTTGACTTACCATGAGAATTTAAAGGTCAACCCAATTTGTGCTAAAAATCTTTGGGGATGTAACCAAGTTCTTACATTTTCTTGACTTATGTTTGTATGATTAAGAAAATTTGTAATTGCATAATTTTGAGTTTTGAGAGAGAAAAAATAATAATAATCTTCATCTTGTGAGTTCCTCTAGCTAGTTTATTCATCTTATGCATTATATGTTAAAATATTTTCTAAAATATATGATTTTATGGGTTTTTAAAGTCTTCCATTTATGAATTTTCTAAAGTATTCATGAGGAGTATTTAATATTATGTGAGTTTGTCCCACATTGAAAAAAGTGAAAAAAGAAAGGTCATTAATAAATGATAAAGTGGAATTATTTCATAAAGTTGGTTTAGAGAAAGTGTTAGTGTGTACTCTAGTGCACCCTAGGACGGTGCGAAACACCATTTGCAAACGCACACGCACTCGCACACGTGGCGTGGGTTGTAGGGCATTAGTGGCACATTTAGTTGGTGCACAAGTACTTAGCACTTTGCATGCTTGTATCGTTACAAGATCGTGACTGTTGATCATGATTGGATGACTTAAAATTAAGCTTATATTTTTTAAGATCATGTGGCGTGGCCAAGTCAATGCCTGGCGTGACCAAGTCAATATGCTTCGTAATTTGAACAGATGCAACCTTTTGGAAAATGCATAGTTCTGTCTATTTAAAGGCAAAATTAACTCCACGAAATATACATAAAATTTATCATTCTCTACTTCTCTCTTATATAAAGCTTCCACAAACTGTATCTTTCTTTTCAAATCTAGATTCTATTTTCAACAGGAATAAAATTTCAGAAAATTTGTTCAGATTATTTTAAGGGTGTTTGTGATCAGTTTTCGTTTGTGTATAACGAAAACTAATATCATATTATGCTATGGGCTTCATTGTATCCTTGACACACCGATCCGGTGGGGGAAAATAACGTTTTAAGGAAAACGATATTGTAACGTGCCTTAAAATATTTTCTAATTTGTAGTATTTTCTTCTATCTTATTCTTACAATATTAAAATGTTATTGTGTTATGGCTGATTCTTCAACCTTAAGGGAATTCACTGCGGATTTTGTCAAACTTGAACGACTTGATGGAAGCAATTTTAGGAGCTGGCAGAAAAAGATGCACTTCCTTCTTGAGGGTCTCAAAGTGGTGTATGTTCTGACCACCCCCAAACCTGCTGTGAAGGAGAATGAGACTTTGGTTGAAGAACGTGCAAAGCTAAAATGAGAACAAGATGATTATATATGCAAAGGACACATTTGCAATTCAATGTCAGACAATATGTTCGATCTCTATCAGAATATAGTTACTACAAAAGAGTTGTGGGATGCACTTGAGGCTAAGTATTTCACAAATGATGCGACTAGTAAGAAATTTCAGACTAGAAAATTTTTCAATTACACCATGGTTGATAGTAGGTCTGTTGTAGATCAGTTTCATGAAATTATGCATATCTTTAACTAGTTTAATCAACATAATATGAAAATGGATGAATGCATTTCTGTTTCGTCTATTATTGATAAGTTACCTCCATCCTGACAAGATGTTAGAAAATCTTTGAAGCACAGGAAGGATGATATATCTCTTGAACAATTGGGCCAACATTTCCAAGTTAAGGAAGTGTTTAGGCAGAACCAAAAAGTCACAGAAGAGCATACTTCCAAAGTGCATATGATGGAAGAATGAGGTAGTTCTAAACAACCCCAACATCCGAAAGAAGGGAACTTCAAGAGGAAGTACAATTCTGTTAAGAATCAAAATAAGAAAAAGAAAGTTTCATGCTTCCATTTTGGAAAACCTAAACACTACAAAATTGAATGTCGTCTTCTTAAGAAAAAGCAAGATGAAACAAATTCTAACAAGTTTGTAACTATGATTTCTGAAATCAATGTTGTTGAAGATGACTATGCATGGTGGATTAACTTAGGTGCAACAAGACATATTTGTAAAGACAAGAGTTCATTCTCAAAGTATGAACCGGTGGAAGATGACAATGTTCTCTACATGGGAAATTCATCCACCGCTATAGTCAAAGGCAAAGGAGATGTTTCTTTTGATTTTACTTTTGGAAAAAGTTTAACTTTCACTGATATATACCATGTACCAGAAATTATGAAGAATTTAATTTCTGGAAGCCTAATTAATAAGTTTGGCTTTAAGTTAGTGCTTGAATATGACAAATTTGTACTCTCAAAGGGTGGAGTTTTTGTGGGAAAAGGCTATATGTATGAGGGAATGTTTAAGCTTAATAACAATAAAGTGATTGTTTCTGTTTATATTGTTAATTCACTTTCTTTATGGCATAATCGTTTAGGACAATTAATACTACAAAATTGTATGATATGGCTAATATGGAATTAATTCCTAGATATGTAAATGACATGGATGATAAGTGTAGTGTATGTATAAAAAAAAAAAATAACCAGAAAACCTTTTCCTAACAAAACAACTTGAATTTCTTCTTTACTTCAATTAGTGCATAGTGATGTATGTGACTTGCATGTTACACCTCCCATAGGAGGAAAAATGTAAGGACCCGAACCGTGGTATATGGATTTGATATTTGAAAGAAGGGTAAAGTGGTAAATTGGGCAAGCTTCGTTGACGAAGCCAGAGTTCGTCGACGAAGTCCCTTCTGTTCTCGTCGACGAAATTTAGAGGCTCGTCGACGAGGAGAAGTCGAGAGATTTTAGGAAACAAGGGATCTCAGGCTCGTTGACGAGGCCACCGCTTCGTCGACAAAGGTAATGGTGGACTTGTCGACGAGGACGCCAATTCGTCGACGAATCCACCCGAGTCAAGCGCTATAAATATTAGTTGTCATTGCTTCTAAGTTAAGTAATCTAAAAATATTCTCTCCATCTCTCTCTAGAACTTGAAGAACTCTCTCTCTTTTGATTTGTTTGTCATTCGTCGCCTAATTCGTAAATCCAACGTTACTGCGAGGATCAGGGAAGGATTCTCTACGTTTCTAGAGGATCAGAATTTCGTTTCGAGTGATTTTGGGTTTCGGGCTGAAATCGAGGTAAGGCTCGGTTTTCATTTCTGATTTAGAATATGGGTAGTAGTACGAATTGTAAGCATGTATTGTACTGTGGTTTGTAGGTTTTGGAGTCTCGGTTTGTAGTTTTGGGGACTGTAGAGTTCTTAGTTGGAATTCGGGTTAAGGTAAGGGGATTCAGTTTATATCAGTTTATTTTCGAAATCAGGATTGATAAGCTTATAGGCTACGATCATATGTATGTTTTGGTAACTTATTTGGGGAAATCTATTAGGCAAAAATACGGGATTTTCGGGTTATAGTTTTTGAGAAAATTGGGGATTTCGTGTATCATCTCTACTTTGTTTGGAAAACCGTTCATTTTGTTTAAACTGTATTATTAAGATGACTGTTATCCATATTTGCATAAACTGTATACTTAAAAACGATATGATTTGCAGTAAACCAAATAAGTGTGGTATGTATGGTTGTATGTAATTGTTTCAAGTATATTGTAAAACAGTTATGTGGTGGCTTATTACCATACACTGATATGTATAGGAGTATGAGCTCCAAAATGATTCCAGGTTTTGTGAAATCGGCTAGTGGCGGCTAATTATCGTATGCCGAAACAACTATGTAGCGGCTAATTACCGTACGCTGCGCCATGTACCGGTGTGAAAACCGTGGGCGAAAGTGTCCGGCTCTATATTCGAGGGTGTGAAATATCACTACGTATTCTGGTTGGTCACCGAGGGGTGTGAGCTACACGGTATTGGCAATGTAATCACTATGAAGTTTGGGTTTCATGGAGTAGTTGCGTGTTGGCAATGTAATCACTGTAGAACTTTGGATTCACGGAGTAGTTGCCAACCGTTGTGAGCTACATCGTATTGGCAATGTAATCGCTTGAAGCTTCGGGTTTCATAGCGTAGTTGCGTATTAGTGTGACGACACTGACCGTATGTTTTGGTATCGTATGTATTGGAATGCATTTGTGAAAATACTGGAAGTGTATGGAACTGTATGGAACTGTATGGAAATGTTTTCGAACTGTATCGTATTGTATAGTGTTATGTTTTGTGTAAAATAACACTGATATGCCACACACTGATATAACATACTTTCTTCCTTACTAAGAGGTGTCTCACCCCGAATGTACGTACAAATGTTTTATAGGTCCATCAGGTAGCTGTGTTTAGCATCCTAGCATTTGGAAGTGGGGGTGTCGTTAGCTACTGCTAGTGCCTGCTAGGTACGAGCTTTTGTATCCGGGTTGTCAAGATGGTTTTTGTAGGCGCCCAGAGTATGTTGTGATTATGGGAGTGTATATCCTAGTTTTGTATAGACTATGGTATGGTACTGTTCGTGGATAAAAGGATCGTATTCCACTACGTATCTGATGAGTATAGATGTGTATGTTTATATTTTAAGGGCATCCGTATACCCCACGGGGTTGGACCCTCATTTGGTATTGTATCATGTATGTTTTTAATTGATACAGAGACATTTTAGGTTACTATATTCACACCTAGGACCCCTCTGTGGGTTCAGGGAGTGTCAACTTGGTATTAGAGCTAACCAGGTTACTAGGTCTTGTAGACTTGGTTAGGAGTATTGATGTGTACATACCAAAGTATAGGATCTAGGAAATGGGTAGTGTTGGTCGAGGGTTGTTCTGTTGCTAGACCGGGGTTTGTCGGCGGTATTCCGTGTTTTTCCTGGGATGAAGATTCCAGTAAAGGCAGGACAAACCATTGATGGAATTCGTGTCGGTGTGATGGGGTAGGCTTAAACCTGTGAGAGTAATAGTTGATATGATTAGGTCTATGATTGTGTTAACTATGTACGATATAGGAATTCTAACCGATTCCTATTCTGTTTTCAGAATGGAGCCCAAGGATAATAACTTGGAGAGTGGCTCCGAGGAGATGAAAAGTGATGAGTCTCCTTCTCTGTCTCGTGGTTTGGCAAGACAGGTGATCCGAGAGATTGGGTGGAGTGTAAGGAGACGCGAGAGTTCTCCTACTGATGCGGGGTGTACCATCGAGAGGTTCACACGTATGCACCCTCCGACATTTACGGGAGGACCTGATCCTATAGTGGCAGAAGACTGGGTCGAGAAGACCGAGAGGATTTTGGAAGTCCTCCACTCCACTGGGAAGTAGAAGGTCTTGTATACTACCTTCCAGCTGACTGGAGAGGCAGGACAATGGTTGACGATGGTGAGTCTGCTTGAGAGGTAGAGAGCTGGTCCATCTGGTATGATGTGGGGCCGCTTTAAAGAGGTATTTTTTGAGAGATACTTTTCGGTCTCCCCTCGAGATGCGAAGGCCGATGAGTTCTCAGGCCTGACACAGGGAACTCTGACGGTGCAGAGGTATGCTTCCAGGTTTATCGAGTTGTCTTGATTTGCGCCATACTTGGTTTCAAATGAGCACAAGAAGGCTCGAAGGTTTGAGAGGGGTATGAGGAAAGACATCCGTCGTCTTGTGGGGATGCTGCAGATCTGTGAGTTCTTTATCCTGGTGGATAAAGCCACCATAGTTGAGACCAACCTTTGGGTAGATGAGGTAGTACATGATCAGGGGAAGACCAATATCTTCTGGTCCTCAGAGTGGTCCTCGGCAGGGACAGTGGAAGAAGAAAAAAAGCTTCAGTTTCGGTTATTGGTAGAACACCGAGTAGCAGAGTTATCAGGGGGATCCGTCCCTCATACCGTGTGCCAAGTGCCATAAAAGGCACGATGGCGAATGTCTGCCATTCTGGGGAAACTGCTACAACTGTGGCAAGTTGAGCCATATGTCACGGAGTTGTTAGGCACCAAGGAGAGATACGCCTACACAGAGCCAAAACTGTGGGAGTAATCAGATGCCTCAGGGGAGCTACCAGGCAACCACGGCTCCGAAAATGGTATATTCATTAACTCCAGTAAATGCGGAACACGCTGGGAATGTGGTGACAGGTACCATGTTATTGCTTTCAAATAGAGCTATTGTTTTATTTTATTCGGAGGCAACCCATTTGTTCATATCTGCTAGTTTTGTGAAGTTGTGTGGGATTGAAACTTGTGTGATGAATGAGATGTTGTCTGTGACTACGCAAACTGGGAGTGTGACGATTTGTAGTAAGATGTTAGGGAATTGCCCAGTGGAAATCTAGGAAAGACTACTACTAGTGAACCTTGTAGTATACGACATGTATGGTTTTGATGTCATACTGGGAATGGATTGGCTATTCTCCAGTTTTGCAATGATTGATTGTCGTAGGAAGGTAGTAGTGTTCAGACCTCCTGGAGAGCAGGAGTACGAGTTCATAGGATCGTGTGTGCGTTCGAAACCGCAAGTTCTATCAGCAGTACAGGCGAGAAGGCTACTCTTGGATGGATGTCAGGGGTACCTAGCTTGCGTGAAGGAACCACCGTGGGATGAGTTGAGACTCGAGGATATTCAGGTAGTCAACTAGTTTTCAGATGTGTTTCCTAATGATTTACCGGGTTTACCTCTAGATCGTGAGATGGAGTTTACGATAGAGTTACTGCCTGGCAAGGCACCGATCTCTAAAGCCCCGTACCGGATAGCTCCAACAGAACTTCAAGAGTTGAAGGAGTAGTTGTAGGAATTATTGGATCATGGTTTTATTCGACCTAGTTTTTCGCCTTGAGGAGCTCCAGTTTTATTTGTGAAAAAAAAGAACGGGTTGATGCGTATGTGCATTGATTACCATGAGATCCACAAAGTGACGGTGAAAAACCATTACCCATTGCCTTGTATTAATGATCTCTTTGACCAGCTGCAGGGAACTCAGTTCTTTTCGAAGATCGACCTACGGTCAGGGTATCATCAGGTGAGGGTTAGATTTGTGGATGTAGCGAAAATTGCTTTCCGAACCAAATACGGCCACTATGAGTTCTTAGTTATGCCGTTTGGGTTGACCAATGCGCCGGCAGTATTCATGATCTGATGAACAGGGTGTTTCATGAGTACCTGAATCGATTCATAGTGGTGTTCATTGATGACATTCTAGTATACTCGAGGAGTCTGGAAGAGCATGAGAATCATCTGAGGTTGGTGCTACAAATTCTGCGAGAGCGGAAGCTTTTTGCTAAGCTGAAGAAGTGTGAGTTCTGGTTGAATCAGGTCATGTTCTTAGGCCATGTGTTGTCTAAGGGTGGTATCTCAGTTGATCTTAGCAAGGTTGAAGTTGTAGTCGACTGGGCGAGACCAAAGAGTGTGTAGGAGGTTCGGAGTTTTCTAGGACTTGCAGGTTACTATTGTCGGTTCATAGATGGTTTCTCTAAATTGTCTAGACCTCTGACTCGATTGACCAGGAAGGGAGTGCAGTTTGAGTGGACCAGTGATTGTGAACAGTGCTTTCAGGAGTTGAAGCACCGGTTGGTTATTGCTCCGATTTTGACCATTCCTTCGGGGGATGGTGGGTTTGTGATCTATAACGACGCGTCTCTAAAGGGTTTGGGATGTGTGCTTATGCAGAAGAGTAAGGTAGTAGCGTATGCTTCTCAGCAACTAAAGGAATATGAGAAGAATTACCCTACACATGATCTGGAATCGACTGCTGTAGTTTATGCCCTAAAGATCTGGCGACACTACCTGCACGGTGTTCAGTGTGAGATTTTCACTGACCACAAAAGCCTCAGGTACTTTTTCATGTAGAAGGAACTGAATATGAGACAGAGGCGGTGGCTGGAATTGATCAAGGACTACAATTGCACAATCAGTTATCACCCAGGGAAGGCTAATGTGGTAGCGGATGCGTTGAGTTGGAAGTCAGAACATGTAGTAGTATTTGCAATTGTAGCTCAGCATTATGTTAGACAGGATCTGGAAAGCCTTGGCATGGAGCTGGTGTCTGGTGATCATCAAGCTTTCATTGCTAGCTTGGTGATCCATCCGACCTTGTTGCAGCGTATTAAAACCACGCAGGCTAGTGATGCGGAGTTAGCTGAGATTGTGGAAAAAGTGCAGTAGGGTTTGGCTGCGGATTTTAACATCTCTGACGGAGGTGCGTTGAAGTTTGGGACCAAGATGTGTGTTCCAAACGACGATGAGATCAGAAAGACGATTCTGGAGTAAGCGCATCGTTCTGTGTATACAGTACATCTGGGTAGTACAAAAATGTATCGGGATTTGCGCGAGTCCTTCTGGTGAAGTGGTATGAAGAGGGATATTGCCTAGTTCATGGAGCAGTGTCTGACGTGTCAGCAGGTGAAAGCTGAACATTAGAGGCCGGCAGGACTGTTGCAGCCTTTGCCTATTTCGGTGTGGAAATGGGAGCATATTTCCATAGACTTTGTTACCGAATTGTCGCCAGTGCTTCACGCGCAGAATGCTATTTGGGTAATCGTGGATAGGTTGACGAAATCTGCTCACTTTGTACCGATGAAGGTTAGCTACCCTTTGAGTAGGCTAGCAGACCTGTATGTGCATGAGGTAGTGAGAATGCACGACATACCGGTGTCCATTGTTTCAGATCGGGATTCGAGTTTTACTTCTCAATTTTGGAAGAGCTTGTAGGAAGCATTGGGGGCGAAGCTTACTTTCAGTACAACGTTCCACCCCTAGACTGATGGATAGTCAGAGAGGACGATACAGATCCTAGAGGATATGTTACGGGCTTGTGTATTAGACTTCGCTGGTAGTTGGATTCAGTTTCTGCCATTAGTGGAGTTTGCCTATAACAATAGATTTCAGGCTAGTATTGGGATGGCACTGTTCGAGGTTCTGTATGGTCGGAGGTGTCGACATCCTTTGTATTAGGATGAGGTTGGTGAACGTCAGGTTTTAGGACCTGAACTCGTGCAGTAGGCGTCTGAGAAGGTAGGTTTGATCCGAGAGAGAATTAGATCGGCTTAGAGTTGGCAGAAGAGTTACGCGGATGTTCACCGCAGTGAGTTGGAATTCGAGGTGGGGGGGGGTAGGGTATTCCTTAGAATCGCTCCAATGAAGGGAGTGATGAGATTCGGAAGGAAGGCAAGTTGAGCCTGAGGTACATCGGACCATTCGAGGTTATCGAACGAATGGGTCCAATAGCCTACAAAGTTGCACTACCCCCAACACTCTCGAGGGCCCATGATGTGTTTCATGTATCCATGTTGAGAAGGTACGTGTTGGATCCATCACATGTTATTAGTTATGATAAGTTGGAAATTGAGGATACTTTAGCGTATGAGGAAATACCTGTTCAAGTTCTGGACCGTAAAGTTCAGAAGCTTCATACCAAAGAAATACCATTAGTGAAGGTATTGTGGTGAAACCATGAGGTTGAGGAAGCTTCTTGGGAACTGGAAACGAAAATACGCTAGAAGTATCCGCAGTTGTTCTGAGTAGTAGTTGGATTGCAGGGTGGCATGAGTATGTATGTATGTATAGTACTCTGTTATCATATTAGTATTTGGTGGTTAGTCTTTAGGAGAATCCTATTGCATTGTAAGCTCCCGAGCCCACATATGTATGTAACCACGGTATTCCTTCGCCATAAGTGATGGAATGTATGTATGTACGTATCATAACGAGGCTGGATATAAATAGCCATCATTTTCTCTAGAGTATGTGTGTATGTATCGTAATGAGGCTGCGTATAAATGGCTACCGTTTTCTCTATAGTATGTATGTATGTATCGTAACAGGACTGCGTATAAATGGCCGCCGTTCTCTCTAGAGTATGTATGTATGTATCGTAACGAGGCTGCGTATAAATGGCCGATGTTTTCTCTAGAGTATGTGTGTATGTATCATGATGAGGCTGCTTATAATTGGCCGCCATTTTCTTTAGAGTATGTGTATATCGTAGAAGGGCTGCATATAAATGGCTGTCATTTTACCTTAGAGTGTGTATGTATGTAGTAGTACGAATGTGTTTGTAATGTGAGATTGCAAATTTCAAGGACGAAATTTTTGTAAGGAGGGGAGATTGTAAGGACCTGAACCGTGGTATATGGATTTGATATTTGAAAGAAGGGTAAAGTGGTAAATTGGGCAAGCTTCATCGACGAAGCCAGAGTTCGTCGACGAAGTCCCTTTTGTTTTCGTCGACGAAATTTAGAGGCTCATCGACGAGGAGAAGCCGAGAGATTTTGGGAAACTAGGGATCTCAGGCTCGTCGACGAAGCCACCACTTCATCGATGAAGGTAATGGCGAACTCGTCAACGAGGACGCCAATTCATCGACGAATCCACCCTAGTCAAGGGCTATAAATATCAGTTGTCATAGCTTCTAAGCTAAGTAATCTGAAAATATCCTCTCATTCTCTCTCTCTAGAACTTGAAGAACTCTCTTTCTCTCTCTCTCTCTCTCTCTCTCTCTCTTGATTTCTTCGTCGTTCATCGCCTGATTCATAAATCCAACGTTACTGCAAGGATCAGGGAGGATTCTCTACATTTCTAGTAGATCGGAATTTCGTTTCAAGCGATTTCGGGTTTCGGGCTGAAATCGAAGTAAGACTCGATTTTCGTTTCTGATTCAGAATATGGGTAGTAGTACGAATTGTAAGCATGTATTGTACTGTGGTTTGTAGGTTTTGGAGTCTCGGTTCATAGTTTTTGGGACCGTAAAGTTCGTAGTTGGAATTCGGGTTAAGGTAAGGGGATTCAGTTTATATCAGTTTATTTTCGAAATCAGGATCGGTAAGCTTGTAGGCTACGATCGTATGTATGTTTTGGTAACTTATTTGGGAAAATCTATTGGGTAAAAATACGGGATTTTCGAGTTACAGTTTTCAGAAAATTGGGGATTTCGTATATCATCTCTACTTTGTTTGGAAAACCGTTCATTTTGTTTGAACTGTATTATTGAGATGACTGTTATCCATATTTACATAAACTGTATACTTGAAATGGAAAACGATATGATTTTCCGTAAACCAAATAAGTATGGTATGTATTGTTGTATGTAATTGTTCCAAGTATGTTGTAAAACAGCTATGTGGTAGCTTATTACCGTTAGCTGAAATGTATAGGAGTATGAGCTCCAAAATGATTCCAGGTTTTGTGAAATCGCCTAGTGGCGGCTAATTACTATACACCGAAATAGCTATATGGCTACTAATTACCGTACGCTACGCCATGTACCAGTGTGAAAACCATGGGTGAGAGTGTTCGACTCTATATCTGAGGGCGTGAAATATCACTACGTATCTCGGCTGGTCACCGAGGGGTGTGAGTTATACGGTATTGGCAATGTAATCACTGTGAAGTTTGGGTTTCATGGAGTAGTTGCGTGTTGGCAATGTAATCGCTACGGAACTTTGGATTCATGGAGTAGTTGCGTACCGTTGTGAGCTAAATCATATTGGCAATGTAATCGGTTGAAGCTTCGGGTTTCATAGCGTAGTTGCGTATTAGTGTGACGACACTGACCGTATGTTTTGGTATCATATGTACCGGAATGCATTTGTGAAAATACTGGAATTGTATGGAAATGTTTTCGAACTATATCATATTGTATAGTATTATGTTTTGTGTAAAATAACACTGGTATGCCACACACTAATATAACCTGCTTTCTTCCTTACTAAGAGGCGTCTCACCCCGAATGTACATACAAATATTTTTTAGGTCCATTAGGTAGCCGTGTTTAGCATCCTAGCATTCAGAAAAGGGGGTGTCGTTAGCTACTGCTAGTGCCTGCTAGGTACGAGTTTTTGTATCCGGGTTGTCGTGATGGTTTTTGTAGGCGCCCGGAGTATGTTGTGATTATGGGAATGTATATCCTAGTTTTTTATAGACTCTGGTATGGTACTGTTCGTGCATAAAAGGATCGTATTTCGCTGCGTATCTGATGAGTATAGATGTGTATGTTTATATGTTAAGAGCATCTGTATACCCCACGGGGTTGGACCCTCATTTGGTATTGTATCATGTATGTTTTGAATTGATACAGAGACAGGTTAGATTACTATATTCACACTTGGGACCCCTTTGCGGGTTCGGGACGTGACAAAAAATATATTTTGTAACATTTATATATGATTTTTCTAGATTCTGTTATGTTTATCTTATGCATACTAAAGATGAAGTAATTGATAAATTTAAGGTTTATAAGACAGAAGTTGAAAACCAATGTGACACTAAGATAAAGTGTCTTACATCAGATAGAGGAGGTGAATATCATTAACCCACCTATTATGAATCAATAGGTGTGATACATGAAATTTCTGCAACATATACTCCACAATAAAATGGAGTGACAGAAAGGAAAAACCGAACATTAGTCGAAACGTTCAATGCCATGATGTCAAATTCAGGACTAAGTAGTGGTTATTGGGATGAAGCCTTACTAACTGGTTATCATATATTAAACAAAGTTCCTTTTAAGAGGACTAAGACTTCTCCATATGAGTTATGGAAGAAAAGAAAACCTAATTTAAAATATGTTAATATTTGGGGCTGTAGAGCAATTGTAAGGCTTCCTAAACCTAAGATAAGGAAATTAGGTCAGCGAGGAATAGAATGTGTGTTCCTTGGCTATGCTGAACATAGAAAAGCTTACAAATTCTTGGTAATTGAACCAAATGATTCTATAGGAGTTAATTTAGTGATAGAATCTAGAGATGTAGAGTTCTATGAAAATAAATTCACTTCCATACAAAAGGTTAGTGATCAAAATAAATTAGTGGAGACTTTCAAACCACTTCATACTAGTGGTGAACCTTCTGAACCTAGTGAACCTAGGAGGAGTAAAAGGAGAAGAACAACATAGTCTTTTGGACCAAACTTCATAATCTACCTAGTAGAAGGTAATAAAGAATCACACTCTAGACAAACTATAATTTCACCAAGTGCAGAATCACGAAGTCTCAAGATTCTGCATTTTGGAAAGAAGTTATAAATGATGAGATGGATTCCATCATGGGTAATAAAACTTGGAAATTGGTTGATTTACCTCCTCGTTCAAAACCAATAGGTTGTAAATGGATCTTTGAAAAGAAAATGAAGGTAGATGGAAATTGACAAGTTCAAAGTACAATTAGTATCTAAAGGCTTTACACAAAAGGAAGGCATATACTACTTTTATACTTATGCTCCAGTTGCTAGGATTGCAACTATAAGAGTCTTGCTTGCCTTAACTTCCATCTACAAGTTTGAAATCCATCAAATGGATGTAAAAACTGCATACTTGAATGGAGAATTGAAATTTACATGGAACAATCTGAAGGCTTCATTATGCTTGGAAATGAATCTAAAGTATGTATTCGCTAAGTGAAGGTTCAAGTTCTAAAAACACCTTCGTTTTATGCATAAATTATCTCTCATCTGAATAAATTGTTTTTCATCTATATTTTGAAAATGGTGGGGAAATTGAAATATTCTCTAAACTATATGATTTATGGGTTTTCAAAATCTTCCATTTACGAATTTTCTAAAGCATTCATGAGGAGTATTTAATATTATGTGAGTTTGTCCCACATTGGAAAAAGTGGAAAAGGAAAGGTCTTTAATAAATGATAAGGTGGAATAATTTCTTAAAGTTGGCTTAGAGAAAGTACTAGTGTGTACTCTAGTCCCCCCTAGGATGGTGCAAAGCACCATCCACACACGCATACCCACTCACACGCTCACTTGCCCACGTGGCGTGGGTTGTAGGGCGCTAGTGGCATATTTAGTTGGCGCATAAGCACTTACCACTTTGCATGCTTGCATCGTTGTGAGATCGTGACCATTGATCATGATTGGATAACTTAAAATTAAGCTTATATTTTTTAAGATCATGTGGCGCGACCAAGAGACTAGATGCAACTTGGTCGACGATACCATCGACTGAACATGAATTCCTGAGAGTCTCGACAAGGGGCACAACTAGGTCAATGCCTGGCCTGAACAGGTCGAATTTGCTTCGTGATTTGAATAGATGCAACCTTTTGTAAAAGGCATAATTCTGTTTATTTAAAGACATAATTAACTCCATGAAATATACAGAAAATTGATCATTCTCTCCTTCTCTTTCTTACATAAAGCTTCCGCAAACTATATCTTTTCTCAAATCTAAATTATATTTTCTATAGGAATAGAATTTCAAAAAATTTGTTTAGATTATTCTAAGGGTGTTTGTGATCAGTTATCATTTGTGTATAACGCAAACTGATATCAAATAATATTATGGGCTTCATTGTATCCTGGAAACGTATTCGCTGACTCAATACACATTGATCTGGGGGGGCAAATATCATTTGAAGGAAAACGACATTGTAACGTGCCTTGAAGTATTTTCTAATCTGAAAAATTTTCTCCTATCTTATTCCTACAATCTTAAAACGTTATTGTGTTATGGTTGGTTCTTTAACCTTGAGGGAATTCGCTGCAGATTTTTTCAAATTTGAACGATTTGATGGAAGCAATTTCAGGTGCTGGTAGAAAAAGAAGCACTTCCTTCTTGTGGGTCTCAAAGTGGTGTATGTTATGAGCACCCCCAAATCTGCTATGAAGGAGAATGAGACTTTGACTGAAGGACGTGCAAGACTAAAATTATAACGACCCCAAATTTCTGCTCTATATTTTCTTTCCATGTAATAATAATAATCTTACTCTGATACCATAAAACGTAAACAAAGTCAACCCTAACCCTTAGGTATCGAAAATACACCTATTTATACATACATATCAACAAAGCAGCGGAAACCATGATATACTTAAACTTATACACAATACCAGAGTTTTACTGTTTTCATATTTACACATATACATCCCAAAAAGAACCACAAGTCCTAAAGTCAAACCCAAAAATCCATCTTGATCTTGACTCGACTACTTACCCTGTAACTCTAGTGGTACCAATGAACTCCTCTATCTCAAAGCTCGCTCCACACGTCTGTCGGAGTTTCCTAAAATGTTTGTAATGTTGGGGTGAGACACCTCTCAGTAAGGGAGATAGATTAATATCAATATGTGGCAACATGAGTATTATTATGTTATAATCATATACTATACATGAAAAATTGTATCTGATAAGTAAGGAAATTCTATACATGGCTGAACTTGCATTTGACAAATCTGTTAAAATTGTTCCATATAAAATCTAAATAAATCATGTTTCAACATAATATACTACATCATACTAAATTTCTATACACATATAAATCATCTGCTATATCTATATACTACTGAAATCATTTCCTGGATGGATACCTAGCTGACGTCATGTATTACCCCCACATGACTGGGATGTGCGGCCCGTAAGCGAGACCTGGCAATGGTTGGCCTACCATGCTAAGCAAAAACTGATAAGTTTGTAAGTATGCTTGGTTTGCCCAGCTCGGTCCGGACTACTAGGGGGCACACTACTATTCCCTGATGCTCAATCGACTATCCAACTCCCACATTTTATCTGAGATGTGTGGTAGCACTACCTGATCTGAATAGCTACGGTATCGTACTCTGAATCTAAACTAAGTCATCTGGTTCTACTCTCATATAATATATTTCATAATACTGTTATATAACAATTTCATAATTCCGTATAACATATGTTAATATTTCCTAAATAATTGTTATAACATTTCATATCACGGCGCCCATGTTGGCTGAATATCACGGCATCTGCGACGGCTAAATAATCGCGGCATCTGTACCGGCTAAATAATCACAGCATCTGTGCTGGTTGAATATCTCAATATACTGAAAATATAATTTCTGTATTGTTTATAGTTTTTCTAAAATAAACTATTATCAAATCATGCTTATACAGTGAAATCATAACATGTTCTGACATGCTAAAAGTCTGCAGTATAATTATCTATACTCATGCCACACAAGTGAGTACTACTATATTATACTATTTGTCAGGAAAGGTGTATTTATGCTGAAACATAGTATTTAACTTGTTTCTAGGGTTTTATCAGATCAAACACCAATATTCCCAAAACTACATTAATTTTATAAATAAATTTTTTAATCAAATACTCTATATTAAATGATTAACTTTGCGAAAATATCTGACTTAATTTATCCCCTTACCTGATTCATGTAAAGCCTGCTAAAACCCTAAATCACGCTTACAGCGTCCAGAACACTAAACCCTAAAATTGCATTAACACAAGTTCAATCAACTCAAACGCCAGTATATTACCATCTAACACATTTCCTGGGTTCACATATCCCAAATAATCATATAAACCCTAAAATAACTTACTTACGCTGATTTTGGGATTGTGCCCAAAAATCCCAAATCAACAATCTACTCTGGCTATCTTGCAGAGAATCACCCTGAGATCATCGTGGTAACTTCCGATCATCGAAACGAGGTAAAACGGAGCCTAATTTGAAGAGAGAACGTGGGTTGGCTGAATTCTAGAGAGAGAGAGAGAGAGAGAGAGAGAGAGAGAGAGAGAGAGAAAAGAAGAATAATCTCGCTGAAAATATGATTTTCGGCTATATAGGAAGCTGTCCACGTGACTTCATCGACGAGACACGTGGACTCGTTGATGAACCGAAGAAGAAGGTTCGTCGAAGAAACCGCTGAGTTCCTCAACGAACATTTTAGGGTCTAAAATTTTTCCCCTCTCGGTATCTCCTAGTTGACGAGACATGTGTACTTCGTCAAAGATACTTAGAAGGACATTCATTGACGAAGACCTTGGGTTCGTCGATGAATTCCTACAGATGCCCCTTTTATAATCCTTTTTCCTTCTTTTCTTTCTCTTTATTTTCTATTCCTTTATTACTTCCATAATTAAATTTTTTTGAGTCTCTACATCCTTCCCTCCTTATAAAAATTTCGTCCTCAAAATTTGCTCTCTCTCATGTATCAATTTCTGAGGAGAACCCGCTGTAATTTTATTAATTACCTTGACTTATGGCAGAGGAATATTGTGGTTACATTTACGGTTCTAGGAGATTACAATAACCAAAGAAAACTCTCCCAAAACCATGTAAAACTAAAAACTATACATACAACTGATTAACCTGCACAAAAATTTACTTACTTACATGATTTCTTACCTGAATATTTCCTTCTTCTAACTGATGCTGAATCCCACTAAAATAGATCTGGGTACTTCTGAGGCATTTCCTCTTTTAACTCCCACGAAACTTCCTCAACTGCGTGATTTCTCCAGAGCACTTTCCCTAGTGGGATTTTCTTGATGCGGAATTCCTGCTCTTTATAATCTAATACCTGAACTGGTATCTCTTCATAAGATAAGGTCTCACCAATCTCTAGTGTTTCATAACTTATTATGTGAGATGAATCTGAATGTATTTTTTCAACATAGACACGTGAAATACATCGTGAATTCTAGATAGCGCTGGGGGTAACGCTAACCTATAGGAAACTGAGTTAACTCTTTCCAATATCTCAAATATACTTATGGCTAAGCTTACCCTTCTTCCCGAACCTCATTACTTCTTTCATTGGTGCAATTTTTAAGAACACATTATCACCCAATTCAAATTCAGCGCGTGCCGACGGATATCTGCATAACTTTTCTGTCAGCTCTAAGTTGTCTTAATTCTCTCCTGGATAAGCTTGATCTTTTCATAAGCTCGTTGTACCATCTTTGGCCCCAATATATGCTTCTCTCCAATTTCATCCCAATATAACAGAGATCGACACCTCCGTCCACACAATGCCTCGTATGGGGCCATTCCAATAGTAGCCTGGTAGCTATTGTCGTAAGCAAATTTCACTAATGGCAAGTATTGAATCCAATTACCCCCAAAATCTAGCACACAGGCACGCAGCATATCCTCTAATATCTGAATAGTCCTTTCAGTCAGTCCATCGGTCTGAGGATGAATGGTCGTGCTAAAAGTCAGCTGGGACCCCAAAGCTCTCAATAAACTTTTGCAAAACTGTGACGTGAAATGTGGATCTCGGTCATAAACGATGGACATAGGCACTCCATGCAGTTTGACTATCTCTTGTATGTACAATTATGCCAATCTACCCATGGAGTAATTAACTTGGATGGGAAGAAAATGAGCGGTCTTCATTAGTTTATCAACGACCACCTAGATGGCATCATGTCCAACGCAGGTGGTAGCCCTGATACAAAATCCATAGAAATATGCTCCCACTTCCATTCAAGAATATGAAGTGATCGCAAAGGCCCTACCGGTTTCTGATACTCAGCCTTCATTTTTTGGCATGTCAAACACTGCCCTACATATTCTGTAATCTTTCTTTTCATATTACTCTACCAGAAGAATAACCTTAGATCCCTGTACATTTTCATACTCCCTGGATGCACTGTATATAAGGAACAGTGTGCTTCTTCCAGAATGGTTCTTTTAATTTCAATATCTGCAGGCACACAGAGTCTAGTATGGAATCTCAAGGTTTCGTCATTTGAAATATTGAACTATGCTTCCTGACCGCTCTGCACCTTATCCATAATCTTCATTAACTCCACATCTTTTACCTGAGCAACTATAATTCTATCCAGCAATGTGCGATGTACCATCAGATTGGCGATAAACACCTAATGATCACCCTCTACAAACTCCACCCTGAGTCTTTCCAAATCCATTCTAATCTGATATGCAATTACTATTGTTGATACGAATGCACTCCTTGATTTACGGCTCAACGCATTAGCTACCACATTAGCCTTCCCTGAATGGTAACTGATGGTGCAATCGTAGTCTTTAATTAGCTCGAGTCACCTACTATGTCTCATATTTAACTCATTCTGTGTGAAGAAGTACTTTAAACTTTTATGATCAGAAAATATTTCACATCTCCAACCATATAGATAATGCCTCCAAATTTTCAATGCATAAACCACCACTGCTAACTCCAAATCATGGGTAGGGTAATTCTTTTCATATTCTTTCAATTGTCTGGAGGCATACGCAACAACTCTCCCCTACTGTAGCAGAACACATCTGAACCCTTTCAGAGATGCATCATTGTAGATTACATATCCACCCTCTCCTGATGGAATAGTCAATACCAGTGTAGTGACAAGCCACTGTTTCAATTCCTGGAAGCTCTGCTCACAATCATTATTCCATTCAAACCTGACATTCTTCGTGGTTAGTCACATTAGAGGCCCTGATAACCTAGAGAATCCATCTACGAACCGACGGTAATATCCCGCCAGTCATAAGAAATTTCTGATCTCTTGGACGTTTCTCGGCCTCGCCCAATTCACCACTGCCTCTATCTTGTTAGGATCTACTAAAATTCCATCCCCGAATATGACATGCCCAAGGAATGCAACTTTCTCTAACCAAAATTCACACTTCTTGAATTTGGCATACAATTTCTTTTCCCCTAGTATCTGAAGTACCAACCTTAAATGTATCTCATGCGCTTCGAAACTCCACGAATAGACCAGTATATCATCAATGAAAACCACAATGAATTGGTCCAATTACTGATGAAAAACTCTATTCATCAAATCCATGAATACAACAGGAGCATTCGTAAGTCCGAATGGCATAACCAAAAACTCATAGTGGCCATACCGGGTTCAGAACACTGTCCTGGAGATATCCTCTGCCTTGACCTTCACTTGATGATACCTAGAGTGTAGATCAATCTTTGAATAAACCCGTGTACCCTGGAGCTGATCAAACAAGTCATCGATATGGGAAAGATGATACTTATTCTTAACAGTTATTTTATTTATTTCTCTATAGTCTATACACATCCTCATCGTCCCGTCTTTCTTCTTCATAAACAGAACTAGGGCTCCCCATGGAGACACACTTGGTCTGATAAAACCTTTATCTAATAAATCCTACAATTGATCTTTTAATTCTCTCAATACTGCTAGAGCCATTCTATAGGGAACCTTAGAAATTAGTGTCATCCTTGGAACTAAAAAAATGGCAAAATCAGCCTCGTGGTTAGGAGGCAATTCGAGTAGCTCCTCTAGAAAGACATCTGGAAATTCCTTTACCACTAAAGTATTGGTAAGTTTCAATTCTTTTTCTGTCACTTCCTTTACAGAAGCTATAAACCCCTAACATCCATCCCGGAGTAGCCTCCTCACTTGAATGACTGACACCATTGTGGCGAGGAATGCACACGCGACCCTACGAATCTAAATTCCTACTTCTCAGGAGGTCTGAATATCACCTCTTTCTGATAAAAGTCGATGATGACATAATTAGTAGCTAACCAATTCATTCCTAAAATCATATCGAATCCATGCATGTCTAACACTATTAGGTCAGCTGGTAATACTCTCCCCTGAATGTCTACTGGACAGCCTCTGAGCACCCTTCGATACCTTATTACTGACCCTGTCGATGTGGCTACTAACAATTCGATGTCTAATGCATGAGTTGCAACCCCACATAATTTCACGCACCCCATGGATACAAACGAGTGTGTGGCCTCTAAATCAAATAATATAATAATTTTAATTTAAGACATATTAATCATACCCGTCACCATGTCACCAGCTACCTCAGCATCTCACGGCGTCAATGTGTAAACCCACGCCTGTGCGGTATTTCTCTGTTGTCCTCCTTGGGGCGCCTAGATATTACCTCGTAACTGTCTGGGAGCAGAACCAATGCTATACTGTACATGAAATGACCCAGTCTACCACAACAATAACAGACATTTCTCCCCGCTCGGCACTCTTCCACGTGTCTCTTACCACATGTCAGACAAATAGGATAGGTCTGCTTGCCCTAAACCTCACGGCTCCCAGTCTCCTGCCTCTATCCCCTGCTAGGTCCACCTCTCCTCCAAGGGTCCCGACTAAATCCCGCCTGAAATCTAGGAGTGGGTATCTTCCTCTGGCTCAGCACCTCAACACCCCTCTGCCTACTTACCTGAGCCAAAGCTGCTCTATCCACCAACTTGACGAAATTCTGCACTTTCAACACTGCCACTTGCCCATAGATTTCTTGCCTCAAACCTCTCTCGAATTTTCTTGCCTTCTTTGCTTCATTTGGAACTATAAACGGGGCAAAGCGAGATAGTTCAATAAATTTCGCTACATACTACTGAACTGTTAGTTGTCCCTGCGTCGAATTTAAAAATTCCTCCACTTTAGCTTCTCTGGTGGTGGTAGGGAAATATCTGTCAAAAAATATCTCTTTCAACCGACTCCAAGTTAGAGATACAAGTATCGGCCTTTGCTCCTCCAGAAGTCTCAAAGTCGACCACCAACGTTCAGCCTCCCCCGTCAATCTGAAGGTGGCAAATAACACTCTCTGCTCATTAGTGCAGCGTAGTATAGTCTGTATCTTTTTCATTTCCTGTGCCTAGTTCTCCTCTGCAATCGAGTTTGCACCCCCTGAAAAAGTTGGAGGCTTCATTTTGGTGAATTGTTCTATAGTGCAGTCCTGGCCTGCTGATGGGCCTCCTTGCTCCCTAGAGCTTCGTGCAATCTCAACCATAACCTACTGAGCTACACTGCGCAGAGTTGCATCTGAATCGCCGCCACCCATACTATAGGGCCCTGCACCATCATCGCCACTAGCGCGAGCACTGCTACCCCCAAGGTCCATCATGTAAAGAAAATAAACGTAGTCTGAGGACCCTATCTTAATAAAATATCTTGTATATTTTTTTAACTAAAATCTCATATCATCAATTAACCTGACGTCCTTATTCTCAATTTAAAATTCAGTCCTGCAATTTAGAAACACAACCTGACGATAGTTTACTATGGCTTTCCTGAAATCGTTATCTCAGGAAAGACACAAAAACCACTACAAAAATCCTGCTTCCAGACTGCAGAACAAAATCCTAAATCCTCATCTTAACTTCCCAACCTCGACTCACTAAAATTCTAATCTACCCTATTTTCTATCCTTTTCAAAATTTATTCTTATACTCTGGTATTGTTTCCATTGTACCCTAAAGTCTGTAGAACTTAACAACCTGGATCTAATACCAAATTGTAACGACCCCAAATTTTTTCTATATATATTTTTTCCATATAATAATAATAATAATAATAATAATAATAATAATAATAATAATAATAATCATCATCATCATCATCATCATCATCATCATACTCTGATACCATAAAATGTAAACAAAGTCAACCCGGACCCATAGGTACCGGAAATACTCCTGTTTATACATACATATTAACTAAGTAGCAGAAACCATGATATACTAAAACTTATACACAATACCAGAGTTTTACTGTTTCCATATTTACACATGTACATCCCAAAAAGAACCACAAGTCCTAGAGTCAAACCCAAAAATCCACCCTGATCTTGACTTGACTAGCTACCCTGTAACTCTAGTGGTACCAATGAACTCCTTTATCTCAGAGCTCGCTCCACATGTCTATTGGGGTTTCCTGAAATGTTTGTAATGTTGGGGTGAGACACCTCTTAGTAAGGGAGACAGATTAATATCAATATGTGGCAACTTGAATATTATTGTGTTATAATCATATACTATACATGAAAAATTGTATCTGATAAGTAAGGAAATTTTATACATAGCTGAACTTGCATTTGACATATCTGTTAAAATTGTTTCGTATAAAATCTAAATAAATCATGTTTCAACATAATATACCATATCATACTAAATTTTTGTATACATATAAATCATCTACTATATTCATATATTACTGAAATCATTTTTTGGATGGATAGCTAGCTGACATCACGTATTACCCCCATATGACTGGGATGTGCGGCTCCTAGGTGGGACCTGACAATGGTTGGCCTACCATGCTAAGCAAAAACTGATAAGTCTGTAAGTACGATTGGCCTACCCAGCCCGGTCCGGACTGCCAGGGGGCACACTCCTCTTCCTTTATGCTTAATCAACTATCCAACTCCCACACTCAATCTGAAATGTGTGGTAGCACTACCTGATCTGAATAGCTATGGTACCATACTCTAAATCTAAACTAAGTCATCTAGGTTCTACTGTCATATAATATATTTCATAATACTGTTATAATAACTGTTTCATAATTCTGTATAACATTTGTAAGGATAATATTTCCTGAATAACTATTATAACATTTCATATCATGGCATCTGCGCCAGTTGAATATCACGGCATCTGTGCCAGCTGAATATCACGACATCTGCATCGACTGAATATCTTAATATACTGAAAATATAATTTTTGTACTGTTTATAGTTTTTCTAAAATAAACTGTTATCAAATCATGCTTATTCTGTGAAATCATAACATGTTCTGACGTGCTAAAAGTTTGCAATATAATTATCTATACTCATGCCACACAAGTGAGTACTACTATATTATACTATATGTTAGGAAAAGTGTATTTCTGCTAAAACATAGTATTTAACCAGTTTCTAGGGTTTTATCAGATCAAACACCAGTATTCCCAAAACTACATTAATTCATAAATAAATTTCTGAATCAAATACTCTACATTAAACTATTAAATTTCTGAAAATGACTGACTTAATCTATCACCTTACCTGATTCCTGTAAAGCCTTCTAAAACCCTAAATCACGCTTACAGCATCTAGAATTCCAAACCCTGAAATTGCATTAACCCCAGTTCAATCAACTCAAACCCTAGTATATTACCATCTAACACATTTCCTGGGTTCACATATCCCAAATAATGACATAAATCCTAAAATAATTTACTTACCATTTTGGGATGATGCCCAAGAATCCCAAATCAACAATCCGTTTCGGCTATCTTGCAGGGAATCACCCTGAGATCATCGTGGTAACTTCTGATTGTCGAAACGGGGTAAAACGAAGCCGGATTTGAAGAGAGAAAGTGGGCTAGCCGAATTCTAGAGAGAGAAAGACAAAAGAGAAGAAAAATCTCGCTAAAAATTTAGTTTGCGGCTATATATAAGAAGCTGTCCACACGGCTTCGCTGACGAGACACGTTGACTCGTCGACGAACTGAAGAAGAAGGTTCGTCGACAAACATTTTAGGGTCTGAAATTTTTTCCCTCTTGGTATCTCCTCGTCAATGAGACACGTGTACTTCATCGACGAGACTTAGAAGGGCATTCGTCGACAAAGACCCTGGGTTCGTCGACGAATTCCTACTGATGCCCCTTTTTATAATCCTTTTTCCTTCTTTTCTTTCTCTTTCTTTTCTGTTCCTTTATTACTTCCATAAATTAAATTTTTTCGGGTCTCTACAAAAATGCGAACAATATGATTATATATGCAAAAGACACATTTGCAATTCAATGTCAGACAATTTGTTCTATCTGTATCAGAATATAGCCACTAAAAAAGAGTTGTGGGATGCACTTGAGGCTAAGCATTTCACGAATGATGCAACTAGTAAGAAATTTCTGACTAGAAAAATTTTCAATTATACCATGGTTGATAATAGGTATGTTGTAGAGCAATTTAATGAAATTATGCATATCTTTAACCAGTTTAATCAACATAATATGAAAATGGATGAATGCATTTCTATTTCATCTATTATTGATAAGTTACCTCCATCTTGGAAAGATGTTAGAAAATCTTTGAAGTACAGGAAGGACGATATGTCTCTTGAACAATTCAGGAAACATTTCCAAGTTGAGGAAGTGTTTAGGCAAAACCAAAAAGGCGCAAAAGAGCATACTTCCTAAGTGCACATGATGGAAGAAGGAGCCAGGTCTAAATAGCCTCAACATCCCAAAGAAGGGAACTTGAAGAGGAAGTACAATTCTGTTAAGAATCAAAAAAATAAAAAGAAAGGTTCATGCTTCCATTATGGAAAACATGGACACTACAAAAGTGAATGTCGTCTTCTCAAGAAAAAACAAGATGAAACAAACTCTAACAAGTTTATGACTATGATTTCTAAAATCAATGATGTTGAAGATGACTGTGCATGGTGTATTGACTTGGGTGCAACAAGACATGTTTGCAAAGACAAGAGTTCATTCTCAAAGTATGAACCGATGGAAGATGGCAATGTTCTCTACATGGGAAATTCATTCACTACTATAGTCAAAGGCAAAGGAGATGTCACTTTTGAATTTACTTTCGGAAAAAGTTTTACTCTCACTGATATATATACCATGTACCAAAAATTAGGAAGAATATAGTTTCTGGAAGCCTACTTAATAAGTTTGGCTTTAAGTTATTATTTGAATTTGACAAATTTGTACTCTCCAAGGTGGAGTTTTTATGGGAAAAGGCTATATGTATGAGGGAATGTTTAAGCTTAATATCAATAAAGTGAATTTTTCTATTTATATTGTTGATTTACTTTCTTTATGGCACAACCATTTAGGACATATTAATGCTACAAATTTGCATGATATGACTAATATGGAATTAATTCCTAGATATGTAAATGACATGGATGATAAGTGCAATGTATGTATTAAAACAAAAATAACCAGAAAAACATTTCCTAACAAAACTACTTGAATTTCTTCTTTAGTTCAATTAGTGCATAGTGATGTATGTGATTTGTAGGGTACACCTACCATAGGAGGCAAAATATATTTTGTAACATTTATAGATGATTTTTCTAGATTTTGTTATGTTTATCTTATGCATACTAAAGATGAAGTAATTGATAAATTTGAGGTTTATAAGGCAGAAGTTGAAAACCAACGTAACATTAAGATAAAGTGTCTTAGATCGAATAGTGGAGGTGAATATCACTTTCTTACCTATTGTGAATCAATAGGTGTGATACTTGAAATTTCTGCAACATATACTCCATAACAAAATGGAGTGGTAGAAAGGAAAAACCGAACATTGGTCGTTGTTAGCCTTAGAGGTTACATAAGCTTAATTGCATTGTTTTGATGATAACAACCCATTAGTGGTTCTAGATAAGTTTATCTTTGCATATCAAGCCATGATTAGTATAAATATAAATGCAAAGATTAAGTAAATTAATAATAGGTTAGACATCATCAAAAAGGGGGAGAATGTTAGCCTTAGTGGCTACACCATCATTGTTTAATGTGTTTTGATGATATTAACCAACATGTTGTTCCTAGTGTTTTCCTATCTTTGCAGATCATGTTTAGTACAGGTACTTGTACATGAATTATTGGATCGAAGGCAAAGATCAAACTGAGTAGACATCAAGAAGGAAAGATCAAATGGACACGTACTCGGAATGACCCAAGCACAACCAAAGAAAGCTTAAGTGTATAAATTAATTGTAATAAGGGTTGTGTGAGTGAGTGCGTATTATAACTCTTGCGATGTGTATCTTGCATGATTTCTGAGTAAGAGTTGAGCCATTGTATAAGCATACTAGGAAACATGAGTTTATAGGATTGCACTAAAGACATGAACACAAACTCACCTTTCATAGCTTTCTAAGTTAAAACAAGAGTTTGTCAACTGAATCCTAAAACTCAAATATGTTTTCAAAGGGACAAGTTTTTAACATCCTAATTTTAATAAAATTTTTTATACTTAGTCCCAATTGTGTTAAAACAAGTTTAACGTCCTAAAGGTTCAAAGAAAGTCGAGTATATTTACAAAAGGACATACTAAGCATATAAGATATCAAAATGGGTTTTCAAACATGTTCTATCAATTAAAATATCTTATATTCAAAAGGAAACTCATTTGGACAAGTTTTAATCTTCATTAGACTTAATATATTTCATATAATTTTTTCCAAGAAAGATTTGAGTCATTAAAACACTTTTTGGTAAGGAAAAACAAAGTAATCGTCACTGCCGTAGTGTAGTCTTGAGTCCTGAATACCTTACGGTATTTTGGGTATAACTTTTTCTATAAAAGTAAAAATGGGACGATCTTAGTGTCCCTGGAAAGCTAAGACAAAATTACACAACTTTAATTTTGGTGACTTTTTCTGATTCAGGGACCTCGTCGACGAAATCTGAATTTCGTTGACGAATTCTGGGCAGAAGCGCCCCAACGGGCGGAAAACGGCTAGTTTGCCAAATAAAGTATTTTTTCTTCCCCCCAACGGCTAGTTAACGGCTCCTAAGGTTCTTGGGCTATAAATACAAGCTTTTAGACTTGTATTAACATGGTTTTGAGCATTGTTGATCATATTTGTGAAAAATATCATTTTATCCAGAACCTAAGCACTTTGCACTTTGCATTTTAGTTATTCTTCACAAGTGCTCAATCCTCTCTTGCTCACTTATCTTGTAAGATTCATTCCTTGAGAGAATAGAGTGAGGATTTGGTTTTGTTTCATATTGGCTCATTTAAGGAGCATTAAATTGTATTTCCAATCTCTTGTAAGGTTCTTTGTGAACCATTGTTGTAAGGTTCTTTGTGAGTCGAAGTGAAGGCTCTCGGTGAGCACGATAGGGGTTTGTTCCCAAGTGTAGGGATTTGTTCTCGAGTTGTAAGGCTTCTCCGCCAGTGAAGGAGAATCTTTAGTGGATTGTGGAATCCTTGGCTTGGTGCTAAGGCATGGACGTAGGCTTGGTGCCGAACCACGTAAAAGTACCGGTGTTGTTCTTTCTCTCCCTTACACTCTTTATTTTATATCTTGTGCATAATTTATATTTATATTGCGATATAATTTCTTGTATCTTGCCAATAGTTTTTATTTTGTAAAAAAAATACGTATTCTGTGAAAAGAGTCTATTCACCCCCCCCCCCCCCAACTCTAGACTATATACTCCGGGCTAGGACTTCCAACAGTTGTAATTATCAATGCCATGATGTCAAAATCAAGACTAAGTAGTGGTTATTAGGGTGAAGCCTTACTAACTGCTTGTCATATATTAAACAGAGTTCCTTTTAAGAGGACTAAGACTTCTCCATATGTGTTATGGAAGAAAAGAAAGCCTAATTTAAAATATCTTAAGATTTGGGATTGTAGAGTAATTGTAAGGCTTCCTGAACCTAGGATAAGGAAATTAGGTGAGCGAGGAAGAGAATGTGTATTCCTTGGCTATGTTTAATAGAGCAAAGCTTACAGATTCTTGGTAATTGAACCAAATGATTCTACAGGAGTTAATTCAGTGATAGAATCCATAGATGCAGAATTCTATGAAAATAAGTTCACTTCCGTACAAAAGGTTAGTGACTAAAATAAATTAGTGGAGACTTTCAAACCGCTTCATACTAGTGGTGAACCTTCTAAACCTAGTGAACCTATGAGGAGTAAAAGGAGGAGAACAACAAAGTCTTTTGGACCAGACTTCATAATCTACCTAGTAGAAGATATTAAAGAATCACACTCTAGACAAACTATAATTTCACCAAGTGCGGAATCAGATCCTCTTACTTATGAAGAGGCAATGAAGTCTCAAGATTCCACATTTTGGGAAGAAGCTATAAATGATGAAATGGATTCCATCATGGGTAATAAAACCTAAAATTGGTTGATTTACCTCTTGGTTCAAAACCAATAGGTTGTAAATGGATCTTCAAAAAGAAAATGAAGGTAGATGGAACAATTGGCATGTTCAAAGCAAGGTTAGTAGCTAAAGGCTTTACACAAAAGGAAGGCATAGACTACTTTGATACGTATGCTCCACCTGCTAGGATTGCAACTATAAAAGTCTTGCTTGCCTTAGCTTCCATCTACAACTTTGAAATCCATCAAATGGATGTAAAAACTGCATTCTTGAATGGATGTAGAAATTTACATGGAACAACCTGAAGGTTTCATTATGATTGGAAATGAATCTAAAGTATGTAAGTTGGTTACGTAACGCCCCAACTATAACGACCTACTATTTATTTAACATTTTTTTCCTTTTTATCTGAATATAATAAATGTCATCTGTCTGAAGTACTATTGGTAACCTCAGGCTCCAAGGAGAGCTGAGAATAATTCTGTATATTATATGCATCTAAGCAGCGGTAACTGAAAAACTGTACACTGTCTTATACACAATACCAGAAACTATAATAATCTGAAATATATTTTTACAATACTAAATACCCAGTGACAACATCAAAATCTGGAAACTATTCCCAAATCACTAATACCAAAACACACCTACGCTTCCAGTAAGGGCAGCTCTAGTCAACCTTTACCCGCGAGCGTGATCTGCTCGCCTAACCGGATCTCTAGAAAAATAGTAAATCACTGGGATGAGATGACGCTCGATAAGTAGAAATATGATATTATAAGTGTGTGGCAGCTGAGTTAAGCATTTAAATTACTAAAATAATACTAATAAACTGTACATAATATATATCATGTAATTTTAAAGTACAGGCATGTATCTCAGTTTGCTATCTGTACATACTGCTAATATAATAATATAAATTGCTGTTGTGTGATATATTTGTACATAAGAACTTCTGTTATACCCTGGGATCTGTATATCATGATATATCCCCTCATGATAGGGTTGTGCGGCCCGTAGGCTGGACTTACTCTGGTTGGCTTACTAGGTAAGTCAATCTAAATCTCTAACATCCGCCAATCTGTATCAATCTAGCCCACTACAATCACTTCAGGCCATCTCTAACCTCTGTCATCGTCTAACCGGCTACCTCAACCCAACATGCTCGGGAGACTACAATCTCTCCTCGCACGGTTAGACGGAATCTACATACTATCTAAGTCATGTGGCTGCACGTGTGGTGACTCGAAGAATAATAGTATTTTAATAATAAAGAGGGAGGAAATTGGATACAGGAACAAAAGGAGGCAGTAGGCTTCGTCGACGAACGCTTTGATAGTTTGGTTGTCCAACCCACATTGTATGAAAAGATTAAAACTGCTTAGAGAGATGATCCAGAGTTAGTGGAGGTGATAGCCAGAGTACAAGATGGTCTGGGGGAAGAATTCAGTATTTCTGATGATGGAACTTTGAGATTTTGCACCAAATTGTGTGTGCCTGCAGATGACAGCATCAGGAGGACGATTTTAGAGGAGGCACATAGATCTCTATACACTGTTCATCCTGGAAGTACGAAAATGTATAGGGATCTACAAGATTATTTCTGGTGGAGTGGCATGAAGAGGGAGATAGAAGAATTTGTGCAGCAGTGTTTGACGTGCCAGCAGGTTAAGGCTGAGCGCCAGAGGTCAGCTGGTCAGTTGCAGCCACTTTTCATTCCCTAGTGGAAGTGGGACCATGTATCCATGGATTTTGTTACTGGGCTGCCGCCAGCATCGCATGGTCAGAATGCTATCTGGGTGATAGTTGATAGACTGACGAAGACAGTGCACTTTCTGCCCATTAAGATTAGCTACCCTATGAATCGGTTAGTAGAGATATATATACAGGAGATTGTTCGACCCCATGGAGTGCCAGTATCCATAGTCTCGGATCATGATCTATGTTTTACATCACGGTTTTGGAGGAGTTTACAAGAGGCATTGGGGACTCAGCTAGCATTCAGCACAACTTTCCACCCTCAGACCGATGGTCAGACTGAGAGAACAATCCAGGTATTAGAAGATATGCTTCGTACTTGTGTGCTAGACTTTGGAGATAGCTGGATTCTGTTTTTGCCGCTAGTTGAATTTGCTAATAATAACAGTTATCAGACTAGCATCAGCATGGCACCCTACGAGGCATTATATGGTAGAAGATGCCGATCTCCTCTTTTCTGGGATGAAGTAGGTGAAAGGCAAGTTTTGGGTCCAGAGATAATTCAGCAGGCGTGTGATAAAATCTGACTTATTTGAGATAGGATCAATGCAGCACAGAGTCGGCAGAAAAGCTACGCGGATACTCGCCGCCGAAAACTGGAATTTGAAGTGGGTGATCATGAATTTTTGAAAATAACTCCACTGAAAGGAATCTTGATATTTGGGAAGAAGGGTAAGTTGAGCCCTAGGTTTATTGGCCCATTTGAGATACTTGAGAAGATTGGGTCAGTAGCCTATCGGCTAGCTTTACCGCAATCTTTATTTCGAGTTCATGACGTATTTCATGTTTCCATGCTAAGGAAATACGTCTCAGATCCTTCCCATATCATCAGTCATGCGGAACGGGAAGTCAGTGAAGCTTTAGCATATGAAGAAACTCCATTACAAATCCTAGATAGGAAAGAACGGGAATTGCGCAATAAAAAGATACAGTTGGTAAAAGTTTTATGGAAAAACCACACAATAGAAGAAGCTTCATGGGAGCTTGAAAGTGAGATTAGACAGAAATATCCCCACTTGTTTAGTGGGTCATAGTAGTGATGTATAATTAAAGTAATAGTAATTTTATTTTATTTAGTATGGTGGAATTGTAATGTAGTGTATAGGATAGGTAGTATTTTGGTTTTGGGGGAAATTTTATTTTATGGTTGTAATCTCCCAGAACTACCCATGTAACCACGGTATTCCTCTGCCATAAGTGAGGGCAGGTAATAAAATAAGTAGACTTTTTTCTTTTACTGGATGATGAAGTGTATAGATAGAGATACAGATAGTAAATTTCGAGGACGAAATTTTATAAGGAGGGGAGAATGTAGTGACCCAAAGAATAATAGTATTTTAATAATAAAGAGGGAGGAAATTGGAAACAGGAACAGAAGGAGGCAGTAGGCTTCGTTGACAACATTGCATTTTGAAGAATACAAATTTCAAGAATTTCCCTGGATTCGACGAGGTCCCATTTCGTCGACGAGAAAATACCGAGAGATGGATTTGGGCTACTCTGAATTTCATCGACGAAGGGTAGGGTTTTTCGACGAATTTACTGAAGGACTTGTCGACGAGGTGACGTGTCTCGTCGACGAGGTGATGTATCTCGTTGACGAATCTGGCCCTATAAGTAGTGAAAAATCAAATTTTTATTCACTTTCAGCGCTTCTCTCTCTCTCTCTCCTACGGTCTCTCTCCCTTCTCTCTTCAATTTCGGCCCCGCTAGATGCCGGATCGACTATCCGAAGCCACCATAACGCTCCTAGCAAAGTTCTCTGCAAGTCTGTCAGAGCGGATCGTTGGTAAAACAAAGTTGGATTTCATCCCAAATTCAGGGTAAGGTCTTTTAGTCCATTTTTGGTCTTATGACAGTTGTAGGAAATTATGTAGGCGAAGAAATACTAATATTTTGTTCTCGAAAATGTTGTTTTCAGGGTGTTGTGTAGGAGGCCCTGTGGGTGTTAGGCCAGTATACCATAGGGGCTTTCCAGTATTCAGGTAAAGGAAATATGCTATGCTAGGTATTTTTAAAATATTATACAGTTTATTAAATTGTGAAAATTATGTATTAAAGTATGGTGTGGCTTGAGAATATGAATATAGTACAGAGATATGTTTTATGAATTTCAGTACCATGATTATGAATTTCACTATCATGATTTTACGAATTCTAGTACCATGATTATATGAATCTCAGTACCATGATTATACGAATTTCAGCATTATGATTATGCAGTTTCATTGTTATGATTATACAGTTCTCAATATTATGACGTATGAATTATAGTTGCAGTTTATTCAGTATCATTATGTTTATTTCATAATCATAGTAAATCAGATAGTGGTATATAGAGATATATTATATAGTATCAGACCCTGTTGGACTATACAGTTACAGAGCATGGTACCGTTGCTACAGATATTTATGTTATGAGTGCAACCACCTATTTAGATAATACGTGGTAGTAGGTCAATCACCTAGGCCCTTGACATGGACAGGCTCCCCATCAGATATGGGTTGAGGTGGGCTGATCAGACCGATGGAGTATAGTGATTTATTCCTGGTTGGCTAGTTAGGGTAAATCCCGCCTATGGGCCGCACAACCTTGTCATTAGGGGTTAAATCATGACACACAGTTATCCACAGGGAAAGTTTTCAGTTACTATTACGTATATACAAATTTATAGAAACAGGGAACATACTTATGTATAATAGAAGTATTTTGAATAATAACCTACGATACTATTATGTTAAGCAACATGGAAAGGGGGTGAATTTTATTACTTATACTGTATTTACATATTCAGTTATACATGTTTATATGAAAACGGATTTTATTTATATTGTAGCTCATTTTCCACACACTAGTAATAGCATATTTCTTCTTATTGAGCATTGGCTCATCCTAGTGTTGAATCATTTTTTAGGTGATCCAAGTAGACGAGCAGACCAGGCTTGCAGATAGAGGGGCATCAGTACTGCCCTGACAGTAAAGTGAGTATTGTGGAAGTATTTTTGTATAGCCCTAGCTAGTTAAGGGTATTTTGGGGATACAATTATATTTGTATATTTTGGAAAACATTTCAGAACTCTGGTATTATATATAATGGTTTATGGTTATGTTTATTTGATTTATGCTTCTTGCTGCTTAGGTTGAGGATTCAATTTGGTATCAGAGCATTTTGAATGTTATGTTATAAAAAATAAATAAAAAAACATGGAAATTAAGCAGGTCGTTACAGCGCGTGTCTAAAATAGCAACGGTACCGTGCTCTGCTGTTTATCTTTATCTGAAATTTCCACAGGGATTTCTGATATCGTGTAATATTGTATACATATGTAAATATATATTTATCTTACTGCTTTTAACATGATTTCAAAACAACCATAACACTATAATTTTGTACTGTAAATACTGTAATATCTGAATAACATAAATGTAGCATCTTGATACTATAACTGTATATCTGTTTATATAATCTGTCTGTAATATCTGAATATCTATGTATAATATCTGTAATATTTGTTTGTACTATCTGTAATATCTGTGTATAGTATTTGAAATATATGTCTAAGTGTTATGGTTTAGAATCATGTTACTCTGAGTAAGGCTGTAAATCATGTTTTCAGCTATTTAACTGTATATCTGGATATCTATAAAATTCATATTCAACATATTAAACTATAATCAACTCAGGCCACACAACTGTGTAATTAAAATCTCATGCTTTATTTCTGTAATTCTACTACAAAAATAATATTCATGATACTCTGGAAAAAAATAATTTGATTTGCATGCTTGTAAATATACATTCATAATCTTCTGAAATATATAACAAAATCTCTAGCATAGCATATTTCCCTTATCTAAACTCTGGAAACCCCCTACTGTACTTTGGCCCTATACCCGCAGGGTTCCCTGTTCAACATCCTGAAAACATCATCCCCTAGAACAAAATATCAGGATTTCATTGCATACTACATTTCCTACAACTGTGGGAAAGGTAAAAACTGGATAAAATACCTTATCCTGAGATTGGGATGAATTTCAAACCATCTCCACCAATGATAAGTTCCAAGAGACTTGTAGAGAACTTCACCATGAGCGTCGTGGTGGCCTCAGATCTTTGATTCGGCGAGAAATGAAGTTGGGATTGAAGAGAGAAAAGGAGGGAAACGTAGAAAAAGAGAGAGAGAGAGAGAGAGAGAGAGAGAGAGAGAGAGAGAGAGAGAGAGAGAGAGAGAGGGTTTCTGCGATGAAAATTGAGTTAAAAATTCGAGTTTTAGCTACTTATAGCCCCGGGTTTGTTGACGAGACTCGTGATCTCGTCAACGAGTCCCTAAAGAAGTTCATCGACGAACCTACACTCCTCGTTGACAAATTTTAAACTGCCACAAACCCCCTTCTCGGTATCTTCTCGTTGACGAGACGTGTCTTCGTCGACGAGATCCTCATGTATCCTCATCGACAAATCCCCTGTGTTCGTCGAAAAGGCCTTGATTAATTTCTCAGGTTATTACATCGACCCTCTAGGTGGGCCCGGAGTGCTACTATACCTACATAACATACCTATCTCTGATACCATACATAAACGACTTGCCTAAATAAGATAAATCGGGTGTTCCATACAAATCTACATGATCATGCACAGCGGAAAACAAAAACATACATCATCTAATAAATCTTACTAGAGTTTCTAATTGTTTCCTCACATATATCCATACGTACTAAAAACATAACCTACTATTACGATTCCCTAAAAAGACAACTTGACCAAAGCCTAGTACATATACAGGAACTTACATAAACTAACAAAAACAATTACGCTCCAGAATCTCTCTAGAACGCTAGGGCTGGTTCCAGCAGGACCTAAAATAAGATTTGTATATTGGAGTGAGACACTTCTCAGTAAGGTAGATCATATTACATCAGTGTGTGACTACATGAGTTTATTCCAGTAGAAAAAAGTTACACATTTAAATCATTCACAAACCTGTAATATAGAAGATATATATATATATATAAAATTCCTGCATAAGATAATTCGTCTCATTACAAGCGAGAGTCCCTGAGGTTGGGGTAGGGTACAGACCCATACACTGTATGATCCCTCGGCTCGGTATCAAAGTTGTAACTTTCCCTATTTTATTTTTAAATCATGTATATGCATTATGAACTCATCTCAGCTTTAAAATATCATAACTACACCATTTACTTCCCCTATGGCACGGGTTGTGAGTTTATAATGCTCTGATCTAGACCTGGGGTTACCAGGCTAGTCACGCTACTTTCTCCAGTCCGACTTAGCCCACACCACCCTGGTCCGTAATTCGACCAGTGGCCCTTCATACCAAGTCGACTATTTAGATACCCACACTCAAGAATAACATGTAGTTGCACTGTATCTCTCATGCTAACAATGGTACTGTGCTCTCTTGGTAACAAGCTTTCTCAAGCAGTTCATATATCATATATACAATTTATATCAAAAGCACAGTAACATGATTTCATTCATAAAGCATTTAAGCAGTTCCAATACTTTTCACAATTCATTCATTCATTCATTTATTCTTTCATTCATTAGTATAAACCAACACACAACTCTCAACTTAACCTTGGTACATTCATCTCTTGGTATTTAACCGGCATCTCTTTTCTACATTTCCAGATAACAATTTGGAACTCCAGTTCTCATATCTCATAATCATATTTCTCAATTCAGTATATTTCCATTTAACATCCATGTCACACTCGGTTGGTTTAAAAAAGCAATAGTATAGTAAATGGTACAAAAAAATATCATTTAAATTGAAAACAAAGGTTGCAAGCACCTCCTGCTTTACGTTTAACACAAAGAAATGAGCTTTAGGAAAAATGGAGAACATACCCCAAAACCCTAGTTTTTACCAAAACCGTAAAATCGAAAAATCGGCAATACCACCAAGTGGAATTTTCCAAATAAGCAGTCATATCGTACATAATATAATAAACTACAGTTCTACCAAATTAGATTTCAAAACTAACTGATGTAAACAAATCCCCTTACCTTTTTATAGAAAAACGAACCTGAACGACTCGAAACAGCAAAACCTTAAAACTTCCAACCAGTGAAAACATGTGTATTTTCTAGACAGTGGATGATAGAGACAACCGGGAAGCAAAGATGAGCTCAGAAAGGCTTTATGGTGAAAAAGTTTCAAAACCCTAGGAGAGACGAGAGAGAGATTTGAAATTCTCTAAAAAAAAATGAGCTCAAACCTATTTATAGGTGAGCAGGTCCAGAGGAAAACCGGTGCCAGTTTCCCCTGTCTCCACAAAATCGTCGCCAATTTTGTGGTTAACTCACCCTATTGACCCAAAACCGGTGATGATTTTTCTCCTGCTCAAAAAATTGTCTACGGTTTTGGTCCTGCCTTACCAAATTCCTTCTTTTTCTCTTATTTTCCTTTATTTCTCTTTTTTATATTTATTTTTTTTATTTTCCAGGTTCATGTTCCTACAGGTTAAGTCTCTTTATGGACTTAAACAAGCCCCAAAAAAGTTGTATGAAAAATTTGACCAAGTTATATTTTCTAATGGCTTTAGGATACATGAATATGATAAATGTATATATAGTAAGTTCAATAGAAATAAAGTTGTAATTATTTCTTATATGTTGATGATATGTTAATTTTTGGTACTGATATTGTAAGTGTTGAAAGTGCTAAGAAACTTTTGTCATCTAGTTTTGATACGAAAGATTTGGATAATGCAGATGTGATTCTAGGTATAAGAATAATTAGAAACATTGATAAATTGATTCTCACCCAATCACACTATATTGAAAAGATACTGAAAAGTTTAATCACTATGACTGCAAACCTGTTAGCACACCTTTTGATGCAAATTTGAAATTATATCCTAACACTAGTAAAGCAGTCAATCAGTTAGAATATGCTAGAGTTATTGGTTGCTTGATGTATGCTATGACTTCTACTAGACTTGATATTGCATTTTTTGTAGGTAAACTTAGTAGATATACTAGCAATCCTAGTGATATTCATTGGCATGTTATATATAAAGTGTTAAAGTATTTGAAAAATACTATGGATTATGACATACATTATGAAGGATATCCTACTATTTTAGAAGGTTTCACAGATGCTAGTTGGATTACTAATCGTAGTGATCATACATCAACCAGTGGGTCAATATTTACCTATGGTGGAGGAGCTATCTCCTGGGGTTCAAAGAAGCACGACCTTATAACAGATTCCACTATGGCATCAGAATTTGTGGCTTTAGCTTCTTGTACCAAATAGGTAGAATGGCTTAGGAATTTTCTATTAGAAATTCTAATTTGGCCAAAGCCTATGCCACCTATATCTTTGCATTGTGACAGTAAGGCAATTTTGTCACGGGCATATAGTAATATATATAATGGTAAATCCAGACATATTGGCCTAAGATATAGTTATGTGAGGCAGTTATTTACTGATGGTGTAATTAACATAGATTTTGTGAGATCAAGCCAAAATTTGGCTGACCCATTAACAAAAGGACTTGCAAGAGACGTGGTCTGAAAAACATCAAAGGGGATGCGACTTAAATCCATAACCCATAGTCACCAATGATGGAAACTCGACTCGACACTTGAAATTTTCAAGCTATTAAGTTCAACAAGCAAAGTACATCATATGTAGTGACTGGAAGCACTAAAATGTATATGTGTCACATAATCCATCTTAAGGAAAATAGTGTTTTGTACCTGTAATGTGAAAAGGGTGAAGGTTGAGCTTAAGCTCTTAATAAGATTATAACAGGTTTTGTGAGGTACTTTAATCACAGGGGTACCTTTGATAAACCTACCTATAAGAGTGTCGGAAGTGGTGCCACTTCCTATGAGAAATGGATTTATCTCTATAGTAGTCATCAAACTGGGATATAGACATAAGACCAATCCACGCGTCGGCTTTTGGTAACACCCAAAGATCTGTTAATTTGTATGTGATATCTATCTGGTTAATCATAAAAGGATTGCTAGTTCAAAGTTCGTCTACTATGTAATTCTGATTAACTTTGATATGTATTCACTAAGTTAAGGTTCAAGTTCTAAAAACACCTTTGTTTATGTATAAATGATCTCTTATCTGAATAAATTGTTTTTCATCTATATTTTGAAAATGGTGGGGGAATGTTGAAATATTTTCTAAAATATTTGATTTTATGGGTTTTCAAAGTCTTCCATTTATGAATTTTCTAAAGCATTCATGAGGAGTATTTAATATTATGTGGGTTTGTCCCACATTGGACAAAGTGGAAAAGGAAAGGTCATTAATAAATGATAAGGTGAAATAATTTCTTAAAGTTGGTTTATAAAAAGTGCTAGTGTGTACTCTAGTACACCCTCGCATCGTCCGCACACGCATACACACTTGCGCACGTGGCGTGGGATGCAGGGCGCTAGTGGTGCATTTAGTTAACGCACAAGCACTTAACACTTTGCACACTTGCATCGTTGCGAGATCGTGATCGTTGATCATGATCAGATGGCTTAAAATTAAGCTTATATTTTTTATGATCAAGTGGCACGACCTGGAGACCGAGTGCAACCTGGTTGACGGTACCATCGACTGAACATGAATTCCTGAGAGTCTCAACTTGAGGTATGACCAGGTCAATGTCTAGTGCGACAAGGTCGACGCTTAGTGTGACCAGGTCGAATCTTCTTCGCGATTTGAACAAATGCAACCTTTCAGAAAAGGCATAATTCTGTCTATTTAAAGACAAAATTAACTCCACAAAATATACAAAAAATTCATCATTCTCTCCTTCTCTTTCTACAAGAATAGAATTCTAGAAAATTTATTCAGATTATTCTAAAGGTGTTTATGATCAATTTTTGTTTATGTATAACGCAAACTGATATCAAATTATATTATGGGCTTCCTTGTATCCTAAAGACGTATTTGCTGACTCAATACACACCGATCTGGTGGGGGCAAATAACGTTTTTAAGGAAAACAACATTGTAACATGCCTTGAAGTATTTTCTCCTATCTTATTCCTACATTATATTCCACAAATGTGTGTGTATTCTAGTAATTTTAAGTTCCATATCACTTGTAGTCAAGTTTAGTCTTCCTTAGCATCATTGCACCATATTGCATTAACCAACAAAAACATTAAAACTAATTCTACTAAACTTGCCCCAAATGATACCCAATCTTTTTCTGTCCAATTAGACACTCTTTAGGAGTTTATAGACTAAATATTTAAGCACCTCACACAACAGTTTGACCAAGTCATGAAAATGTTAGGTAAATGTCTTGTTGTAGAAGATACAGAACTATTAATTAGCCATCCTAATGAGTCCTATATTCAGTGAAGTTAGCCTAAGGTATTCTTCCTACTCAAGAGTTCCCTAGCTCCTAACAATACGAGTCCATCTCAAAAACAGACCGGTAAGCCAATTCGGCCCCTCCAACCTCAATCATATTTACTTGATTTACTTACTTATATGACCATTAGTCTAGTTTTTAATATAGAGGATTTGACACTTTATCGAGGCACTTCGAGTCTTTTGGTCTGCCATTTGATGCTCATGCAAGTTTAGCGACTCCTCGACCTCCCTCTGTTTCTCAACTATAGGAAACACGGAATCTTATCTTAGACAATGAGTTCATGATGTCTCCTCATTGTGGATTTCTTCAATGTAGAGGTTGTCCTGAGTCAAATGCTTCATGGCTTTCTAAGGATGATGTTCATGATAGCACTACTAATTTTCTGGAGTCATTTGTAGTCCCACTTGACAAGCAAAGTTCCTTCCAATCTGAGGAGAATGGAGGGCCATCCACATTCCCTAGGCCCCCCCTTCAACACACGTATTTTAGACATAGGTCTAAAAACATTAAGGAAATAATGTTTGTCTGAAGGACCCTTTTGCCTAAGGATTTTATTTGAAAAAAAAAATAATCATTTTCCATTGTATTTTTCTACATGCTAGTTGACGTACATAGACTGCTTTGAGTCCCCTCTTCTCTTCTTCTGTGGTCGGGTCATCTTTTCATGGTTAAATTATATCCAAAATAGAATTTATCAATTAAATTGAGAAATAATGAAAATCTGCCATTGCGTGTGCATGCACTTCCGACCGCAAATCAAAATCCACGTAAGAAATGGAGTTTAAAAATATAAATAAATAACAAACAGAACATCTTTCCTTCTGTTCGGTGACCAAAACTTCATATAAATGACAAGAAGAAGATGTTTCTTGCAAAAATGGAAACAGCTTAAGGTACAATGGCATAAAACAAGGTCGGGAGAGGGGATGTTGCAGCATCGAGCAGGCCAAAGGAAAAACCAGATGACACAAGCATGGACTCATACAAACTAGGCCGAACGAAAGACCGAAAAAAAAAAAAAAAAAAACAATAATAATTATTATTATTATAATCATCATCATCATCATATGCCAAGGAGGGTTCAAGGCATCACTACCCTTTCTGAACTATATTTATGAATGAAAGAATAGATTTAGCACTGCTATGGATCCTTTTGAACGCGGCCAAATAAGGCCATCTCCTCCTCGGCCTTCTTCTGTGCAGCTCTCTTTTCCATCCGTCGAGCATCCCTTGCACTGGAATCAGCATGAACTTTATCCATTACAGTACTAAAACCTGGAATTGTTCGATCTAGTTTGTTGTACACCTGGGCACTAAGATTGTAGAAAATCCTGTACAATCGCTGCACAGAAAGAAGTTATGGCTAAAATTACGGCCAGTACATGGATTAAGCCCACAGTAATAGATGAAACATCCAGCAAGCAAGGTTCTATCATGAAGTCCAAACAGGTTTAGGGAACTGCAGATTTCAGAGTCGTTTTGTATCACTTTATTCTGAATTTGCAAAGAAGTTTTCTATAAAAAATGTCCCTCATCTGTGTTGATCACTTGTATAACATGACTACAAATTACTCTTATGATCAAGGGACCTACTGTAATTAAATGAAGGTAAAATCTAAAAACCTACCAATGTTTGAAAGGGCTTAATCAAGGCTCGCCTCAACGCAAGGCATGCCTAAAATGTCTTGAGGCTCAAGTTAAAATACCAAATCCCAAAAAGGCTAACACATTACACACTTAGGCTTACGCATGTTTACAAAAGGCACGCCTCTTGCTCTTTTTTAATTAAGGCTAACGCATTTGGGGTGTGTGATTCTCAAATAAGATTTGGTTAGAAAATTTTAACTCCATGTTAATATAAAACAAATGTCATAATTTGAGTTGATTTTTAAAACTCTTGAACCTCAATCTTTCCAAAATAATTGAGTTGTGTCTTTGATTTTGAAAAATTATTTGAACTTTATAATGTTATAGCTATCTCATCATTATCTACGTAATGAATTCTGAATTCAAGTTAACAATTATTGAATGGACAACAAGTAGTATGCAAATAATATTTGATTTTTTTTTTACATTATATTTGTGATTTTATAAATTTTTTATTCTTAAAATATATGTAACTGATTTACATATTTTTATCTAAAAATAAAACTCTCAAAAGGCTTACGTCGCCTCTTAAGGGTTAGAAAGCCTCGCCTTACGCCTTCGCCTTTTAAAACATTGGAACTCACAAAGTTAAATTACTGAGACCACTTTCTAATTTTATCCCGAGTGGCAAGACCAAGGTCTCAGCTAAAAGCAATGTTTTAAAAGGCATTTGTGAGGCGCGCCTTGAGGCATTTTGAGCATAAAACGCACTAAGACGTAATTTGAAAGGCGTAAATCCTAAAATGTGTACGCCACAAGGGAGAAGGCATACGCCTCAGGCAAAAATTCACGCCTTTTACACTTCATATGGGAAGGTGTACGCCTTTTGGGAGCAGTCTGTTTAAAATATAAATAAATAAATAATAAAAAACAAGCAACAGCCTGATAGGGCTTTGACGAGCGTCAAAACCCCCCTCTCTCGACGAAGCTTCTTTCTTCCAAGCTTCTGTATCTCTCTGACGACTCCTCCAGCTTCTCGTCTCTCTCCAACAACTCCTTTCGACGTATCGTCTCTCTCCAACGACTGCTTCGGAGCTCTCGTCTCTTTCCAAGCTTGCGTCTGGCTTCAAAGTATCCTCTAGCTTCTCATCTCTCTCCGACGAGTCAATGACCCCTTCCAACCTCTGATCTGCCTCCGACAACCCCTTCCGATGTCTCATCTCTCTCCGACGACCCATTCGGACCTCTTTGTTGGCCTAACAAGGTTTAATCCTGCTTTGATAATGACAAACCAAGACATCTAATTGTGCTATTAATTATGTTTACAGGAATTAAAGTTTCTAAGCACAATAAAGAGATGCAAATTGGAAGCCATGAACCGTACAAGCTAAATCTACCAGGCTATGTTCATGAAGTCTATAAAGACCAAGTGTGAAGACTTGGAAAATTTTGTTATGTATATTGCAATTAGGACTTATGCAATTACAATACATTTGAACATTGTGACGAAGCTCATAGGTGACTTAGTTGGACTCTAGGTATTCTAAAATTCATGAAAAATCTTTTATACAAAGTACAAAACTTTTTCAAAATGCTAAAATTATTTTTGGAATGAAAAACAAATGATTTTGTAACTCCAGGATGTTCACGCGCTTGAGGCAAAGAGCTCAGTTGACCAAATTGATGTTGTTTGAACACTGATCTAGCTCCAAGTAGTTCGGGCTACCAAACCCCAGCGTTCAATCGACTGAGTGGCTACTAACTTTTGAAATTTCCAAACTCGGGTAGTTCGGGCGACCAATCCTCTGCGTTCAATCAACCGAGTGGCTACTGACTTTTTGAAATTCCAGAACTAGTTGGTTTGGGCAATCGAACACACAGTTCAGGCGACCAAAGCCTGCACGATAATTATTGCAATGGCCATAAAACAGCTAAGATTCTCATTTATTAAGCAATTAAATACGCCCAACGACTAGAATTCAAATTTTCATATAAATAACTAGTCCCTAAACGTGTTTAGCACGGAGATTAATAGAGATTAACACAGATTATTGCTGAGATCATTTTTATTTATTTCAAAAACCCATAAAACCCTAGTTACTCTCTGATCTTTGTTCATATTCAATTGGGAGTGTATTAGCGAGTGATTTGTAAGTGTACTCATCTGCTCTAATCAAAGAGTGTCTATTGTACAACCTCCATTTCTATAGTTCATTGTATTTCAACGATTCTAGAGTGAATTGTCCTCAAGCGAAAGGGGCCTTTCGCTTGGGAATTTGTCAAGGCATCTCCGCCTATTGAAGGAGAGGCATCTCCGCCTACTAAAGGAGAGAGGTTTTTCCACCTACTGAAGGAGCGTATAGTGGAATCCTCAAGTGGGTTGCTTGAGGCAAGGACATAGGCAAGAATCATCGACCCTTGTAAAATACGGTTTCATTCTCTCTTCCTATAACTCTCTTATATTTGAGCATATTTACATTCATATATATCTGTTGTGAATATTGTTATCATTTTGCGTAGTTAGAAAACTTGCTCAAAATCATAGCAAAAATTGTTGAAGTATTTGCATAAAATTTTTAATTATTCCAATTCACCCCCCCCCCTCTCTCGGGATTACACCTCAACTCACATTTGGTATCAGAGCATGGTTACAATAAACCTAACAGTATTTGCATAAAGATCATATGACAAACCTAGGTGTGTCCCTTTTTGGTAAGGGTCAATCCTCTACAAGGCCTTCAATTTTTTATGGTGTAAATTACACCTTTGGAAGCAAAAAAAGCGGATCTTCATTCAAACAATGGATTGGAGGGCTTGGAGAGTGATTGTTCAAGGCAACTATGTGTCTATGAAAACTATTGATAATAAGGAAGTTCCTAAAGTTTAAAATGAGATGAACGAAAATGATATGAAGCTAATGCAAATTAATTTAAGTGCTATGAGTGCTTTATACTGTGCATTAGATGCAAATGAATTCAATAGGATCATGGCATGTAAAAGTGCAAAGGAGATTTGGGAAAAATTAGAAATTACATATGAAGGAACCAAAGATGTTAAGGGTAGTCGTATCGACATGCTTACTAGTGAGTATGAAGCCTTTAAAATGACTCCTAATGAATCTATTTCTACCATGTGCACTAGGTTCACACACATTATTAATTCTCTTAACGCTCTTGGAAAGACTTATCCCACTTATGAGATGATTAGGAAAATACTTAAGAGGACTCCCATCCATTTGGGAATCAAAGGCAACAGCCATTGCAGAAGGAACTTGAAGGTTGATGTCTCTATATGAGCTCATCGAGTCACTCCTCACATATGAGATGGCTATCAATGAACGTGCAAATGAACACAATAAAGCCAAGAAATCCATTGCTCTCAAAGCTTCCAAGGAAAACTCTAGTGATGAGGATGACGAAGATATGGATGAAGATGATATAGCCCTCATTACCAAAAGACTCGGAAAGTTCTTCAAGTAAGAACAAGAAATTCATTAGAAAATTCCGAGGCTCTAGGATGGATAGAGGAGATTCAAGTAGAAGAGAGTCAAAAGTAGAACTGCCTACTTGCTATAATTGCAAGAAGGTTGGCCATATCAAACTGGAGTGTCCGCTACTTAAAAAGGACTCCAAGAAAAAGAAGAAGAAGGCTATGAAGGCTTCTACTTGGGACAATTCAAGCTCAAGTAGTTCAGAAAGCGATTCAAGCGATCAAGAGGTTGAGAACTTCTACTCTATGGCATTAAACAACGATGAGTTACAAATTTCTCCTTCAAACTCATTTATTGAATCATGTGATGAATCCTATGATGAATCTTGTGATAGCATGCCTTCCTATAAGGAATTGCAAAATGAATTGTTTAAGGTACATAAGAGTCTTGTTAGGATATCTAAAAGAAACATTACATTGAAAAATGAAAATGAAGTTTTAGCAAAAGAATTAGAATCTCATGATATTGTTGAAAGGAAAAGGATTTGAACATTACTAGATTAGAAAATGAGATTGAAAAATTGACAAAAGAATTAATAGAATTAAAATCTCATGCTACCCTTGAAAACAAAAAAGATTTGAAAATCACTAGCTTATAAAGAAAAGTTGAAGACTACTCTAAAGTAATTTATAAATTTACGAGTGGAAAATAAAATTTTGATAAGTTAGTGGGTTTTCAAAAGATGACCTTGGATAAAGAAGGTATCAGTTATAATGGTAAAGAAAATAAGAAAAAGAAAAATCTTTACATAGGATACTTTGTAAAAGAATCTAAGGTTTATGCTAGTACCTCCTCAAATAATGTTTATACTCATACCACATGTTTCTTGTGCAAAAAGAAGGGTCATATCAAATTTTATTGTCCATATAAAAGGAAAAATTTGAAAACAAAAATGGTCTAGAAAATTAAGGAAACATCTAGTGCTAACCCAAAAGGACCCAAGAAAATTTGGGTACCAAAGAAAGTCACTTAACTTACTTGGATAGTGGATGCTCAAGGCATATGACGAGAAACAAGTCCAAGTTCACATTCTTAACACCAAAGCAAGGAGGATATGTTACCTTTGGAGACAGTACCAAAGGTAAGATAATTGGTATAAGCAAAGTTGGTAAGGAACCTTCCTTAGTTATTGAAAATGTTTTACTTGTAGAAGGTTTAAAGTATAATCTGTTAAGCATTAGTCAATTATGTGACAAAAGCTATGATATTACTTTTAGAAAGGATATGTGTATCATTGAAAATGTTGAAAAACATGAAGTACTCTTTGTTGCAAATCGTTGTGAGAATGTTGATTCAATTGATTTTGAAAAATTAGTATCTAAAGACGTAAAATACTTTACAGCCTTGAATGAAATTTGTTGGTTGTGGCATAGTAGACTAGGTCATGCTAGCATGGATCTCCTATCCAAATTAGTCAAGGAGGATTTAGTTAAGGGTTTACCCAAAACTAAATTCATTAAAACAAAATTTGTGATGCTTGCCAACTTGGTAAGCAAGCAAAGACAAGCTTAAAAAAGAAGCAATTTATATCCACTCTAGGCCATTGGAACTCCATCTAGATTTGTTTGGCCCAACAAAAACTCAAAGTCTAGGAGGAAAACTATATGCCTTTTTCATTATAGATGACTACACTAGATTTACTTGGGTTTTGTATTTAGCCTCTAAGGATGAAGTGTGTAGAATGCTTGCCAATTTATGTAGAAAAATCCAAAACGAAAAAGGTTAAACCATTTTACACATCTGGAGCGATAGCAGTGGAGAGTTTAAAAATAAGGATATTGAAAATTTTTGTGAAGAAAATAGTATTTCACACAACTTTTCGGCACCTCGAACACCTCAACAAAATGGAGTTGTTGAAAGAAAGAACCGATCGTTGCAAGAAATGGCTAGGATTATGCTAAATGAGCATAATCTACTTAAATACTTTTGGGCCAAAGCGGTAAATACCGCATGTTATGTCATGAATAGAGTTTCAATTAGGCCCAACTTAGATAAAACCCCATATGAGCTTTGGAAAGGAATGAAACCTAACATTTCATACTTCCATGTTTTTGGATGCAAACGTTTCATTTTGAATGATAAAGGTGAATTAGGAAAATTCGATGCTAAATCAGATGAAGGAATTTTTCTAGGGTACGCTCTAAATAGTAAAGCGTTTAGAGTATATAATAAAAGAACAATGTTTGTTGTTGAATCAATCCATGTAATATTTGATGAAGCAAACCACTTTTCTTATGATTTAGAAATTAGAAAAGGTTTAGAAGACTTGTCAATCCATAATAACAAAGAAGAGAGTAGTGAAATCAAAGAACCATCGAATGATGATGCTCAAAATCAAGTAGAAGTCAATGAATTTCCAAAGGAATGGAAGTTCGTGAAGAACCACCCTAAAGAGCAAATCATTGGTGAACCTTCACGTGGGGTATCAACTCGCTCTTTGTTTAAAAACTTTTGTAATCATTTTGCATTCCTATCACAAGAGGAACCTAAAAATATTAGTGATGTAATTAATGATGAATCATGGGTTTTAGCTATGCAAGAAAAGTTGAATCAATTTGAAAGAAAAAAATTTTGGACCTTAGTTCCTAGGCCAAATGATCACACTGTTATAGGAACTAAATGGATCTATAGGAACATTAAAGATGATAACGGCATTGTTGTCCACGACAAAGCTAGGTTAGTTGCACAAGGTTTCAATCAAGAAGAAGGTATCGATTTCGAAGAAACCTATGCACCAGTAGCTAGGATGGAAGTCATTCGCATGCTACTTGCCTATGCATCCCATAAAAATTTCAAACTTTATCAAATGGATGTTAAGATTGCATTTCTAAATGGCTTCATAAGTGAGGAAGTATATGTATAACAACCCCCAGGATTTGAAAGTTACCATTTTCCCAACCATGTGTTTAAACTATCTAAGGCTTTATATGGTTTAAAGTAAACTCCTGGAGCTTGGCATGAAAGACTAGGGAGCTTTCTACTGGAAAATGGATTTTCAAAAGGAAAAATTGATAATACACTCTTTATCAAAACCAAGTTAGATGATATGCTTATAGTTCAAATCTATGTTGATGATATCATATTCAGTGCTAGCAATGAGAATTTGTGCAAAGAGTTTGCCAAAAGTATGCAAGATGAGTTTGAAATGAGTAAGATGGGCGAACTCACATTCTTTCTTGGACTTCAAATCAAGCAAGCCAAGAATGGGACGTTCATAAACCAATCAAAGTATGTAAAGGACTTGCATAAAAGATTTAACATGGAAGATGGCAAGGCGTTGGGAACACCAATGAGCCCTTCCACAAAGCTTGACAAGGATGAGCAAGAGAAACCGGTAGATATAAGCTCTACCGAGGTATGATTAGAAGTCTACTTTATTTAACTGTTAGTAGACCGGATATTATGTTTAGCGTTTGTATGTGTGCTCGGTTTCAAGCTTCACCTAAGGAGTCACATCTAATAGTTAAAAAAGTTCTACGGTATCTGATTGGCACTATAGACTTGGGCTTATGGTATCCAAAGTATACATGCTTTGAAATCATCAATTATTCCGACGCGGATTTTGTCAGGTGCAAAATTGATCGCAAGAGTACAAGAGGAACTTGTCATTTCTTAGAACGATTTCTTGTATCTTGGTTTTCCAAGAAACAGAATTTCGTAGTCTTATCTACCGTCAAGGCCGAATACGTTGCCGCGGGTAGTTGTTGTGCCCAAGTCTTGTATATGAAACAACAACTCAAGGATTTCAAATTGACTTATAATTGTGTACCAATTAAGTGCGATAACACTAGCGCTATAAACATTTCTAAGAATCCTATATCACATTCACAAACAAAACATATAGAAATACAACATCATTTTTTTCGTGATCATGTGCAAAAGGGGATATAAGTCTTGAATTTGTGAGCACTAATGAATAATGGGTTGACATATTCATGAAACCACTTCAAGAAAATTGATTCATTTTAATAAGACGTGAATTAGGCTTATTACATGTTAGGGAAGTTGTTTGTAGCTAATTTGGGCATTAACATAAGTATCCCAGGCTAAATTTAAGAGATTGGCAACTTCAAGAAACTCGAGTGACTGAATACTCTAGCCCGGTCGACCGAATACATACTGCCTTAGGTGCCTTCGAGTACCAGGTAACTCGGGCAACCGAAATGTCAAGGTCGGTCGACCGAATCTATACTGACTTTGTTAAATGGGTGTGTTAGGTGACTCAGGCGACCGAACCCTCAACTCAGTTGACCGAATCGCTGAGATTTAAAACCCTAACCCTCGCGTAAAAACCTAATTTTCTGGCCTTTCACTCACCCGAACGCTTGTCTTCCCTCACTAAAACTTACAAAACTTCTCCATCCTCCTCTCTAACCACAGATCTTTCATCAAGATCCACTCTTTCTTTCACTCAATCTCCATCACCATACCAAGGCAGTGTTGGGAGAAAAACACCGTCTACAAGCCAAGACGACACCAAAAGCATCGTTTGTTGGCTCACTACTCCCAGGGCTAAGAAGCTCTATAACGACCATCTTCGAACCCTAGATCCAATCATAGGTAAGATTCTTGACATCCCCTTCATGGAACAACACTTTCCAAACATTTTTCGTTGTTTTTCACTTCTAGATTGGGGTAGATTTCTATTTCATCAACCCCAAGGTGCTTTTCCAAATCTAGTGCGTCTTTTCTACACAAATCTAGTTAAGGATGGTGACCACTACACCACTCACATCCTTGACAAACCCTTTCCGTTCACCACCCAAACTATAGCTAAACGGTTTAATATTGACCGTGGGGACTTTGAAAGTCCAAAAGTAGGAAATACCTGGATCATGGACCAAGATTTTCCTCCCCAAGAATTCCTTCCACTTGTGTTGGAGTAGCCTTGACAAACCCTTTCCGTTCACCGCCCAAACTATAGCTGAACGGTTTAATATTGACCGTGGGGACTTTGAATGTCCAAAAGTAGGAAATACCTGGATCATGGACCAGGATTTTACTCCCTAAGAATTCCTTCCACCAGTGTTGGAGGAGGCTGGCAACTATTTTGGTCATCCACCATTATATAAACAACTGACGTTAGAAGCCAAAATAATTCATCTCCTCATCACCTATAATATTATCCTATTTGGACTATTTCGTAATGTGGTGTCTTTACACCGAAAGGCGCCTTGACCTTCCTTCCCTTATTATTAGGTGGATGTTAGCCAAGGAGGAAACTAAAAGGGTCATTCTCCCATATGGAGGGGATCTCACTCTCATTTTAGCACATCTGGGCGTTACTCGCCCCTCTACCTTGTTTGTAGCATGCAAATCCACTGACATATTCACATCCACCACTCTAAAGCAAATGAACTACCGAAAGGATGGCCCTAATGGTTGGATTCCTAAGTATCGCCCACCTTTGCACATTAATGTTGATGCACGTGTGGAGGAGGAACAAGAATATGCCCACATGGCTGAGCCCCACCATGTGGAGCCCAATGTTCCCGAGGGTACCACAAATGCTCCTCCTGATCTTCTTGCCTCCATGAAAAATCTTATCCAAGGGGCTTTCAGCAAGTTTCATCAGGAAATGGATTCCAAATTCAGCGCACTTCGTCAAGACATGGATACCAAATTCAACGCGCTTCACGAGGACATTCATTCCACCTTACAGACCCTCAACCAAAGGGTTGACAAGCTTGATACTAAACTTGATGGTGCTTCCTCTTCTAAAGGGAAAGTGTCTATGGTAGAAAGCCAAGGAGACGAGAACGAGGAAGATGACGAGAAGGATGATAGCTCATCCAATGAAGATGCAGCCGATATAGATTAGATTGAGGAAGAGCTTAATTTTAGGGGGAGAGCTTAATGCATGCTTCTTATGTATATGGTGTGTTTTGAAAACATTCTGATTAATCATGTATGACTTTAGGTTTCTATAATATTATAATCATTATTATGTTGGTTGATGTATGTTTCTATATTGGCGAACTTATGTTGGTTGATTTATGTTGGCAAAATTATGTTGATTGATGTATGTTGGCGAAATTATGCTGATTGATGTATGTTTCTAAAATCTCTATATTGACGTCATTGGCAATATGCAATTCATGTTTAATGTAAAATGCATGAATGATCATATAAGGTTTTAAATGGGGAGCTTGTAAAGCAGAATGTATAATTGATATTTTATGCAGATTTTTTTTATGAAGCCTTTTGATGATTTCAAAAGGGGGAGAATTAAAGAGCAAAATGGAAATTTTATGACAATGCATGGAAAATTTAGCACTGAATGGAGAATTTCGGCAAAATGCATGTATAAATTGTTTTTTAAAGCTTAAAAGACAATAACTTGAAAAAGTCAAAGTCTTGATCCTAATATGCCTAAATTGTTTCCCATTGCTTATTTTGATTTTATGCATGCTGTGAGGAGGAGCCTTGTAAAGGCAACTTTATTCTGCTCCTTGTTTGTCATCATCAAAATTGTTGGCCTAACAAGGTTTAATCCTGTTTTGATAATGACAAACCAAGGCATCTAATTGTGCTATTAAGTATGTTTACAAGAATTAAAGTTTCTAAGCAAAATAAAAGATGCAAATTGGAAGCCATGAACCATACAAGCTAAATCTATCGAGCTATGTTCATGAAGTCTATAAAGACCAAGCGTGAAGACTTGGAAAATTTTGTTTATATATATTGCAATTAGGACTTATGTAAGTACACTACATTTGAACATTGTGACGAAGCCAATAGGTGACTTAGTTGGACTCTAGGTATTCTAAAATTCATGGAAAATCTTTTATACAAGTACAAAACTTATTTCAAAATGCTAAAATTATTTTTGGAATGAAAAACAAATGATTTTGTAACTCCAGGATGTTTGGGTGCCTGAGGCAAAGAGCTCAGTCAACCGAATTGATGTTGTTTAAACACTGGTCTTGCTCCAGGTAGTTCGGGCGACCGAACCCCAATGTTTAGTCGACCAAGTGGCTACTGACTTTTGAAATTTCCAAACTCAGGTTGTTTGGACGACCGAACCTTAGCGTTCAGTCAACCGAGTGGCTACTGACTTATGAAATTTCCAAACCCAGTTAGTCCGAGCGATCGAACCTTAGAGTTTAATCGATCGAGTGGCTATTGACTTTTTGAAATTTTCGATCTAGTTGGTTCAGGTGACCGAACACACAGTTTGGGGCGACCGAAGCCTATGCGATAATTATCGCAACGGCCATAAAACAGCTAAGATTCTCATTTATTAAGCAATTAAATACGCCCAATGCCTAGAATTCAAATTTTCATATAAATACCTAGCCTCTAAACATGTTGAGCACAGAGATTAATGCAAATTATTGCTGAGATCATTTTTGAGTTTATTATTCAAAGCACATCTCTTTCAAAAACCCAAAAAACCCTAGTTACTCCTTGAGCTTCGTTCATATTCAATTGGGAGTGTATTAGCGAGTTATTTGTAAGTGTACTCATCTGCTCTAATCAGAGAGTGTCTATTGTGTCTATTGTACAACCTCCATTTCTATTGTTCATTGTATTTTGACGATTCTGGAGTGACTCGTTGTCAAGCAAAAGGGGCTTTTTGCTTGGGAATTTGTAAAGGCATCTCCACCTACTGAAGGAGAGAGGTTTCTCCACCTACTGAAGGAGGGTATAGTGAAATCTTGAAGTGGGTTGCTTGAGGCAAGGACGTAGGCACGAATCGCCGAACCTTGTAAAATACAGTTTCATTCTCTCTTCCTATAACTCTTTTATATTTGAGCATATTTACATTCATATATATCTGTTGTGAATATTGTTATCATTTGCATAGTTAGAACACTTGTTCGAAATCATAGCAAAAATTGTTTAGGTATTTGCATAAAATTATTAAATATTCAATTCACCCTCCCCCCCCCCCCCCCTTTTTCTTGGGATTACACCTTAACTCACACTCTCATCTCTCTCCAGCGACCCTCTTCAGCCTCTCGTCTCTCTTTGCAACCCCCTACAACCTCTCTGCCTCAAGATCTCTTCTCAGTCTAAGGTCTATGCTCAAACTATCTCAAGTATTCAACCCTCGCTCTCTCCAGTGTTGTTCACAGTAGACACCCAATGTTGATTTAGATTTAGATTCTTAGATCTTGGATGATGAGACATTGTGATGCTTTAATTTGACTTTTTCTCTTCTTTTTGTAATGTTATGGCTCATGCTTATTTTTTAACATGTATTGTTCGAGTTTGTTAGCTAAAATTGGCCTATATGACATTTTAAAATTATGTTTTATTTTTTTTCTCCATTATTCTAAAATTTTTCTCATTTTTTTTACAATATATATAAATTGATTTTATTTATTAATTATTTAAAAAAATACAGTCCCAAAATGCTTACGCCTTAAGGCTTACGCCTCGCCTCACGGAGGGTAAAACGCCTCGCCTTTAAAAACATAAGGATTGAAGTGGAAGTCACTTGAGCCACTTTGCAAAACAGCTCCAGTGTTCAGCTACTGAATAATAGAACTAGTGTATAGAAACTAACAAAGTTTTGTTCATGGATGGGAATGTCATCCAAATACAATCTATAAAAAATGTCCCATAAAGAAGTGTCAATTTAAATATCAATTCATACACCACATAGTATCAAATATATTATGCTATCAAAAATTCCATCATTCTTACCAAATGACTGCCAAATTCTGTCATTTTTATCTGGAGTGGGACCACTGTTTCCTAGGTTAGGAGCAACTGTGAATTTAATGTGTGACTGAATTAACATTTCATATTTTGTTCTACCAAGGTCAACCTTCAAAATCTAAGACCAGAAGAACACATAACATATCCAGCGTCTTGCCACAGCAAAATAAGCAGCTTTCATATTAAATCAAGTTGTATACAAATTTTTTGAACAAAAACCCTTCTACTTCAACATTAATGAGGTACACAACTAGATGAATTTAGTTGAAGGATCCTACAACCATGGGATGACCTGAAAATCCTTGCAAAATACTTCAAAAAGATGTTCTAGTTTCTCATAGAAATATATTCACTCAAGGAGGCTTCTAGAAGATGTTGATCGTAATTGTGAAGATCGGTTACAGAGAAAAACGAAGATGAATTTGCATTCAGATACATTAGAATTATATAGGAACAAGAACAATCATTGATTCTTTTTTTAAAGGATTGAAATGGATAGCATTATGTTAAACATCGCAATCAAATATAAGCAGATCAAAAAAGTGAAAAAAAAGTTGGAAGCTAGAATGCACCTTAACATCTTTATTCCAATGTCTGATGTAAGGAGGACCTGTTGTGTAGGAACCAAGAGGTTCACGGTACCACTCTCCATCGTATGTTATTTGATCCATTGCTTGTTCAATGCTCAGAACCTCCCACGGTCTTAAACCTGGAATAGCTTTAGCCAATTGAACCCTGCCCTCATATAAACAACAATGAATATGTTAGCCCTGGATATATTGTTAGCACATTCCCCAACAACTTAGGGGGCTGTTCAGCATCATTTTTTTACTTCTGTTTTTGTTGTTGTATAGTGAAAAATCACATTGTAACAATGACTCTGTTTCTGTTGTTAATTTTTTTTGTTTTTGCTATCAGTTTTCAAAAATGGAAAATCAGATGTAATGGTTTTCTGTTGTTATTCTTTTATTTTTTATAATTTTAATCACATTTTCCAATTGTTATTTGATTAAGGGACAAAGATGGACATCAGCTCAGTAACAGTAAGATTTTTAATTTGTTTTAGATCTGAAGATCTTGACCGAACAAGTTGCTATTTTTCATTAATTTATTTTTCTTGTTTTACCATACAAAAGTAGCTTTTTATGTTAAATGATTCTTTCCATCACTTGTAAGAAAGAAGATCTGGTTTAGTTTTTTGCAGCTTTCACCCATTCTGGAAACAAATTCCCAGAGACCTGTGTTTAAGCCTGACTCAAGAAAAATGCACTTTTTCATGTAATATATTTGAGCCCTTTTCAACCTCGAGTGTATACCAATAACAAAACACACGACTATGATGATGGTATATCTAAGGTGAAGAAGGGTCAAAGGGAATTAGCCAATTCAAAGTATTTGGTAAACTATGATGGAAGGGATTAAAGAGGGGTTTCCTTGGCTGATTTCAGTTCTTAATTTTGCGATTTTTATTTATTTATTTATTTTTATTTTTTATTTTTCTTGTTTATTTATTTTTATTTTTTAGGATTTAGTATCCTTGCTCTTATTGTACATCCGCCTTCTCAATATATCTTCTTTTTTTATAAAAAAAAAAAACAAAACAAAAAAACATAGGACTTATATGGCATTAGTTCTACGGACAGAGATCTTTAAGAACGGCCAACCAAATAAAAGCCTTAATCTTTTAGGGGACTTTAGCCTTCCAAATGGATTTATGAAGCAGGAAGGACAAGATTTTATTGGTAAAATGATCAAAAAAAGATTTACAAGAATACTCCTCAGAAGAATCAAGAATCCAAGAAGGATGGTCTCTCCTTTGGAAAGGAGCCTACAATCCAACAAACTTGATAAGTATCAAGCTCCAAAACCTCCCTATCATTAAAAGCCCTACAACAACAACAACAGCAGCAAGGCTTAAGTCCCACTAGATGGGATCGGCTACATGAATCCTTTTCCACCAATTCACCCAAACCAGAACATTTTCCTTTATTAGATTAAGAGTTATTAAATCCTTCCTCACTACCTCATTCCAAGTAATTTTAGGCCTACCCTTACCCCTTTTCATGCCAGAAACGATAACTAACTCACTCCTCCTCAAATAGGTGCTCTACTATGCCTACGTTTTAAATTCCCAAACCATCTAAGTCGTCCCTCCCTTATCTTGTTTTCAACCGGTGTAATGCATAAATTTTTGCACATATGTTCATTTTTTATCTTTTAACGTTAAACCACTCATCCACCTTAGCATACGCATCTCAGCAACTTTCATTCTTTGTATAAGTCATTTCTTAGTTGCCCAGCATTCTGAACCATAGAGCACAGCTGGTCTTATAGCCGCCTCATAAAACTTTCCTTTTAATTTTACGGATATTCTACGATCACACAACACACCTAATGCACTCCTCCATTTTACCCAATCTGTCTTAACTCTATGTGCAACATCTTCTTCAATTTCCCCTTCACCTTGCATAATAGACCCAAGATATCATAATCTATCAGTGTTATTAATCTCTTGATTATCCAGTTTAATCTTCTCTTTGTTGCTACTCCTTACATTACTGGAATTATATTTCATATATTTAGTCTTATTCCTACTTATCCTAAACCCTTTAGACTCTAATGTGGCTTTCCAAAGTTCTAGCTTAGATTCCACTTCACTTTTACAATCATCAATCAACACGATATCATCTGCAAACAACATACACCAAGGGATCTCATCTTGGATATTCCTAGTAATTTCATCAATTACTAAAGTAAAAAATTAAGGACTCAAAGTAGAACCTTGATGAAGACCTATTGAAATTGGAACTTTCTAGACTCTCCTCCTATGGTCCTAATGCTAGCCACTACTCTATCATACATATCCTTAATGACCTCCGTATATCTACTACAAACTCCCTTCTTTTCTAATACCCACCAAAGCACTTCCCTAGATACTCTATCATAAGCTTTCTCTAAATCAATAGAAACCATATGCAAGTCCTTCTTATTTTCCCTAAGCTTTTCTATTAAACTTTTTAAAAGATAAATAGCTTCTATTGTTAATCTCCTAGGCATAAAACCAAATTGATTTTCTGCACTCTTCGTTTCTAATCTTATTCTATGTTCAATTATCCTTTCCCATAATTTCATCGTATGGCTTACAATCTTTATTCCACGATTGTTATTACAGTTTTGAATTTTATACAAAGGTACTAACGTACTTTTACTCTATTCTTCTCGCATTTTCTTGATTTTTATAATATTATTGAATACATTAGTTAACCAAATAATTCCTTTATCCCCTAAACATTTCCAAACTTCAATTGGTATTTTATCTAATCCTATAGATTTCCCACTTTTCATCTTTTTTAATGTCATCTTAACTTCAAGGACTTTAATTTGCGAATGCCACCTTTCTTTTATGTCTTCTTCTCTAATTAAAACATTATCATTCTCGTCCTTTATACATTTTACAAAACCTAAATCTTTGCATTTTCTTTCTCTAGCTCTAGCAAGTCTATAAATGTCTTTTTCTCCTTCTTTTGTATCTAGCTTCGTATATAAAGTATCATAAGCTCTATGTTTAGCTTCATTGATAGTCTTTTTTGCATTATTTCTCACTTCTTTACATTTTTCTCTATATTTCTACAATTTTGTCATATCTTATGCTAATTTCTTTTTGTATTACCGGCTTTTTGGACTTCTTGATCTCATCATCAACTTTCTTTACTACCCAAGTATCTTCCTTTGGACTCACCTAAAACCTCTTTAGCTATCCTTACGATAGAATTTGTCACTTTATTCCAAACAGTATTTGCATCAACATTATCCCCTATTGTCTAATCACACTCTTTTCACTTTATCTTTGAATTTTACTATATTATCTCCCTTCAAGTTCCACTATCTAGTCCTCTTGTGTTGATTTATGCTGCTCCTCTTCCATTCTTTAATATGAATATCTAACACTAAAACTCTATGTTATGAAGCCAAACTTTCACTTGGGATAACTTCACAATACAAGATAGATGATCCCTGTTCTTAGTTAAAAGGAAATCTATTTGGCTTTTATCGTACCCACTCTTGAAAGTTATTAAGTGTTGTTCTCTTTTATAAAGTAAGTATTCAATATAACCAAATCGTAAGACATGGCAAAATCTAATATTGCATCACTGTACTCATTTTTATCTCCATATCCATGGCCTCCATCCATGTATCCTCTCATACCCTATATTATCCTTCCCAATGTGACCATTCAAATCAACTCCTATAAATGTCTTTTGAGACATTAGGATCCCTTGTAAAATACTATCCATATCTTCCCAAAATTGAATTTTCAGATTTTTTGCTAAGTTTATTTGGGGAGCATATGCACTAATGACGTTCACTATCTCTAGGATTGAAACTAACTTGATTGTAATGATCATATGCCCTTTTCTTTTAACATCTACTACATTATCTTTTAGGTCTTTATCTACAATAATACCCACCTCATTTTTATATTTCTTTTTGTCAGTGTACCAAAGTTTAAATCCTGATTTTTCAATTTACGTAGCTTTTTCTCCTACCCATTTCGTCTCTTGAAGGCAGACTAAATTAATTTTCCTTCTAAACATTATTTCCACGATTTCCATAATTTTTCCCATAAGAGTCCATATATTCCAAGTTGCTAATCTTTTCTTAGTTTCTTGTGCTAACTTATTAACCCTCTCCCTTTTATATTGACCCTATCTATTCCCTTGATTTAGGTCATTTTGGTAAGAAGTCATGATAAAAAATCTGACAAAGTTTTACGTTGGCTGTCAGCTACCTAACACAACCCTACTCCTTTATCCAGGCTTGAGACCAATTGTGTGTGCAAAGACTTTGTGTTACATATAGGCGAAGTACACATTTGTGATTTTTTTTAGCAAACTTATTTCACAAAGACAGTTTTCTAAGTTACACTCTACAACTAGTAGAAACTACTCACAAAATACCATGCATTAAAAAAAGTTTTAACGCATACAATTTTGAGTGGGCATCCAAGCTAGACTAAAACTCACGCAATATTACTTTTAGAAAAAAAAAATCCGTTATATTCCAAGACTTGCAAATGAAAAACACAAAAACACAACAAACAAATATTAAGCCTTCAAATCCTAGACACAAAAATCACCACAGCTAAACAATTATTGAAAATATATATATAATAACAATAATAAGAAAAGAAGTAACAAGAGAGGAGAAGATCTCACTGGCGGCTGAAACTAAAAAGGTGAAGACAACTGCTTGAAAAATACCCTTTGATGCAGGAAAATTGATGTTGGTGACAAGAATCAATTGAGGAATATTTAAGCAACGAGGAATTGCAAGAATTCTTCAATTTGCCCAAATAGGAGTTGGGTCAGAAAATGAATTTGAAGTTTTGGGTCAACTAGGATTTGATTTTCTATGGCTTCAGCTACTATATTCTCGTCTCTGCCGTAGGAAATTTGATGCTGCTAACGAAAATCAATCAAAGAATATTTAAGCAATGAGGGATTGCAAAAAATTCTTCAATTTAAATTCAAGATTCAAAATCTAAGAATGTTGAAGAAACGAGATTTCTCAACCCATAAAATATTTATTGCTTTTTCATGATTGGCTGAAGAAACAAGAATCCTTGAATTTGTTTGGGTCTTTAGGAGAAAATAAAGGAAAAGAAAGGAAAGAAAGGAAGTTCCTAATGTAGGACAGATATTAGAATTTATATATATAGATAGAATTGAGAGAATTAGAAGAAGAAGAAGAAGAAGAAGAAGAAGAAGAGAAGCAGCAGCAGCAGTAGGGAGGCGGAACAGAAGAAGAAGAAGAAGAAAAGAGAGAGAGAGAGAGAGAGAGAGAGAGAGAGAGAGAGAGAAACCAAACAGAAGCATCTGTCCCATAAACAACATTGCGTGCCAAAGAAAGACAGTAGAAACAAGGAAAAGAGATGAAAAGTGCAGAATCACCCGTCCAAATGTCTTTCCAAAAGTGAATTCAAGACTTAACCCATTTCCCACAATAAAATTTTTAAAGGAATAACAAGAGGATATAACTGTGAAGTACCCTTGCAAAGACTTCCACAAGAACATCTCAACCCCAAGTTAGCATCACACACATCACCCCAGCCAAATTTAATTCTAATAACTATGTACCAAGGGAAGACTCCACTAAGGGAAGGCGCCATATTCTTAGACACACACTTATCACACCCAACCCCTTACCCCACCCCCAAGCAGGCCAGCAGGCCTTTTAGACCTACAAACAACCTCCCAAGTCCCAACTAATCTATGATCCTTTTTCTCCCCCACCCCAGGCCAAAGAAAACCTCTCATTATTTTCTCGATATTACCAGCTACCTCACAGGAATTCTAGAAACAGACAAGAAATACGGGGGAATACTAGCAAGGCAAGCCTAAATGAGGGTAATACTCCCACTTAGAGAAAATGAAGCACCCTTCCACCCATCCAACCTCTTATGCACCTTCTCCAACAAACAATCCCAAAACCCAACCATCCTAGGATTACCTCTTAAAGGCATATCTAAATAAATGAGAGGCCATTCAAGAACACCACACCCAACTAAAGAGGACAACTCCAAAGACCTAGAATTATCCAAATTAATACAAGCTATCCCACTCTTCCCCAAATTTTATTTTTAAACCAAAGGCCTTCTCGAACAATTACAAAATAGTAAGCACATTCAAAGAAAACTCCCTATGATCTCCCAAAAAGAAAATAGTGTCATCTGCAAATCAAAGATGAGAAACTACAATCCCCTCACTTCGCACCCCAATCCCCCTCATAAACCCCCTCTGTAACCAATCCACTCAATACAAATACCAAAATAATTAAAAAAAAAAAAAAAAAGGGTGAAAGAGGAATTCCTAGCCTAACCCCACACGAGGCCCTAAACCAAGAGTTAGACTCTCCATTAATAATGGCAGAGAAAGAAGCAGCCAAGACTGCCACCTTTCACCAAGGAAATTCCAACTTACTCAGACCTTCCAAGGAAAATTTTAGAGAAGAAATGGATTTTTGCACATGAATAGTCATTGGTAACTTGCTATTTTGCACAATTTTTCTTCTCACAAACCCTTCAACACCCCTCTGGATGTCATCTTCAACAACCACTTTTAGAACTACTTTTCCATGCTTACTGTTTTCTTCTGCAGCGTTTGGGCCTTTATTGTAAATCTGCAGTTCTGCATCTGACTGGTCCTCACCAGCACCACTCTGTTTTGCCAATTGGGCTTCCTCAATCCCAACAACTCCATCTTGAATTTTTTAACCACAGCCAAGTTTCAGACCTCCACCTTTCCTTAGAAATAGACCCATTCTGACTTATTACAGCCCCATTCTTAACTTCATTAGGTCCATTACAGTAAAATCCAGATCTTAACCTCCCCACATCTTTAAAATTGAAATCCCCAGCCCAATCCTGAAATCCCCTCCCCTTCCCACCATTATGTCCTATGATCAAAGAAGATACCAGATTTTTCACGAGTGGGTACCAATGGTTGCAAACCACCCCCTCGCCAGCAACCATGGCACCATTCGTTGGAGTTGATTGAAGAGCTTCAGCATAGACCACAACACTCCTTCTTTTCTTGATTTGCAGATTTGTGGACCCACAATTGACACAACAAAGGATCATCCCCTTCAGCAGTTCAGCCTTCAAATTTCTCTCTTCCCGATCAACAATTACCTTCAAAGTACGGAAAGCTTCCATCATCCTGCAGCCTCAAACCCAATGACCTCCCTCTCTGTATCTTTCCAAGCACAAAAATCTTCCTCACATGTTCCCACGTAGCTTTAGATGAAGAAAACCTCCTTCCACTCTAATAAATTTACTCAATATTCTTACCTAACCCACAAAGCCCTGACCAAAAAGCCGTAATCTCAATCAAGACCCACTGAAATTCTTCATTTTTCAGCACCAAAGAGGACAATCTGCTACCCACAAACTTGGTTGTATGAATCAAGTCATTCTCCAATCTATCAAAGTTAAAAAATTCTCTTGAAAGAATGGTGAAAAACCATTAGAAGCTCAGCTTGTGGGAATAAGATGCGTGGGTAAGAAATTGGATATATGTAGTTTTCTAAAAACAAATAAAATTAGGTAGAAAATTATATTTGAAGGGAAAATCAGGATATAATGCCGAAAGGTTAAGGAAATTCAGGTACCACAAACCAAAGGGACACAGGTACAATTGACAACTAAGGACTTCATCATAAATTAATAAAGGTGAAAAAAGATGATGAGAGAACAACAGAGTCCAGAAAAGAAGAGTTACAGCAGCTTCAAAGAGTTCAACGGAGAAAGACATGACCTCATATATTTCATCCTGCTCTCTTTCCAATGAAGCAAATAATAGTGAAGGGATCTACTTATATTTTGAATAATTTTTTTAATACTATTTTATTATAGAAAATAAAAATAAAAAATATATTAATTAAAATAAACAAAAGACTATCACTAACTAATATTTGCAATATACATATATACACACACATACTTAACGATCAATGACAACAATAACATCGACCAACCCTTATTCACAACTATTGGGATTGGCTGCATGAATCTCTTTTTTTGTCCATTCAGCTCTATTTAATGTTATCTTTCCATTGAAGTATATTAAATAATTTTTCATTATCTCAACCCATGTTCTTCTTGGTCTTAATCCTATCAGCACCCTCTCTACCTCATTCAAATCACTCTTCCACATAATAAATTTAAGAGCAAAAGACATTGACCTCCCCTGAGATTCGATAAAAAGGCACTGACCTCCCCTAAGGTTTGATAAAAAGGCACTGACCTCCCCTGAGGTTTCAAATATCTCAGGGACCTCCCCTGAGGTTTCAAGAATTCTAAAGATCTCCCTTGAGGTTTGCCAAAAGACACAAACCTCCCCTTATATTTTGCAAAAATACAAGTCTTTTGAGGGAAGGTTTGTGTCTTTTTGGCAAACCTCAAGGGAGGTTTGTGTTAATTTTTAAACCTTAGGGAAGGTTCCTGTCTTTTTGCCAAACCTCGGGGGAGGTGATTGTCTTTTACCCTAAATTTAATGATCTCCACTGAATGAGTCAAACCCTTCTTAACCAATTTCCTCTCATTATATCTTCAATTAGCACTAGTTTTTTTTTTTTTTTTTAGATTTGTATTTTTTTTCTTCTATTTTAATTTTATTTTTTGAGGATTTCCTGCCTTGCTTAGGTTGTAATCTCTCTTCTCTCTTAGCTACATCTGCTTTTCTTATCAAAAATTTTTTTCTTAATTATAAACATTTACTATACCCCAAACATCATGCATCATTGGCTCACAGCATATTTTCTAAAAGCCTACCATTAAATATTAATAGCAATCATATGTTAAGGAGATGATGATTTATGATAATAACAACAACAACAGATATGATGGCAACAAACAGTGATTGAGTTAAGAAAGACAGCGAATGCAAATCCATTGCCTACATACATTGGCATAAAAATCAATTATGCACATAGTATAGCCCACTTTACAGAAGAACAAATGAAATTTGAGCAGTAAATGATTCTCTTACCATGAAAGAGAAATAAGATACAAGAGCATTATAATACCTAAGATCTTTTGGAATATATTTGTTTGGCATGTGATCAGCCTCCAATATTGATGTCAGCTCAGAGCCACTAGCCCAAAGAAATAGAGCATGACTAGGAATTCTTATTCCAGGCCAAATACCATCATTGGCTTCCAATACCGCTAAATCCCGTCTCTTGCTCTCTATAGCTTCTTCTTGGAGCTGTTTATATGTTTTCTTTTCATGCCCCTTGAGAGGAACCCATGGTGGTATGCCTTTCATTAATTTGTGAATGAAAGCTGTTGCCGCAGCGCCAAGCCTAACTAAAGATTATGAAACCATAAGCAAAGGATCAATTTGTGATTTAAAAAAATATATATATTCTGTAAACCTATTTGAGAGCAGATCAAAAATAGACCAGAACATGATGCATGCGACAAACAGTGCAACCATTTCTTACTATCTTTTTTTTACCACAAACAATGACAAATAATAAGAACCTCCATGGGAAGCAATGCATCAAGTGGGTGCGTATAAAAATGTAATTTAAAAAAGAAAAAACAAATAAGAGCTTATTCCTGTCTTCATTGTATAGTTTGCAAAAGGAATAGAAGGATGGAACTGAACAAACCTTCCCAAGTGGCAATCGCACGTTCCATGCCATAAATCATTCCAATTGGTGCCCATTCATCCATGTCCTCTCCCCAAATGAAAGTATGCTTATCAATTATGCCACCACCCCAAGCGGTTTTAAGTTGTATTAGCTCCATTGGTCCTCGTGTACGACCCAAGCGATCTTTATAATACCAACCGCCACTCCTCATGATAACTACAACAACAAACCAAAACAACATCGATGAACAAGACAAAAACATGGAAAACAAGTACAATATCCATGAACATGACCATTCAATAACACCAAATCATATTTTGGCACCCACTCAGAGTGCACTGCACTAATTAACCAAAAAACAATCAATTTCAGTACTCCATCTGCCAATTAATCAATCACGTTAACCTATGAGTATGAATAGTTTACTACACAGAGCAACTACGTTAATTTCACTTGGCAAATTAAACTTACAATCATAGTATCGCTTCTCAAGCCGCTTGTAGCCAATAGCCTGAGCAACATCAATGGGCCTGCCAGGGGGATACGGCCGCTGCCGGAACCCCCAAAGACCCAAAAAAAACTGCCTCGCAAAATCCCAGAACTTATCATCCGCCTCCTTGTCGGTCTTTATAGCCTTCCGCGGCATTGGCCGCCCATCCAAGCCAATAACGTGTGGCACCGCCTCCCAGAGCTTCTTGTCCTCGCTTCGATACGGCTTCGCATTCTCCTTCAGCTCCATCTCGTTAATCTTATCCGCGATTCTCTCCGCCTGAGCCAAGAACTCCACCACCGGGCTACTCTTGAACTCCTCCCACCACTTGACATTTTCTTCGACCTCCTCCGGCGTGGGATTCTCCTTCTTCTCGAACACGGGGTCTTCGTTGAGGATCCCCTCGACCTCGGGAGTGTGTCTGTAATTGGGCAGGTTTTCGCACTCCCACCAGAAGTAGTCGAGCATGCGCTTGTGGCGGCCGGGTTTGTGGGGCTTCTTCTTCTTCGGCTTCTTGAAGAAGCTGGAAGCAGAGATTGAGGCGAAGTTCAGGGGGCTGTGGGATTGGGAATGGGAGAGACTTGGGTGGTGGACAGAGAGGAGGAGATTGAGAGGAGGGAGAGGGCTCAGGGGTTTGCCAAACCAGTTGTCGCCGCCGAAGAAGGTGCCAAAGTTGATTGAAGCCATTTTGATTTGAGGATTTGTTTCCCTGAACTGCTCCCCTTTGCTTCTATGAATTGAATGAAGTTCGTCAGCTTCGCGTTTCCGCAGTCTCTAGTATCTTTTCTTTTTCTTTTATTGTATTTTTTTTTTTCCTTATCACGTTTTCATTCGAAAAGGAAAAATAGTTATTGAATAAAATTTTAAGGTTACCCAAATACTTAGTTCTAATGGTTCGACTCTCAAATTAAGAGGCCCATGTCTAAAAAGGAAATTAGGGTTGGAGCAGTTGGGATTTGAGGGATAGGTTTATCAGTTTACTTTAGTAAATTGAAGATCACTATTTTTTTTAAATAAAATTTTACTACATGAACATAACAAAGATGCCATAAGAAAAAAATATTTTCATTTTTAATTATATTTATGCATCACAAGATGCAAGGTTTTTTTTAACAGAGAACATTAAATTATTATTTTCTTAAAAATATAGATTCATTGAATTAAAATTTTAATTAAAAATTTTAAAATTATTGACAAAATAAAATAAAATATCAAAGAACTACAGGCCAACAATTATGAATTTCAAAAAAAATTTCAATCAACAATATTAATAAAAAATATATAAAATATAACCAAAATCCACAAACTAGCTATAGATCCTTTTTATAAGTCAATTATGTATAAGATTATAGTCAATGAAGCGAGTTTTGCACCACATCTCAAGCATTATTAGATACTTGTCGAGTTTTTTCCCATTTTATTATTAAAATAAAATAAAATATTAAATAATACTCTACTTGGGAAAAAATTTCTCAATCTAATGTTCACGTAATCTCGCAACTTAGTACTGCGAAATTTAACACGCATCAGGAAATTGGAGGCCGCGAGATTTGAACGTAGAGACCAAATCTCGCAGGATGGTCCTGCGAGATTTGCATGGGCGTGTTCAGCCGAGATGAGGGTTGCATGGGCGTGTTCTATAGAGCCAAGATGAGGGTGGTGTCGTTGTTGATGACTTGGAGTTTGGAGCCGTCGAAGTAGTCGAGGAGGACATGGAGGCTAAGCATGTTTTTTATGACGGCGAGAGAGTATTGATGGCCGGTAATGGCGGACATGGCAGCATTGTTGAGGGCGAGGACGGTGATGGTCTAACAGCTATTGATCTCATCATCAAGCTTTGTCTAGGATTAATTTCACGAATTAAAAAAATTTCAGGAGCTTTGATTGTCGATCTGTCTCGGAGAATGCAGAGGAACAATGGCAAATAGAAACATTTCTCTGCAATGGCTCTCTTTTCCTCCTCCGACAGTGTCTTCGGGCTCCCTCCAGTGGATGTACAAGATTGAAGGGAACAAAAAATAATTTGTAAAATACTGTATTATAGGAGCCAAAGGGAACCCAAAGATGTCGTCGGAGGAGGAAATTGCCATTCTGTCAAGTACATGGTTGAGTTGGGGTCGCTATCTATCACTTGCCACATGTGAGTACTGTGTGGACTCTGGAGTGTCTTCCCATTCTTTGCGTTTTCCTGCATTCCTAGTGAATGGAAAATTGCATATTTGCAGACTGAACACAGAATTTTAATTCAACTAGCATATGAAGGTTTAACTCATGAATCAGAAAGCAAAATGACCAAAACAATTTAAATCAGGTTTACCACTTCTCAACAACTCCCATATTGATCTTAAATCAAACAAGGCACATTCATAGTAAATATTTTTTTTGCTTTTTGAAAAGTTTAACAAAGTTTTCTGTGAAAAATTATTAAAAAAAAATTAAAACTTCTGATATAATAAAAGTAGTTATGCATTCATAATCTCAGATTCAACCACCCAAAAAAAAAACAAATTCCCAATTTTTTGGAGAAAATATTTCTATTAAACAAAAAACTTGTAGTGTTTAAATAATAACTTCTCCACATAAAATTTAGAAATCAATCCTCTAGTTTTTAGAGTTTATGCTAGATTCTGGAAAAATCTTTTTCAATGTTTTTTATGTTTTCCAAATTTATTTCTCAAGTTTATTCCACCAAGAATTTTGTACCCCTACTAGCATCAATTCTAGTCACTACCTCCTCTGCCATCATCACCAACCTTTACCACTGTCACCAACATCATCACAATCAATACAGCTGCAACCACCACGCTGTCAGAGGAGGAAGAGAGAGTCATTGCAGAGAAAGGTTTCTACTTGCCATTGTTCCTCTATATTCTCCGAGGCAAATCAACGATCAAAGCTCCCGAAATTTTTTTAATTTGTGAAATTAATCCCAGACAAAGCTTGACGACGAGATCAATAGCTGACAAACCATCACCGTTCTCGCCCTCAACAATGCCGCCATGTCCGCCATTACCGACCATCAATACTCCCTCGCCGTCATAAAAAACATGCTCAGCCTCCATGTCCTCCTCGACTACTTCGACGGCTCTAAACTTTACGTCATCAACAACGGCATCACCCTCATCTCAGCTCTATAGAACACGCCCATGCAACCCTCATCTCGGCTTTATAGAACACGTGCAAATCTCGCAGGATCATCCTGCGAGATTTGGCCTCTACGTTTAATTGTCGCAACCTCTAGTTTCGTGACACGTGTTAAATCTCGCAGCACCAAGCTACGAGATTACATGAACATCATATTAGGAAATTTTTTCCCAAATAGAATATTATTTAATATTTTATTTTATTTTAAAAATAAAACGGAAAAAAACTCGATACTTGCCTCTTTCACAATTAGTTAAAAAGTGGTAATCAAGTTCAATAGATCAAAATAAAAACTTGCTTTATGCTAACATAGCAAGATTAATTGAATATAAAAAATATATTAAAACATTTTTATTATTCTAGAAAAATTTGTTTCTCCCTTAACATTTTTATTTAGGGAGGGGCATAGGACTCACTGGTATAGTTTAGGAGTATAATATATTTTCCTTCTACATTATTACATTCTCATGTAAGTTTCTTTGCATTCACATTTTCTTTCATCATATTTTTTAGACAACAAAACCTTTTAAGAGAGAGAGAGATGTTGCATTTATTTATTTGGCTGACTGCATTGGACACTCACAAATCATGAACAAAAAAAAGTCTTCCTTTATTCAAAATACAAACTTAAAAATATACCATTAGATTAACCATTCCGAACTAAATGAATTGTTTTGGCAATTTAACCTTTTTTGAATAAACTGAATATTGAATGGCAAGTACAAATTGCATATACATTGATTGAATAGTTCTACTAAAACTCAGGGGCATAGGGATGGGGGAAACTTGTAACTTTCTTTAACAATTGAGAGATGGATAACCTAATAATCACGAAGAAAAATGCTTAGCAATAAACTGGACTGTTGTTAAATGCAAGTGCATAATTAGCCAGAACCGAGTTTCTTCCTCCAAACCCACACCGCCCCCACCAAAAAATAAAAGAGCTTTTCATGTGACACTGTAAAAATATTTTCCTTCCTCCCAAACAACCAGCTAGCCTAACAACGCAAATGTGAGAAATCAACATAAGGCGGGGAACTCCGGGAGCACGGTTAAAAGAAGTTTTCAGGATTTCTACTGCATTCAGTAGTACTCTTCCACTGAAAAGGAAGTTGCTAACGAAGTACCCTAAAAATAAAGTCAATGGCTGTATGCAACGTTTTCTTTCCAACAAAAAAGGGAAGTCTGAGAAAGACAACTCAGCCAAGGCTAAACCACAAGCAAGTTACATCGATTCCAACCACATTCAGCAATATCTTGAGTAAAATATTAAGGGGGGCGGTGAAACCAGGAATTACCATTTTGTTGTCAAGGAATCTAGTGAGTAATAAACATCAAAAGCATACTCCTAATTCCATTAAACCAAAAATAAACAAGCGAAGGATTTACATCAAAATAGAGGTGAAAAAACTTCCATGACTTTTGGCCTGTGTCAATATTTACGGTAAACCTGGTTGTGCAGCTATAGAGGACTCAGTAAGGGCAACATCACGACTCAACCATGGGTTCAGGACCAGAATACTCTACTCGAGACCTAGACTGACGCACAGAGTTGAAAAGAATGTCCTTTATAACCTGAAAGGATTTAAGGGAAACAGTTACTTCCAGTAAATGATCTTTCTGAATTGGAAAACAAGAATCCAAAAAACACAAATAACCTGTCACCTGAGACATTAGACCATGCACTTGTTCGACAGTTATCTTTGCACTGTCACGAGTAATCTTAGCAAGTTGAGATTCTTCCTGCAAGTTATGCAAGCAAAGAAGACGAATATCAGTTAGTAAAGAGAACAAGGGCTTAATAGTATAAGTAGCATCACCATCCCTATATGCTAACCACTTTCTTGGACAAGAATTAAACCTTCTCCCAAGAGATGATGAAAACTAGCTGAATATAATATATGAAATGCAAAACAGTTAAATAGATCCATATGAAAATATTTAGGTAGAGGTGTCATAGTAGAGGTGTCATAGTGCAATTGCATAAATGGCAAGACATCTTAGCTTAACAGAAGGGCAAAGCAAGATTGAGAGAGCAAGAGCAACAATATGGGCCAAGTAGTGACAATGACCATGGCTACAACTGGGTCTAATTTTAAAGAACCAAAATAAAAAAAAATAAAAAATAAAAAAAAGCACATGGTTGGGGCAGCAACTAAGTGGCTTTCCAAAATTAAAACCACAATGTCCAGGCTTACAATCAAGAGGGAGAGAAGAGGCAGGAAGGAGGAGAAGGCAAGGGCAACACTTTCAAGTGGGAATTCATTCAAGCCAACGCACAACTCAGATTTAATATTATTTTTTTATTAAAAAAAATGTAGAACTGAGAGAGGAAAAAAAACAAAAAACAGCAACAACAACAACAACAAATGTAGAACTGAGATAGTAACCTAATGGAACATAAGGAACCAACTCGCACAAAGTTCAATTGGGTCCATTTGATTCTTAGGTTGAGATGTAGATTAGCAAGATGTTCTTTTAAGAGTTTTCAGTGGAGGAACTCTAAAATCAAAGTATAAGCTATATGCTACAAAATAAAAATAAAAATTAATTATATTTGATAAAAATATTATTAAATTAGGGCTTTCAAACTGCAAACTTTCCTTCCAAAGTTTGGGGAATAAAATTTTAAGGGAAAGTAGTCATAACATGAGCGCCAAAATACAGGACTTTTCTACAGAAAATATTTGCACTTTCTTGACTTAGCCCCAATGCTTGCACCAAGGAGAGAACAATTTTTTGACCCTTCGATTAACAATAAACTGATTTATAAAAAAATAAAGTGCAGTAAGGAAAAATATAAAAGAAAAATAAGACTGATTGCCACCAAGAACCTTAATGACAAACCATTCACTGCTTGGCAGAACCCTAGCCCCTAACAATATAAGAGAGAAAAGCTAATCACATATAGATAAAATATCTTAGTTCGTTTGAACCCCCAAGAAGCCCACCTAGAACTAAAGAAATACGGTCAACTTTAGACTCCCATACTTAAAATCCATGCGTGAGGGGGTGTTTCAGAAAATTAAGCATTAAGTGTTGAAAACTGAATGAAATCTGAACACGTGAACCAGATTCTGAAAATAAAGAGAACCAATATATGAATCCAGATGCTGAATTATTTCAGGCGTTTGGTAACTAACCTCTGAATATACTTTTTCTCGTTTTAACCCTTTGAGCTGTCAAGAGCAAAACTATTTGTTAAAAATTAAGAGGCATTTGCAGAAATCAAAAAGTTTTTTTTTTAAAATTTAGCAAAAATAAAATATCTCAAATACAAAACATAAAATATATTTATAAAATATTTTCTTCTAATATAAATATTTAAAACATAAAATTAATATTACCTCTGAAACATAATTAAATTTTTTTCCTAATTCAACTAAATATTTGCTAGCTTTCTTCCTTCCTTTTTGATCTTTCTTTTGCCCAAATGTCAGTTCTTTAATTTCCATTATTCACAGATCAGATCCTCCACACAAGCACAAACAACATGCACACACACACAGATAATCTACGTAAATCCTTGCAAAGAGGGAGAGAGTTCAAATTCATATCCGGAAGCACTCCTGGCCTCCTGCTGCTGTCCTGATATATGGTCTTGGATTCACAGTACCTCCGGCTGATCATTTGCCGAACCCAAATTCATGCCAACAAACACTTCCTTCAACCTCATCATTCCCACCATCCCTCAATCTTCCCATGACCAGCAGAAAATATAGAAACATGAACCAATTTAATCTATAAAAAAAAGTTTAGTACCCAAAAAAAAAATCCTGCGCACTCACATCAATTCTGTCACACAAACTAGCAGACAACATGGGAAAAAAAAAACAAAAATAAAAAATTAAAAAAAAACAACAAAAGAACATTGGGGTTTTGCAAATAGCAGGCCCACACTGAATGGGTGATACTCTATGGAGCAAGACAGGCCCATCCAAATCAGATTTGGAGATACTGATCAGTGGCAACATACCATAACAGCAACGAAGAGGAAGAAGATGAGGGAGAAGGAAGAGGAAAAAGAACTGCGTGGGGAGCAATCAACAGTTTGGGACAGTGACATACTTGCTTGAGGGTTATTCCCCCGCAATTACCATGTCCCTACAGAAATTAATATTTCTTTTAAGAAATTTTTCTTCTAAGAATCATGTTTGCATAAGGAGAATACAACATTGCCATGGATATATTCAAGCCACCAAGACAGCTTTATAGGAAAGAACTTCTGAAACCACCCAATGACTTACTAGAACATAATTTGACTAGTACTCCAACAATGAACTTTACCAGTAAACTTCAATGTTGAATTTCAAGGATGATCTCCACCGATGACCAATTAGCATGTCTCTACAGGGATTAATATTTTTTCTTTTAGGAATTATTTCTTTCAAGAATCATGTTACCACAAGGAGAATGTAACATTGTCCTGGATATATTCAAGCCACCAAGACAGCTTTATAGGGAAGCAGGGAACTTTGGAGACCACCCAATGACTTATTCGAAGAACATAATTTGACTAGTACTCCAACAATGAACTTCACTGATAAACTACACTACTAAACTTCACAGACGATCTTCACTTATGAACTCGATTGCTGGATTCCATTGCCAAATTCCATCAATGCACACAACTAACATACCCTGAACCCCATCGATCTTAAACCCAGAATCATACCCTGAATCCTACCCATAATCATACCCTGAATACCAACCAGACCAGATGATCCCACTGCTGCTAATCCTTCTGCCATCAATTGATCCATCACCATACCTCCTCACTGAATCTAATCCTTTACCGACCTTATTGCTTGATCTGAAACATCATCCATGGAAACCCCAGGAGATATGTAATTGCATTGGATAAAATAACAGCTTCATTTAGCCAGTATCATGGCCTTCACATCACTGATTAAAGCAGACAGAAAACATTTCAATGTGTCTCTGGTGTCTCAAGTGTGCTAAAAATCACAAAGAGAACTGGAAGAATACCATCTCTCCCTGTTACTGGGGGTAAATGAATTTAACTGGGTTCATGATCAATTTCTACAGTTCTGGTCAGCAAAATCAGGATATCTGCAGTTAAAGAAATTCAGATTTCTGAATGGTTTCATTCTTATGTGATTTTTGAAAAATAAGTTGGGGAAAGATTAATATCCATTCAGAATTTTTTGGATTCAGGAAGGTCATTATTGAAAATTCTGGATTGAGAATAAGCATCACAGTGGTGGGTCTCTTTAGAGTTATGGATGGCATTGTGAATAGCTACTCTCACATTAATCGGCCGGTGGGATTATGACTGAGTGCGAGATTGTAGTTCTTTCAACCATGTGAAAGCTGAAGAGAAGCTGCCAGAGCTTTTCAGTGACTTTGCCATAAATCAATTTATGCTGAAATGTTAAAATCTGGAGCTCATTTGTAGAGAGAAATATTGACCAGACTGAGCAGGTTGGATAAGAGAATGTCATTAGAGATTGCAGTTGGCAACGGAGATATTCAGTGCAAAAAAATCAATCCAAATACTCTTTGAAATAATACTGGACAAGGTGGGCTGCAGGATAGGGAGATAAATGGAAAGGAAGTTAATGGAGTGGAACACCAGGCTATTTGAATGGCCCTCATAGTCAGGAATGAGGATGCAAAAAAGAATATGGGCTCTTAAATTGGCCTAACAAGAATTCTGTAGGGAGGTTGAACGCTGTAGAGGTGAGGGTGCCACATGATTTTAGGCGATAGCAGAATAGAACTGCATTCAAGCCAGCCGAACTGCTGCAGAATGGGCCCCTTAGGAGTTGATCTGGAGGTTGGAGATAACAGGGATGGGCTGGAAAGGGTTCGGGTTATAAAATCTAAGCCCACCACAAGAGAAACCTTAGTTGGGTATGAAGAGAATAAACTTGAGGAGAAAGGGACCAATGGGACTAATGCAGGAGTTCTGGAGAGAGTTGAATAGAAGAGGCTGACGAGGATAAGTCGCTGGAAAGACATGACAAACTCGACATTGAAGATTTGACAATGATGAAGGCCTAGAAAGCAATAATACTGTCAGGAGACACAGATACGACACGACACTGATATAGTGATACATCAACTTCGAAAAAATGAAGATACAACATTGCAGGCAGAATTATTGAGGTAATTTTAATTTAAAATGAGATATAAGCATCATTCATGCAAAATTATCAAATGCACATTTTACAAATTACAGTTATACAATCATTACTACATTCATATATTTATAGAATTGGTCCATCAACCAAAAAAAAAAAAAAGCAAAGGCATATAAGGCTGACGATGGGCAATGGCCAATCTGGCATAGTTCATTAAGAAATCAGGAGAGAGAGAGAGAAAGAGAGAAAGAAACTGGCAATGGCTTTAGAGAGACGGGGATTTTAGGGGCTGGAAGGTTAGGTGGTGCAAGGCTGGCGCAATGGCTTTAGGGCTCCAAAATCCAACCACTTCAATGTCAAACAACCTCTCGACTCTCAGTCTCTTGGCTTCTCCTTTATTTATTTATTTATTTTTAAAAATTTTGTTAAGAGAATAAAAGTTACAACAAAGCACAGTGTTTCGCTGCAATAACTGCTCAGATGTGCCCTCTCCGTGCCAGGAAGGGTCTCATCTGTGTTCAAAATAAAAATAAATTAATTAATCTCAACATGTGTCAGACACGTGCCAAGGAGTGTCAGGCAGGTGTTGATATCCAACATGTATCAGTATCTGACACTTAGGCTTCCAGAAGTGTCACTCTTTTCCTAGGAGAAGATGAACCCAGAAAAATTAATTCTTCTTGCCAGAATGCCGAAGAAGGTGACACCATGATGGGGCCTCATAGGGGGGGGTGTCCAACTGTCTGAGGATGTTGAGGGCTTCAAAAAACCTGAGCAAGTCAACCAAAGTAGAGAGGCCTTTGAGGTAAGGGAATCTGTGGGGAATAGAGATGAACTAAATTGTAAGGACAAACAGTGTTGATGGGGGCTGATGGCTCAATTCTCCATCTCTTCAGGTGTTTGCAGAGGAGACAGTGTGAGGGAATAAGATAGAGGCTTAATGCTTGAGCAGTTTATCAAAATTCATGGCGTTGGGGACAAAACCGATTCTCATGAAAATTAACAATGATAATGAGGCTACCCGTTATTGCACTCTGGATTTGGGGGATTGAGACATATCTATCAGCAAGAGACGGGGACTTTGGAATTTGGGAGGAACTCCAAGAATGTAAGGCTGGCATCCGCCATTAAGGAAGCTGCAGGCCTTCCAACTGTGTACATGGGAATTTATTAGAGATATATAGCCGGGTAAAAGAAGGATTGGGCTATTCTTTCTTCACAGGGGGCATTGGGGGGATTTCGATGGTGTCAGAGACAAAAGTAACTATAGTATGCCGTATTAGGGGTTTGTTTACCCTTTATTTTCTGCTGCTTGAAGTTGTTTGGGCATGTGCACTTTTCTTTTCTTTTTTTGTTGTAGGGGGGAGGGGGGTAAGAGCAAAAGACAGTGATCTCCCCTAAGGTGTTACAAAAAGACAATGACCTCCCCTGAGGTTTTTAAAATTCCACAAGCCTACCCTAACATTTCAAAATTCCCATAGAACTCCCTAGACATTTCATTTTTGGGACATTTAGACCCCTCAAAAAATGTTTTTCTTTTCTACCAAATATAAGGGGAGGTCTGTGTCTTTCTTGCAAATCTCAGGAGAGATATATAGGCTTTTTGAAATCTTAGGGGAGATCCCTAGGATTTTTGAAACCTCAAGGGAGTTCTTTGTATTTTTTCCAAATGTTAAGGGAGGTCCTTTAGATTTTTGAAACCTCAAGGGAGGTTTTTGTATTTTTGCCAAATGCTAGGGAAAGCCAATGTCTTTTACACTTTTTTTTGGCCAAGGGAGGGGTAGGAGCTTTTCTTTGAGCATGAAAAATTTCCTATGCAGAATGCTTTGTTCACTTGGTCAGTAAATAGGAAAGGGTGGTGGCTAGTTGGTTAGATTTTTATTTGCTAAGGCGTGGAAGGAGAGTTTCCCGACACACAAGAAGTTCTAACTAGACCAGCTTCATATCATTTTCTTGTTTAGTTGGAGTCTAGAAAGGTTAAGTGGGGCCCTATTCTGTTTTGGTTTGAGAAGATGTTTTGGATCATCATGCTCTGTCCTTTTGCTAAGGAGGCATGGAGTGGTTGTGCTGTGGTACAGTGGTAGACTGGGGGTTTTAGGTTTATGAAGAATCCTCGGGGGGGTATAAGACGTGTTAAAGAAGTGGAAATTAGAGGTATTTGGGGTTTTTGAGTGGGGGAAGAGTGAAAATTTTTTGTGAATTGAGTGTCTTAGAGATAGAGATGAGCCCGCCGCGGGGGGGGGGGGGGGGGGGGGGGGGGGAGGGGCTTGGAAGAGGAGGAAGCTAAACAAGTTTGTTCACAAAAATGAGTCAAAGAGTGTAATTTTGAAGGAGGTTAGGAACTGGAGAAAACTAAGTTTAAGTGGGTGAGAGAGGGGATTGTAATTCAAAAATTTTTCATAGGGTGACTAATGGGAAAAAGAGACATAATTATGTTAAAAAGAAATGAGGAGGCAGTGAGTTATGTTCTGAAGATAGCAGAAGAGGCTGCTGATCTTTTCAATAATATGTATACTAAGGAAGACTTAGATGGACCGATGATTGATGATTGAGGAGTTGGATTGGAGTCCTATTTCCGGGTCACAGATGTGTTCGTTGGAGGAGCCTTTTGAGGTGGAGAATGTCTAGGCAAGTAGTGTTTAGTTTAGAGACGGCAAAGCACCAAGTCCAAACGGGTTTTAAATTGTTTTCTTTCAATAGTGTTGGGATGTGGTGAGGGAGGACTTAATAAGGGTCTTTCATGAGTTTCATGGAAATAAGAAGTTCACGAAGAGTGTTAACGTTAACTCTTACTTTTATCACCTTAGTGCCAAAAAAAAGTAGGTCATCAGATTTTTGGCCCATAAGCTTAGTATCTAATGAGTATAAGATAATTGCTAAGGTTCTTGCTAATAGGTTGGATTCCATACTTAGTTGGGAATTTTTGTGCATGGTGTTGAGGAAAGTGTTGGAAATAGGTGGAGAAATTGGATGAGGGGGTGTTTGTCTACTTCCTATTTTTCAGTGATCATTAATGAACAGAAAAAGAGTGGTTCAGGTCGGATAGTGATTGGTATTAGGGTAGGGTAGGGTGGGGGTGGGGTGGGGTGGGAAGAGCTGATTGTTTTTCATTTGCAGCTTGCAGATGACAGACACCATTATTTTTCTAGACAAACATGTTCAGTGGTAAAAATTCTCACCATCTTCCAGATTTTTGACAGGATCTCTTGTCTTAGAATTAATACGGCTAAGAGTGGAGTTGGGCCTGTTAATTTGGAGCTGACCTCTTTTGCTGGGTGTGGTGTCTTAGATTAGCCTTTGACTTATTTAGGAATCCCTTCAGGAGGGAAACTTTGTTTTTTTTACATTTCGGGATCCTATGGTAGCTAAGATGGCTATGTGGTTGGATGAGTGGAAACTGGAAAGATGTTTTATTTTCTCTAGGGGAGGCCTATCAACTTCATAGAGGCTAGTAAGTCCATCATTCCTTTGCTTTTTATATATTTATTTACAATTCCAGGAGGGGTTGTTTAAAAGCTTGAGAAGATTATGAGGGGTTTTCTTTGATTAGATGTGTAGGGGAGAGGAGAGATCATTTGATTAAGTGGGAGGTGGTGTGTGGGTATAAGGAGAACAAGGGGTGGGTCTATCTTTGGTGTCTAAGAACACTGCTCATGCTCATCTACATAAATGGCTATGGTAGTTTCCCTTGGAGGCAAATTACCAATGACATGGAGTTTACATACATATAAGAAGAAGAAGAAAGTATGACTTGCAAGAGAATGGGCAGAATGTTTGGGGCTTAGATGATCATCTGGGATTCATATTTAATTTCAAAGTCATGTAGGTGCAGTCAAGAGGAAAAAATCTTAACTTTCTGAGAGCTCCCCTCATGGGGACCAACCACACAGGCATACAGCTGCGCACCAGACAGGTTAACAAGGAGCATCTGTACACAACATAACAAAGCTTAACCTCTGTCCCAATAGACAGAACCTACCATATGAAAATCAATAGCCGGCGAATCCTTCAAGGTTTATTTGAAAGTTCACCCTTTCTTTATTCCTCTAAATATATTTCATTTGAGAAGATGTTTGGGTGGGGCTGTTGCATTGTCATGTTCCTTTGCTCATTTATAGTCTTTCTTCTCGTTCTTTTTTTTTTTTTTTTGTCCTTTCTTATTCATGATGGTGACTCATTTTCTTGGGATTTTTTCTTTAGAAGGGGTTTCAATGATTGGGAGTTGGAGGAGCTTTCTTTTTTGCCTATTGTGCTCAAGAATAGCCATATCTCTAATACAAGTCGGAGTAGGAAGTGGTGCTCAGATTCTTCAAGGAATTATTCTTGTAACCCCTTTTTTCTCTCATCTGATTAAAGTTGATGCCTTTTTTCCTCTTTGTTGGTGCATATGTGAGGCAAAAGTCCATTTTAAGATAAAAGTGTTTGTTGGTCGGTGCCCTTGTTAAGTTATTAAAGCTAAGGTCAACAATCGGCTGCAGAGTCAGCAGCCTTGCAAGCCTTTGTCTCCTGATGTGGGTTTCTTGTTTGGAAGTAGTTTGGAGAATGTTCCCGACTTGTTTATACACAGTTCATTTGTTTGGGTATAGCGGAACAGATTATTTGGAATTTTTGGTGAAGTGAGGGCACATCCAAAGCCAGTGGAGGAACTGTTGAGTATTTCTTTTGTCAGTTCTGGGAAGGGCCGGGCAGCTGGGAGGTCATGGAAGTGTGCTCTTTGTGCTTTTTTATGGGGAATTTAGTTGGAAAGGAATGCTAGAATATGTTACTTTGGGGCAGGGTGCAGTATTTGGCACCCCTTTGGAGTTTGGTGCAGGCTCTTTCAAGGACTGCTGCTTTGAGGATGTTAACCGTGATTAGGTAGCATTATTAAACCAATAGTGTTTTCTCCCTTCTTCTTGATTTACGATTGAGGACTCCCTGCCTCCATTTTTGTAACCTTTTTCTCATTGCTATCTCTAATAGAGTTTCTTTTTCTATCAAAAATTTATGTTCAAGCCATACATGCCTTATTGGAGCACATAGCCAACTCATATTAAATGATCTACACCTAACAATTTTTCAATCTTGCTTTGAAGATCTAAAACTCTAGCATAATGGAATGACAATAAAAATGGACAGATCAAAAATTCAGTGGCATGTTGTTTTTTATCAACCAAATTAAGATTATCATTAAAACTGATGCCAAGAGAGACATCTTCAAAGTGTGAAAAAAGAAAAAGAAAAGAAAAGAGCTTCAATTCATGTATAAATCACAGCCTCCACTAACTCCAAATGTTTTTATAAATAACAAAAAAACACTTGTTATGGAGAAGTCCTCGGAATAAAAAATTAGAAGAAAACAAACAAGTAAACCTAACAAAACTAGTTCGAAAAGACTATCTTCAAAATCTTCCAATCAAATTTGATAGTACGTTTTAGCTAACTCTTCTTTTCCTTTTTATTTACATCTTGCTCTTCTGCAATCCAATCCAACTTTCTTTCATCTTAGAACACTAGCAACAAACCCATTTTATCCAAAAGATATTGAAGTTCAATGTCTTTTTCACTAACTTCACTTTCAGGAAAGGCAAGAGATGGCAAATACCATCTCTTTTAACCCAATCGTCTGCTCCTTAACCTGATCACAGTTTGCTTCTTTATTTATTGAAGACATGATGGCAAATACCATCTCTTTTAACCCAATCGTCTGCTCCTTAACCTGATCACAGTTTGCTTCTTTATTTATCGAAGACATGAATCCCTTCATGTAGGAGTCTCCAACACGTGACAGTGATTCACAAAATCCAAAGAATCTGAGGTACAAGCATATTGATCACAAAGTTCATCCAACAATAAGCAACTATAACCACTGAACACACCATTAAAATCACATCACTCATGGAACTATGACCCCATTTCTTTTCCACCATAGTTTGTCCTCCCTAAAACCCTTCTTTCCAGAACCACTCTTTGAATAAATCAAGCTCCCTACAAAAGAAATTTTTCAATCATTGTTTCATTTTACAACTGTACTAGTCCCCAACTACGAACTAAAACATTGTTACAAAAAATTTCCATGTAAAAACCTGATGGCATCACCCTCAGACAAGAATCATCCTTACCAATTAACACATTGGAGCTAGTTTTCAGCATTATTGGAATCCTTCCAACCCCCATTGCTGGTTTCCAGATTCTCCTCTTCCACCAAATACCCTGCAATTGAGTCGCATCCTGAGAATCATTCTTTGCCAAATTTTCATCTTGGAATTGCTGTTTGTCCTCCTGGATCTGATTAGGCTTCGCTGCCATTGAAGGGCCTTCATCACCATCTATAGAACTCCACTGACTTGAACCAACAAGATGCCTGCAGCTTATCCCCTCGCCAACATGAGTTTGTCCCCTCAACTCACTTACCTTGAAGATTCTCAGAGTCACTTCACACCAACTAGCAATTCTTTGCAACCCATCCTTTTTCCCCTCCGACTGAACTGAGCTCATCTGCAAATACTGTTAAGAGCACCAACAATGACTTTTTGCTTTTAATCCAGGTTGGGATTCATCACTGGCTAAAACTAACTTGAGCTTGGCCATTCTAAATAGAACCCTGATGGTCCTGGATCTTTTTTATTTGAGTACTGACTTGATCTATAATAAGCTGACACTAAGCCTCACTCCAACTTGTGCTTGACATTAGGCCTGCCAGGAATGATGCTAGCTTGAATCCAAATACAATACATTAGTGAAAGACCAAGACTCGCGCCACCCCATTGTCAACCCCTGGCACATCCTTCACAAAACCTTAGCTATGTCTAACCTCCACTGATCTTCCCCTACAAATCCTCTTTTTTATTGTTTGCACCACCAGTATACACTCCACCACTTCACCACACTTCGCACGAAGACATCTCTATCAACCCTCATAACCTCCTCCCAAGATCAATATGCTCACATCTTAACCATTCATTTGTCAGATCACTTGCCGATTGATTCCAACATCAATTGGAGTTGTTCCATGAAACCTCTTCATCCATCACTTTGAAAACCTCTTAGAATGAAAACAATTATTTTTCCATTCTATCTCAAGATTCTCAACCCTAATTCCAGAAATTTACCTCTTTTTCAGCCCAATCACCATCCAATAATAAACTTCTCAAGTTTGGTTCTGCAGAAAAACCTCCCCAACCAACCAAATACCAGGAACATACCACCAAAGGCTCACTGCTGCCAAGAAAACCTACCTAATGATTTCCCACCAAACTCTGCTTGAGTAAAAAGATGAAACCACCTTCCCCACTCCCTTCAATCTGGATTGTTCGCCTAAGAAATCCCTCCCTCAAGGTGATCGACAACCATGAAAACAGGATCAGGATCAAGAGTGAGGGAGCAATTCATGCTCTTTACTATCCACACTTGTCCTCTAAATATAAACTACACAAGGTCAAAATTTGGCAATTTGGTAGCATCATTGTCAAAAATTTAGAGATTATGGAACTCCAATACCTAGAGCCAACCTGCACAGCAGTGCCCAGAACCCATTGAGTCAATAAATCATGACATGTTCTTGCAGATACAAGTGGTCAGACAACATATATAATGGTGAGAAGAAACACGCTGTTCGCCCATTATGCTTTTTCCTTCACAAGGATGCAACAAATGTTCTAAGTTCCAAAAAGTCCTATATGTGAATTTTTCAAGTGGTTAAAATTGTATGATGCAATTTCAAATTCTTATCAAACAAGACCCTGTCCAACCTAAGGTTCCATTCAGGAAACATGGCAAGCTGTTTTCCCTTTAAACACATCTCCAACCTCATGTCTACCTTTTCATTTCAATGAAACAAGGTAGCCACTAAATATTTGCATGTTATTTTTTCACATTTCCCATTCTCAAAAGCTATCTTTTATTTGAAAATATTCATCCCATCCTACAAATTAATTCAAGCACGTTAAAAACATAATATTTTAAAACAAATGCTTTGAAAATTTGTATTTCTCCATGGTAAGTTACAAATGTTTTAATTTGACACAATGGTAAGCATACATCCTCCAAAGCATAATGGCTCAGGTTTAAAACTGAGAATCAGCCACTCTGGGTGTAAGGCTGCCTACCAACCAGCTTCTCCAGATCTTCCTATAAGTGCGAGTTTGGTGCACTGGGCCAGCCCTTTTTATTTATGCATGTAATAAATTTAAGACTTCTCGTGAAACTGATATGTGACAAAGCACCAGAACATTGATGCATGTTCACTAGCACCATGGAAATAATAACTCTTTAAGCAAGCAGATAGAAGTCCAATGAGATTCAACAAGATAACAACAATTAAATGCTCTCAAATATTTAACGCAAACAAGACATGGTCGTGCAAATTAGATAAATCTCCACTCACCTCTTTCTTTCTTTGAGGGGGTGCTATAAGGGGGCCAAGGCGTGAATGAGCCAGTTGATTTTCTGCCTGCTCAAGCTTTTCAGCTGCATGATAGAAAGAAAAACAATTCAGTCTCCGAAAAACAACGAAAAAATCATACCGTGTATCATACACATATGACACATGCAAGATCAGCTATCTCGGTAATTCAAGGCAGCATGCTCATACAACCAAATTACTCGAGTATTTACAACTTCTCATGCACGCGCAATAACACTAAACACGTTACCACAAGTGACTCAAACAACAAAGGATAACATCAATAATAATTAAAAAGTTACCTAGATCAGAAATTTGCCCAGCAACATAGTCCCCATTTCCCAACAAAGGAGAAGATGAAAGAGTATTCACCCAATACTTATTCCAAAGCAGATCCAGGAGGTGGCAATCAAGAGAAGATTTGAAGTACGTGATATCTAGTGCATAATACTAGAACAGCACAAAAAGAACCGAGTCAACCAACACCAAACTCAAAAAATTTGCAAAGGGAACCGCTCAGGACAACTAATCACCTGCTTACAGTGTACACCAAAATCTTCAATCTTATTTAAAGGGATGGTCTGATACTCAGACACTGGCTCATCTGGAGGTTTATATCCTTCTGGATAAGTTCTGAACGCTCCAATCTCGACTTTACCCGCCGAAACAGTCCTCGTTGGATCAATAACAACCGCCAAAAAGGGCTCCTGAAATTGCTGGTTGAGCATCTGCGTTGAAACATCAATACCCGAAAGCCAGCATCCATACCCAGGATGAGAGTGGTACCACCCTACCACATTCTCCAATCGCCCTGCCTACAACCCGACATTCAACAACTACTCAGAAAAACATCCCCTCATGCTTAAATTAGGATTTCAGAAATCAAAAGAAAGAGGGGAGGTAAACAAACAGACCTCCAAACTAGGGTTTGTAAAAGAGAAACCTCAAACCTGTTTGTTGGTCTGGGAATAATCAACCATATACTCGTAGGCGTCGGCTTGGGCATTGACCCTGGTCTCGGTTCCCTCGACAGGCAAGGCGAAGGCATCCATGACGATGATGGCGTCGCCGTCGGTCTTGCCCTGCATCAGGCCCATCACTTCAATGGTGCCGCCAGAGCGGGCGTGAACCACCATCTTGAGGAGGGCGAGGGCGGAGATCTTGACGCGCTTGAAGTAGTGAGGATCGTTGGCCCATGGTTTCTCCTGCTGGAACTTCGCCTGCGAAGCCTCGTCGTAGTAGAAAATGCCGTCGGAGTCGGCGGCAGAGGAGGTGCTATTGTCCATCGTCACTATGTTGTTCTCCAGCTCCCACGTCTGCTGCGCGATCGACGCCGACGAGGGGAAGCTGAAGGGTTCCATTGCCGTTGATGCAGAGAAAACCTTCTCCTCGCTTCCTGAGATTTTGTCCCTCTGATCGTCTGTGCAAAGTTCAGAGCTTGAACTTCAATCTCGGGGGGAGTGGTTTGGAGTTTTAAAATTTAAAAATAAATAAATTATATTTACCAACCCTAGGTTTTCGTTAATTGCAAATACCTTCTATTTCAAAAACAAAAATAAAAGTTCCACTTCCTAGTGATTTGTTACATTCAAATTGACCATATTTTCATTTATTTTATATAATTAAATAGTATTATAAAAATCATAAGAGGTTAATGATTGTCACCCATTTATTTTTCCACCACCATAAATTCTTTACTATCCTTATTGCCCTATAAAAAGGCGTCATCTCCCTCTCATTTAGACACACACATTGTGTGATGCCCCGATTTTTTTCATACTATTTTTTTTTTCATTTAATAATAAATAAATCATCACACATCGGCCACGTCAATAACTCTAATACCATTTCCATATAACCCGTCTCGAAAAGGGTACCGGGTAAACAGTCATATATACAACCCTAACAGCAGAAATCATAATGTTTACATACCATAGCAAATACACATACCAAAGTGTTATCCCAACCAGATCAATATACATATCTCAATACATCCCAAAAAATGAACAAAATACACTAGGAGAATTACATCTCCCTACTTCATACACTCACCTCGTATATCAGGGTACCAGCTCCTCACTCTTTCGGAGTTCTATCACCCAATCTATCTCGGTTTCTTGAAATATTTAAATATTTGGGTGAGACACGTTTCAGTAAAACGGAATAAATTATTTACAGTGTGTGGCAGTATAAGTTTCATTATATCATAATATACTCTTTTAAATCATCATATCATCTGAGAAAATAAATTGATATATGCTCATAATCACAAGTTTTCATAAGTTTTTAATCCTATTTTCAAAACCATTCACATGCAACCCATGTTTACCAGCGAAATTCTTGAGAATAGGGAAGATTATACGTCCATACATGCAGCTTCCCTCTGCTCTGATATCGTTTGTAACCAACTCGGGTTCGACTACAACTGATACTTATCAGGGCACTCACATTACTAAGTAAGCCCTTAGGTAAGTAAGCCCTCAGGCGGAGAGTTTTACTTCGTCTCAATTATTTATGTTTCTAACTCACACAAATTCATTTCTCAATTTCATCATTCTCTATTTCTCATTTTCCATTATTTCTTTCATTTCTCATTTCAACCCATCTTTATCATTCTTTCACTTTCCATTTCCATTTCCATTTCACTATCCAACACGTGAGTATCCTCGGTACCCAGTACCAATATCGCATTTGTAACTCATGGCTGCCTTGTGGATCTCTTTTCCACCCCATGCTTTCCCCCATGGTCAGGGTTGTGCGGCCTGAAAGTTGGATCTAACTACGGTTGGCCGACACGGTTAGATCGAAATATCATATCATATATCTCGCGTCTATAGTACGACTAGCCAGCCTATAGCCCTGATCCGGACTCAGGGGGCACAACAACTCTACTAAATAGTTCAGTCGACTACCATGCCACACGCTCCAAGAGTGTGTGGTCGCATTATCACCACTAACAACACTACCGTACTCAATATCACAACCCATTATTAAGGTTTCCATAACCATCCATCAGGGTTATCATTACCACATACCCGCAATCATTACGCGGTATTAGCATTTCATCAATCACGTTTCAATATTCATATTTCAAAATACACATTTCAGAATTTCACATTTCAATTCTCACAATTCAATATTCATGTTGCAGAATTTTACGTTGCAATATTTCTTATTTCCATTTTCATAATTTTGAACTCATAGTTCAGTATTCCCCTTTCATTATTCTCATTTCAACATTCATTTCATTCTCATGCTAGCATATAACTCATTTCACGTTTTTCAGTACTTCTCAACATGATCAAATAAGTATTCATACTTTTTCGTTTTCATAGAAACCACTCTACTCACATATAAACATCACATTTTATCCTTTCCCAGTACACATACCAGTACTTTTATATTTCATCATTTCTCAGAAAAAAATACACAACATCATATAACACATTTTAGTATTTTTCATATGCCACACAATTTCATCTAATACTCATAGCATACTAGTTTTCAGGGAAAATACCGTAACTTCAATTTTCAAATAATTATTCAATCAATAATCACAAATTACTGCTATAATATATTTCCCTTACCTGCCTTACTGAGATCTCACTAAAATACCCAAATTCTACGCCTCACGGCGTTTGAGGCTCAAAACCCTGAAATTCACATTTTTCACATATCAATCAATTCAACTTCCCAAAATAATAATTATTTTAATATTTCCTAAGCCCACACACTCCCAATACTAATTAATCTTTAAAAATAACTAACAAACCTATTTCCTAAGCCTACCCTAACTTTGGAGTAATGCCTAGGAAACCCAAATTAAAAATCTGCTCTAGCCAACATGACAAGGATCGAACCTAGGACCCTATGGTGGTGTCCGATTGTCGATTTGGCTGGAGATTTAAGGAAAAATTGAGGAAAGAAAGGAAGTATATCTTATACCAGGAGTGGTGCCTACGTCGCTCCTATAACAAATCCACTCTAGTGAAAATATTGGTGACGGAGATAGGATCCCAGTAGTATTTTTTGTTTTTCGATCGGTGTCTGTTTGGGCGAGAAAATCGAGGAGAGAGGGAGAGGAGACGAAAAGTGAGAGAGAGAGAGAGAGAGAGAGAGAGAGAGAGAGAGAGTCGAGATGACGCGTGGGGGGGGGGGGGTTTCAGCTTCTTCAAGAAATGAAATTTCCTGAAGGATCTTTTTTATCCTTCAAGATCCTCTACTTTTACTTATATTATATTATATTATATTATAATAATAATAATAATAACCTTTAACATATATGTATATATATATATATATATATATATATTAATATATTAATATGTTATATTACTTAATTCATAATTCTTATTATTATAATATTACTTGTTTAATTAATTTAATTTAATAATATTTAATTAATTAAATTATATATATATATATATATATATTTTGAAGCCACTACATCCTCGTGTAATAATTATTTTTGGGGCATTACATTCTCCCCTCCTTATAGAAATTTCATCCTCGAAATTTGTTAAATACAACCACAAGTAAAATTCATCGTTAACCTAATAAGTTTTGAGTTAATCTTTTAAACAATTTTATTAGAACTGGTAGCTAACACAAATCGATAGATTATACATCCTGTCCTAATACACTTTGCTTCAGATCCAACATACAACAACTTCAATTTTTATCTCGAGTCTTCCAAAAATCTAACACTAACATAACCTTAGAAGAATCAATAGATGACTATCCTTTGATTATGATATGACCCAAAAATTTTGTATTAGTTGCCTAGAAACCACATTTCCTGTTTAGCATATAACTGATGCTTTCATAATGTTTGTAAAACTAATCACAAATGTTGTTCATGCTCTTCTTGAGTTTTTGAATACCCAAAAAAAAAAAAATCATCCATAAAAATTATAACGAATTGATCCAAGTATGGTTGAATAACTTGATTAATTATATTTATGAAAATATAAGGTGCATTGATAAACCCAATTGGTAACACCAGAAATGTATAGTAATCTTACTGTGTACTCAATCCTGTCTTTGGGATGTGTAATTCCCAAATTTTAATTGATGATAATTGGATTACAAATAAATCTTCAAAAATTTTGAAATTTTACCAATTAATCAAATAATCCACCAATCCCTGGAAGTCGATTCCAATTCCTACTGTAACGTGATTCAACTTCCAATGATTAATGCATAACCTCAAGGTGTCATTATGTCTCTTAGTGAATGACACAGGTACAACCTATAACGATATACTAGGTCGAACAGATTCCTTGTCTAGGAAATCTTCTAGTTGCACCCTAGGTTGCCTTAGTTTAGTTAATGTCATTCTATAGGAAGCAGTCGACATAAGCTCCATTTCTAGCACCAAATCAATATTAAATTCAATCTCCTCTTGGAGGTAACCCCGATAAATCATTTGGGAATAATATCTAGAAATTCATCACCTAAGGGTAAAGAAGTTTGGAATTCATTAACTCGTATATTTCTTTCATTACTATTACAACCCCAAACATGTGCCCAAATTTTGTCCTTTCACGAGCACTCAAGATGTCAAATATGAGAGCTTTAGTTAGAAAGAAAACTCTCACTCCATTTGGATCTCTGAGTACTATTTTCTTTTAAAAACAAACAACTAGGTGTATGATCAATATAACCACCAGTGGTTAGCCTCGTCTTTAAACAAAGAACTTGCAATAATGACTCATACTCATCAAGGACCATACCTGTTGGGACATCTCAGACCAGGATGTGTAATCATTTGTCCGTTAGATCAATTGTATAAAAGGCACTTCAAACTCTCACCATAACTTTGTAATTCGTTTAAATAAAAATTATATGAACTCTCAAACATTCCCTGGAATTCTAATCACCTAATTTCATTTCAATGCCAAACTAATGCACAGGCTTACACTTGTAAATCAGGGTAAAGTATTATTTTCTACCAAATTGGTTTCTAAATTTATTTTTTTCTTGCTTTCAATAGTTTTTAAGACTCAACTTTTAACCTACGGTGGCACACGTTGAATATCAAAACATAGTTGGAAAATATCTTCAATGAAAAACATGGATTGCAATTATGGCAAATCTAAGTCTTGATATACTGAATTCAAGTCAACCATGATCTTGCTCCAGTGATTGGACAAAAATGCAATAGACACGTGTCTTAATTTTTCAGTATGAAATACAATACAAATGAAGTTGTTTAGTTGGCTATGATCAGTGATTGGACATTGGCTAGCGGCATAAATCTTGTGTGAAAGGGATCAGGAAGGAAAGGGTGATATTCATTTTACTAGAGAGTTGCTAATGGTAAAAGGATTAGATTCTGAAGATGATTTCAAAAGCCACAATCAATTGCAAACAACAACAAAAGATTTCATATTAGGTTGTATATAAATCAAATCTCAATCGAACAGATGCCTAAGCTGTTAAATTGGTGTCCCATTGCCAAGTATGATTCGCATAGGATAAAGCGAAAAGATAAAACTCCAGATCCTAACATGTATGGTTTTCCTTCTAGATAGCAGATTGCTGAAGGTTTGAGTATCATTATAATTTTCCTTCTAAGTAAGTTGCTAAAAATGACTCTGTTAGGTGTTATTTGATTCACAGGATCCTTCGAAATACTTGGCAATGTGATGCCCATGACATCTTATTCTCATAATTTTTTTCAGGTTATGGTGATAACATCACTTCCCAAGGAATAAAGAATTTCCACAAACATAAAAGTCCAACTGCAACCCACTTAGTATCTTACATTCTTATGGGCATCTTAATTTTAGGATTAAACTGTCCCCACTATTTTGGCCGACTTATGGAAATATGAAAATATGTAACCGATGCACATTCTCATCGACCCATATTTCTTTTTCACAACCAATACAGGCGCTCCCAGGGTGACACGCTGGGCTGATAGACCCCTATTTACTAATTCTTGTAACTATTCCTTTAACTCTTTTAGTTCTACTGGTATCATTCTATACAACGCTTTAGAATTCGGCATTGTCCTTAGAATTAGATCAATAGCAAATTCTACCTCACATTCAGGAGGTAGTCCTGGCAAATCCTCGGGGAATAGATCAGGAAAATTCCTCACTACCGGGATATCCTCTAATCTAAACTCCCCTTCTGATACGTCCTTCACACAATCCAAATATCCCTAGCAACCCTCTAGCAACAACCCCCTCGCCTGAATGGCAGGTAACAATTGTGGTGGGGTGTGCACACAAATCTATACTTCTGTCCTCTTAGAGGTCTGAATACTACCTTTCTTTGATAACAGTCTATACTAGCATAGTTAGCAGCTAGCCAGTCCATCCCCCAGAATTACCTCAAACTTAAGCATATCCAAGACCACTAGATTAGCTAATAAAGACCTCCCCTGAATGCAGACTGGACAGTTCCTGAGTACCTTCCTACATATCCCTACAACCCTAGTCAGCGAAGCTACTGACAAACCAACATCCAACTGCTGAGTTTCTAACCCACACAACTTACCAAATTTCCGGGCGATAAAAGAATGAGTTACCCCTAGATAAAAAAAACAATAACTTTATATGATAGTATTAAAACAGTACCTGTCATGACATCTCCTGCTGCCTCAGCATCTCTCGATGTCACTGCATAAACTCGTGCTAGGGTGGCATTCCTCTGTTGTTCGCCTCGGGGTGCCTGGCGACCTTCTTGGTATGGTCTAAGAACACGTGCAATAGCTGGCGGTGCACCGCAATCTCTCACCATGTGCCCAAGTTGATGACATCGGTAACAAACCATTTCCCTGACCCGACACTCTCCTAGGTGTCTCCTGTAGCATATGGGACAAGGAGGGGGCATCTGTTTGCCCTGTACTACCTGATTTCCCATCCCCTGTCTCCAACCACCCCTACTATCCTGCCTCCTCCAAGACCCTCGGCTGGATCCTGCTTGACAATCTGGAGGTGCAAGCCTCGTCCTCTAACTCTGTGCCGCAGCTCCTTTATGTAAATCACTTTCAATCATTGAAGCTCAATCAACTATCTCTAAGAGAGTTTGGGCCCGGAAACCTGCAACCTACTCATATAATCCTCGGCTCAGGCCGTCACAAACTTCCACGCCTTCTTTTCCTCATCTAACACTAGGTATAGAGCAAAGCAAGACAACTCGATGAATCTAATGGCATACTGTTGCACCGTCATGTGTCCCTGTATCAAACTCAAAAACTCTATTACTTTTGCACTCATTTTAGCAGCAGGAAAGTACCACTCCAAAAATATCCCCCTGAAACAGCTCCAAGTCATCACTTTAGGTTCAGGCCCCTATTCCTCTAACATTCTTGCAGATCTTCACTAGTGTTTAGCCTCTCCCATCAATTTAGATGTATCAAACAAGATCCTCTACTCATTAGTACATAGGAGGATTGCCAAAATTTCCTCAATCTTTTGGATCTAGTCCTCAGCTCTGAATGAGTCAGCCTCTCTAGAAAAAGATGAGGGTTTCATACGCGTGAACTGCTTAATTATGTAGCTCCACTCCCCTGAATTTTTGGCTATCTCTGTCATCATCTGCTAGGTGACACTGCATAACTCTGCATCAGAATCTCCACCCCCCGTACTAGAAGGCCCTGCATCAACACCTCCAGCATATGCACTACTACTACCTGAATTCATCCTATAAATGGTATAAACAGTCTTAGAACTCTTTCATCGTAACTCATTAACACACCCAACATACTAGAACCCACAAGATATTCTGCTACAAACATTTATCTTAACATTCTAAATCCCTATTTAAGATTCAATCATACCACTCAGGATAAAAAATCGGCGATAGTATCCATGGTTTTCCAGAGTCGTCAATTTAGGAAAAACACAAAAATAACTACGAAACTCGTGCCTCCAGGTCGCAAGATAGAACCTTAAATTCCAAACTCATCCTCTAAAAATCACTAACTCATATCTCAATCTACTCATCTCCAATTTTCCTCACAATCCATTCCTATACTCTAGTATTGTATTCCGCTAGTTACTAAAGTCTGCAAAACCTAGCAAACTAGGCTCTGATACCAAACTGTGACGTCTCGATTTTTTTCATACCATTTTTTTCCATTCAATAATAAATAAATTATCACACATTGGCCACGTCAATAACTTTAATACCATTTCCATGTAACCCAACACGAAGAGGGTACTGGGTAAACAATCATACATACAACCCTAACAGCGAAAGTCATAATGTTTACATACCATAGCAAATACACATACCAGAGTGTTATCCCAACCAGATCAATATACATATCTCAATACATCCCCAAAAATAAACAAAATACACTAAGGGAATTACACCTCCCTACTTCATACACTCACCCCGTATATCAGGGTACTAGCTCCTCACTATCTCAGAGCTCTATCACTCGGTCTATCTCTATTTCTTGAAATATTTAGATATTAGGGTGAGACACATCTCAGTAAGACGGAATAAATTATTTATAATGTGTGGCAGTATAAGTTTCATTATATCATAATATACTCTTTTAAATCATCATATCATCTGAGAAAATAAATTGATATATGCTCATAATCATGTAAATATAAAACACAAGTTTTCATAAGCTTTTAATTCCATTTTCAAAACCATTCACATGCAGCCCATGTTTACCAGCGAAGCTCTTGAGAAGAGGGAAGATTACACGCTCATACATGCAGCTTCCCTTTGCTCTGATATCGTTTGTAACCTTACCTGATTAACTTGGGTTTGGTTACAACTGATACTTATCAGGGCACTTATCTTACCTAGTAAGTCCTTAGGCGGAGAGTTTTGCTTTGCCTCAATTATTTATGTTTTTAACTCACACAAATTCATTTCTCAATTTCATCATTCTCTATTTCTCATTTTCCATTATTTCTTTCATTTCTTATTTCAGCCCATCTTTATCATTCTTTCACTTTCCATTTTCATTTCCATTTCACTATCCAACACATGAGTATCCTCGGTACCCAGTACCAATATCGCATCTGTAACTCATGGCTGCCCTAAGGATCTCTTTTCCACGTTATGCTTCCCCCCAAGGTCTGGGTTGTGCGGCCCAAAGGCTGGATCTAATTGCGGTTGGCCGACCCGGTTAGATCAAAATATCATATCATATATCCTACGTCTGTAATATGACTAGCCGGCCTATAGCCCCCTAATCCGGACTTAGGGGGCACAAGAACTCTACTTAACAGTTTAGTCGACTGCCATGCCACACGCTCCAAGAGTCCATGTGGTTGCACTATCACCACTAGCAACGATACCGTGCTCAATATCACAAGCGAGGGAAAAACCGAAGAGGAATTCGGGAAGAGTCACGGACTCACGGAACTAGGAAGGGAAGGGAACATCCGAAGAGGGCCAAGAGGCCAAGACTCGAGAGGGAACTCAGGGAAAAGGGATTCGAGATTGGGAAAGGAACAGGGAAGAGGGGCTCAGGCGAAGCCACAAAGAGGTAATTTGTGAAGAGGGAGAAGTGGAGAAGGACTAAAGGAGAACCCAGAGGCTATGACATAGAGGACATGAACAGTCGGAACAAAACCCTAGCCCTAGTTGGCCTCTGCCTTTCCCCAATTCTGCCTTTAACATAATATATATATATATATATATATGTGTTACTAATTTATTTTTAAATTTTAATTAATTATTAATTCAGGTAATTCGATTAACCGAATTTAAATTTATCATAATTGAACTGATAACCGAATACCCAAAATTTGGAAAATTCGTAACCAAACCGAACCACCATGTTCCTTAACCAAACCAAACCGATCGAAATTGGTTGGTTAATTCGGTTAATTCAGGTTTCCCTGAATTATGCTCACCCCTATCTCGAAGAGATGTTAAATTCAACCTCCTAAAGAGGTGAAATGTTTATTATAGTAACCTAGACAAATATGGGAATTAAATAATAAAGAAATGAGGAGGGGGGGGGTGGAGGAAATTTTAAAGGCAACGCAGCAGCACCTCGTTGATGAACGCAAAGCGTTCATCGACGAACAGTCTTCTTGGGCTGGTCAATGTGGATGCGCATCTCATCGACGAAAGTTTACTGAGAGGCTGTTTTCGGGCCTAAAACTCATTGATGAAGGTTAGGTGTTCGTCGACGAACTCTCTTCTTGGACTCGTCGAAGAGGTGATGTGGCTCGTCGACGAGGTGATGTGGCTCGTTGATGAGGCCATGTGGTAAGAGGTTTATAAATAGCATAAAACAATGGATCAGCGAGGAAATTTATTTTCTCTCAGTTCTCTCTCTCTCTCTCTCTCTCTCTCTCTCTCTCTCTCTCTCTCTCCTGCTCGGCCCTCCCTCCTTCTCTCTACGTTTCTGACTCCATTTCTCCCTGTTTCGATGATCAGAAGCTGCCACGTTGATCCTGAGGAGATTCTCTACAAGTCTGCTAGAGTAGATTGTTGGTTTGAGCAATTTGGGCACCATCTCAAAACCAGGGTAAATAGATTATTTTGGTATTTTCAGTATTAGCAGACTTATTTGAGTCCAGATTTTGTATTATATAAGAATCTACTGGAGTTTTTTGGAATAAAATTAGGGTATTATATTTTCAGGGTTAGGGTGTTTTTGAGACCCTACAGGCATGGGTTAAGGACCCCAGCAGATATTTTTACAAGAGCTTAGGTATATTATAATTTAAGAAAGTGTGAATAGGTAGGTTCAGGAAATATGAGTGAGATAAATTTCTAGGAAAATTTAGTGATTTACTGAGGAATTTGTATAAATGTATTCTTACAGGATTTTGAGATTGGTACGCTAAGGGTGTGAGGGTAGAGTTGGAGGCGAGCCTCCCAGTCAGTTAGGTAAGGGAAATATGCTATGTTAGGAATGTTAGAATATTTATTAATAAATTATATGTTTTCCATATTAGTATTCAGTTCAGAAATTATTTGTATATCAGAAAATACAGTAGCAGTATATGAGATATTTATTTATATAGTTGTGTGGCATGAGATAGTATTAGATCAATATATGAAATATACAATTTTCAGATTATTATGTTTTATGGTATCTGAGCAGAAATATGTTTATGAGACCTTATCAAAATAGTACAGAAACCATATAGTTTTTAGATTGGTATGATTTATATTATTATGCAGAGATATGTTTTATCAGATTTTACAAGAGTATGAATTACAGTGTTTATACAGATAGATATTTTATAGCATATGTAGACTACCATGATTTTCCAAAATACTAAAACCATAACACTATGTTATTACATTTTATGCAACTCAGATAATGCAGTATTTTCATATCAATTTCCGGTATTGTGTTTATTTGCCATAACACTATGGTATTACAGTTTACACAGTATAGATATTACAGTATATTCAGGATTAGCTTTTAGTATTATGATTATTTTGGAATCATGATGAAACAGTAAGATAATTATATATATAAGTACTATATAATATCAGACCCCGATGAATCAGTTCAGTAAATATTCAATTATCAGAGCATGATACCGTTGCTATTACAAGATCAAAGTGCAACCACACATCTTAAATAGTGTGTGGAAGATTTCCGTCAACCGTGCTTGGAGGGATTGTAGACTCCCCAGAAGACTGCGTTGAGGTGGCTGGTTTGACGAGGTAGTTACTAGTTTCGTGCCTTGGAGAGATTGCAGTTTGGTCGAGTTGAGGATTGGTAGAGTTACAATTGACTTACCTAGTAGGCCAACTAGAATTAAGTCCTGCCTACGGGCCGCACAACCCTATCATGAGGGGTTAAATCATGACGTATAGTTTTTCAGGGTAAACATCTCGATTATGTATATGTATACAAATTTATAGAGTATCAACAAATATAGTATGTTACTAGAAGTATGAAATGTAGAAAACTTAAATAACACAGTTATACCTTAAACTATGATAGATGCAAGTTATATTGTATATCGTTTTACTAGTTTATACAATTTCAGATATTGTCAGTATAGTATTTATAAAACTCAGTTGCCACACACTAGTAATAACATATTTCCTCTTATTGAGCGTTGTCTCATCCTAATATTTTAATATTTTTCAAGTGATCCAGTTAGGCGAGCGGATCAAGCTCGCACATAGAGAAGGCGAGTACACTACCCTATTTGCTGGGTAAGTGTATACAAGGGATAGTATTTTTGAGTATATGATACTGGGGTGATGTGTATATATGTGTGTATGGTTTGGATGAGTTACTAAAATTCTAGTATTGTTTATATGGATGGACAGTTTTATGTTTTTTCGTTGCATTGGTGTGTAATATAATCAGGTTTCCTCAATGCTCACTTGGGGCCTGAGATGTTATAGAAGATTATACATAAGTGACATAATGTTATGTTTTGCTGTTTATTTTATAAATAAATAAAAAAATGGTATAGATTTTTCGAGTTGTTACAGTTTGGTATTAAAGCCTAGGTTGCTAAGTTCTGCAAACTCAAGAGTATAGCGGAAAACAATACTAGAATATAGGAATGGAATTTTAAGGAGAGTGGAATAGGATATCAGTGAGTTGATGTTGGGGAAATTAGGATGAGAATTTAGGGTTCTGTTCTGCAGTCTAGAGGTAGAATTTCAGGGTGGTTTCTGTGATTTTCTTGGGGTGACGATTTTAGGAAAACCATAGTAAACTATCATCGATTTCTATTTCCATATGGTAGGACTAGACTTTAAATTAGTGATAGGAAGTGTGGGATATTTTAGATAGAATAGTATTATAAGGTTTGCATTCTCAGGATAATTTGATGTTATTGCAGGATGAATCCCGGAGGTAGTAGCACCCATGTTAGTGGCGATGATAGAGCAGGGCCTTTTGGTGCAAGAGGTGGGGACTTATATGCTGTTTTACGTAGCATAGCTTAGTAGGTCATGGTTGAGATTTCCTGGAGCTCCAGGGGGTAGGGAGGTCCATCTACAGTTCAGGGATGCACAATAGAGAAGTTCACAAAGATGAATCCTCCAACGTTTTTAGGAAGAGCTGATCATGTAGCTGCTGAGAACCGGATGCAGGAGACCGAGAAAATACTTACGGTGCTCCAGTGCATAGATGAGCAACGAGTTCTTTATGCCTCATATAAGTTGATAGGCAAGGCTGAGAGATGGTAGGTAGCTATGAAATTGTTGGAGAAACAGAGGCCTACGCCCGTGGATATGACCTGGAGCAAATTCAGGGAGATATTTTTCGATAAATATTTTCCCGCCATAGTCATAGAGGCTAAAGTATGGGAATTTCTGAGTCTGTCCCAGGGATTGATGACGGTCCAGCAGTACGCGGCGAGATTCATTGAGTTTTCGTACTTCTACCCTTATATTGTTCCAGATGAAGCTAAGAAGACTAGGATGTTCAAGAGGAATTTGAGGCAAGATATATACATACAGGTGGTAGTATTAAGGATAAATGATTTCTCTGAGCTGGTTGATAGAGCCATGGTAGCAGAGGAGAGTGCGCAAGTAGATGTAGGAGGATCGAGCAAGAGGAAGAGGCCCACTCCTCTGAATTTTTAAACTGGATCTAGTTGAGGTCCATGGAGAGGAGACAGTATTGGTGGGGATTAGAGGAAGACGACAGGACACAGTGGATATCAGGGAGGGCAAATTTATCCTACCTGCCCCAGGTGTGGATGGAGACATCCAGGCGAGTGTCGGTTGGGTGAAAATGTCTGTTACCGATGGGGAAGACCTAGTTATATGGCTCGATCATGTCAAGAACCATCGATCTATGCACCAGCTCCCAGACTGGGTTGGGGTGGACGATAGAAGGCGCCTCGCGGAGGGTAGTAGAGGAACACTGCACCGGGGAGAGTCTATGCATTGACGCCAGGAGATGCTGAGATTGCTAGAGACGTTGTCATAGGTATACTTACTATTTTTCCATATAAATTTGTTGTTTTGTTTGACACAGGTGCCACCCATTTTTTTTTTTATCGTCGGGGTATGTTAAAATGATTGGGATAGGAACACAATTGTTAGATGTTAAGTTGTTGGTATCCACGCTGACTATATCTATTGTGAGGTGTAGGAGGGTACTTAGAAATTTTCCAGTGGCCATTCAAGGGAAAGTGCTATCAGCTGATCTTGTGATTCTAGATATATAGGGATTTGATACAATATTGGGTATGGATTGACTAACAGCTAATTACGCCAGCATAGATTGCTATCAGAAAGAAGTGATTTTCAGACCCCCCCCCCGGTGAGCAAGAATATAGATTTGTGGGTTCATGTGTGCGTGACTCGCCACAACTTGTGTCAGCTATTCAGCTGAGGAGACTGATTCAGGGTGGATGTCAGGGATATGTAGCTTACATAAAAGAGTTGCCAAAGGAAGAACTGAAATAGGCTTACATTTTAGTAGTTAGAGAATTTCCAGATGTCTTCCCAGAAGAGTTACCCGACTTAACACCAGATTGAGATATTGAATTTACAGTGGATCTACTACCAGGATCAGCACTGGTGTCTAAAGCACCATACCGTATGGCTCCAAACGAATTGAAGGAATTGAAAAATCAGTTGCAAGAATTGTTGGATAAAGGGTTTATCAGACCTAGCTTGTCGCCTTGGGGAGCACCAGTTTTGTTCGTGAAAAAGTAAGATGGGAACATGAGGATGTGTATAGATAATAGGGAGATAAACAAATTAACAATCAAGAATAAATATCTTCTTCCTAGGTTTGATGACTTATTTGATCAGCTCTAGAGGACCCAGGTCTACTCTAAAATTGACCTTGGGTTAGGTTATCACCAGGTGAAAGTCAAGGCAGAGGGCGTATTAAAGACAGCGTTCCGAACCAGATACAGGAACTATGAGTTCTTGGTAATGCCACTCGGGTTAACTAATGCACCAGCAGTATTTATGGATCTTATGAATCAGGTGTTCCATCAATACCTGGACCAGTTCGTTGTGATTTTTATAAATGATATACTAGTCTACTCAATGAGCTTTGAGGAACATGAGCATCATTTGAGGTTGTTATTACAGGTATTAAGAGAAAAGAAGCTTTCCTTGGACATGTGATTTCTGGGGATGGTATATCAGTTGACCCGAGTAAGACTGAGGCAGTACCAGCGTTTCTTGGATGGCTTCTCCAGATTATTAGATCCACTAACACGACTAACGAGAAAGAACGTGAAATTTGATTGGACCAATGAATGTGAACAAAGCTTCTAGGATTTAAAGCGGCGGTTGGTCTCTGCACCGGTATTGTCTATTCCATCAGAGGATAAGGGATTTGTGATATACAGTGATGCATCTTTGAAAGGACTCGGATGTGTGTTAATGCAGCATGGAAGAGTCATGGCTTATGCATCTAGACAACTTAAAGAATATGAAAAGAATTTCCCTGTGCACGATGTAATAACCCAGGAAAAAAATTAATTAATTAAAATTATTAATCAATTAATTACTTAAGCATTATTAAATTAATGTATTAAATAAACAAATAAAAGGAAATAGTATGAAAAAAAAGTTAAGAGTAATTATTAATTAATTAATTAATTAAACATTATTAAAATAAATAAATAAATAAATAATTTTAAAAAAATTATTATGAATTAATTAATTAATTAAATATTATTAAATCTGATGTATTAAATAAATAATATGATATATATATATATATAATATTATTATGTTATATGTAAAGTAAGTAAAGGAAAAAAAAAAGGATGCTTCCTGCGAAAAAACAGAGAGAGAGCCTTTGTGCTCTCCGTCGCCTTTCCGTCTCCACCTATCTCTCTTCCCTTATTTATCGACGGATATTCAATCGATCGGGAAACGGAAGGTGCCGTTGGATTCCTAACTCCACCACCGACATTTCTATTGGAGCAGATTTGTCGTGGGAGCGACGTAGGCACTATTCCTAGGGTAAGGTAATTTTTTCCTAATTTCTCAATTTCTCGTTAAATCTACTGTTGAATCGACGATCAGGCACCACCATGGGGTCCTAGTCGTGATCGTCATCATTTTGACATAAGAAAAGTTCCAATTGGGGTTTTTTAAGCCCTACTTCAAAGCGAGAGTGGGATTTGAGAAATTTGGTAATTTGACTATATTTAAAGGTATATTTATTTATTTAGAATTTATGAGCCTAGAAAATATTAAAATAATATTTTATTCAGAATTAATTACATGGAACTAGAATTTTTAATTTCAGGGTCCAAGTAAACGCCATAGGCATCTTTTTTGGGGTCTCTGTTGGCGTAGTTCAAGAAATTAGGTAAGGGAAAAAATATATATTAAACAAGAATTTTTATGAATTTAATGAAAAAATAAATTGTGTTATATATACGTGTATATGTTTCGGTATGGATAAAATGCCAACTGTTTAAATTATATTTTTTCGAATTTAGTGTTGTTTATTAGATATGCATATGCGAAAATGAACTAATGAAAGTGAGAAATATTTTTAGGATAATTATGTAAGAAATGAAAGATATTTTCAGTATATAAACATTAAATGTTGGTTGGCTTATTTTACAGGCAATGTACGAATTTTATTGCTAAACTGTGTGGCATAAGATTATGTGCAAATATATGTTAAATGTATGAGATGTAAGTTAAGTAAGTAATGCATTGTGAATAAAACATGATATGAACTATGTTGTTTGTGTGTGTTAAAGCAACCATGTAAACAGTTGAAAAATGCTAGGTAAACAGCTGAAAAATGTTGGGTAAAACAGTTAAAAGATGCTGGGTAAATGTGTAACAGTTGAAAAATACTGGGTAAAATAATTGAAAGATGTTGGATAAATGTATGATAGTTGAAAAATGCTGGGTAAAACAGCTGAAAGATGTTGGGTAAAACAGCTAAAAGATGCTTGGTTTGAAATGAAAAAAAAAATGAAAATGGAAATGAAATGTGAAATGTGAACAATGTAAAATGGGAAAGAGCCACTTAAAGTGGAATGAAATGCAATGCTTAAGCTATGAACATGAACATATGTGCATGATTGAATAATAATGGAAATGAATAAAGTATTATGATATTAGAAGTACCTATGTACGTAGAACATGATGTGATTGGGCGGGGCATACTTTGCCTGAGGGCTCGCTGAGAAAAGCGCTAGTAGCTTCAGATGTGGCAGTAGCCGCATAACATACTAGGGTAGAGGGAACCTACTTGTATGAGCGGGTAGATTTCCCTATCCTTAGGGTCTTTGCCGGTAAGTTATTGTATGAACTGTGTGAGTACGAGATCAATTTATCACTTGAGGGCTTACTGAGTAATGTGAGTGCCCTGGTATACTTTAGTTGTGACCCTTGGGTTGCCTAGGTATTAGAGCAGAGGGGTACTACTTGTATGGGCGGGTAATCATCCCTATCCTCAGGTAATCTCGTAGGTTAAATTTTTTGCATGTGTTTGATTAAGATCAGAAAATGATTTCAGAAATTATGTTAAAGATCTGCAAATGTTAAATATTATGTTGACTATAAACTCATGTTGGCCACACACTGTTTTAATATATTGTTTCTTCCTTTATTGAGATGTGTCTCACCCGAATATGAATTTATCTTTTTCAAGATTTCCTCAAGATCGAGCTTAAAGAGCTTGAGGGTTTTTAGACTTTTTGAGAAGTATTAAAAGAAAATGGTATATTTCTATATTAATTTTGGAGAATGTAAATATTTATGTTTTATGTCTTTATGTTTTAAGGTTGTTTAGTAAGGAATGATTGAGAAAATACTTAAATGTTTTGGGAGTTGTGTAGATTTATGAAAATGTAGGTGATGGATGATTTATTATGGGTTATAGTTAGAATTAGTAAATTATGTTATATGGAGATTATGTTTATGTTTTTCGCTGCATATATATTGATTTATGGATTATCAGGGTTTTATTAGGTATAACGCACAGGACCCAGGTTTAAGGGTTTGGGGCGTTACACACAATCTAGAGTTAGCCGCAATAGTGTATGCACTAAAGATCTGGAGACACTATCTTTATGATGGGAAATGCGAGATTTTCACTGATCATAAAAGCTTAAAATATCTCTTCACTCAGAAAGATTTGAATATGTGGCAGAGAAGATGGTTGGAGCTTATCAAAGACTATAATTGTACTATTAGCTAGCACCCAGGGAAAGCAAATGTGGCGGCTGATGCACTAAGCAGAAAAACAGTAGGAGCAGCGGTGTCAACAATGGTGATTCAGCACCCTATCCAGATGTATTTGGAGAGGTTAGGCGTGGAGCTGGTAAAGGGTGATCACTGGACATTTATTGCCAAACTAGTGTTACAACCTACACTACAAGAAAGGATTAAAGCCGCCCAGAGAGCTGATCCAGAACTAGCAGAGTTGATAGATAAAGTGCAAGACGGGGCAGGATGAAGAGTTCAGTATATCAGATGACGGATCCCTACAGTTTCATACCAGATTATGTGTTCCTACAGATGCTCAGATCAGGAGAGTTATCTTGGAGGAGGCACGTAGATCCCTATACACCGTGTATCCAGGTAGTACAAAAATATATCGGGATCTACGAAAATCCTTCTGGTGGAGCGGCATGAAGAAGGAGATTGCTGAATTCGTAAAGCAGTGCTTGATATGCCAGCAGATAAAGGCTGAACACCAGAGACCCACAAGGCAGTTGCAGCCACTCTACATCCCTGAGTGGAAATGGGATTATGTCTCTATGAATTTTGTAACAGGACTACCGCTAGCGCGATAGCCAAAATGCTATTTGGGTGGCCTAGATCGATTAATGAAAACCGCTCATTTCATCCCTATCAAAGTCAACTATTCTATGGATATACTAGTAGAGTTATAGATTCAGGAGATGGTGCACTCATATGGTGTGCTAGTATCTATAGTCTTAGACTGAGACCCCCGATTTACTTTACGATTTTGGAGGAGCTTTCAGGAGGCTATGGGGTCACAGTAAGCATTCAGCACCACTTTTCATCCTCAAACAAATGGGCAGACAGAGAGGACAATACAAATACTTGAGAATATGCTATGTGCATGTGTGTTGGATTTCAGGGGTAGTTGGACCTAGTATTTGCCGCTGGTCGAGTTTGCATACAATAACAGCTATCAGACCAACATTGGGATGGCATCGTACGACGCTTTATATGGTAGAATGTGTCATTCTCCATTATATTGGGATGAAGTTGGAGAAAAGCGAGTATGGGTACCAGAGTTGGTGTAGTAGGCGTAAGATAAAGTCCGATTTATTAAAGACATAATTAGTGTAGCTCAGAGTCGGCAGAAAAATTACGCTGATACTCGCCGCTGGGAGTTGGAGTTCGACGTGGGAGATCAGACATTTTTTAAGGTAGCACCACTAAGAGGAGTTAAGAGATTTGGGAAGAAGGGTAAGCTGAGCCCTAGGTACATAGGCCCATTTGAGATACTTGAAAAAGTGGGGTCAGTTGCCTACAGGCTAGCTTTACCACCAGTTCTATCTAGAATACACATCGTATTTCATGTTTCCATGTTGAAGAAATACGTCCCAGACCCATCCCACGTGATCAGTTATGCAAAGATAGAGCTTAGAGATTCACTGGCATATGAGGAAGCACCAGTGCAAATCTTAGATAAGAAGGAAAAAGAATTGCGCACCAAGAAAATTCAGTTAGTAAAAGTCTTGTGGAGGAATCATGTCATAGAGGAAACTTCGTGGGAGCTTGAGGAGGAAATCAGATAGAAATACCCACACCTATTTAGTGGGATACGGTAACAGTTAGTATTGTTCAAATAATGACAGTTTTAATGATTAGTTGTGGATTGAATAAAGAACTAAGGATTGGTTTGTGTGATTGCTGAAATAACAAGAGGTTAAGAATTCATGAAAAGAATTAAAAGAAAATTTTAAAACCCAATTCACCCCCCCTTTTGGGACTACACCTTAGTTTACATGTTGTGATCATTTAAGAGGGGGAAGACTCTCCCACCATAGTATTAATTAGCTATGATTGATTTGATTGGATTGCCTTTTCAAGGTCGTAATCAATTACACTACAGTAGCTATGGTTTAGTTCTGTCATTATGGTAGAGGATCAAAGCAGTTCGGTTGGTATCCATCCAAGCATTTCCAAAAGAGCATAAATGAGTTTTAATCATTCATAGTGGACAAAAGAAATGGATAATTTATTGGTGGAAATGGAAGAAAAATTGTTGCTTCCACAATGATCAAGAATTATTTATGAAATGGATAGGAAGTTCCAATCGAAGTTCCAAAACGAATGGGAATATATAGCCATCAGTAAGTTCTTCAATACTTGGAATGTATTTTCAAACATGGCTGAGTTTAATCTTGAAAGTATGTGGAAGTTGAAAGGAGTCATGTCAATAATTCCAACGGAATGTGTTAGGTATTACTACAAGTTTGAAAATGCTAGATATTTTAGGAGAGTATTAAAGAATGGCCCATGGATAGTCAAAGGGGCATTCCTCGCCTTAACAAGAATGCCCTAAAAAATGGGACCGATGGATGTCAATTTCAACAGGGTTTCTATATGAGTCACTACTAAAGGTCTCTTGGTGGGGTATATTGACATTACTATGGCTAACATGATAGGAAAATAATGGGGAATGTCATTGATAAGGATTTGATTGCTAGTAATTTAGGGGCGGGGGGAGAAGTCTATAATGAGACCAAAGGTGAAAATGGACTTTGAGAAGGCCTTACTAACAAGATTTTATTTGAGGTTGGAGAAGGATTGTATGAGGTGGACCACATTTAAATACAAGAAGCTATACAAAATTTTCCATAACTGTGGATTGGTGGGGCATTTGGAGAGAGAATGTCCTACGAATCTAGAGGAGGCAAGAAAGTAACACGAGAGCATGCTGCACAAGTTGGTGAGGAATAATAATTCACAAGTATTTATGGACCCCATAGAAGATCTCTATGCTAGAAGGAACAAGGTGTATTCTCCTTCAAAAGAAATAAACATGAAATATGTAGAGGACGACAAAAGGAGCAAAAATAAGGGCCCAAAATTATTCAAAAAGAGAAATAAAAATACAGGAATTGAGACAACATTGAACAAACCAATAGGGGAAACCCTTTTATTCTTAAATTGAGTTCTTGGGGAATGACTTTAATTCAGACAAAGAAAACATGTCTCTTATGTTTGTCAACCATGGTTTTTTTTTGGGGGGGGGGGGGGTAAGTGAGGTTTGAAAAGCTTGCACATTGTAGGTGGAGCTTGAAACCTTGCTAGCACCAACTATAAAAGGGCACCTTGGTAGCACCCTTCAACACACAGTGAAGAAGATCCTCTTCCACAGCTAAAATGAGAGTCAGAAGAAAGGGAGGAAATCTTACAACCTTGATTGGATAGCTATCCCAAACAACAGTCTCTCTAGTGGGATCCTTCTTATTTATCATTGTATACATGAGTAATCTTGCTGAGATAAAGTGTATATTGAGCCTCCAGTGTGCTAGAGAAGGCCCATTGTTGTACCCATCATTTTGATAATAGTGGAAGTTAATCCGAACTTTGGTCTCATGGTTTTTACCTCCATATTGAAGGGTTTTCCACGTATATATGGTGTTCCTATGAATTGTCTACTCATCTCATCATTACCTCCTTTTTAATTAGCACACGTGGGGGGTAGAAGTATTGCCCTTCACCCCCAGCAACTGGTGTCAGAGATATGGCTTCGTAGTTTTCTAGTACTGTGCTACCTAAAATGGAGGAGAAATCTACTACGGTTAAACTGACCTCATCCAATTATAGGCTTTTGCTCATTATGGATTCCTTGATTTTGAAACATTAAAGTGCTTTTGTTAAAGGAATATTAATCTCAGATAATATTCTCCTAGCCCAAGAAATTATTCATTTTATTCATAAATGTAAAAAAGGAGGTACAAAAATGGGCAGCTATCAAAATTGATATATGTAAAGCTTATGTTTCTATTAAATGAAGATGTCTGTTGAGAATATTTAAGAAAATAAGCTTTCATGCTCGATGGGCTTAGTGTGTGGACCAATGTTTTTCCACAGTTCATTACTCAATTTTAATTAATAGGCAACTCTCGGAGGCTTTCTCTTCTTCAAGAGGCTTTCAACAAGGTGGTCCTTTTCTTTCTTTTTGTTTATCTTGGCAATGCAAGCTATCTTCGTATATCTTCACGATAAAATCCAACACAAAAATTTACAAGAGATAAGAATCAAAAGGGGTTGCCCTGAGATCTCCCACTTGTTTTTTGTTGATGGTTGTTTTCCTTTCTACAAGATGGTTTTGATAACTTTTTTGAAATCAAAAAGGCTTTTGGCTTATTTTACAATGCATTGGGATTGAAAATGAACCCTGCGAAGTCAACATGTTTTTTTAGTCTAAATACTCCTTGCAAAATGGGACATATTATGGCTAAAAGGATTTATTCATAAGATTTGTGACATGGAGAATTACTTAGGCACTTTTTGTCTTGTTTGTGAGGAGGAAAGTTGAAGAATTCAGTAGGATTATTGATAAGCTAGGATATGATGTAGGTTGGGCTCTTAGTGCTCTAAATTTCTTTCTTAGGTAGGTAGACCTATTTTGATAAAGGCGGTGAGGAATAGTCTCCCAAATTTACAAAATGAGCATTTGGAGGATACCTAAAGCCATTTCTTTTAAATACAACAATATTCTTGGGGACTTTTGGTAGGGCAAAAAGCCAAACCTCACACCTACACCTTATTTGTCTAAATGGGATGAACTTTGCTTGCCATCTTCTTGTCGAAATTTTTGGCTTTTAAGAACCTTTTATTGTTTAATAGAGCTTGATTAAACTCCAACTTCCTTGTGGGGAAGAACTTGCAAGACACTTTACTTCCTAAAAACTTCAATTTGAAGAGCATGGGCTTTTTGGGCAAGAAATATTTTCAAAGAAATTTGTATTATGGAAAAATTTGGCTTATTCTCTTTAGGGGATGGTTGTTTCTCCCCATGGAAGTCCCTTGGATTCCTTCTCCTTCCTTTTTACATAGACCAATTAGCTGGGATCACTTGCTTGCTTTTGATTTGTGGGATAGACAGAATGCTCAATGGAATAGTGAACTTTTGATGCAACTTCTCCTACAGGAGGTCGTCAAGGCAATTAAAAAGCTTCATGGCCTCAGTTTTCAAATGCAATTAAAGGCATCTAGACCCCTTTTAAGTCAGAAGCATTCTCAATCAGATGAGCTTATCTTGCATTTCTAAGGACTCGATTAAGGGTAGAAATCAAGTGTGAATTGTATGGGAATTATGCATTTAAGGTGGAATGGATCTCTTTGATTTGGAAAATGAAGATTGCACCAAAATTAAAAAAGATTTTATTCAAGTTCATTGCCAATATTTTACCAACAAGGGTTTGCCTTGGGGAGAGGCACGTCCTGAATCTTGAAGCTAATGTCTCTTGTCGTTCGTGTGGTCACGAGGAGGAACTGTCTGATCATATTTTCTTACCTTGCGATTTTTCTCAATGCCCATGGTTTGCTTCACTCATTCAATCAAGGCTTTCATCTTTTACTAATCAGTGGGAACATTTTGGTGCTATTGAACAGAATGTAAGGAAAAATCTTTTTAAACTCCATCAGCTTACAAAACTATTACCATCCATTGCTTTTTTCAGTTTCCAATCAAATTAAGACAAAACATTTCAAATCCACCTCACATTGCTCTGGAAACTATATATACCAGTGAGGATAACAGTCCAAATCAAAATTAACTACTACAAAACTTGAATCATCTATGTTGAAATTAAGAAACCAATGTGTAAGTGAAAGGCTTTTCTGTTAAACTGAATCACACAATGCAACAACCAACAATAAAATATACAAAAAACACAATCACACAGATTATATGAAAGTAATAAAAAAATGACACGGAGAATTTCGTGGTTCGACTATGCCTACATCCACGGGAGCAAACGACTGTGAATTTTCACTATCTTGTGTCCAAAGACATTAAGTTACAACATACAACATTGTATATATAACTCTCCCGGAGGTTTTCCCCCCGAAACCCAACCTATTCAACTTCCCAATTCAAAATCCCAAAACAAGCGCCGTGTAATTGAGCAAAATCGTCAACGGTTTAATGCCGAGACCAAACCGTCGATAAAGCCATCGATTGTTTTCTTCCAAACCTGAAAACATCGAGTAGAACTTTCGATAGCTTCAAATAAACCGTCGACAGTTTATTCTTGAGAGCAAACCGTCGATGCAACTCTCTACAACCGTCAACTGTTTTTTGCGTACTAGCTTCTCTATTTTCCACCATGTTTTCTTTATACATGTGTTCCACTCAATATATGAGTCACATAATACAATAATCTCCACCTTAGCAAATATACACCCCTTAGGAGAAAAAATCGAAAACATAACCAACAGTTCCACCTGGGACAATAGGTTGGGACTGCCTCCCTCTAGTAACTAGAGATATTAAGCAAGTCCAAGCAATGCTTGAACTTATCTGTGATAACATGGTTTTTCAAAACATCTGCTGCATTCTCAGAAGTGTGAATTTTCTCAAACAAGAGTTCACCAGAAGAGACCAACTCCCGAATCCTGTGAAACCTCACATCTATGTGTTTGGTTCTCGCATGATACACTTCGTTCTTCACCAAATAAATGACACTCTGACTATCACAGCGCAGTTGAACTCCACCTTACTGGATAGCTAGCTTCTTGATTAATCCTATAAGCCACAATGCTTCCTTGGCAGCTTTGACTACTATCATATATTCCGACTTAGTTGTTGATAATGCAACTAGAGACTGTACCATGGAACTCCAGCAAATAGGACCTCCCACAAGAGTGAACACATATCCTATTATAGACCTCATGTCATCCAAGTCCCTTACATGGTCTGCATCCACATATCCTGCAACAAATGGGTCACTCTGTTGCCTACCGAACATCATGCCATAGTGTGAAGTACCTCATAAGTATCTGAAAATCCACTTGACTACATCACAATGTTGTCTACTTAGATGAAACTTACTCACCACACTAACAACTTGTGCTAGGTCCGGTCTTGTACATACCATAGCATACATTAAACACCCCAATGCACTAGCATAGGGGACCTTTGACATGTCACGAATATCATCATCCGTCTTTGGGCATTGGGTGGTAGACAATTTAAAATGATTCGCTAACAGTGTATTTATCAGTTTTGTATTAACCATGCTAAACCTCTCAACACCTTCTCCACATAGCTACCCTAAGATAACCACAATCTCCCTATAGCTCTGTCTTTGCGAATCTCCATCCCAAGAATCTTCTTGCTCGCATCCAAATCCTTCATGTCAAACTCTTTACTCAACAAAATCTTCAGCTGATTTACCTTAATCATATCCTTTGCAGCAATTAGCATGTCATCAACATAAAGCAATAGAAAAATGAGTGAACCATCCTTCAAACTCTTCACATAAACGTAACAATCATACTCACACCTTCTGTAACCAATTTGAATCATGTAGGAGTCAAAATGTTTGTACCACTGCATCGGAGACTGCTTCAGCCCGTAAAGTTACTTCCTTAGTTTACAAACCAAATACTTTTGTCTAGGTTGACTAAACCCTTCTAGCTATACCATATAAATCAGCTTCTCCAAATCCTCATAGAGAAATGTTATTTTTTTGTCCATTTGCTCCAAATGCACATCGCAATGCGCCACCCATCCCAACACTACCCTTATGAAAGTGTGTTTGACCCTTATGAAAGTGTGTTTGACCACAGGGGAGAAGATCTCATCATAATCAACTCCTTTCCTTTGTAAGTAATCCTTTGCTACTAATCGATCCTTGAATTTCTCTCCTTTTTTTTTTTTTTTTTCTAATACTGCTTCTTTCTTTCTATACACCCACTTGTATCCTATTGCCCTCTTCCCTTCTGGAAGTTCCACCAACTCTCACATCTGGTTCTTATGCAATGACCCCATCTCCTCCACCATAGCACCCATCCATCTACTTTTCTTTTAGTTGTGCATCGCCTCTTGAGAAGTAGTCAGATCCTTACTACTAATAATAAGTGCATCAGACACTAGATCATCAAATTCATACCTGGGTGGTGGCCTGATAGTGTATCTGGGTTTGTGTATAGCTATACCGTGATCTTATTGGTCTCCCAAACTAGAGCTCCCTACATTCTGAACAATATCATCTCTGCCCTGAGTCTTTAACTCCACCTGCACCACATGCTTATTTCTGCTACAGTTTTTTGGCACATATTTCTTTTCATTATCCTCTTGAGTATGTCGCAAAATGGATTTTTCATCAAAAATCATGTCTTTATTGATTACCACCTTGTTTGCCATTGGATCCCACAACTTGAACCCTTTCACACCTTTCTTATACCCCAGAAAAATACACCGTCTAGACTTCGCATCAAACTTCAATCTCTCCTCACTAGAAATGTGCACATAGGTTGTACAACCAAATACTTTCAAACCATAGTAGTCTACCGCATTACCTGTCCACACCTTCTCTACAACTTTCCCATCTAGTGATGCCCTTAGTGATCAGTTAACTAAGAAACATGTCATACTCACCGCCTCGACCCAAAAGTTCTTTACAAGTCCTGCATTCAATCTAAGACACCAAGCTCTTTTAGCTAGAGTTTGATTCATCCTTTTTGCCACACCATTCTATTGTGGTGTCTTGTATACTGTGGAATGTCTCCTTATGTCATGCTACTCACACAACTCCCTAAACCTCAAATCAGTGTACTCAGTTCCATTGTTTGACTTGAGGCATTTAATCCTCCTCCTGGTCTGATTTTCCATCTCAGCTTTCCACAATTTAAACCTAGTAAATGTCTTTGACTTGTGTTGCATAAAGTACACCCAAACCTTTCATAAGTAATCATCGATAAAACTCATGAAGTACATGTCTACCTCGTGATGCTACCCTCATTGTCCCCTAAACATCTAAATAAATGTAGTCAAGAATCCCCTCCGTCTTGTGTGTAGTTGTTTTGATTTGCACCCTATTTTGTTTCCCAAGAACACAATACTTGCAGAAATTCAGCCTGCATGTTTTGACACCCATCAAAAGATTTCTCTTATAAAGTTCCATCATTCCACACTCACTTATATGCCCTAACTGCATATGCCACAAAACAGTATTATCTAACTCAAAATCCGCAGTTGTAGCTCCTACAACTGTAGTACCCAACAGTGCATAGATATTTCTTGCTAATTTATGTCACTTCATTACCGTTAAAACGCCTTTACACACCTTCATTACCCCACTTTTAGACTTGTAACTAAAACCATTACAATCTAAAGTGCCTAATGAAATCAAATTCTTTTGTAGATCTAGTATATGCTTAACATAACATAATGTTCTCACAACACCATCAAACATTTTAATTCTGATGTTTCATATTCCAACAATTTTGCACAAAGCATCATTTTTCATCAGAACAGAACCATAATTAACTGACCTACAGGTGCTGACCAATCTTTCTTTGGTGTCATGTGATAAGAGCATGCCGAATCTAGGATCCAATAATCTGTGAGGCCATTTGAACCCGATGAAACAGAAAGCATATCACCATTATTACTTTCTGAGTCTACTTCTTCCACTACATTCGCTAATTTTGAAGAACCCTCTTGATCTTCTGCATTCCCCTTCGTCCTTTCCAAACACTCCGATTTTATATGCCCCTTTTTCCCACATCTAAAACACCGTATGTCCTTCCAGGATTGCGACTAAGATTTATTATTATTCGATCCGCTCCGGAACTTACTTCTCCCACGTTCCGGGTTACCCTTCACCACAAGCCATTCACCTTGTGAAATCTCATCGCTGGCTTTCTCTCTTTGATGAAAACCTAGCAAAGTGCTCATAACCTCTTCCAAATTCAGTATTTCTTTTCCCCATGTCAGAGTTGTAACCAGATTTTCATACGTATAAGACGCAGGTAGGGAATTCAATAGTATTAATGCCTTGTCTTCATCCTCAAACTTCACATCAACTCGCATCAAATCACTTATAATCTGATTGAATACATTGATGTGTTAGCTCAAATCCAAACCCTCTGCCATCTTATGTCAATACAATTTCTACTTAACATACAATTTGCTCGTTAAAGACTAGGACATATACCGGCTTTCCAGTTTCTATCAAACAATCGCCGAAGATTCTTCATCCATGACATGATACAACACATCATCAGTCAGACAAAGTCTGATAGTCGATATAGTCTTCGCTTCCAACTCCTTCCAACTTGTTTCGTCCATGCCTTCCGATTGACTTCCATATAAGGCCTTCACCATACCTTGCTGCACTAACAGATCCTTAACCCTCCTCTATCATAGTCCGAAATTTCCTAATCCATTGAACTTTGCAGAAGAAATCTCAAAAGTCATTGTAACCAATTGCTCTAATACCAATTTGTTGTGCAAATGAATGCACAACAAAAAACCGAATCACACAATGCAGCAACCAATAATGAAATATATAAAAAATACAATCACGCAGATTATATGAAAGCAATAAAACAATGATACGAAAAATTACGTGGTTCGACAATGCTTACATCCACGGGAACAAACGACTGTGAATTTTCACTATCTTATGTCCAAAGACATTGAGTTACAATATACAACTTTGTATATATTTAATCCTCTCGGAGGTTTTTCCCCTGAAACCTAACTTATTCAACTTCCCAATTCAAAATTCAAAAACCAGCACCATGTAATTGAGCAAAACTATCAACGATTTCAAACAAATCGCCGACAATTTAATGCTGAGACCAAACTGTCGATAAAGTCGTCAACTGTTTTCTTCTAAACCTAAAACCATCAAACAAAACTACTAACAGTTTCAGACAAAGTTTATTCCTAAGAGCAAACCGTCGATGCAACTCTCTAAAACATTCGACTGTTTCTTGCACACTAGTTTCTCTATTTTCCATCATTTTTTTCTTTATACATGTGTTCTACTCAATATACGAGCTGCATATTACAACATTTTTACTAAATTAACGCCAACTAATCCTAGCAAATAAAATATTTCTAAATTGGAAAGACACATAAGGTTTCTCATACTTGATTTTAATTGTTTATTGACCTTACATAAAGTCTCAAGTAAAAAGTATCCAATTTCGGAGAGAGACATAAATTGGATTAGACAAAAGATTCTACATGACAATTATTGATAGAGGATGAGTGTTAAAAATCATTTCAGTTTAATAAATTTTCCGACTCTTTAAGTCTTCAATTCTAGAGGAGAGAAGTGATGGTTGGGCCTTTCATGTTTGGGAAAGGAAGAGAAAAAACGACTAGATATGAAACAATTTGTATAAAAAATAATTCTATTGAGCAGGAAGTGTCAAAACTTGTTTACCTTTTTACATACAATATCGCTGTGGAATAAGTTACTAAAATATCTGCTTAACAAGAGCAAGAAGAACAATGTTCATTGGAAGGCCCATTGAACTTGACAATCCATCCCTGTTTTCTTAACCCCTCCTTGCCTAGGCCAAGATTTGAAAATTAGACCTTCAACATGGGTTAGCATTTATAACACTTAGGGTGTCCCTGCTCGATCATGTACACAATTGATGCCATTTTCAAATGAACGATGTCTGTTGCAAGGCGTAACTAATGGACTGCAAACTGCACGGTTACTTTTGATGGATCATTTACCCAGTAATTCCCACACTAGTCATAGAATGCCTGCCAATAACCAACAAATAAAACAAAGCATTAACAACTAAATGGTTGTACTGATAAAACAAAACACTAAATCTGTTCATGGAACATTGCTGGGTGATGGTTTGTTTCATTTTTGGTGGATTGGGGAGTTGAGGGTTTTATTTGTGGATGATGGCATAGTTTTACTGCCTTCCAGTAACCAATAATGTCAAATTACAGCCTAGAAAGTAAAAGGATGAACAATAAGAACTTTTGGAACGAATTTGTGTTTGATCTTTTCGTTTTATCAGCTATAAGGGTCTAGCAGAGTATCACAAGTACCTGCATCAATCGATGTTTCTATGTTTCCTCTGAAAAACAGCCAACATGATAAGCCTGAACAACATCCAAATTATGTTCCTTTAATGAAGGATTTGGTTGTCCAGATGAAAGCTTATGGGCAGAAAAACGCTGGTAAGGTCTATGAACAGGAGGCAACAGCAAAGCCAATCTTCTATCCATTGACAATAGCCGTCCACACTTACTGCACAACACCAGCATTAAATTCATTTATCCAACAGGAACTAGAGAAATTCATGAAGTTGAAAAGAGAAAATTGCACCTGCAAACTTTTGTAAAAAGATTTTGGTAGCTGCAGATCCAGTGCTGCATAACAAATGGATATATAAGAAAACTAAAATAACCATGAATTTAAAATTATTCAGAATTTGAAAATGGATAATTTAATTAGGCCGGAAACCCTTTTAAGTAGGATAGAGATGGTACCAATAGAGAATATAGAGGTGTTTCAGTTCTAATCCCAAGAAAATGCTGCAAGGCCATAGCAGCATTCTCCTGCAATAAAAATCCCAGTAAAGTCCAGCTTTGTGACATATTATGAACATATTGCGCATATGAACTAGAACTAAAGTAAGAAACAAAAAGCCATTACCGTAATGTGTCTAAATACATGGAAAACAGAAAAACCTCGAGCATGTACGTAGCTGCCTCCCTGTAAGTGAAAATTCCAAGTGCATTAGCAGAGCATACTACAGTTTTTGACAGCATTAGAGAATATAAAGCATAAATTACAATAGGAATAAGAACTCATTCTTAAATTATATTTTTCATGGAAATTTTGGGGGACTTGATTTATTACAGTTCGGAAAAAGAAAGGTGACGGAAAAAATAGTATTCAAAGAACAAAACTTTAACATAATTTTACAAACATTAATAAGGAAAATTTCTCGAACATAATTTTGAGAAACAATAATAAGGAAAATTTATGCACTCTTTGGCATTGGGCATTGAGCCAAAGAGGTCAGTCAATTCAGCAGAATTCCATGCAAGGTTGAAGAGAACTCGTATCAGCACAATCTTTTGTATTTTAGCTAGGCCAAAGTTTGTTGTAAAAATAGAAATAAAAATATTTTGGGCTAATCCCACCCACCGTTTACTGGATTGTGTGGAAATTGGACCGGAGGGAAAGAAATAGGAGAGTACTTCAGGCAATTGAATTGTCTATTATAAAGATCATAAATATGCGGTTAAATTGCTTTCTTTTTTGGTTTAGTGGAGATACTGCTATAGGTGATCAGGTAGTGGTTGATTTTATTGATTTTCTGTCTTGTAAATGATCTGTTGTACTTGGGTTTGCATCCCCATGGTGCCTTTTAAAGATTATTTTCCCTTGCTCGTTGGGAGAAAAAAAAAATTTGAAGCATGGGGCCTCAAAACAAGTGGGAACAGAATCCTCAAATGCTAACAGTTCTGAAAGAAAAATATTGTCTAGGGAACAGATTTACCTCATCTGGAGAAAAGAAAGCCACTGCATCAGGATCAGCAGATCCAGCAGGATGCAATGATACTATTGCCCTAAAAACAGAAGGAACCAACAATTCAACTACAGCAACCTTTTCTGCATCTACAGCATCCAGAGATCCTGGTCTTAATTTATTTGAACTGTGGTAATTATGTGCTTTGGATGATTCTACAAAGCTCTCATTTGCAGAAGAGGGCAGTGAAGAAGCTTTCTTTAACCAGTCTAGACGTTGGTAAGTAGAAATTTTCACATTTGGCACTTCTTTTTCCAGACGCATCAGAACATCAGATAGTGTTTTGCAATCAATATGCTCTTCTTGATGAGTCCCCAATAATGCTTGAGAACTACAATGTTTCTTCGAAACAGGTTCAGTACTGGAAATCTGGCTATTTACTCCACCATCAAGGTGAGGGAAAAATTGCCTTTTCTGGTCGGTAAAGGCCTTGAGGGCTAACCTGGAAACATTCAGAAAAATATGTAACTTGCCTTGGATCTGTATCTGTAGTACCATATCCGGAAAAAAAAAAAATAAAAGACAGCAAGAGGGAAATTGAAACAAAAGCAACAGTCCTATAAAGAAGAAAATGGCCTTAGTACTTTAAATAACAGAGAAGGACCCAACATAACTACAGCACAACTTCAGCAGCAGTTTTGCTTGTATTTAGATCTGAAATTCAGACTGAGAAGTCTACAAGAACATCAAGAACTAAAAGCAAATTTCTGGAGCTGTTTGTTAGAAACTCTAATATAATTGATATATAAGCAACAAAAGACTAGAGTGCAAAACAGTATCAGTGCATCAGTATATCCAAGATCTTCAAACACACCTTGTCCTGTCAACTGCAGATGCACCAGCCTGACCAGCAAGTTGACGTTTCCAAGCATACGCAACAACAGCACCATCTGGACAAACCAAAGGCATGTGCAAGCCCCAGGAGTTACTTCGTGATCGAAGAGATTCATTCAGAACACCCGAGTCTTCCAGCTGCTTACCTAACGAAAGTGAAAAGATCTCAAATTTATGGATGTTAACCCATACAAATTGAAGTATCAAGCTGTGAGCTTTTTTTTTTTTTTTTTTGGGAAGTTGGGGGGGGGGGGGGGGGGGGGAGAGATTACAAGCATCTAATGATTCAGATTTCAGTCTAGTTTCTACCAGACAATACATCCTCCAAAATTTAATTTCAATACCAAAATATGAAAGGGGATGACCAAAGTTCAAAGTACCAATGATGTTGAATATGTATATTGCCTGTACATATGGTAAATATTCTATTTAATGCATTTTCATCAACATTGTCAAAAAGATAAGGGCATCTGCGCAGCACACAAACTGGGCAAATCCTTACTTTAACTATAGTTTCAGATCAGTAATGCAATGTGTATGGTTGTAATTTAGTAAAATGTAGACATGTCTGCAGTTCTCTCACTACCTCCACTGACATATTCTCTAAAATTCCACTCATTCTCAGAGCATGTTTATTATCCTGATCTACACCAGTCGCTGTTGCAGTCGCTGGTCTTCACTAAAGTAGACAAAACCATCTCAGTAGAGTTTTCATCATATTGCTCCCAACTGATGCTATCAATGCCACATCACCAAAGCATTTCTAACTCCATTCATTTTTGTGTATTGATTATGCTATCTCAATGTTCTTGTTTCAGTTTTCACCTATCTTATTTGACAAACATATTTTTCAACCATGGTCTTAATTCTTGAATTTTCATGGTGTTTAAAATTCCACTTTCCACCATCACCGAACTCGAAATGCCAGTCAGTTTTCACAGTAGAACTTCCATTGAAATATCCACAAATTATCCAAAGTTTATCAAAATCTCTAAGTTTCAACAAAATCTTGACTGAAGAACAAAATTTCTTCTTAATTGAATTGAAAACCCTAAAAATTGAAATTTATGTCTTACCAAATGTTTTATAAAATTGAAAATATACATTGTTATGAGGATAGCTTTAGTTTTAACTTTAAATTCAAATTTATTTCTGAATTTTATTTATGCTGAAGATGTTTAATATGGTTATCATTCAGTTCTTGCAGCTTTTTCTTGGATAAGTAAAATTCATTCATTACAAAAAGAACGAAAGATACAAGCTGTGGAGGACAAAACAGTAATTGCAGCCTATATTGTCGTTGGTGCATTTCATTTACAATCTTTTAGTTCTAAATCCAGCACTATTATGTGTTTTTTCTAAAATTTTATCCTAAAAAAAAATTCATGATTTACTATCAACTTTCATATTTTTTAAAAAACAAAAATCAACATAAAATTTCTGTGTTTTTAAACTCATTAAATTTTGGTTGCAACTGGAATGTAAAATTTTTTAACTACTGAAAACCAATGACTACCTAATTGCAAAAAAATAATAAAATGAAAAAGCCCAATCCCTTCCTCCATGTCAAAACTGCAGTCTAAACAATGATAGCATGTCAATCTAGACCCTTCATGTTCATCTATATTAACTTAACTATATTCCAATTTTACTAGTAATTTGACCACATTCCCAATCTTAAATTTGCTCATCTTAACAGCAGACCTTAAAATAATCTCCCCAAATTCAAAGTCAGTTTTCCCTGTGTTTTTTTTTTTTTTTAACACAGAGAAACCATTCCATTAAACATTAGTACAATAAATAGAGGATAGTGATATAAATGGATTTTGGTTGGTGGATATCCTGCTCCAATTCATCCCTATAGGGGTAGATTTGGTAGTTTCTAAATGGATCCTAGACAATAGTTGGATTGAATTTTATCACCCGAGGCGGATTCTGAGAACAAGGGGGGCATGTATTTTCCCGCAATCCGCCCCGGCCCAAATACTGCTCCACTTAACTGAAACCTGCCTGGAATATAAATAAATAAACAAATATATACACACACACACACGCATACATACATACATACATACATACATAAATATATATATATATATATGTGTGTGTGTGTGTGTGTGTGTGTGTGTGTGTCTATATATATATATGTATGTGTCGATATATTTGTGTCTATAAACATAATATCTTCATTCAATTTTTCATAGGTTCTAAACGTATTATTTTTATTTTATTTTATCCTACTAAAAAGGTTATGTTATAATTATATTAAAATTATACTAAGCTATATTATTTTAACAATATAAAGGCCCACGAATTGTTTTTTCCCCAAAATTTTGTATGTTTTTTATAGTTGGTGGGGCGGATTTTGGTCCCTGAAGGGAGGTGAATCCCCTAATGAGGCAGGGATGGGGATATAAATAATGCCACAAGACGGATTCCAGGCAATAGGCAGGACGGATAATTCTTGGTGGGGCAGATTCGAGTTCTGCTGCTCCCACTGCAATCAGCCCCATTTACATCCTTAATGGAGGATAAGGCATCCTTTACAAAATCAAAATTAATTACAAGAGCAAACTTGTTGAAGATAACATAGCTCATTCCACCGAGGCTACCCAAATATAGCTGCATTGACCCTCATGATTGTAGATATTTCATTCATTCTAGGATATTAGTCTCCATTATATATACGGTATCATTTCATTGTAATTATTCTTTGTAATTATAAATATAGTATTCATACCCACGTTAATGTGTGGTGGTTTCTCAAAATATTCACATGGTATCAAAGAGAAATTGATCCTTCTTCGGCACAAGAAAAATTTCCCCGCTGTGCTTTGTTCACACCAAACCCAACGGACACTACCCTTGCATCTTCGTCGCCCCCAGTTCTCATCATCAACTTCCAATGTTTGACTCTGCACGTTCGTTCCCGACGGCCGCCATGCTTGCCGACGGTCACCACCTGCCGTCACCGACCCTGTTCTTCTGGATCTCCGTCTTCGCCAGTTCCTTGATTGTTGCCGCTGCCTTTGTGCCATGATTCGTCGCCGGCACACGTCCCCTTCGCAATCCGGGAGCAGATCTTCTTTGTAGAGGGACCCGAGAGCAGCAACATTCTCCGGCGCTCGTCTGTGTCTCCATTCTATTAGTCTGTCTTCTTTGACATTCGCAGTTCTTGTCTCAGTTCTCCGACGCCCTCATCTCAGTTCAACTCTCCAGCTTCTCTTGTCTTCTCTGACCATCGCCCGTCTCTCAGCTACCGTATCAATATCCCTCAGATCTACACCAGCTTTACATTTCTCAAATTTGCTTATATTTTACTTGTACAAATGCTAAGGTCACTCGTGGGTGCACCAATTTTCACATAGTATTGAAGCACCTCCCCGGTTGAGATCAAGACCCAAAAAAAACAAAAAAACAAATAAAAAAAATCAAAATAATAATAATAAAAAAATCGAATCTTTTTTATTTGTCTCCATGGCTGCCAATACTGCAAGCACCGACAATTTTGATGATCCAAGTCATGTTTTTTATCTTAGTAATTCTGACAATCCTGACATCGTCCTGGTTTCCAATCTCTTGACTAAAACCAATTACAATACATGGAGCCAATCCATGGTCATTGCACTCAGCACCAAGAACAAAGTCGGCTTCATTGATGGTACCATATCCAAGCCCTCCAAGACATCTTCTACTGAGTATCGACAATGGAATCGTTGCAATAACATGGTAAAAGCATGGCTTGTCAACTCCCTTTCAAAAGAAATTTCTACTAGTGTTCTCTTTTGTGATCTTGCTCAAGATATCTGGATAAATTTGAAGGAGCGTTTTTCTCAAGTTAATGGTCCTAGGATGTATCATCTTGAACAAGAAATCCATAATCTTGTTCAAGGAAAATACGTCTGTGACCACCTATTTTACAAGGCTGAAATTGCTATGGGATGAGCTGTCGCCTCTTCAGTCTAATCTCTTTAAGGGGGATGTTGCTCCATACCAAAAGTACCAACGCACCATGAAGTTTCTTATGGGACTTAATGACTCCTATGGTGCGATTCACAGTCAGATTCTCTTGATGGATCCTTTGCTCATGATCAACCGCATCTACAATTTAATTCTTCAAGAAGATTGTCAACAAAACATCCAAACTACTTCACTTGTTGATGGGGTTGCATTAGCTGCAAAAGGTATTCTCCCCACACCAAAAGATGGTAAGTCGTTCCGCAAGCCTAGACAAAAGTGTACTCACTGTCACAAAGAAGGTCACACTGTGGATCACTGCTATTTCATCCATGGGTTCCCATCTGGATCTTCTAAAACTAGCTCGGGTTCCAAGCCATGTGCACACCAAGTCTTTTCCATTGACAAGACTAGAACCCAGGACCTCCTGGTAACTAGCTCTGATACCATGTTATTGCAACGGTTCCATTGTCGATACTCAGCAAAAGATGTCTTGGAGAGCTTGGATATGGTACCATCAATGAAGCCGACTTTGTCCTTAGTGCTGAATGCAATGACCATGGATTGGCTCCATGTATTGTAATTGGCTTTAGTCAAGAGATTGGAAACCAGGACGATGTCAGGATTGTCGGAATTACTAAGATAAAAAACACGACTTAGATCATCAAAATTGTCGGTGCTTGCAGTATTGGCAGCCATGAAGACAAATAGAAAAGATTTGATTTTTTTTTATTATTATTTTGATTTTTTTTATTTGTTTTATTATTTGATTTTTTTTTTTTTTTTTGTCTTGATCTCAATCGTGGAGGTGGTTCAGTACTATGTGAAAATTGGTGCACCCACACGTGACCATAGCATTTGTACAAGTAAAATATAAGCAGATTTGAGAAATGTAAAACTGGTGTAGATTTGAGGGATATTGATACGATAGCTGAGAGACGGGTGATGGCCGGAGAAGACGAGAGACGCCAGAGAGCTGAACTGAGATGAGGACATTGGAGAACTGAGACAAGAACCGCGAACGCCAGAGAAGACGAACTAATAGAATGGAGACACAGACGAGTGTCGGAGAATGCTGCTGCTCTCGGGTCCCTCTGCAGAGAAGATCTGCTCTCGGATTACGAGGGGGACGTGTGCCGGCGACGAATCGTGGCACGAAGGCAGCGGCGACGATCAAGGAACCGGAGAAGACGGAGATCCATAAGAACAGGGTCGGTGACGGCGGGTGGTGATCGTCGGCAAGCAGGTCGGCGATGGTGACCATCAGGAACAAACATGCAAAGTCGAACGTTGGAAGTTGATGATGAGAACTGGGGGCAACAGAGATGCAAGGGTGGTGTCCATCGGGTTTGGTGTGAATAGAGCGCAGCAGGGAAATTTTTCTTGACATAAAGAAGGATCAATTTCGCTCTGATACCATGTGAATATTTTGAGAAACCACCACACATTAACTTCCAACCCCTTTGAAGATAAAGCATTGACAAACCCCCAAACCCCAAAGGAATGAGCCCAAAATGCAAAAAAGTTAACTTTCTCCCAAAGCAAAATTGAAAAAGTCTTACAATCTTTGAAAATTCTCGCATACTGCTTGTGCCATAGAATCCATAAGCATACATTTCCACAAGTCCATAAAGTCCTCCCTCTTTTTCCTCTTCCCAACCCCAAAATCTCACCAACAAAACAATCATAGGTAGTGTTTGGGAACATGATTTTAGGCCTTGGATTTGGATATGCGGGTCTGGAAGAGACTCAATGCAATTTTATACTGCATTTTGTCTAAATTCACACAAATCGAATTCAATGCCCTGAAATTCATGCCCCCAAACGTATGGGCACACATTCTGCAAGGCCATTCAATCCTCACCGTAATAATTTAAAAAAAGTATTCCAAAGATACCTTGCCACCTCAAAATGAAGTAAAATATGAACATTAGTCTCGTTTGATTCACAAGTCACAACTCAACATACAAACATCCAGGCTGGTTGAGGCCTTATAGGATCTCCTTAGCAAGTCATTCATATTAACCCTGTTAAGAACAATTGAACAAGTGTCCAACTGAAAGCGCAAATCTTGAAAGGAATTTTTGCTTGCCAAGAAATATCGTCTAACAATTCATCCATAACCGATGGCAACGATAAGAGTTCCAAATCAACAACTACTGCTACCAAGTTGTAGTTCCATCATGCATCCTATACCTAACATATATCTATTTGAGTAGCGTTCGGTTTAGAGTTGGAATTGGAATCTAAACTGCAGCAGGGACTTCCCACTTACTGGCATGACCCAATGAACCCCCAACCACTGCCAGATAATATAGCACAGCTCCTGCATCTTTCCAAATGAAACATCAGCTAATGAAAATGACCCATTATCCAGCGATATTTTCACCAAGAATTGCTCCTACACAGCTTTCCAGGCAAAGAAAGCTACCTTTTTGGGGCTCTTGATCTACAAAAATGATTTCCAAAACCAAGGAGAATTTCGTGCATCCCTGTGGATGTATTAGGTTGTAGAAAGAGTTACTTCGAATCTGCTGTTCATTCCATCTGACTTATCTGATTGAATCCTCCTTCCCTAACATTAGCAATGTTAACGCTATGGCAAATACCCGGAAGATTCACCACAAGTGCCAGCTCCCAGTCACTGCATTCCCTTCAGAAGTGCAGGTTTCCGTGCTTCCAATTTCAACTAAGGAGGTTACCTTTGCTATTCTGAACCTAAATTTAGATCTTTGTGCCTTTTAAATATGGTTTCTCCACTGACCACTTCAATATTTCATGTTTAACACATTTATATCTTGCAATATCCTCATTCTTATGCCAAGGTAGATAACAGAGCGTGCAGGTTGCAATTTCAGTTTTATCATTCCAGTACCATATTTCTTTATATCAAGATAATGACACCATCCCTTCATATGATACGAGAGCCTTCATTTCTCCATCACAATACAGTATGGTTCCAGGAAAGATTTGAAAAAAAAGAACTATCAATTGAAGTTAAATTTAGCAATACAAAAGGAAAAATTAGTAGCAAGTAGAGAAAACTTCTTTGCACACAATATCTCTTTAATACTACAACAGATTTTAAAAACTGACAAATAAAAATTAGAAATTCAACCGCAACTAATCGTAAAACCCTCAACCCAGACATGTAGAATAAAATGAAAATGCGACCATTTCATGAAAAATAAATAAATAAATAAATAAAGGGCCCAAGAATAAAAATTACCAACGTCGCGAAGGTCTTGGAGGTGCTTCCGCATGGAAGCCTCCTCTTCGGTAATCATATTAAAGGGTTTTTTGTGGAGTTGGGGTTGCGCTGAGATGAAGAGGGCTTCGAGAATGTGGTCGGCGCTGAGGCGGATATCGGCAATAAGGCGGGCAGCGTGCGCCAGCCGCTCCATCGCCAGCGCCACCTGCTTCGGCGGCGCGTCCCCCGCAGTTTCGCGCTGCTGCGGGGCCGGTGGCGGAGGGTTGGGCGTCGCCGCCTGAGGGTACTGCTGCTGCTGCATCATCATTTGGGTGACCAGTCGTCGTGCTCGCGATGTGTTGTAGGCAATCGAGATGTGGAATACCGGAGGTAGGATCCTACCTGGTTTAAATTTTGTAATTGTGAAATTTTGTTCACCCATTTACAAAACGGGTTTACCCGTTTATAAAATGGTGTTCCCCCCATTTTTGGTTGTTGCTTCTTCTTTTTTTTTCCCCTTGTCTTTCTCTATTTTTCTTTTTATTGGGTAGGATAGGGTGGGGAATAATTGGCTAGTTTGCACCAATTTATTGCGATCACACTATTATATTCGGTGCTAGAGCTATTTAAGTATTATAATATGAGTGGATTCTCCCTATAAGTGCAAGTTGCAAGTTATAGAAATGTTGGAGATTAGAGGAAAAAACGTGTCATAATTCCCTATCAAGTAAAGAGATCGTGATCTCATAAGGATGACATAGACTTTAATGAGACGTCTTTTGAGATAAGATCGCGATGTCTAGTGGGAAAAAAAGAGAATAATATTTCATCATAGTTTGGTGAATACCGTTACAACTACTATGACTTCCTAATTTTTAAATGGATGTATAAACATTTGGAGAATAGGGATGCAGGCGTGAATTCATGCATGTGGAAGTTGTTATCTGACATGTTTTGAAATAATTTAGATAAGACCACAAGTTGGAAAGATGTTATTTAAAAAAATCATCTCTATAGCTTGTTTATTCAATCTCTATGAAAAGTATATAGGTCTACAGTGAAGTGAGTGATTAGGTGTGCATTTTACTACATACATGTTAAATGGAATCACAAGTTGGCAATGTTTGCAATTTATGTAACTTTGCACATTTAATCTCCACAAAAGAGCATTGTATATTTGTATATCTTTAGTGAATTCATGAGCTTGAATTCATGTATGTGAAGTTCACATCTAACATGTGTCACGCCCTGAACCCGCAAGTGGGTCTCAGGTGTGAATTTAGTAACCTAACATATCTCTGTATCAGTTTAAAACATATCTGATACAATACAAAGTGAGGGTCCGACCCTGTGGGGTGAACGGATGCCCATATACATACATACAAACATCCATACTCATCCATGATACGCAGCGGAATACGGTCTTTTATACATCAACAATATCATACCAGAGTTTGTACATGTTAGAATATACATCCCCATAATACAAAACATACCCCAAGTGTCTACAAAACTATCCCGACAACCTGGATACCAAAACTCGTACCTAATAGGTACTAGTAGTAGTTACGAGACCCTTGCTCCCAGACGCTAGGATGCTACTTACGGCTGAAGGACCTGAAAACATTTATATATATATTCGGGGTGAGACACCTCTCAGTAAGGGAGAAAACATGTTATATCAGTGTGTGGCATACTAGTGTTATTTTACATACTTCATAACACATAAAATACGATATAGTTCGTAACATTTCCATACAGTTTCATACGTATACATACAGTTCCACACAGTTCTAGTATTTTCACAAAAACCATTCCAGTACATACGATACCCAAAACATACGGTCAATGTTGTCACACTAGTTCGCAACTACACAAGGTCACCTCGTCTCACAACGATTACATTGCTACATACGCAACTACGCTGCGACGACCGAGACCCATAGTGATTACATTACTCCATACGCAACTACACAAGGTCACCTAGTCTTATATTGATTACATTGCTACACATACAACTACGAAGTGACGACTTAGGCCCACAGTGATTACATTGCTACATACGCAACTACACAAGGTCACCTAATCTCACAACGATTACATTGTCACATGCACAACTACGCTGCAACGACCTAGGCCCACAGTGATTACATTGCTACATACGATGTAGAACACACCCCTCGATGACCAGCCGGAACATACTGGTGATATTTCACACCCCGGATATAGAGTTGGCCACTCTCGCCCATGGTAGTTAACCAATACATGGCTATTTTACAAATCCTTGGAATCATTTTGGAACTCACGTTCCTATACATTTCAGCGTACGGTAATAAGCCGCCACATAACTGTTTTACAAATACCTGGAACAAATACATACAATCCATACATACCACACTTATTTGGTTTACAGCAAATCATATCATTTACAATTTCAAGTATACAATTTATGCAAATATGGATTATGGTCACTTCAATAATACAGTTTTAACACAACCAATAGTTTTCCAAACAAAATATAGATGATACCCGAAATCCCAAATTTTCCTGAAAAACTGTAACCCAAAAATCCCGCAATTTTATCAGATAGATTTCCCCAAATAAGTTACCAAAACATACATACAATCGTAGCCTACAAGCTTACCGATCCTAATTTCGAAAATGAACTGATATAAACAGAATCCCCTTACCTTAACCCGAATTTCAATTACGAACTTTACTGTCCTCAAAACTATGAACTGAGACTCCAAAACTTACAAACCACAGTATAGTACATACTTACAATCCATACTACTACACATATATTGAATCAGAAATGAAAACCAAGTCTTACCTCGATTTTAGCACGAAACCTGGAATCCTGCGAAACGAGATTCCAATCCACTAGAAACGTAGAGAATCCTTCTCTGATCATCGCAGTAACATTGGATTTGCGATTCCGGCAACAAACGACGAAAAAAACTAGAGAGAGTGTGTGTAGGGAGAGTTCTAGAGTTCTAAAGGGTTTTGGGGAAACTTAGTCCCAAAGCAACCCAAAATATCCCTTTATAGACCTTTGACCCAGGGAATTTCATCGACGAATTAAGGTCCTCATCGATGAATTCTTCACTAGCCTTGTCGACGAATCAGCAGTCTCGTCGACGAGCCAGATATTCCAATTTTCCTGGGCCTCTCGGCTTTTCCTCATCAACGAACCTCTGAATTTCGTTGACAAGAAGCCTTCTACCTTTGTCGATAAATTTTGGCCTCGTAGACGAAGTATGTAGAATTCCATTTTTACCCCTCTTTTACATAATCAACCCTCATCTCACGATTTGGGTTCTTACAACATGTGTTGTAATGATTTAACTTAGGTGTATTGAAAATGTCACTATTTATGTATCTTTTTTATACTTTTTTTAATTTAATTTCTACATAAGAGTAAAGCATGTTATGTAGGGCTTTGTTTTAATGTTTCAAAAAGGTAACATGTTAATATTTTATATATATATATATATATATATATATATATATATATAAAGAAGAAAAAAAATGTCAAAAAATTATGAAACATTAAAACTAGATTCAATAAATTTTATTTCCTAATATAAACTTAATTAAAAAGAACATATTTTTTTAACTAAAAATTTAAATTTTTATGTGAATATAATTAAAATATAATATCCATAAATTTATAAAAATATGAAAAAAAAGTCATTTAAAAATTATATTTACCATTTGTCAATGTGCATATACAATAAGATTGTTCATATATCACTAATTAAAAAACAAGTTTTGAAATTAAATAATTTATATTCTATTAAAAATTTATTTTTTATCTTTTGGGTTATATTAAGGATTATTTTTTTTATTCAAGGATAAAAATGAGCATTTATTCGATTAAAATTTTAATTTGTATTAATTTTATAAATATTATTTAAAACACTGATTTTATTTTTATATTTTTATTTTTGAATCTAGTTTTAATGTTTCATAATTTTTTGACATTTTTTTCTTCTTTCTATATATATATATATATATATATATATATATATATATATATATAATATTAACATGTTACCTTTTTGGGTTTTTTTAGATCAAGGATTTTATTTGAAAAGAAGAAAAAGAAAGGAAAGTAAGGATAAATCTCGCAGCTTCATGATGCGAGATTTGCTGAACCTGTGCCACGCGTCGCCAGACGAAACGCTAAGTCTTCAAAATCTCGCAACATGATGCTGCGAGATTTATTTTGGCACCGTGTCACGTGTCAGCTTCTCACTCGTTGGGCATTCAAATCTCACAGCTTGGTGCTGCGAGATCACGTGAGCATCAGTTTGAGAAATTTTTTCCCAATAAGAATATTATTTAATATTTTATTTTTTTTTAATAATAAAATGGGAAAAAACTCACTCTACGGGCTGTAATATTGCATTGGCCTTGGCTGCAAAGTACCCCAATTCTGTCAAATCAATCTCCCTCGTTGCACCGGTTAGTGCATCACCTTCTTTGATCAAATATTTCAATAGTGCAATGCAGCCTTTTTTAACCAACAGCTCTTAGTTTGCTCAACTCTTCTTTCCTTTTCTTTTTGGTGCATTGAGCAACAAAAAAGCATTTCATCCAACAAAAAATGCCGTACTTGTTGCTTGGGTTCTTCATGTATATTTCTGTTTTCGTCTTTTTTTAACTCTTTTCTAATTTCAGCCTTACATCTCCTTGTTTAAAGATGATTCTGGCTTAACAGCACTCAGAAAATTTGCAGATATGAACACCTGGGTCGATGCATCTGTTTTCTTATTTGCTGAGACCACAGGACATGGGAGTGGATTCTGAAGCTCCTTACTTGGAGAAGGTAAACCTCAGGACATGGGAGTGGAAAAGGCAAATAGCGAGCAGCCTTTCTTTTTTCCTCCTTGCAAGGATCTTCATTTCATGATTGTGGACTTGACAAGGCAGACCCATCATTCTGCTTGGCATACCATGCACAATGTGATATGTCGGGGGAGCAAAGTTAATGGATGAGTATTTGGAAACCATGAATAAATGTGGAGAAAATGTTTGTCATCCAAGGCGACCGGGACAAGGTTCTGCCTTCGGAGTGCAGGAACATCCTCAAAATGAAGGTAGAGGAAACTGGAATTAGCATCATAAAAACTGTGAACCATATCTCTGTAGTCCTAGGTAGAGAGGATTTCACTCGAGATCTAATTTGGCAGTCTGCTGAGGCCACAAGCAGAAAGGAATGTTTGAAAGATGGCAGATTGTGAACGTTTGGTCCCTCTTACTGCTTTTGTGTTACCAATTCTTTTAGGGGATTTGAGGATGCAGTTTTAAATTGTTTGTGACACAATGATGATCATATGCTTGGTGAACCAAAACTCTGGTCGAATCATTCTTGAAGAACCTTGGAATTTAGCAAATGAATTTGCCTCCAAATGGAAAGAAATTTGTGTCATTGGCAACCAAGACCTGATCAAGTATGCTAAATACCATGTTTGTGTTGTTGAAGTATGCTCAGACTTATGTTCATTATTCTTCCAATGCATGGTAATCTAATGGTCATACTCCTTGCATGTATTGACTATTGCTTTGAAGTTTTTAGTTCATCTCTTATAGACTAGAGTAATTTTTCAAGGAGTGAGATCCTTCCCTTGCATTTAATTTTATTCACTAATTTCCATGCTTTGATTTTTCAAGTAATATGTACGAAGCTTACACATTTGAGGATGCTTTTCATATAAAGTGAGCAATCTTTTAGACCCTGTTACGAACTTGAAAGGAAATTGGGGAAAATAAATACAAAAGCTTATGCTCTTTCTTGTTTGGTTATGGAAAAGAACTTGAGAGAGAAAATGAAGTATATGATAAACTAATGAATGCAATTTCTATGTTACATCTCGTTAACCTTTGAGTTTATTAATTAATTTTTAAACATACTATCCCACATTGCAACCATGCTTGAGCAGCGTAGTCGCAGGGTTTACCCTCAAAATGAGGGAGAGAGATGGGAAAAGGAATGAATGAATAAACTGAGAGAAATCTTTCTTCTCTTGGTAAATAAAAATGATAGCTATAAAAAATAACTCCGGCCGTAAGGGTCCTTCATGTTTCAGACACTGGCTGTGATGTTTGGAGATGTATTATAAAACGTCAACCACATTAGTCTAGCGAGACTTTGACAAAGAGGTAAAAACATCTAAAGCCAGATAATTCACTGATATGAAGTTCCAGAGTGCCTTCTACTACATACAAACAACAATTTAAGGAAAGTGTATAAAGTGCAGGAGAGAAAAAAGGAAATCACGAACATAATAGGGTTTTACATTCCCTCTTTTAACTTCCTTTTTTTTTTTTTTTTCCTGAATCAATAATTTTCAGTGCACCATCAAGGGTTTTAGGTGCATGAATAATGTTGATAGGTGCATTGAGAACTATAGATTTGAAAAAATAATTGAGACGCGCTGTGCATGAATGAAACTATTCCGACAACTAAATTCCCACCGCAAGTAAACAATGAGCTTGATTTTGAGTCCAACAGGACATCTGACTACAATTCGGTTACAAGATAATTTAAATGCTATTGTACAATAAAATACAGTAAGTACAAATGCAGCTCCATATCATTTAGCCTTCCCTCTGGTTTTTCTGGTGTATCTGCTCGGTTTCTTTCCCTGCTGCCTCTCCACTGCAGCGCTTTTGCTGGTCTTCCTTGGGAAGCTCTGTCTTGAATAAGGCTTGGTTGTCTCCTGGGGTAACTCATCATAAGTCATGCTCAAACTATTCTGGGAGTGGGTGTCATTTGCAGCACCATCAGCCTCATTTGCAATTGGGATCTCAACAGAAGCTTCACTAAGAAGCTCGCGGGCCTCCTCCATGTGGGCATTGGTATTTCTCTTGTCATTGCTTGAACTGCCTCGTTGTTGTTCCCTAGATGCTCTAGGCTCTGGTTCTGCGTCCTTTCCGGCAGAAGCACTAATAATCACGGAGAACAGCATTTATTAGAAGTTCAATTAAACAGCAGAAATAACAAAAAATATGTCAGACACCCTTTCACCTAGATCCATGAGAAGGAAAACCATTAGCAGTGTCTGTGCCCCTCAATCCTGTAATTTCTTTCGGCTGCGACTGTTCTCTATCATCATTGGACCTTGAATCTGGATATGCATTACAGCCGAGTCAAGCTCATAGAGGGGATTCTCAAATGACAGTAAGGATACATCAGACTACTGCAAAGTACTTATTTATAATTGGTACAAAATGGAGGCTTAAAATGAATACACTGCTGGAGTTTTCTCTTTCCTTTTGCGCTTGTGTGCATGCATCAGTAGAATGTAGTTAGAGTTCTCTTGCAACTATAAATTAATAATTTTTAGGAAAATGAAGTATATTAATGGAGGACTACATCTACAAGGGGGATCACCCTAGAATAAAAGGACCATTCAATCAAAGAAACAAAATAGAGAACCACTTATCTTTCATGACTTGCACTGGAAAAATATTTTCCCCAAAATGCAAGCAAACGGTTCTCAAAATAATGCAGATGGTCAAATTTACAAGTTGAAACCTTATTCACCACAGATAATTTTTTTACCCTCTTAACTTCATGATGTCATCGACTCAAACACTGACCAGCTTAGAAAAATATGAAAAGAAAAATATCAACATTTACAACCCATGTTAAATTCTAATGCAATATAGTGGATATAATAACAGAGAGAACTTCTGGTTGTTACCTTACCACTGAGACCAAAGTGCAGGAGTTTAAAAAATGGTTGTCAAGTAATATGACACACATACATGTTTGTAACAAGGGTAATGGAGATCAGCTAGATTTCATTCATGTTTATTAAGCATATGTTTAAATTCATGATCAGAAATAACAAGTACAAAAACTGTGATACCAAAAGAGCTCAATAAGAAACGAAGGAATCCATAATTAGTTAAAAAAAAAAAAACAATGGATTTTACAGATCAGTAATTTACACTAACAAATTATGCTCCCATTTGGAACGTCTTAAAAAATAGGGATCGTTTGGAATCACCTAAAAAAAAGTACAATTTTTTTTTAAAGAAGTACTTATCAGAGAAAGTACTTATCTAAAAGTAGTCAAGGATTACTTATTATAAGTACTTCACAGATAAGTACCTTTTTTTTTTAGAGATATTTTTTTAGAAAATACTTATTTTCCTTAAAAAGGAAGAGTAGTTTGGAGAAGTACTTTTTTTTAGTAAGTACTTAATTTAAGTGTAAACCAAACACTAAATTACCCTTTTTTTTTTTTGAGTACTTTTTATAAGTACTTGTGTCAATATGTATCACATAGAAAACTCTTTTTTTTTTCTTTTTTTTTTTTTCAAGTTTACATATAAAGAACTCATATAACCTTAAAATGTCAGAACAAAAACAAGCATGACAAATGGCACGTTGACGTGAAAAGCATGCCGGACAACCAAATGTTTTTGAAAACCTTACCATGTAACATTCCTTCCACTGTAGAACCTAGCTGCTGCTGGTTGAATCCATTATTGTCCTTAAGGCCCTCAACATTATCACTGTAATGAAGCAACACAAAAATTATATGAAGAGAGATAGCTGCATAAGGAAAATAACACACAGGGTTGGGGGCGGGGGTGGGGGGAGAGATAGAGAGCATGGTTATCAAAATCCAGATCCGGATTGTGCAATTCTATGATCCTACGATCCATACTTGCCTAATCAATCCAGATCTTAAGTAGAATCTTAATAAAGTAGGATCTTATCTAGATCTTTAGGATCTAAGGATCGCGATCCTACTGATCCTACTTTTGCAATGGAATATGGATTTTTCCCATCTAGGATTTTAAAGAAAAAGGCCCAATATATATTTTTATTGGCCCAAACACTTTGCGTTTGCAATAGACAAAAAATTTGGTCTAGTTGACTCAACTGCATCAAAATTAGGACAACACAACGAGCATGTTCTAGGATTTGAAGTCAAGAGAGCAGCTGAGCATCACTTGAAAGCTCTCTTTCTTCAAAATTAAAAGCTCTCTGAGAGCCTAGAGTTCTTGATAGACAGATCATAGGTTGTCTATCAGTAGGCTTGGACTGTTCCTTCATCCAGCAACAGTAGAGGCCAGCTGAGAGCTTTCATATCAGCAGAGAGCTTTAACAAATAGGGAGTTGCAGTCAGACTGAGAGCTTAAAGTTGCAGGCCTGTAGCAGTTATGCCTTATCTTTCTAGTACCTATCTTTTTTGCCAAAGATGAGAGCATATAGCTTTCTTTTCTCCGTGACTAACAAAAAATTCTTCCTCTTCTTTTTTATTCTTCTCCTTCTTCTTCTTCTTCTTCTTCTTCTTCTTCTTACGGTCTGATGACAAAACCGCAGAAATTGAGAAATTTACATCAGTTCATTGAATTAAGATTAGCAATTTCTTCTTCCTTCTTCTCTTCATTCTTTTTGCTTTTCTTTTTAATTATAATTATTAAATAAATCAGCTAGCAACAGTCTGCCCTTTGCAGAGCACTTTGCAGTTCAGGCTATTTAGATTTTTTTGTAGAAGGAAAAACCTGCTAGGTGCTAGCTAGCAAGCTAGCTATGTTCCCGAAATATGTTTTAACTTCTCAAACATATTACCAAGTTTTTTATGATTATTTTATTGAGAGTCATCATAAATTGCCAAATATATAAAATTTTAAATTTATTTTACCTTGTAAGTAGAATCTTTTGTTCCAGAATCCAATCTTATGATCCAATCCTGTGGGGAACCTCCCAATGGTCCTATGTAGGATCCTGATTCTAACAACCTTGATAGAGAGATAAAGAGAGAGAGAATTTCGTTTGTGTATGCCCATGTAATTGTATCATACTTTTTCTTTTTCTTCTTTTTCTCACTCCATTTTTCCTTCCCTATTTTTGATGGCCATGGCCAAATGCATGTACTACCACACAAGGGACATCAATGAACAACATCTTGACAACGGCATCTTGGCACAGAACAGCTGTTCTAAAGACTCTGAGCTTGTGCATGCAAGCCCAACAGCCCAAAGCTTTTGCTACTGCACTAGATTTTTACCATTACTCTTGTATCACAAAAGCTCAACAATAATCACATTAAGCACAATATCACTCAAAACTATAAATTTTTCCATACAGGCAATCATGTAGACATCAAGAATTTGAGTGTGACAGTTACTAAGTGCCTGTTTAGTTGTGGAAACAGTTTTTATTTTAAATTTTAGTTTTACAAAAAATAATAAAGAAGTTTGTTAATTTTTCATTTTTACAACATTTGTAGGAGAAACCAATCCCACTAAAACAAAAAGAAGAAAATGCCCAAGAAGAATCAAGGAAAACAACCTAATGGCGCATGACAGTGTTCAGCATGGAGAATTGGTACTATCCAGAAGCCTTGCACATTAATCAAGAAAGGATCTACATTGAACAGGAAAAGAACCACATTGAAAATTTTGGCTTGATTTTATGATTTGGTTATGGTAATATTTCTATGTAGAAAATTATGGAAGTATGTCTTACAATTTTGGAAACTAATTACTTATATATAGTGAGTTGTAAGCCTGGAGGCAGTGTTGATTAATAAATGATAATAGATTCATGGATAGGGTTTTGTACGGGAATGTGTCCCTTGTGTGAGCAATATGTGTGGCATCTCTGCATCTCTGTCTTGCGAGTGCCACACAGCATCAACTTGTTATTAGAGCCATATGACTGCTGTGAAACCACCATCGTCCCACCACCTTCCATCCTCCCTTAACGATGGCATCTTTGTTGTCTGCTGTGCCATTGCAGAAGCTGCAAAGCTTCAAAAGTAGTCACTTTGGCACCAGAAGCACAGGATCCAAAATCCTCAAGAGTCTGCTCCAAGGACTAGGTTACACCACCTAGATCCTTTGACTGACTTCCACTTAAATTGACCACCATGCAACCATTGATGGCTTCCTCCAACCTCAACAGCCATTGTTGGAGCGTTGTTGACTTTTTTTAGGACCTGATTATATTCCTCACCAAAAATGAGTGTACCCTAGCCACCTCATATCACCGTATCCAACTAAACATTGCTAGATCCTTCTAAAACTGTTACCCTCCCATCACAAATCTTGCCATTGCCAAGTTGTAATGCCTCTTTATTAACTCTAGAGATAATAGTAATATGGAGGAGACAATTGTTTCAGGCACTGACAGAACTGAAACCATCCTTTGTTTCAAAGAAAGGAAGACAGGTTATTCACATTTCATTCGATGGTCAAAGGGCGTATTGAAAGCTAATCAGTGGGAATTCTAAAGATTGTCTTCCCTAGGGTTCTTCCTCTTTACCCTTGCAAGATCTTCTCCACACTCCCACTTATCATGTAACTACCATGAGAGCCCCAAATCCCCAACCCACTCTTTCACCTGACCAGTTTCCCTTCTAAAATTACCAAGCCCAATATCAACATCTTTAATCCAGGTAGGCTACCATTTGATCTACCCTATTTCCAGCACAAGCCCAAAGCCATGACCCACCTTTATAAATTTGAGCGCATGCAACAAGATGTGGCTGGTTTAAAAGATAAGCTGGATCACACCCACGACCTCCTATATTGCGCTCATGCAATGATTCAACAACAAAATGGTCAGAACATCGCAACCCTTCAGTTCAACACGGTATATATTCCTAAGGATATTTGGGACTTCGATAGCCAATTGGACAATGTGTTGGCTTGCTTGGATGCCATGACAAAAGGAAAAGAAATGCTTGATGGTATTGGTACTTTGGCTTGGTTGCGCTCAATAAGTAAATCCTAGAAATCCATGTGGGAAGTTGCTTGCTGCTGCTCTTGATTATTTCCAGTAGATCTCCACCGCTTGCTGTAGCTTGATGAAGAAATTGATGGAGCTGCAAATCAATCCCACCAATTTGCATCCATCTTTATTTTTTTTCTTGAATATTTCCAGCCTATCTTTCCTTTCAAGTCCCAACTTCATGTTCATTTTTTAATTTTTACAGAATTTTTTCTTGAATTTGAGTTGTTGTGTGTTCAGATTTTCTTTTTCGTCTGTAAAAATTATTTAATTTGAAGAATGCAACCAATTATTCTGTTTGGATAATTTTATTTGTGCTCGGCATTTTTTATAAAATTTTTTTCCCCAAAAACTGACATTCAGATGTTCACCAAACAATTATACTTTTCAATATTCAGGGGCTCATCAAGCTCCAATTCGGTTTATAAAACTCACAGGCTAATTCGAGCACATATTGCTTAATTTTGTCAAAACCCCCTTCCTCTAGTATCCCACCCATTCTGATGAACTCCACACACACTTTTAATACCCTAATGCCATGGTGGATTAGCCTCTAAGGGGAACCTCCAAAACCAATTCCAATTTATTTTTTGATACACATTTCCAAGCCCCAAACCCCTCAGACTTGGGTCTCCTACCAACATCCCGATCTACAAGATGATAACTCTTATTCACACCACTGCCTGACCACAATGAATGTCTCATCAACTTCTTCAAAACCCTCAACACACTTGTAGGAACCCAAAAAAATGATAAGAAATAAATGGGAATGTTATAAAGGTATGAAAAAAATGAGTAATATGATCCCTACTGGTAAGTAGGCCCTCTTCAACCCTTCCAAGTTATTTCCCACTCTCTCACTCTATTTCCACCATTTATAACTTTTAATCTTCCAAATTGACTTCCAAGAAAGGCTAACCCACCCATCCACAAAAATTTCCCTGTCAATAGGCAAGTAATAGGAAGATTTTTACACGCATGCCCCAGTTTCCAAAACCCTAATCATAAATGATAAAAAAGAAGGGCTTCCCTGGGCCACAAGGCCGAAACATAAATCATATTCAATGCAATAATCAGCGCTGCTTCCAAAGGCTCATAACCCACTGTGTATTAGTTAATTTCCTAAATTCTTATTGGCATAAGTTCCCTACATACTAATTTGCTATATAAAAATAATGATATAACCACACCATAAAATAAAATCAAAATTTCAAAATATGTATCCTTTCTTGAAAGATGCAAAAGGCCTCCTGGCAGGTACAAGCCTTCACGATGAACACTCTCTCTTGCCATCACAACCTACACATGCAAAGAGAAACAACCAGATACTTTCACAAATCCATCCACCTCCACACACAAAAGCCAAGTGGCTCCCTACCCATCATTGTGTTCAAATCATTACAATCGACGCCATACCTTCCTATAACTGCCGCCCTCCAAAATGATATTTTTTCCAGCATGAGCTGCCATGTGAATTTGATAAGGAGAATTTGTTAAAAATACCACCATCGATTTATAGCATAATTTAACACAAACCCGCTTCACCAAATGACCTTTAGACTCCTCTTTCACACCACACCCACCAGCAACACATTGTACATTCTTCAATCTCCATGCCATAAGCAAGGAATAGGCAACAAAGGAAACTAAGCAAGGAATAGGAAACTAAGGAACTAAGGCATTAATTAAATACAAATATTAGGAAAAGAACTTTTGTGCCTGCACCCATTTCAAATGAGAATTCCTCTTCCAAAACACATTTGTTTTCAAATCTCTCCACAGGAGATTTTTTTAGAATAATAACAAAAAGATCATAACACTCAACATAGCATGAAAAAAATAAAAAAAAAAAAAACAAATGATGTAGGATATTAGGCAAGCAATGGGGTATCCCAATATTTCACAAAATAAAGAAACAATACAAAACAGTACTTTTTGATGCCAGATTTACAAAAGTTGTGCTGAGAGTCATGTAAGCTTGTGCCGTACAAAATAAAGAATTCAATGCTCACTTGGAATCCTATTTTATGGGAGATGTTACCCACCCACAAAAAAAAGAGTGAAGAAGACTGAAAATTGGAGAAAGTAAAACACCAACCTCTGTAAGACTGCCAGTACGATGTCTGATGACAGAAGTTCACGTGGAGAGTTTATTCTCTCTTTTGAACCGTCTTGGAAACCTAAAAACAAAAGGAATGTCTTCAGAAACTAAATAATGTTCAGCATGGGGCTGGAGGTTGGAGGGGATGAAGCATAAATCATTATTATACATAATTTCATTCATCTCTTTGGATTGTATCAATTCAGTCAGAATGAAAAGAAGCTATGATCAGTACTAAAATCACCATTCATAAAGGACAGAAACATTTCATTAGTCAACATCAATTTAACAAACATCATTAGTTCTATCCCACTTACACCAATGGTTAGATCTTCCATGATAATGATCAGTCCTTATTCCACCAACCCTATATGCATTTGAAATTGGTGAATACTACCAACAAAGATAAAACCACTTACACTTAACATTTTTCATATGGGTCATGTCAACTAGCTTGATAGACGTTGATCAGCAGAATTTCTAACAGCTTAAGCTTTGGGGGTACTGGTAGCATAACTCAATGTTAGAACAGCAGTTGTTCCTGGGAGGTTTGGTTCCAGCCTCCAGGAGGTCATCAATGAAGTTTTGAATTTAGACCTGCCACTCCAAAGATCCAAATCACTGCTTTGGTTGCAAGAATACCAACATAGCAGCTTGAGGCAAGTAATATGATAGAAATCATTAGTGTTTTAAAAGGCAAAGGCATAAGGCGAGGCATTTTACCCCTTTTTAGGTGAGGCATAAGCCTTTCGGGAATTTAATTTTTTATTTAAAAAAATATATAAATAAATTATATATACTAAAAATACTTTGGATTTTTATTGTATAATTAAAATAACGCATGTTCTTTAAATTTCAGGATTACCTCCCTTGAGGTTTGTCAAAAAGACATAAACCTCTCTTCATATTTGGCAAAAAGGCTAACTTTTTTAGAGGTATAAGTGTCCCAAAAATCAAATGTCAGGAGAGGCCTGTGGGATTTCTGTCATCTCAGAGGAGGTCTCTGGGATTCATAAAACCTTGAGGGAGGTCCTTATCTTTTTGCCAAACCTTAGGGGAGGTTAGCACCTTATGTTGTTAATTTTACCACAAAAAAATAGCTTAGAGAGTCTGCCTATAGGCTATTGGCCCATGAATTATTAGGGCCGCTTCCATGTGCCCATCATTGATCTTAAATATTTTACTGCAAGTGTCCACCCTTGCTTTATTGGTTATAAAAATAAATAAAAAAAGATTTGTCTCTCAGTTCTCTCTCTCTCTCTCTGAGATAACTCCCAAATGGAATTGAAGAGAGATCATCTCTTAGTTGCCATGTCTTGCTGGAAGTGAGGAAAGTCGCTTGTAAGGAGAGAGGGTTTCTAGAAAGAGGTTGCTTGAGAAGATAGTCACTGATGTAGAGAAGATCCGATGTTGGTTGAAGATATGAAGAGATGTTGAAGATCTAAAGGAGTTTGCGTCTTCGTCAGCAAGAGGAGAGAGTGAAAGGTTTATAAGCAGTGATAACTTGTCAAAAGGCAGAAGGATCTTCATTTGTTGGTGACCCGTTTGTGGTTAATTGAGTGCTTAACCTTATTTGTGGTTGTTTCAATTGTTCTAGAAGTTCACCTTGTTTGTTGTTGGTTTTGTTTGTGAGTGTTGGGATGGAGCTTGCGAATACCAAGAGCAATTTGTTTGATGTGTATTTTTGATTTGCTACTACATAGAGGTTGTGTGTGCGCTAGGATGGGGATCCAAGTGTGTTTCCCTCTTCAGACACTTATTAAGGTAACATCATACTATAACTGTCTTAAAGGAATAGTATTCAACGTTCTTATAGTATCAAACATCCCAACAAGCATCTCATCACATTGAATCTTTTGCTTAGAACGGTAGTGCTACAATTTGTATGTCATCTGGTATCTCTTCTGCTTGTCCTTGGGTTATCAACTCTGTCGAGAAAATTTCTTGGGGTCATTCAAGAAAGCTTTGAGCATATTTAAACTCATACATATTGCTTGAACAGCTTCTTGGTTTATCAAAGGTCAATTTAAAGAAAATCATTTTCTTACTCTCATTTATTCTTTGCATAATATTTTTGAGAGGATTTTACAATCTCAACCGAGCCTCATTTTAAAATCATTTGAGTACATATAGATTTTCATCTATACAAATCAGCTTATTGAAGAAGCAATTCTTTGTACAAAAAATTTATTTCTTTTGTATCCCTGCGATTCGAGTAGTGAATCGTGCCAGGCGTAGGATATCGCCTGAAGAGGAGGGCTCCATCCTACTAAAGGAGTGCTGTAAAGGATGGCTCCATCCTGTAAGGAGTGTGTAAAGGGAGGCTCCACCTTGCAAGGAGTTGTAACGGTTTTGCTCTGCCCGGTTAAGGGAGCTGGTTAGTGAAATCCTCAAGCGGGTTGGCTTGAGGCGAGGACATAGACAGGGTTTGCCGAACCTCGTAAAAAATCGTTGTGTTTGCTCTCTCTTCCCTAAACTATTTATTTTCCGCACTTGTATTCTATATTTAATTTGATGTGCATGATTTAAATATTTCCAAATCTTAATATCTGTGATATTTGTGATTGCTTGGAAAAGCCCTAGGTTTGAGTATTACTGCTTATGGATTTCAAAATTAGGATATAAACGACCTAGGTTTTTTAAATACCCAATTCACCCCCCTCCCCCATTGGGAATACACCATAAATCACACCTTTCAATCTCATGTCAGTTTATAAGCTTACAAAACCACTAAATTGTTCTATAACCTTCTTTCCTAATTATGTGCTTATTCAAGATCTAAAGACAAGGAAGATAATTGGCACAAGATGTGAGGCTCGTGGACTTTACAACAACTTTGCTTGCACAACCACTACTACACCACTTCAAATCTATTGCCCTTGGTCATCTGTCATTGGACAAGTTGAAACAGTTAGTTCTTGCCTTAAGTTGTGTGTCTAATACTGAATGCATCTTATCAATTGGGAAAACATCATCATGTTTGCTTTGCTTTTCAAGCCAACAAATTGGCAATTAGTCCTTTCATGCTTGTCCATTTTGATGTTTAGGGTGCTAGTCATGTCACGTCGAATTGGGCCATTGGTACTTTGTTACATTCATTGATGACTACTCCAGGATGACTTGGTTGTATTTGATGAAAGATCGTTCTAAGTTGTTTGATATCTTTTATGCCTTCTGTTCTCAAATAAAGACTTGGTTTGATATGCTAGTCAAGATACATTGCAATGATAATGCTAAGGAATACTTCTTGGGTATTAGACGTATCGAGATCTCATATGGGAACCGTCTTGTCAGAAAGGAAGTATGTTTTTGATCTTTTAGATGAGACTGGGCTGTTAGGATCCAAATTTATTGATAGACCCATGGATCCCAATTGTAAGCTAGTGCTAGATATGGCTGATTTGTTGCCTAAGCCAAGACAGTATTGGAGACTTGTTGGAAAGTTGAATTATTCCACAACCACTCAGTTGGACATATCCTTCACAACAAGTGTTGCAAGTCAATTTTTGAATTCTTTGAGACAAGTCATTGGGATGCAATAATTTACATCTTGAGATATCTTAAAGGTGCACCTGGGAGAGGTCTCTTATATTAGGATTTGGGTCACACTCATATTTATGGATATATAGATGCAGATTGGACTGGGTCACCTTCCAATAGAAGATCCACAACCGGGTACTGTATCTTTATCGGTGGTCATTTGGTTTATTGGAAGAGTAAGAAACAAGCTGTTGGGCCTAGGACAAGTGCAGAGTCTTGAGTATAGGGCCATGGCACACACTACATATGAACTTGTTTGGTCGAAGAACATGTTGGAAGAATTGGTTTTTCCACATTCTCAACCTATGGAGTTGATGTGTGATACTCCAGCTGCTATTCAGACTGCCTCCACCTTGCTCTTTCATGAGTGAACAAAGCACATTGAAATTGATTGCCACTTTGTTCAGGTGAAACTTGCGTAGAAGCTCATTACAACCACTCATTTGAAGACAGACTTGCAACTTACTAATTTATTTACTAAAACCTTGGGAGGTGCTTGTGGAAATTCATTTGTAACAAGCTAGGAGCATGTGATATATATGCTACAACTTAAGGGGGAATGTTGATGGTTCTTTTGGTCATTTAGCATTGTTAGCATGTACTAGAGTTATGTTAGTACGTGTGAGTTAGTAAGGGTATTATGGACACTGGTATGTACTACTTGACATATATTACAAATAGGTATATGCCTATCATTTATGTTAGGTCTTTCATTTTACTCAAAATCTCACCACCACCCACTACAAATAAAAAACAAGGAAAGAGGGATACCCTAGATGACCTGAATCACTCTTTAGGCTGCCATTAATTATTAGTGTTTTAAAAGGCGTTTGTAAGGCGCGCCTCAAGGCGTTTTGAGCATAAAATGCCCTAAGGCGTAATTGGAAAGGCATAAAGCCTCAAATGCGTACGCCTTAGCCAAAAAAAATGCGCATTTTACGCCTCATTTGGGAAGGCGTACGCATTTCAAGAGCACCTGATTTAAAATATAAATAAAAAAGGAACAAGCACGGCCTGAATCGTCAAAAACACCTCGATTAAAGCTTCTTTCCTCCCTCTCTCGACGATTCCTCCAGCTTCTTCTCCCTCTCCGATGACTCAATAACAGCTTCCGACAATTCCTCCAAGCTTCTCATCGCCCTCCAACAACTCGATGATTGCTTCTGACGATTCTTCCAAGCTTCTCGTCTCTCTCCGACGAGTCAAGGATCCCTTCCAAGCTTTGACCTACCTTTGATGACTCCTTCCAACGTATCATCTCTATTCAACAACCCCTTCAAAGCTCTCGTCTCTTTTGATCTGCCTCCGATGACCCCTTACAAAGTCTCATCTCTCTCCAACAACCCATTTGAACCTCTCGTCTCTCTACAGCGACCCTCTACAACATCACTGCTTAGAGATTTCATCTCATTTTGAGATCTTTGCTCAAACTAATTCAAGTATTCAACTCTTACTCGCTCCACTCTCCAGTGTTGTTCATAGCAAACTCCCACGAGGCCCTCTTCCATTGTCTCTATCTCTAAAACTGAAGGTAGCTGCAGCTGGCTTTTGGTTTGTTTCAGTTTTCAATTTTCAGTTTTAATTTCCTGCTGCAGCTGTCTGAAGGTGATTCAAAGGGGCACAAAAAAGATTTTTTTTGGAAATGCATAAAAGTTGATGGAGAAAAATATTTTAGATGCAAATTTTGTGATCAAACTTGCGGTGGGATTGTGACAAGATTTAAACATCATTTGGCAGGGTACAAGTAGGGCAATGAAACCTTGCCCAAAAGCTCCTCAAAACGTGAGAGATGAGTGCAAGATTGCTCTTGAAAAATTCCAAGAAGAGAAAGGTAAAGAAATAAACTTCTTGAAGAGATTGGGATGGGCCCAGGAGGAGGGACTCAGAGTGTCATGTCTCCATTAGTTGGACATATTGAGCAGCATAACAGTGGGCCTGGCCTTAATCCCAAGGGTAGAGGTCCAATGGACAAGTTTTCATTTTCATAGACCAAACAACCCACTCTAAACTCAAAATGGAAGAAGGAAGAAAGAAATGAAGTGTGTAGGAAAGTTGGTCGTTATGTGTTCAACAATGCTTTACCATTTAATTTGATGGATGACGTATATTGGCGTGCTATGGTGGATTGTATTTCTAATTACGGGCCAGGTTTCAAGCCTCCATCTATGCAAGAGATGAGGACATGGATCCTTAAAGATGAAGTGAAAGACATCAATGGCATGTTGAAAGACCACAAAAAAACTTGGAAGGAATATGGATGTTCTATCATGGTTGATGGATGGGCTGATGGGTGTTCAACGGTCTTGATTAATTTCCTTGTGAATAATACTGCTGGTACATGGTTTTTAAAACCCATTGATGCTTCTGATTCTATAAAAAATGGTGATTGGATGTTTAAGTATATGGATGAGGTGGTTAAGGAAGTTGGTGAGGAGAATGTTGTGCAAGTGATAACTGATAATGCAAAGAACATAATAAATGGTGGAAAAAAGCTTATGGAAAAGAGGGAGAAGCTCTATTGGACTCCATGTGCTACACATTGCTTGGATCTCAAGTTGGAGGATATTGCAAAATTGAGGATCCATGCAACCACAATCCTGAAGACTAAGCAAGTCGTGAAATTTATTTATAATCATTCCTATGTACTTGCAATGATGAGAAAGCATTTCACCAACAACAAAGAACTCATCCGCCCTTCAGTGACGCGCTTTGCTACTGCATTTTTGACACTTCAAAGCATTTACAAACAAAAGCGCAGTCTTCAATCTATGTTCTCTTCTATGGTGCACTTCTACATATGCAAAAATGCATGAATGTATAAGGACTCACTCAATAGTTTTATTTGACCAACATTTTTGGCCTCACGTGGCTTATGTTATCAAGAGTGTTGTCCCTCTTGTGTGTGTTCTAAGAGAAGTTGATTTTGAGGAAAGACCAGCCATGGGGTTTCTCTATGAGTAGAAGGATTCAGCAAAGGAAAAATATTGCTGCAAATTTTTCTAGAAATGCCCAAGAACTATGGACTCATTTGCATAAAAATAGATGATAGATGGACTCCACAACTTCATCACCCTTTACATGCCGCGGGATATTATTTAAATCCCCAATTGCATTATAAGGAGATCTTTTCTGATTGTGAAGAAAGGACTACTTGAATGCATGGATAGAATGTTGAGATATGAGGAGAGGCTAGCTACAAACATCCAATTGGATTTGTTTGATAATGCACGAGGGGATTTTGGGACTCGAGTGACTATTGACTCCAGTATGTAGAGAAGCCCGGGTAAAAATAATACTTCAATATAAATTAGTTAATTAGTAGTACTCTATCCTTGTTTCTTCTCATAACTTGGAACTTAAACATGTTTTTTTCTTTTGTAGCTAATTGGTGGGAGTGCTTTGGGATAAAGACCCCAGAATTGACCAAGTTTGCTATTCATGTTCTTAGCCTGACATGTAGTGCTAGTGGATGTGAGAGGAATTGGAGCACATTTGAGCAGGTTCTTAGTTTTTACAAATGCCATGTTATTATTGTTTCACCCAAATATGAAAATCTCTTCTAATATCTAAAAATTTAAATGGCTTAAACTCAATTGTGTATTCATACGAAAAATAGGAATAGATTAGAGCACAAGAGATTGAATGCTCTAGTTTACGTGAAGTACAACACCAAACTGAGGGAGAGAGCTCTAAGAAGAATACAAAAGTGTGATCCAATATTGGTGGCGGAAGTAGCTTCAGATGATGAATGGATCACTAGAAAGGAAGAACCTATCCTCCCAAAAGATACTTCTTGGTTTGATGATGAAAATCTCCTAGAAGTTGATGCTATTAGAGCTTTTCCCGTGGTAGCTTTTGAAGGAGATGATGCTCAAGCAACACAAGCTTCTGGTAGCTCGCATTCTATACTTCCTCGCAAAAGGAAGATTAGTGATTATTGTGAGAACTTGAGTACATACATATCAATAGTCATTTTTGAATCTACTAATTTAAAATTCTCCATTATCCTAACTCCTAATCTATAGCTTTATTGAATTTCTAGGCACTCAAGACAAAGGCAAGAGGCCAATATTGGTCACAATTGAGGAAGACGATCATGTTGAAGTGGGGGAGGGGGAATTTATAAGTGGAAGAACTCCTACTATAGGTGAGTTTGATGAAGATGAGGATTTTGATGAAGATCTTGATAGTTCCTTCAGAACTTTGTTGATTTAGATTTAGATTCTTAGAAATTAGAATCTTAGATGATGAGACATTGTGATGTTTGTGGCTAATGTTAGCTAAAATTGGCCTATATGATATTTAAAAATTATGTTTTTATTTTTTTCTCCATTCTTTTAAAATTTTTCTCTTTTTTTTTTTCTATATATAATTTGATTTTATTTATTATTTCAAAAATACAGCTGCAAAATTCTTACGCCTCAAGGCTTATGCCTCGCCTTGCAGAGGAGGGTAAAACGCCTCGCCTTACGCCTTTGCCTTTTACAACATTGTTAATTATCATTGAAAAATAAGCATTTGATAAGCACCCTCATCCAATTCTTACACTTCTCTCCAAATGCAAATGATCTCACACACGCTATATGCTAAACTAATGGGCTGAACTCTGCCAACTTCATCGACGTACTCTGATCCCATTGAATTCTCCACCACCAAATCCCAAAACTCCTGAAAAGAAAGGTACTATAAATTCATCCAGTCCCTCCCTATGCTGAACACAACCACGACCTCCACCTAAAAAAGCCTCTCTAGCCAAGACATTAATGTCTTGGAAAATAGGATTCCACTCCAACCCTCGATCATTGGCCTTTAAAAGTCTTCCTCCACGTACAGGTTTTTAAAGAAATCAGTAGCCTCTTCTGATATCAACTGAACATCAATCACTACCTCCTGATGTAGGAAAAGAAGCTGTGTACCATGGCAGACCCTTTTTGGAGACTCATTCAAAGGAATTGGGTCAAGGATTATTGGGCTTAACTAATAGTGTTTTATGTGTTTAGTTTAATTAGTACAGGATTATGTGGGGCTTGTTTGTAATATTTGTGTATTATAGCAGTGTGTTTGTAATTTCATATAGTTTTAGGGGTATATATGTAATTTCATGGGAAGAACTCCTTTTTCACAGGCTTAAAAACCTCTCGAGATGTCTTAGCAGAGGTCGAGTAAGATTTACCCTGGACTCTATTCAAAATTGCCATCAAACTAGCACATGCAGAAACTGTTGACTTACAGGGAAAAATCACCAAACTCCCTTCCTCAACTACAGCATTTTGGAAGCCTACCTCCTTCAAATGGCAAACAGCTGAATACCATTCTGTACATTCTTGGCATTTCTCCCAAAGTCTAAGGTCCCCCACTCCTGCTGATTAAGTAGTTCACATTCCCCCAAATCCACAATGCCCCCATGCTCAAAGCCACATTTTCTTCAATATTTACATGCAAATCAAATTCATCCCTTAGGCCATGAGTGTCAATCAAGTAATCCTACAGTAACCCTCTCTCAGCTTCACTCATACTATCAAACTCCCCTCTCTCACCTAGCTGAACACCAGATGCAACAGAGAATTAAACCCACAATCCCCTTAACAACACCTCCTTGCCTTCTAAATTCATCTCAACATTCTCTTTGCCCACATACTTCATTACCTCAGCTTCCATATGAATTATATTAATCTACTCTGAGATTTTGAAGGCCTCACCTTCAAATTGTCCTCCTAGGGAATCCCTGTCCCTGCCTTGCAAATTCATTTTTGGCATTTTAACAGGGGGGTCTCACATATCATAATTTGTCTCCTCTTTTGTGATTAGATCTTCAGTATCAAGCTTCCCATTACCTTCCTGGGCTTGTCACCTTCATCCACCTCTCTTCAACTGTCTCCAGCATTGTCATAATTTGCCTCCCTGCAACCCAATGCTCAATTTGGGTTCAATTGACCCTTCTTATCCCAGCATAAGAGCCATTTGTGTTGGGCTTTGGTTTAGCAGCTCAAACTTTTTTAATCCTGAGCCCAATCCCCTTATCACCAGCTGAAGCATTTTTTGTAGGTCTCTTTTGAAACTGTCAGGCTGGCTTACAAGAACCTTAGAAGCCCCTCCTTTTATTTGACTTAGATTGGACGCAGAAAATACCCGCCCATCCCACCTTTTGCCTTCTCAGCTCTTGGGTTCTCTACAGAACTTATTTGGCCCATTTTGTAGCCGATCTTTTTGGCACATGCACCCCCCCTGACTAGAGATCCAACCGAGCTAATTAGGTACCCCACCCCAAATATCTTCCCTACCATTGGCCATTGAGCTCCCTCTCCTTCAGAATATCTCAATCAACATTCAAATTAAAATATGAGTCAGGTTCTTGTCCTGCACATCTCCCTTCCCAACAGCAATCTCCACATTCTCTCCTTCGACATGCAAAATCCAGCCAAATTTCCCCACAAGGCTCCCATCCCTCTCCAATTGACTTAGCTTCCTGTCCTCTTCTCTGAAACACTTACAGCTTCTTTTCAGCTTCCACAACATTGAAACATCCACTATCTCTGCACTTCAATCATAAATTCCCATGCTGATTAACAAAAACATGACCATTCACAATTTCACCCAAACTTTTAAAATACATCCAACATGCAGATGCAGCTTCATCAGGAATTCTCAGCGAAGACCTTCTTCCTGAATCAAAAACTTCCCAAGAAATATTATAATTTTCCAATACTGCATTTGGAAAAACCCATTTGGAAATCTACAGTTATTACTATGGGTACTCTGATTTAGCTGAGCAGAACTGATGAAGTTGGTCCGGCACCCAATTATACATGATTCATAGCATAGGTGGCACATGCTTTAATCAGATATGAGAAAGCCATGATATGAGGTTGTTATCTTCTCCAACCCAATCACTTATGAATTGATCATTCCATGGCAAGTCTAACTTGCTAAAATAATGATCAAAAGCAAGCAACAGCAATGAAGATAAGGGTCAAAAAGGATCAAATTCTGGGTTCTGGATTGTGTGATTATGATGCAATATGTCTGGTTGTGGTTCAAGGTTTGATTCTAGGCTAGGTTGAAGGAATTCAGATTATTGCATGCAAAATTAATAGTACAATTTTCAGTTCTAAGGAAAAATGAGTGATCAACAAACAACGGTGCCAGAGGAGCATCCATCAGACGAACATCAGTGCCCATCACTGAAAACACTTAAATTGGATAATTTAGAAGTCCCCACTTAGAATTATGTAAAATTATGCACCGCTGCATACAAAGCTTTTTATTTTTTCTGTAGTCAGCATAACATATATATTCTGCATGTCAATTCTGTATGGCATTTGGACAATGCAATCAATAAAAAAAGAAATCATCCTTCAATTAATACATCCGTTTTCCCTTCTCAACAAGGCATACTGTAATAAGTAAATAAATAAATAAATCAGTGGAGAGAGAGAGAGAGAGAGAGAGAGAAGAAATTGGTTGTTATTGATGAAATTTGTTAAAAAATATTTGGGCCCTTTCTAGCTCCATTCTCAAAAAAAAATTAAAGTTATGAATGATTGATAGGTTCAATTTGATGGTTGTCCAACAAATATAGAACTGTTCCACAATAGAGTCACTAAGATCAAGTACATTATTGCCCACAGATGACCCAAAACTTCAAGGAAGTGTATTCAGTCTTCCTAACCAACAATATATATCCTCACATCAGAATAAATGTAGTTCTTTTTTGGGCTTCTACGAGTTGAAAACCATCATAGAAGCTCAATATTCTCAATTAATTACAAGAAATATTTGAAACCACAATATAACTTTAGTTGTTCATTCTTCTCCCAAATCATCACTTGAGAATTGTAAGTTGTAACTGTTGACTCCTTGAGTTTCTTTTAACACTGCAGCCTAAAAATCTTAATCTTTCATACAGCTCCAATGGAAAATTTCATTAAAAGAACTTAGTTTCATAAAAAGGGAGAAGACAGGCTCAACAATAACAATTTAATTAAATTCTCTTAGTTTCATAAAAAGGGAGAAGACAGGCTCAACAGTAACAATTTAATTAAATTCTTTATAGCTTAAAATTTTAAAAATAAAGGATAAATAAAAATGAAAATTTTATTTTATGGAAAAAGAGAAGAAATTTCATTGATAGATTACGAATATACAGAAAGGAGAAAAAGACATCTCCCAACAGAAAATCTAGGACAAACCAGAATAAAAAATACAAAAAAACAGCAACAGGAAAAAAAAGGAAACAAACAAAAACCACAACTCCCAAAATGAAGCCATTAGATTTCGCCAATCTCACTGAACATCCAGATTACAGCACTACAATGCCATGTAGTGATTTTTTTCCCAAACCAGCAAACAATTGAACTTCTTCCCCAAAAAGATACGTGCAGTGCCCATAACCAACACACCACAATGATGACATATAATGAATCTCTTCCCAAACCAGAAAACAATGCAACTTCTTCCTTGAAAAACTACGTGCATCACGTCTCAACCATACCCCAACAACACTGCAAAAAACCACATGTCCATAACACTGCCATGTCCTTCTCCTTCCAAAACCCACAAAGAAGCCAAAATATCTTCCACCAATTCTGGACAAACCAAGATTTCTCCCAAAACACCAAATAACTTACCCCACTCTCCAAGAAAAATCACAATGCAGAAAGAGATGAGATGCTGTCTCTGAATTATTATAGAAAAGCACACAAACATTTGGTGGAAGTGCCTTCAATGGTCGCCAAAACTGCAACAAGTTTTGTTATTGATTCAATAAGCACAACCAACCAAATAAAACCTTAATTTTTTAGGGTAATTAGGCCTTTCAAAATAAAGGAATAAAGAGAAAAAGAATAATTAGAATGAGTCAAGAACTCACAAAAAAAAAAAAAAAAAGGATTAACAAGAACATATCCCCAAATGATCGAAGGACCAAGAATAAGAATCCAATCCCAAAGAAAGGATGACAATTACTCAACAAAAGCAACAAAGAGGAACGCTCAACCAACTTACAATCATTAAGAGGTCACCTAAAATGAAAATCCCAAAAAGCTCAAAATAAAAATAACGCTATTCTGGTTTGTGCTCAAACAAGAGATAAGGAAAACAGGTGAATAAAACAATATTCACCAACCAAAGATCTTTCTGCAAACGAATCTGAGAACCTCTACCAACACAAATTTAGTGTGGGGAAAGAACAAGGGATAAATCTGAGAAGATCTACACAAACTCTTCGAAGAACATCTAAAACTAAAATTGGTATACCATCAATTCTCAATCCAACCCAAACTTAATTCTAAATTCTAATGACTATGCCAAAGGGAAAAATCCTCTAGGGGAAAAAGCCAAAGCCATTTAGCTATGAAAATAGTGTTCTTAGACACCAACTTACCAAGACTGAACCCACCCTCCAATTTTTACCTGCACACCACATCCCAACTCACCAAATGATCTCTATGACCCTCAACTTTATACCACAAGAAATCTCTCATAATTTTCTTATGCACACTAGCAATCCCCACAAGAATCTTAAAAGTTGACAAGTAATACAACGAGATACAAGACAGACAATCCAGAATAAGAGTGGTTACATAACAGAGAAAAGGGCCCCCTTCCAACCATCTAGACACTTAGCCACCTTTACATTACCAAATTCCAAAAATTTACAGATCTGGGATCTCCTCCCAAAGGGAACCCTAAGCATGTCAAAGGCTAGCCACCAAACCACACCCCGCTTGAAAGGACCACTCCCTAGCACGCCTGAGAGGCACATTGATGGCAGCTCGACCACTTTTTCCCATGTTAATCTTAAGCGCAGACACCCTCTCAAAAACATTGAGAATACCCAAGATACTCCTAAAAGGACTATAATCATCTAAAAGGAAAATGGTATCAACAGGACTAAAGTTGAAAGACCAACCCCCACAAGGCTAATATCTTACACACACTAGAAACTAGACTAATAGGTATGAAATCTTCTATCTTGATAGATCTACTCTTCTTAGGAACCAAAGTAATGAATGTGGAGTTAGTACTAAAAGGATGTCCCCGGGCCACAAGGCCCCCCACTATGTGAGCATAAAAGGGAAGGTCATCATAGTATATGTAGTCTTACTCCTATTACGTAGAGAAGTTGTTTCTTTGGACTTAAACCTGTGACCAACCGGTCACAAAGGAGCAACCTTACTGTTGATCCAAGACCCACTCTCCAATAGAATTCAATAAACACTTTAAGCAAAGCTTTTATAGAAAGATTTCTTGATCTGGCACACTAATCGTAACTCCCCCAGAGCAACAAGCTTAGGTGTTTGCTCCATATAGACCTCCTAAAGATCACCATGTAGGAAGGCATTCTTTGTATCTAGCTAATGCAACGAACAACGACATGTGATGGCTAAGGAGATAAACAAATGAACTGGGCAAGTTTAAAAATCGAGTAGAATGTGTCAAGAGCAATCCAAACCTTACACTTGAGTGTAACCCTAGCAACAAGATAGGCCTTCAAACAAGCCACAAAACCATTAGGATCGACTTTCACAGTATACACTCAAAGACAGCCAACTAGAAACCTATCAGGAGGACAAGCAACCATCTCCCAAGTACATCATATAATCTAACGCACGCATATCTTCAACCATTCAGTCCTCCACCTAGAATGGGGTAGAGCTTCAAAAATCTATTTTAGAAGAGCGACAAATGATAGAGCACTCATAAAACAATAACACGAGGGTGACAAGAAAACACAACAAATAAAATTAGACACTAGATGTTGGATTCACATACATTTGCCTTTTCAAACAGCAATCTTGAGAAATCCAGAGAGGGAAATAAAGGCATAGTAGTAGTAGTAGTTGGAGGAGGCTCTTTACCTTCAATTGTTGTGTGTAAACTTACAAATTGATATGATCCAAGCGCGAGAAGGACTCAAGTTGGATGAAGATGCTCAAGGACTAGGCAAAGATAATAGGCAAGGAAATGGAAGGCTAGGCAAAGGAAGGGCCTCATCAAAGTCAACATAACTCAAGAAAAAATAGTACGATGTAGACTTAATGAAGGTGACATGACAAAGAATTAATTTTAAGTAGGGCTATAACATTGACATCCCTTTTTGTCACGGGCTAAGCTTGTTCAGGGCATTATGCTTGCCTATGACCGCTTATCTCGTGTGTTTGGGATGGGTTTCCATCATGTAAATACTAGTGTAGGGTCATTTTCTATTATTTCTTTCATTGTAAGCCAAATAAGGCAGTATGACTCCTCGGTCACTTTGATGTTTCCTAGTGCTAGAGTGAGAATGGCCTAGAAAGCTCTTTAGGGGAGGGTGAGTGTTCATCAATCATTGTAAAACTCACTAGCAATTGTCAACGTGCTTAGCCTACTTGCCTCCCTCGCTAAGTACAACATGTCAACGGAGGATTTGTTAATGAATTACGTTTGCTTCAATATTTACTGCTTGGTTGCCACGGCTTTCATGAATTGATTATTATTTCCGCTGCTATCTGATTGAATGTTAATGAAAGTGTTCCGTGGATGAATGTTGGTAAACAAAAGGCTGGCTAGTTAAGCAAGAGTGCTTTAGCTAGCGCCGCACGGCCCTTCACAACAGTGTGAAAAAGGCGGACCGTGACATTTGGTATCAGAGCCCAAGTCGGTGACACTTGGTGAGAGCCCAAGGTTGAGTTGCTACGTGAATTCGATTGCCTTCGTTGTTGGGTTTGGAAAGCTTTGGTAAGTGACCATGGCACCAAACAATGCTGAGAGGATCAGCGTGCTGGAAGCACAGGTTGAAGAGTCAACCAACACTATGGCCGCGGAGGTGGCCCAGATGAGAGAACTTGTTGATGAAGTGAGGGGATCACAAAAACATCAAGCAGGTTTGATAGGCGACATGTCAGAGGACTTTCGCCACACTGTGGAAACTTTGCAAGCCCGGATGGCAGATCTGGATGCAAAGGTAAATGTGATGGTTCTTGCTATGGGGAACTCCAACACTCCGGGAGTTAGCAAAACCAAGGTGCCAGAACCCAGGACGTATGGGGGTGCCCGAGATGCCAAGGAGTTAGAGAACTTCTTGTTTGATGTGGAGCAGTACTTTCGCGTTGTGAGGATGGCCTCAGAACAGGCAAAGGTGGATACTGCGACCATGTACTTGGTTGGTGATGCCAAACTGTGGTGGCGTACCAAGTACAGAGAAATTGAAAATGGAAGCTGTGTGATTGATAGTTGGGCAGACTTGAGGAGAGAGCTCAAGGCCCAATTCTTTCCTGAGAACGTTGAGTATAATGCAAGGAGAAAACTGAGAGATCTCAAGCATACGGGTTCAATCAGTGACTATGTGAAACAATTTTCTGCTTTAATGTTGGATATTCGGGATATGTCGGAGAAGGACAAGTTGTTCTATTTTCTAGAGGGGATGAAACCGTGGGCAAGAACTGAACTTCATAGACAAAGGGTTCAAGACTTGTCAACTGCACAAGCGGCTGCAGAACGCTTGACAGACTACGCTGGTGATGAGACCACTTCGTCCAAACGGTTTGGCGGAGAGGGAAACGGTGGAAAGTCTTTCAAGAATGGCAAACCCAAGAGTGGGGGAGCCGACCCTAATTCATCAACCTCACAGGAAGCTTCGTCGTCTCGAGGGTTCAACACACCCAATGGAAAGGGGAAGAGTAAAATTGAGTGTTTCTTGTGTCGAGGTCCTCATAGAGTTTTTGAGTGCCCTCACAAAGCATCACTTAATGCCTTACAGGCTTCCATTGTAGAACAAGCAGTGGAAGACGATGGGGAAGAGGATGAAGCCCCGAGGGTGGGTTCAGTGCGGTTGGTGAACGCATTGGAAAAGCAGGCAAAAACACCGAAAGTTACACGAGCAAAAGGGTTAATGTTTGTGGACTTGAGGATAAATGGGAAGAGTCCTCGCGCTATGGTGGATACGGGAGCTACTCATAATTTTGTTTCACAGTTGGAAGCAGGAAGACTCAACTTATCCTTAGAGAAGGATACAGGACGCGTGAAAGCAGTTAACTCTGTAGCCCAGCCTACTCTGGGAGTAGCCAAGCAAGTGGTGATAAAGCTTGGACAGTGGGAAGGTCATGCGAATTTCACAGTGGTGCCATTGGATGACTATCCAGTCATTCTAGGAACGGAGTTCCTAATGGGGACGAGGGCAGTGCTGATGCCTTCGACTGGTTCCCTGTGTCTGATGGGAGATCACTCGTGCATGGTGCAAGTCGTTGCAACGAAAGGAGACGAAGGGAAGTCCCTTTCAGCCATACAACTCAATGAAGGATTGGGTCAGGGTGAGCAGACACGTCTAGCCATGGTGGTGGTAGACAAAGAAGTAGGCCAAGAGGTGGAGCCTACGACCATCCAAGCGGTGTTGGATGAGGATAAAGAGGTGTTGCCGGATAAGCTGCCTCACAATTTGCCTTCACGACGGACTGTGGAGCAAGAGATCAAGTTGTTATCAGGAGTGAAACCACCTGCTAAAAGGCCATGTTGGATTGTGCCTAGAGAGATAGTAGAGTTGGGGAAACAGCTTGATGAAGTGGAAGCGGGATGTGTTCGCCCTTCCAAAACACCGTTGGGAGCATCGGTGTCGTTTCAAAGGAAACATGAAGAGCATCTACGGAAGGTGTTCGACAGGCTGAAGGGAAACAGTCTGAATTTGAAGAAGGAGAATTTCTCTTTCGCTCGGCGGAGCAACAAATTCCTTGGTCAAGTCGTTGAACAAGGTCGTATCCGGAGGGATATGGAGAAGGTAAGGATGGTTCAAGAACGGAAGATTCCCACAACAGTGAAGGAGTTGCGTTCCTTTCTTGGCCTTACTAGTTTCTACAGGAAGTTCGTTAAGGGGTATTCGCGGAGAATGACTCCAATGACAGGACTACTGGGGAGGTATTATTGGCCGCACACGCGGGATGATGTGGTTAATTATACCAAAACTTGTCTCACTTGCCAACAAGACAAAGGGGAGCGGAAGAAGTATGGTACTTTCATGGCCGCACCAAAGTACTGTTCGGCAGAGGGGACGACACAATTGTTCCTTGTGACTATTGTGAAACTTTGGGGTGTTCCCCAAGTTATTATTTGTGACCAAGATTTAATGTTCACTGACAACTTCTTAACAAGATTTTTCAGGATATTCAGGTCACACCTTGACATCTCTTCGAGTTATCATCGACAGACAGACGAACAGATGAAGAGATTCAGAGAGCTACTAGATGAGTACTTGCGCCATTGTGTCAATGACAACCGGAAGAATGGCGTGCAACTACTTGATGTGGCTCCATTCTGTAGCAACGCCCAAAGGCGCTCAACAACCAAAAAGAGCCCTTTTGAGCTTGCTATAGACCAGCTGCCGCTGTTACCTCACACAGTGGGCGAGCCGTACAGACGAAAGAGTCCTAAGGCGTACATCTTCACCAGTGAAGGGAGACAGAATGCAGACTTTGCCCAAGCCTATCTAGAGAATGCTTCTAAGCAGATGAAGAAATGGGCAGATTAAGAGAGAAAACCGCAATTTCATGTCAATTGCCTCAAGCCATTCAACGCCAACACCAACGACCTGAGCAGAAGTCAGTCAAACAGCGTAGAGTTGAAGGCAGTGCAACCTGACAGACATGATGTTGAAGAGATCCTTGCAGGCAGAAAGTTCATATCCTCAAGGAAGAAGCGGCAGAAGTTCTTAGTGGAGTGGAAATGCCTTAATGACAAAGAAATCAGCTGGATTTCTGCGGAAGATATTCAACTGTTCGTGGATAAATTTGAAGTGTACCTACCGCCAAAAGTCTACGAGGACGTCGACCGCATAAGTGGGGGAGAATGTCACGGGCTAAGCTTGTTCAGGGCATTATGCTTGCCTATGACCGCTTATCTCGTGTGTTTGGGATGGGTTTCCATCATGTAAATACTAGTGTAGGGTCATTTTCTAGTATTTCTTTCATTGTAAGCCAAATAAGGCAGTATGACTCATCGGTCACTTTGATGTTTCCTAGTGCTAGAGTGAGAATGGCCTAGAAAGCTCTTTAGGGGAGGGTGAGTGTTCATCAATCATTGTAAAACTCACTAGCAATTGTCAACGTGCTTAGCCTACTTGCCTCCCTCGCTAAGTACAACATGTCAACGGAGGATTTGTTAATGAATTACGTTTGCTTCAATATTTACTGCTTGGTTGCCACGGCTTTCATGAATTGATTATTATTTCCGCTGCTATCTGATTGAATGTTAATGAAAGTGTTCCGTGGATGAATGTTGGTAAACAAAAGGCTGGCTAGTTAAGCAAGAGTGCTTTAGCTAGCGCCGCACGGCCCTTCACAACGGTGTGAAAAAGGCGGACCGTGACACTTTTGAATGCAAAATAGCCTAAAAAAAATACATTTGACGGCACGAGGATCCAACTTATTCATTCATGTGCTTAACCAATGGACAAAGGACACATGACCAAATATACAAGGAAGAAGTGAGAAACAAAGCCATTGGAAAGATAACTGAATATGGGATCTTACCACGAAGGATAGAGGATGGCATTTTATTGGTGAAAGAGCAAGCAATGAGCACAACTCCACTCCAAAGGGCTTTGGGGATATTCATTTGATACAACAGACTACAAGTGACTTCGAGAATGTGTGTGTTTTTCTGCTCTGGAACTCCATTTTGTTGTGGAGTGAAGGCACAAGATGATTGATGGATCATATCAAAGATACTCATATAGGTAGTGAATTGGGTACTTAAGTACTCCTTAGCAATATCACAACAAAATATCTTAATTGGCAAATCAAACTTAGTCCTTATTTGAGAAAAAAAGACACAAAAGATATTAATCTTTCACTAAATCCAACCAAGTCATCCTAAAGTAGTCATTGACAAATGTAACAAAGTATCAAAACCCTAACTTTGACATGACACGACTAGGACTCCAAACATCAGAATAGACTAACATGAAAGGATTGACCGTCTGTTTATTAACGTGGGAAGCAAAGGGAACACAATGATGCTTTCCTAATTGACAAGACTTGCACATAAATTAGACATAGAACTCAAAGCAAGAACTAGCTCTTTTAACTTGTCCAATGAAGGATGAGCAACACAACATTGGGTTTGAAGTGGTGTAGTAGCAGCACTACAGGCAATAGGAGGAGAGAATGACTTAAAGTAGTAAATTCCACTAGCCTCACATCATGTCCAAGTCTTTTTCCTTGTCTACAGATTTTGAATAACAAAAGAATCAAGAAGGAAGGTTTTTACACAACAATAAAGTAACTTGATAATCTTATTAACATACATAAGATTGAAAGGGAATTTAGGAATGTACACAACAGAAAAAAGATAGGTGGAGAAGGTAGGATTTATAGTTCCTATCCCATTAACTGTAGCAGTGGACCCATTAGTAAGGGTAACTCTTGACAAATTTTTAGAATATAGAAGGGCAAGAAAGAATTTGGTTACACCTATCATTCTGGTTAATAGGAAGAAGGAAGATAACCCAAGGACTAGAGGGGGAGATGCAAGATGACTTGAAAACTACAGGAGTACCTTTCTAAGCAAAAGAAACAATGTGATGAGATGCTTGTTAGGATGCTTGATAAAGAAGGAACCATGAATACTCACCCTTTGAAACAGTTATAGACAGTGTCCACCAAAGCTAGTGGCCAATGAGGAAAACATACTTTCCGAATTTGGGGAATCCATCCCAACACGAACAACCTTGGTATGGCAGAAAATTAAATGTACACAGCAAACAAGATACTTCTAGGATTCATGGACCCCGTTCCAACAACCACCTTCGACAACTGGAGCAAACCACAAACACATGATGAACAAGATAAACTGAACAAACCACAAACACATCAACTATCACTGTTTTGGGCCCCAATGAACTCAATAAACATTGACAAGCATTTTCAGACAGTACCAAAAAGAAGCTTCACATGCCGATGTGTGGGGTCGGTGAGTGAGGGTGCGTGGGAGCAGCTCCAGTGATAGGATTTACGTGTTGTGTAGATCAACAATGTCAGTGGATGGCTATGGTGTTGATTTGGAAAAATTTAAAGGGGTTTTTGTGGGCCTTAATTAGCAGAGTCGTCCAGGAAATTTCTAGGAACTGCTGGCTGTTGTTCAGGCAAATGGTGATGCTGGCAATGCTCCTACAATGATAGACTTGCAGCAGATTTAGGGTTTTAGGCTCTGGTTCAATGATACTCTGGCAATTAGGGTTTAGGTCTCAGATTCTGAAGAATTCTGATACATTGCTGAAGAATTCAGTAAAATGGAAGACCTAATCACAATGATAAGTCTCTCCCTCTATTTATAATTTTTATTTTTGATAACAAAAGAAAATTATATTAATGGGAAAAAAATTACAAGAGGTAGAATGAGAAATCTCCCAAAGAAAATCTGGAACAAACCAAAAAAAAAAAAACAAAAACCCACAGAAAAAGGATTAACTCAACAAGCCAGCACATTCCTCCAATCTCTTTGAATCTCCTGGAAACTATTTCCTCCGAAAAAACCAAAGCCAACACTCCACAGTGACGTTAAGAACTGGATCTTATCCCAGCCCAACTCCCAAATTAATTTTTCCCGGAGATGCATTCCCTTCCATCCATAACCCCAATAAAATTGCAAATACACCAAACCTCTATAAGGCTGCCCTGTCCTTCCTTCTACCAAAACCTGCAGAAGAAATGGCTAAATCTTCCACTGATACAGGGCATATCCAACTCTCCCCAACAATACCAAACAACTTCTTTCAAATCCTCCAAAAAAAATCAGAGTGTAAAGGAAATGAGAAGCTGTCTCATGGTCCTCAAAAGGGAGCACACAAACATCAGGAGAAAGAGCCTTCAAAGGTCTTCTAATTTGCAACAAGTTATTAGTATTTATTTTATTAAGCACAACAAACCAAGTAAAAGCCTTAATTTTTTAGGGAGCCTTGGCCTTCCAAATTGTAGGAAAGAGCAGAAATGAAGAATTATAATGGATCGATAATTCAAAAAAATATTTGCAAGAATACACTCCCGAATGATCCAATAACCAAGTTTGAATATCTCTCCCCAACAAAAGATTACCTCTGTTCAACAAGGATAACAAAGAAGACAGCTCCTCAATCTCCCTCCCTCTCATTAAGAGGTCTCCTAAAATGAAGATTCTAGGAAATCAAAGGACTACTCAAATCCCCAACAAAAGAATATGTGGCTCTATTTTGCTTAACAATTAAAAGAAAGAGACAAGGGAAAGAAGTGGATAAAGCTTCATTACCTAGGCAACAGTCTTTCTAGAAGCAGATACGTGACCCACTCCGACCACAAGATTAGTGTTAGGGTCAAAGGAAGGATAAATCTAAGAAATGGATCTCCACAGACTCCTCAAAGAACATCATAGATTACTATTCGTATCCCACCCATTCTCATCCTACCCAAACTTGCTTCTTATTATTTATGCCAAAGGGAAGATTCTTCAAAAGGGAAGTGCCACAACCATTTGGCTAAAAGTGTGGGGTTTTTAGACACCAATTTACCCAAACCCAACCCACCCTCCTTTTCTGCTTAAAAACCTCATTCCATCTGACTAAGTGAGCTTTATGGTCCCCCACGTCAACCCACATAAAGTCTCTCCTGATTTTCTCCATTTCACTAGCAATCAGTGTCTGAATCTTAAAATCAAAGAGAAAATAAAGTGGAATACTTAAAAGACGAGCCTGAATCACAGTAATTCTACTCCCTAAAGAGAAAAAAGCCCCTTTCCACCCATCTAACCTCTTTGTCACCCTCTCCACCACTAGATCCTAAAACTCTGCTGCTCTAGGATTCCCCCCCCCCCCCCCCCAAAGGAAACCCAAGAAAAGTCAAAGGCCAATCTAGAATGCCACACTCCACTTCAATGGCCCGATCCCTAACTCGCTCGTCGAGTACATTTAGCGCTACTAATCCACTCTTCCCCATACTAATTTTGAGACCAGACCCCTCCTCAAGGATTTGGAGAATACACAAAATACTTCTAAAGGACTGTTATCATCAGGGAAGAAAATGGTATCATCAGCAAACTGAAGATGGGAAATCACCACATCCTCTCTCCTTACTATTAAAGCCTCTAACTAGTCCCCTCTCCACAGCCCTATCCACCATCCTGCTCAACACATCCGCTATAGAACAAATAGAAAAACGGATAGAGGATTACCCTTACCAAGCACACGTCAATGACCATATTACCCTTACTAACACACACTTACTAACACAGCAGTACCACTAAACAACTACAGTAACTAGTAACAGTAGGTTTGTGACTTTGTTCATAATTTTCATTGATTCGCTCAAGTCTCATGCTTCAAAGTTTAAATTTTCACGATTTACAGCTTTGGCTTTTTTTTTGCACCAATTGAATAGGGAAAATGAAAAAAACAAAAAATCAACTGTAAAAAGTAAAAAACAAATAAAATGATGAAAAGTGCAAAGAATAGATAAAAATAGGGTAAGGTGCGAATCCATCAAAGTATATTCAACCTGTTGAGGTAACTGGAGTTTAACAAAACCCACTGGGTTTGACTGGTTTGATCAGGTTGTATGCATTTCCAGTTTGATATAACCCAGCCTGGTTTTAGGCCCAGGTTACCGGGGTTTTGATCCAACAGCCCAGGCCTAGTGAGGTTCAATAACATGGTCAGAATACAAAGACATCAAGACGTGCGTCCACAAGTGCATGCAAGACGTTTTTTGTTTTTGCCTATTTACCATATTCACTAATACTATGCAAAATGCTTAGCAATATATATATACACACATACATACATATATATACTAACCATAGACAGTTTTCATGCTATGAATCATCTCTTTATGTTAAAAAATCATAATTCTTGAAGGATGATTGGGTTGGGATTGCTCTTTTGATTTGAGCTTTTCCCCCAATCTTTTCCAGTTTACGAAGCAGCGGGGAACTTTCTTTATGTCAGATTGATGGCAGTCACAAGGCCATTGAGCTCTCTTTCAAATATGAAGAGGCTAACATCAAACTCCATTCTGTGCCAAAGAAGCACAAAACAGCCACACGCACATTGTTGCTACTAAACTACATCAGAAGTTTCCTTCAGACATACAGCAGGTTACATCTACTCATGCCATGGTCATCTCCAAGTAAATCCCATGGTCACTACTATGAATGCATATGGTCACTCCACAAGCTTGATCATCCAAGCTAGGGCAGGGAAGTAGCCATCTCATTAGCTTCTAGACATTCTTGATGATAAATGGAATTTATGTACTACAATCCCATATCGTTCCAGCTAAACTAAATATTGAAAAAGCTGTCTCGGCCAGCCTAGCCTTGCTCCCCTTGTTACTAAATTCTAAAATAAGTAGGCATGTAGTGTTTCACCCTCTAATCAGCAAAAACCATGATATGGAAATAAAAGAAAAAATAAGCTGCTCTTTAACTTCATATGAAAGCAATGTATCATTATGTGGCTTTGAAACAAAACCTGAAAGGCCGGATTGGTAAGATTCAGAAGTACCATGTGGTCTTCCGTCAGTTATCTGCTGGGCTTCTAAATCCTGCACAATACAATGATAAAACTATAAGAGGTATTGCATAATACTAACAGAACTTAAACTCAGCGAAGCAGTTCTCACTCTTACTTTTAGTTGACTGAAACCAAATCTAGGAAATAAGACTAGCATAGCAATTCAAATTTTCTTCTACCCTAAAAAGGAAAATAAAATTTGAAGCTGAAAAACAAAAAAAAAAAATCGCCTAATCGGGTACCTGGTTTCTATTGCAAACAGAAATTGCAGGATTGGATGACAAAGTTTCATTTTGTAATCCATCTTGTGCCATCTCTGCATCTGAAGGAGTATAAAACAAGATTTTATTTCTTAGATTTTTTAATTCATTTTCTTCATATTCTTAATGTCAAAACATATTTCAGCAAGTAGGCAGCTTATTCTGCCTGTAATGACAATTGGCTATGGAATAACGAAAGTAGATTTTTCTTGAGTAAAAACTGCACCTAGAATGTCATTAGATGCATTCACTCCTGTCACCAATTTCAAAGATTCATCTGCTGATTGCATAGCTGCTAAAGGATTTGAGTTGCACATTTTATCCCCAATGCCAGATTCCATTTTGTCACCCATTGCAGGATTTTGGCTGGTTTTCTGTTCTAAAGAAAATGCGGATAAGTCAATTTTTGTAGATGGTAAATCCTTCAGCATTTCTTCTGTTGCCTTTGAACGCACTCTTCGTATTTCATCCAGAATATTCCATGATCCAGCAGCAAAAGAATCCCTTTTCAGCTGCATTCCATTTACAAGAATAAATTAACAAATTGAAACTGGTGAGAAAAAGCAAAGAATATAAAAATAGGCCAATGCAGCATTGAAGCCAAAAATAAAAGCTGGCACTCAACAGGTCACCATAGCATTGACTTTCCTACCTGCAACTACAAATCCAAGTAAATAAACCAGTTTGACATAAATCCTGGAAGCATCAACACAAATAAACAACATCCACTTTACATCTCAAAGTTTCTGTTCTATTCCTAATTTGTCAACCTTCCACATAGTTAAATTATATCTCTTACAAGCGATCTTATACACCAGAATCACAAGTGATTCCAAAAGAAACTAGTTCAACTCACTTTATACATGGAATCCAGTCAAAAAAAAAAAATTGTGATTCACCAACTGGAAAACAGTTCAAGTCAACCCTTCAACGTAAAAGAGCACGCATCAACATATCTTCCAGCAAAATTCAATCATAACTTATCAATTCAACAGGTATGGGATTGCAAAATTAAGGTATGGTCCAATCAGGCTACCCATGGATGTGAAGAATGCATGAATGTCAGCTTGTGTCGCATAAAAAAAAAATTAAAAATTTATCAAAAAAACATGCACAATTGCAAAATTAAGGTATGATCCAATCAGGTTACTCTTTGATGTGAAAAAGCACGACTGTCTACCTTTTTGTTGTAGCAAAAGTTAAACAAGTTTATTAACTCAAGAGGCAGTGTAGAAAATTTAGGCATGATTCAATCAAGTCAAGATGTCTCTTATTAAAGGTATAAATTCATGAAAACATTTATATTTATACTCTGCCATCAAATGGTACTTATTGATGTCTTTATTATTCATGGACAAGTTAAAATATATTTCTGGACAGTCCTACAATCTTAGCTTTAAAGGTATTCAATTTTCAATTCTGAAAGGTGACTGATGCTACATTTCAAAAGATTGGTAGCAGTTTCCTGTTTTCAGAGGAGTTTCCAATCTTAAACCATCCTAAGCCAGGTGATTCTACAGTTCTACACATCAAGAATTTGTGAAAATTCTATTCTGACGTCTACTTTGTTGGTCACCATAATCTAATCTGCATTCAAAACTCCCCGTCCCCACGTATTATTTTTGTGGAAAAATAAAAAATTTCCTGGAATTGGTATGTCCCGCTTTAGAGGTACTCTCAACAACTGAGACAGAATTTCAAAATGTTAGTAGTACTTCCAAGTATCAGAAGACATTTTATCCTAAATTATGATAAGCGGGATGAACCTACAGCATCAAGAAGCAGTAAAATTCTATCCTGATCTTTGATTCACCAGATACCATAATTTAGTTTCTATTTACCATCCTAGCAGCAATTGCTCATCTAACGGAACCACCCAATCTCACATTATTGCTAATTCCACCTATGTTCATCATCCGCCAAGTCCAAACATGCAAATTAGGGATTAAATTGCTTTTCTATACACCATCACTTCATAGAACCCAACTCCAACCGTGTTCTGGAAGCACAAGATGAGCAATAAAAAGATGCAGCAAACATCAGAAATTAAATATGAAAATATATAAAGAAGGCACCTTGGGTGTAGACAAAGAACTTCCACCAATTGAATGTGGTGTTTCTTGCTTAAAAAGATCCATCCCAATTGGTGACGAGGAATTATACTCAATATTTACAGATGGAGATGCCCATGGAGGACGAGCCCGCATATATGATTTGGCCATATCTACTGGAGAGCCCATTGCAGTTTCAGTAACCTATGTCATTTTGAATCAGTACTGAGATGAACTCAACTTAAATAACAAGTAAATATCTAAAAGCAAATTTTTTTAAAAAAAAAATGCAGTACCTAGGCATCTAGATGTCACCACAGAACGACGGCCAATTAAAATTCACTAATTTTACACTCTTAAATCAAGCACTTGCAATTTTCCTTTTTTTATATAGAAAAGGAAATTTATTAAGAAAGAGAACGTAGAGAAGCTAGAGAACAAGATGTCCTCCAAGCGACAATCACAAGAGAGCTGCCTCTGTTCAACTGCAAAATGATGTAAATCAGTCAAAAAAACCAAAAAAAGGAGCCCTTCCCTCTGCAGAGGAAAACTGAATGGAAGGGGAAAAAATATTTCTGCAAATCAATCAAAGAAACACCTAAAAATCCCCCAAAAGCAAAAGCCGTGGAAAAGCAAGAAAGACTACTCTATCCTATAAAAAATAGGAAGGCATAATTTGATCTTTGAAGATTCTAGAACTCTTCTCCACCCAATAGCATGCCAAAAGCACAATTTGACAAAACTTTCACTTTCTCACATTTCCCTAGAATTTCACTGTCAATACCCAGCTGCTATTATACAAACACTACCACCACAGTTTCCTTTTCTACCCTGTATAAGATTAGCTTCTTGATCATTTTGTCACACTCAGAATGAAACTTGACCAGACACAGCTCCCTTTGAATGAGATGAAACAAGCTGAACATCATTAAAATGCAATTTGAATTGCTTTTTTTTTTTTTTAGAAAAAGGATATTAACAGAATAAGAAAGAGAATGTACAACGAAGAGGACACGGAGTCCTCATACACGAAAGGAAAATAAATAAAATACAATCAGCTCAATAGAGCCATCTAATCACATTTAACATCCTCAAAACAAATAAAACAACCCGCACTCAAAGCCCAACGATATGCCAATGCTGTATCCTGCCCCAAAGCAAAAGTAAAGACAATTTCTTCCAGAGAAAATAGATGCATTCCATTCCAGCCGAATCCCACACAAAACAGCAAATAAAACACACTTCCACAAACTACCAGCATCTTTACTCTTCCCAGATCCTGTAAGAGAAATAATCAATAGCTCTTCCACCGTCTTCGGCTCACCAAATAAGCGAAATACTCTATTCCACATGCTGAAAGTAAATCTCCAGATTCTGACTACCTCCAGATTCTATAATCGGCTTGAAAATAGCTTACCCTTCTGGTCCATCTTGAGAAATCAACGTTGCTTCTGGTCATAATGTCAGAAACTTACTGTTTATTAGCAGATTTAAATCACCCTCTCCATGAGTCATGTCCATTTGATACAAGAGCAGAGAGATGGCTAAGTGAGACAAAGAAGGAATACCATGAGTACAAGGCAGAATGCTTAAATTTGCTGCTTATCTGTACTTTGCAAGGCTGGAATCTGGAGTACCATGTCTAATCACATCTTGTGTTAAACATCAGTTCCTCTTGGGTCTTGTTGGTTATTCAGATCGTATTTCTGAACTTGAGTCAACTTTACCATCTACTCCCTGATGCTACTGCCTACAATTGATCCAGACAAGCTTGACAGAAATTATCAAACTTGGCCCAAGTCCAGTGTAACTCTTAGACTGGCCATTCAGGCATAGTATGTTCCTAATTGTGACCACTACAATGCAGCAATCCTCCTGAATCAAGAGCCAGGAAACCACAATCACCACTGCCATCATCTCACTAGTTGACTTGGCATATCAGTGAGCACCACTTGACCACCACAACTGACATTCAACGCATTGCCAAAACCCAACCTTGCATCTTACATCATCTTTCCAACTCCTCAATCCAACAACACTTGCTTGCCACTTCAATTTATAGAAATCTACTGGCCTGAATGATTCAGCAAAAAATCTTTGCCACCAATCCTTATTTATGCAAATGCCTCCATAAGGAACCCAATCGGCCAATCCCACATCATGAAATTTCCAATGATCAATTCTTTGACTTTTCACCAAGTTGGAAAACATACCAAACTCCATGTCTTCACTAAACTTCAGCAGACCCTGAGAAGCAGATGACGAGCCTTCACCCAGGACACAAACATCATGCCACCAATGCTAAAATTCTAAAACAACAATGCCCTACCTTTCTCCACCGCTTGGACATACCCATTGTTAAACTTCACCAAACCTCCATTATGAAGAATTATATTAAACCTCAATTCCATTTAGAAATCCATTTGATGCTCTTTTCCTGGGGGCAGAGCTTGGAAAAAAAATTAAGAGTCTATTTGGCATCAGTTCTGTATAGTAATGAAACAATCTACAACACCTTTGTTAACATTGCTCGGTTTTGTTGTCAGTCTTCAGTTGTTTTCGAAAAAATTGGAAACCAAAATTTGTTTTTCAGTTGTTTTTGGCAACCTAGGGCAGGCATTAGATCAACGGTAAGGTTGCTCCTTTGTGATCGGGGTTGGTCACGGGTTCAAGTCCAAGCAAACTGCCTCTCTGCATAAAAGCAGGGGTAAGGCTACGTATACTGTAACGATCCTCCCCCTACCCTTGCAAAGCGAGGAGCTTTGTAGCCCAAGGACGCCCTTTTCTTTTAGCTACTGTTAGGCATCCATGCTTTATCACATACTCATGTTCCTTGGAAAACTAAAATAGAAAAACAGAAACTGGTTTTCAACAACTAAATGGCCTTTGTAACTTTCCTCGTATTTGCATCAGAAAAGCTCTCAATTGAGGAGTCCTTTCTTCTGTGCTCTTGCTCTCGTTGAGAAAAAATGTCGTAATTGCTGACTTTCTGGCTATCCAAGATTTTGTCTCACCATCCATCCCCACCTTGTTATTACTAGGACTCACATTGTCCCAATTCACAGCATGATCCACAATCGAATTAGCCTTATTCTACACATTGAGACCTTCATCCTCCTTAGAAGCCCTCTTGAGGGCTCTTTAGATTTCATAACACTCCTTCCTGCATCTCTCTGCCCTCCAAAAGAGGATATACCCTGCCCACACAGAAACACTTTTCATTAGGGAAGATGTGTTATGAAGCTGATTCTTCTCCACCTGCTCACTCAGCCTTAAGCCAAACCTGCTGTTCCCCTCCCTTTTGAAGCCCATGGTATCATGATCCTCAGCTATAAAACCCTCACCACTCCTACATTGCTGAAATTGCTGTGGGGTTGAGGATAATTCAACTGTACAGCCTCTATACCTACAGATTGGGCCTCTAGAGCATTAGTCTGTAAAGAAAAAATAGTCCCATTATGGGCCAATCAAATCTCTTTTGCATGCGAGATTTCAAAAACCCTTAAAAGCTCCCTTAACAGCCAAACAAGTTGCAATTGAGCGAAATCTTCTATAAAAATCCCTAGCTTGTTTCCTAGAAGTTGGGCCAAATGGATAGTGATATTAAGGATACCTTGGCCAACTGAATTGAAGCCTATTCCACCCTTTTGTGCCTTCGCAATCATCCCTTCCCCTCAGAAACCCTAGTTTCCCCAAAAGCTCCTAGAACACCAGCCACCACTAACCCAGTGTTCATCATTGAGAACCTCAGTAAGTTCCACATTGCCACTCATCCTTCGATGTATCTAAACAATCAGACAAGACCTCCTTCAAGCTCCTGCAGCATGATTACTTTAAGATTGACCCACAGATTGTTGTATCTTCAATTGCTTGAAGAGTGAGCCACAATTACCCTTTTGATTTGCTCTAGTCGCCACAAACCTTCATCTTGCCAAACTTTTTGTAATGAGTGTTTTTCCCCAATTTCAAAAGTGAAGGCAAGCACTTCCAAACCCATCTAGCCACCAACAGGGAATCCAAATCCATAGACTGCAAATTTGGGTTTTCTCCTCCAAGTGAACAAAACCCCTTACCCAACCTTTTCCAATTTATTTCCATCTGCACCATTTTGTGGAAGTTCACTTCCATACCTATATACGATTGTATCCATCAGGAAGAACAAAAGAAAACCAGAAAGGGGATTGAGAGGAAAATGATAGCCAAAGCAAAAGTGAGAGTGAGAGTTGCCATCCCCTTCTAGGTGATGGAACCTTTCAAAGGGCATTGTGGTAACAATCCCATGGATACGCAATAGGTGACAATTAAGGGACCTGTCTTCTAGATTGGGTATCTAAACAAATCTTTAGAATATGATTAAGAAATAGGATCAATCAATAAGTTACATTAGGTCAGATAAAATCAAATGTAAGTTCTACATAAAAAAAAAATTTTAACAATAATGATTGTGAAAACTGAAGTCATAGACCGTAGCAATGCTTAGTATGAATCTCTTGCCATGTTGTGCATATCTATGCATTGATGAAAGAGAAGTCGAGAATTAGATTAGATTTTTTAAGGATACAAAATTCCTTTTAGGAATACCTATAATCTTAAAACACCACGACCATGCAACATAAACTTTCTTTTACAATTTTTTTTTTTTTTTTTAAAAGGCTATTTATATCCTCTTTTTTCATCTACAATGATATCGGTTGACAGCCATGATGGAGCAAAATCTTTGGTGATTACACTACAGATCAAAGGAAAATCCTTGGATTTGAAAGGATGAAGATAGGAGATTTCATGGTTTGGATAGAGAAGAATGAGACAAGAAATCAATGGGTGGGGGCTCCTACGTTGGTGATAACAATGGATTTTTTAGAATGTGACATTGGTGTGCTCTCGGTTGAGTAGGTGCTATCTCGATTTTTTGGTGGTGATTTCTTGAGCTGGGAGTCTAGGAATCTTCGATTTTTTTTCCTAAAGGGTTGAAAGGAGGTAGCTGGAGAAGTTTTGTGCAAGGTTTACAAGATTTAGTAGAGAGAAATGTAATAATGTATCGAATGATCTAATCTTGAGAGGGTCGGTATCAAAGATGCAAAAAGGGGAAAATTTTGTGGAGCAAGGCCATAAAGGAAAAATATCCTTTGGAATCATTTGCACATTGATGAAGGCACACAAGTTGTGGGAATAAAGAAGGAAGCCATGGAAGCAATCTGGCAGCTGCAGCAGTGTGCGATTGGGGGAAAAAAAAAAAAAAATTAAAAATTAAAAAATTAAAAAAAAAATTAAAAAAAATTAAAAAATTAAAAAAAAAAAAAAAAAAAAAAAAAAAAAAAAAAACCAAAAATAAAGAAAAAGATGGTGGCAGCAGATCAGCAAGATATAGGTCTAGTGCTTCTTGCGAGTGATCCATTAATGAAGAAAGGGGAGATCTTCAGGCTAGAGATTAGTGAAAACCTTCTATTGTTGTAGTGTTCATTTATTTGGTAATGGATCTAGTCAGGCTGTTGGGCCTAAAATTGGTGGGCTTCAGAGTAGTGGGTCTATGAGTACAGGAAGTGTATCGGGTGCTTGCTGGGGTAGGGAAGGGCATGTTTTAAAGATTTCAATAGACTTGACCCATTCAGTGAATTGTTGTGGCCTTTTTACTGAGGCAACCCTGAGAGGGGATAACAAGGTAGCTTTCTCATTTAGCAAAATAGGCGTAGAGTCCCAGGTACGATCTGAAGGGAACTCTTGTATCGATAAAGGGGTTTCACACTTAAACAATATGGATGTTATGCAAGTGGATAAGAGAAAAAGTTATGATTTTGCAACTTCTGATTCGATTGTAACAGGTATTTTTCTGGAAGCTTCTTTTCAAAATCAGAATGTTTAAATGGCAGGAGCAGGGGCTAAGCAAACTGCCAAAGGTCTCAATGCTGATAGATGCGATATTAATGCTTGTGTTCAGGAGCTGTCTAATAATTTTGGTAATGGTGTGCTTAAAAATTCTCATGAGCAGGAGATGATCAGAGAAAGTTTTGGCAACAAGTTGTGCCCAGAGGTGGTGAATACTTCTGGAGAAAGAAAGGATGAAAAAGATGTAAAAGGGCAGTGGAAATGAAGGTGTATAAGAAGCAATCAGCAAGGAAGGAATGAGTATGGACTCAAGTTTGCAAGGAGGAAAATTTTTAAAAATAGATGATGCTGGAAAGTTTTGTTTCAGGAATCTCAGAATTGTTGTAGGTCTGGCTTAGATGAAGGCAGAAATTATTTTAAGAAAGAAGAAAAGAAGCAAGGGGTGTTTTTTGGAAGAGGGCAGCGAATATGAGAATGATTTTGCTCTGATGGTGGTCCTCTTTTTTTCTTTTGATAAACAAAGGGAATTTATTGAATAGGCATCAAGGGATACCGGCCCATAATACAGAAAGCCACCACTCTGAAGGGTGTCACAAAAATCAAAACATTACATTAAAATCATTTACAACTCCCCCTACGCCAGCGCTATTAAACGCAGTAAACCACTGCTCTTTGCTGATCAGAAGTCCTGAGGTTGAGTTATTAAACACTACTGTTCCTCTCTTTCCAAATGCACCAGAAAATTGCGAGGGGGATGAGAGGCATGGCCTTTCTCTTCTCTTTTGTTTCCCAAATCCCTCCCCAGGCCCAGTGTTCCACTTCCAAGAGTTGGTGATAACCCAGTGTCTATCAAAGTCACAGCCATATTCCAAAGATTCCTGGTCCAAGGGCAATGGAGGAGGATGAACTCAACTGACTCTGCATCAGCCATGAAAAGGGGCACTGTTTGTGACAGACACCCCCCTTCTCAGTAAGTTATCCAAAGTCAAAGATCTTACCATGTGTTGCCTCCCAGGCAAAAAAGGCAACTTATGTTGGGGCATCTGTCTTCCAAATCAGATTCCAAGGAAAATTATTACTGTTAGACTCGAAAGAAAGAGTTTCTTGTAGAAGGATCTAACTGTGAAGACCCCCTTCTTGTGTAAGGTCCAAACTGGACAATTTGAACAATATTTTGGTGCTGGAAGTTGTAAAGATAGCTGTAGAATTCTGTGAGCTGGTGGAGTTCCCAATCTTCCACCTTTCTAAGCAGATATTCCAGAAGAGCCCCTGACGTGAGGTGTGGACTTTCTGAATGATGCAGGCATCTTTGTCGCGGCCAAGCTCCAGATGGCTGGAAATAAGACATTAGAGCCTCCTAATGGAATCTAATAAAAGAGAAGAAATCATTGGTGATGATTTCCCACCAAAGGTGATCCTTCACTACTGTGATTCTCCATAACAGTTTCCCTAGTAAGGCTTTTTTTAAAAAGTGGAGGGACTTCAAACCCAGGTCTCCTGAACGAATGGGTTGCTTCACCATACCTCATTGACCAGGTGGAACTTGAATTCCAATCCCCTAGCTCCCTCAAAGAAACCTCCTTTGAATTCCTTCAAGTCTCTTCACAACAGAAGCCGGAAGGGGTAGGAGGGACATGTAATAAATGGGAAGATTTGTCAAGTTACTTCTAATGAGAGTGAGTCTGCCACCTTTTGACAAAAAATTCCTTTTCCATCCTGCCAATTTTTTTCAAATTTTTCAATGATGGGATCCCACACTCCTTTATCTTTGAATTTGGTGCCAAGAGGTAGCCCAAGGTAATTGATAGGGAAAGTTCCCATCTTGCAGCCCAAAAGGACAGCAGGGAGAGGCCCATCTGAAATTCTGCCAATCAGAATGATTTCACTTGATCTTTTGTAGGATGAGATTTGCAAAAATATGGATTACATTTCTGATTCTTTTGATGCTCTCTATAATATTTCTTATGTGCCCCTTCTCTGATTGAAGTTTAAAGGATTTTTCTATCTTTGAGGAGAGGGATTGGCGTAGACTTGGCAATGACCAACAAACGTAGGGATGGATTATTATTATAACCTACTCCAGTAGAGGAGATTAGTGCACAGGATGTACCAGCTCAAAACACTCGGGATGATATGGTAGCATGGCTGGCTGATCCAGGAGGGAATGAAGTCAAATTGAATGTGCTAAAAGAAAAACGGTTTAAAGGCAGTGAGAACTACCAAGATTACAGAGCTCACAAATGGAAGGGCTTAAAGAAGGGGTTTTTGGATTGTTAGTCTTATATTGTATTTTTTACTTTTGGTTTTTGTTGTTTTTTAAGGATCACTGGTCCTCTTCTAGGTTTTACATCTCTCTTTTCTCCTCCTTAATGAATTTCCTTTTTGTGATAAATAAAAAATAGAAAAACAAAAAAACAAAAAACTAATATAGCAGTATATCTCTCAAAGCTAAAGCCACATAAAAATGTCATAATGTTTACTAAAGGAAACTAGCAGCAGAAGGAAATCACTGAAAAATAACTCACATCTGGAAGCAGAAAAGTATTCAATGAACAGGTTCGCTGATCTAATTCCGACTTTGAGCTTGATCCTAATTTCTTCTCCTTTAACCATTTTTTTGCCTCCATAACAGCTGTGCTACAGAGATCAAGCATATCTGCATCCGAAATATAATTATAGTTAAACATAAGTAATATATGAGAGTTCATCAGTAATACCACCTGTTCTGTCGTGTACTCACCCCCTTCTATAGCAGGGCTATCTATAACCCGCAATTTGATGATCTCTATTAGTTTTTCACTTTCTTCCCTGGTCAAATGGTTCACACAAATTAAAAATTCGGAAATTCAAAGCAAAGAAAGCTCACCAAATAAATAGATATGGATCAATATCTAAAACATCAAAAAGCAAGCAAAAGTATTCGCTAAAGCCAAACACCAAAAGATTCTTAAAAAAAAAGGCAAATGTTTACTCATACAACCATCAATAAATAATAGCTTGATGAAGCCTGTAAAGTCCAACTCAATCTATCAAGCCATCTATCTCTTGTTCAAGACCCCTTTTCTCATAAGTCATCCCTTCTTCAAGAATTAATTAATTTCTATTTTTTTTTGTTAATTATGGCATCTTCAACAACATATATACACATACACATATATTTTATAACAAAAAAAAAAAAACTTCTTCAAATTCAAGAATCTTCAAAAAATATTTCAATTGCGGAAGATATTGTACTGTTTTGCTTCAGAATATTTTAATGGTGGAAGATCTTTAGAAACAAGTAGGGTCTAGGTGTAATGTGTCTATTGTGTATATATATTGCAGTAATGAAAGAGAAAAGGAGAGTATCTGGTTTCGTGATTAAAAATTATGTCTCATAGAGTGGGCAACTCACTCTTCTAGTCAATCACAAGGCTTGGTTATGTTGAGTTATTCGCAATTACCAGCATTGAGTCAATTCAATCCCTGGTTGATTTTCTTCTGAGCATATCTACATTAGTTTGGTATCAGAACATGTCTTTTCTGTGGAGATTTCAAGCTTAATTGTCCATACAAATCAAACATTGTTCCTTGATCACACATTGAAAGGAGCAAACTACCTATTTTGATGAGGAAATAATTCTTGGAAAATCTCCATTATCTCAATAATTTCAACAAAGTTTTCTATTGTTCAACAAGATTTGAACAACAAAGGCAGAATTCCAAAGGGCACTTTGCTGCTATTGAAGTATGAATCGCTAACAAGAGCAGAATTCCAAGGAGCCACTTTGCTACTAATAAGCATTAATCGCTGACAGTCATCATATTCTTAAAGTTGATATAGTGATATTCAAGATGTTGATCTGTTTTTTACTACTTTGTTGAATTTCATCTTAGTTGTTGTTAAAGCTTGATATACATTGTTGGCCCACAACCTAATAGCTTAAGATTTTAGGTGAAGTGGTAATCTAACGTGGTGCCAGAGCTGGTTACCAGGAGGTCTTGGGTTCTCTAGCCTTGCTGCCCGCATTTAATGTGTGGTGTTTAAAAAAAATATTGTGTTCCCTATCATGGGTGTTCTTTATCATGTGTTCATCTCTCCACGTGATGTCGGGCTGCACGTGCGGAGGAATGTTTAAGTTTGATATACATTGTTGGCCCACAAACTAATAGCTTAAACTTTTAGGTAAAGTGGTAATCTAACAGTCATCATTATGATGATAGATAGATATCTTTGCTTCTCAACTTTTTCCCAGCCCATTGAAAACATTTGTTTATCATACATATATTACTAACCAACTTATTGAAATGATTGGATGAACAATTTAAAGGAGCTACAAATGTTCCATGTTCTCCAACTAGATGCAGAGGAGCAGCCAAACATGACGATTTTTTTAATAAGGATTAAAATGTACCAAAGGCCATCATAGAAGTAACAATCCAAGATCAAACAAAAAAATTGGTCCAGGATAAAAGGTCTGGACTCTGGATACAGAGGTCAGGTGTCCAAAAAGAAAACAACATCTAGGAGCTGGTTTTTCAACTTTTTAGTAGGTGAGTCAATCAAACTAAATGCCTTTGTCATTTCTTTCACTCTATTTGCACCAGAACTGGCATAGGAATCGGCCCCACAATTTTCCACAGACTATCCTCAGATACCCAGCACAGGAGTGGGGATTGGACACAATTGACCATAACACCATGGACTCCAAAACACTGCCACACACAGCGCCACAGATCTTGACGCACCTTGCAATGGAGGAGAAGAGGAATCAGAGTCCACAAATTCTTCTTCTCTCCAGGAATATTCTCACTGACGCAGCATTGCAGCAGGGAATGGACACCATTGGATAAATCCAAAGGATTCCAAACCACTGTAATAAAGAAAAACTACAGATCCTGTGCCACTTGGAAATGAAAGAGAAGATGATTTGGCAAACTCTGTTCACTCTGCAACGAAGCACGAAGGGGCTAGTATCAACCCCCTCCCCAAACCACACACACACCAAAAAATAAAGGTTGTCCCTACTAACAATAGCTTCTGAGGCAGCTTCTCAGCAAGGAAACCAAGGGCTTGTTTACTTGTGACAAATAATTTTATTTTCACTTCTGGTTTCCAAAAAATTCACAAAAATACCACCTTGTTTTCCAGTTTTCCAACATTTGTATACGAAAGCTGAAAAATGACTTTTTATTGTTTTCCAGCTTTTCTATACAAATGTCGGGAAGCTGTAATGCAAGGTGCCATTTTTGTAAAAAAAATTTATAAACAAAGAATTATATTAGAAGAGAATACACAACAAAAGAAAAAGAAAAATAAAACAAGGAGAATGAGAAATCCTCCTTTTACAAAAAGAAAACCAGCTACAAGCTCACAGAAAAACAAACAAAAACTCAATTCAGCAGAGCCAACCAATCCCCCTGTAAGCTCCAGAGAAACATCTTGAAAGAAACCACTTGCCAACACCCACAGCGCACAAGCTAAATCACTCTACTCCAAATCAAATTGTTATTAGTAGCCACAACCTTGAAGATTCTAGCATTTCTCTCACACCAAATAATAGCCAAGACAGTGCACTGCCACAAATCTTTCCTATCCTTTTCCATGGCAAACCCCCAAAACAAAATTTGTACAAACAGCCTTCAATGTGGAGGGGCAAGCTCAGTTTCCACCAAAGACACCAAAATATTTATTCCAAACAGCCAAAGTGAAGGGGCCATGAAGAAACAAAGGTGAGCAAGTCGACCCACTCCTCAAACAAAGCACAAACATTAGGCAACAAGGCCTTAGTTGGTCTTCTCTTCTAAAGCAAGTCATTTATTAGTTCTTTGGAAAACTAAAATTGAAAAATGAAAATTTTTCTCCACAAATAAACAAAAATTGAAAAATGAAACACCCTAGCCTCCCTCTTCAATAGGAGATCGTAGAAGGATTAATAGAAAAAACACCATTCTTGCCATGCCCTATTTAATAACATTCTCTCAGAACCTGTCAGGCTTGGATCTGTAGAGGATATCCAGGAGATTTTCCACATTCCTGATTTCCCAGAAATTGTACAAGAAACAAAATTAGAATGAGTAGATGAGGATATTATTAGGGAAATCTGGCCAGATAGAGGAAAAGATTAGGCTATTCTATATTTCTATCTTCAAGAGGGGCATGTGGTGGTATTTTGATGCTTTCAAGCACTCAGGTGGTAAATAGGGTGGATTGAATCAGTGTATTTTTTCCTCGTCAGTTTGTGGCGGGGTTTGGGGGTACAATGTGGCTTACTTCTGCTTATGGACCTTCTAGACCTACCTTAAAATAACAATTTTGGGAGGGATTGGGAGCTGTCTATGGTTTGTGTTATCTTAATGGTGATTGGGGGTGACTAATTTAATTATATTTCCATCAAGAAAAAAAAGGTGGTCACAGTTTTTCTTCTAGCCTTTTTGTTAACTGCATTAGGGAGCATGGTTTGAGAGATACTCCATTGCAAAATACTTCGTTTACTTGATTAGTGCTTTGGTCATGATGGTTTTTTTTTTGTGATGTAGAGGGAGGGGGGGGTTGGATATCAGAGTTAGAAAGGTTAGATGGCGCCTACACCCTTTCATTTCGAGAATATGTGGATGAATCGTCATGTTTTTTGTAATTTAGTTAAGGAGACTTGGAGTAATCGTGACACTGTTGGGCGGGAAGGTATTATGAAAGAGAAAGCTAAAAGGGATTTAAAAGGTCTTTCAAGTGAAAAGAGAACAATATACAAGTCAGTTTTTTAAAATGATGATCAATACCGAGCTGAAACCGAATTTCCCAAAAAATGTGGTCTGTTTAATGTTTGGTCTATAAACCAGTTTTCTAGGCTTCTTAAAATGCCAACATTTCTGGAAATTATAAACAAAGAAACAAGCTTAAAATCTTAACCCTGAGCCTATTCCTTCAAGCTAGCTAATCCACTTTGAGCAGGTCTTAACAAGGGCCCAAAAGACTCAAGGGAAGAGAATACGGAAGGGTGAAATGGGACAATGGGCTTTTATAGATTAGAAGGCTGAGATTCTCGAACATTCCCAATGTGGGATATGAATTTTCCCAGGCAAGTGAGTGACTCGGTATCTCACTTCGATATCTCCCCAACAAGAACTCCCCCACATTAGAAGTTGGAAGAGGTATTGGGTCTCCCCTCTTTCAATATAAACCCCTGTTCTCCCTTATTAGTTTTAATATGTTATAAAGAATATAATCTAAATTCGTGGCTAGTATACCAGCCAAACTCACCTCATAAGACTAATTTAAATGAAAATATAACCAATTTACAAGATGACTCAAATAAAATATTTACTAGACATATAAAGTTGATAAAGTAATAACAACTTTCTTGTTTAATAAATATACATGTATTGGTTTTCAGTTCGGTTTAACCAAAAAATCAGAACTGAAACTGAAAACTGATTTTGCAAAATAAATAAATAAATTTAAAAAAAAAAATCAAAAACTCTTAACACTGAAGCTTAGATCAAAATCCAGTTTCCGGCTGGCATCTGGTTTTTCGGTAAACATTGTACAGCCCCATTGGCAAGTAAGTTTGAAGAATTCATTAAAGAATGTGTTGTTGAAGGAGATTAGGAGTTGGAGATTAAAAATAAAAAATAAAAAATAAAAAACGTAAGTTTAAATGGGTAAAGGAGGATTGTAGCTAAAAGATTTTTCATAAGGTGGTAAATGGGCAAATGAGGCATAATTACATTAGAGGAATGGAGTTGAGAAATGGAGAAATAATGATTGATGCTAGGTTCATGGCTCTGCAGAAGCTACTGATTTCTTTAAAAAATTGTTTACTAGGTAAGATTAGTAACACCAATGATTAAGGGGTTGGAGTAGAATCCTATTTCGGGCACACAGATGCTCCTAACACAGATATTGGCACAAAGAAGACATACTCCATGAATAAATAATGCAAAACCAAATAAGAAAAGTCAAGATGTAAAAGATTTACAATAGAGTCCAAGAATTTATAATTTGGTTCAAACTTATGTAAATTAAATAAGACAAGCAAATCCAGAATGATCAGAAAGGTAGTATACAAAACAGCCCGATACCTCTATTGGTACCCAGAATGGGAGAACAAAAGTGATACAACTCTAGAAATTAAAAAGAACTGGAATGAGACAACACTCAGTGAATGGAGAATATAGAGTTACAAGAGCCATGCTATTTTACAAAATATAATCGTGAAATAGTTTGTCATTCCAGGAATCAAAGTGCCTTCATCGTAAACAAAATACAGATGTATCATAAACATATTTGTCAACACATTTATTCTTCCAGCGAGGATGAGCGAGGATGAGAGAGTGTGAGAGAGGGATTCCACAGGCATATTTACATCTAAATCTTTTCTATCTCATCTTTTGAAACCCCTAGCCTCACCCTTTTCCTCGGAATCCCTTATTTTGGAGGGCTAAGGAGCCAAGATTCAGGCTTTTGTATGGACCGTGATCCTGGAAAAGATCAACACGCATGATATACATTAGAGAAGAAGACCCTATATGGGTCTTACTCCTGATATGTGCTTCATGTGTCATGAAAATAATGAGTTAAGTGCCCATCTCTTTGTGCATTGCAAGTTGGCATCGCAGCTTTTGAACACTCTTTTCTCTCTGGCAAAGGAAGAGTGGGTGGCTCCAGGAAAGGTGAAAGACTTGCTTTTAGTTAATTTCGGGGGTTTTGGAAAGAATAGCAATGGCAAAGCTCTATGGTGTGCAGCTGTTTTTTCGATCCTTTGGACTGTGTTGATTGAAAGGAATGCCTAGGATTATCAAAAGTCAATCTACATGCTCACAGATTTTGTGGGATAGGGCAATCTTCCTTGCCTCCTTGTGGGTGCAATCTTTGGGTTTCTTTAAGCATCCTCCAATGTCAGACCTTACTAGAGAAGAGATTGGAAGGCAGCACTCTTGCAATAAAGTTTTGGGTTGTATTTTGTTCTCTTTCTTTGGTAATTTCAGCTGTCTTCTGGTTTTTCCAGGTTTTGTATTTGGTTGAGGACTCCTGCCCTCCAATCGTGTACTACACTTCTCAGGTTTAATAAAGCAGTCTTCTTTTTCTATCAAAATACACACACACACACACACATATATATATATATTCAACATCATATATATAAATAATAGTCTTGTCAGGGGGAGAGAGGGAGACAACTGGAGAGAGATGACAGCACAGTCCTCCCATCCGAGAAGCTCACCAAAGAAGATTGACAGTGGCTCTTTGTTGAAGTGATGGAGTACTTGTTGAAGGGAGGAGTCTTCATCGAAGGGAGGAGTCTTCAATCATTCAATTCATCATTGACAGAAGCACGAACAAAAGGGCATTTCTACCCAATTTGCAATTCTTTTCATTATTTTTACATTGTTCGAACAAGTTAATTGATGGTCCCAAAATGTGTGTGCCTTAGAAGCATAAAATAATGCTTTCCTCAGTTGAGGCGTACACCCCAACTCAGCAGGACTTCCGCCTTTTGGACAACACGTCAGTGTGTTTTACCCTCAAAATGCCCCAAGGCACCTCATAAACACCTTTAAGAACACTGATCCAAACACCAACCCCATTTGAAGCACTCACCTCTAGGAGAACCAGTCTCCTATAAAACTGCCGTGCTTAGTTTTTTGGATAAAATAAGATAATATTATTAAAAACCGAGAAGCAGAATACAGGATCAGGAGGACAAGGAGTCCTCCCAATATATCTAGAGTGCAGAAAAGCAATAAATACACCAAGGAAAAAATAATTCAAGTAATAATTACAAAAACTTCCTTCCAATCTCTTATGAGGTTAGACAGCGATAATCCTCAAAAAAAATCCAAAGGCATGCACCCAAATGGAAGCAAAAAAGGTCACTCTCCCCATAATAGTCGTGAGCATACTGAGAGACCTTTAAAAATCCTAGCATTCCTCTCAATCCACAAGGTCCAAATGATGTTGAAAACAGCCGCGCTCCAAAGAGCTCCAACATTTCTATTCTTTCCCAAACCCCTATATTTAATCAAATAATTCTCCCACCTTTCCCCGTGCCACCCGCTCTTCCCCCAAAATGAAAAAGGGCATTCCAAAGCTCAATTCCACCCTGCAATGCACGATTTTGTTTTGTTGCTTTCACAACACATGATGCACATGTCAGGACTGAAAGCCTTGTAGGGCCTTGTCCTCTTAAGTGAACCATGTATGTTAATCCTTTCCAACATCGCAGTCCAGACATTGGCCAGAACCTTCCCAGGCACCTTAGCGCTTCAAAGAATGCAGTTAAAAGGTAAAAGGTTAGGAAAAGCGGATTTCAAAAGGAATGAGAGAAAGGATTTAGAAGTGAATGTCGGATTTCTAGAGAATAAATTAGGAAATTCTATTTTTTTAAATATGAAATTACTATTTCAGTTTCTAGTAGTTTCAGTTTCATGTTTTCTAGCCTAGAGATCTGCTGATTTTGTGGTGATTTGATTTGCTGATTTTGTGGTCTTCCTAATTTGGTGGCCTTCCTCTACTATTTATCTTGTGATTGTGTCTCTTGAAATTCAATAAGAATGGTTATTCTTCTTCTAAAAAAACCATCAGGGTACAGAGCCTTGTGCTCTTTTCTTCTGATGATGTCGTATAAGTTGGCGATGACCGGCGCCCAAAGAAATCCTACCATTCCACCCAATCCTCCCAAGTCTGTATCTGCTGATTACTATTCCCAGAATTCAGCCCTTTATCTCACGGTTACAAAACTCAATGGGCATAAGAAACCATGGTGCGAGCATTGCAAAAAACCGTGGCATATGAAGGAGACGTGTTGGAAGCTTCATGGCAAACCAGCAAATTGGAAGCCAAAATCCAAACGTGACAGTCACGCCTACCCCACTGCTGAAAATACTCAAGAGCCTTCTACCAACTCGGATGCAGTCATTTTTACCAAGAAGCAATTAGAGCACATGTACAAATTGTTTCAATCTCCAAAACTGTCCTTAACTCCATCTTGTTCTTCGTTACAGAACGGTAACTCTCTTTCCAATGTGTTTTAAGGTGTTATTCCTAATTCTGTTCTTTCTTGGATAACTGATTCTGGCGCAACTGATCATATGATTGGTTGCTCCAAATTGTTCTCATCCTATAGTCTGTGTGCAGGCAATAAAAAGGTCAAAATTACAGATGGTTCACTCTCGGTAATTGCCAGGACAGGAACTATCAAACTCACTTCGGTTTTAACTCTCCATGATGTGCTCCACGTTTGAAATTTGTATTGCAATTTGTTGTCCATATGTAAAATTACCTCTGATCATCAATGTCAAGCTAATTTCTACTCTTCTTATTGTGAGTTTCAGGAATTGACCAAGGGGAGGATGATTGGCAGTGCTAAGGAAAAAGAGGGACTCTATTATTTTGACAATGGACCTAACTCGAGTAGACAATGTCAAAGTACTTGCTTAAATTCTGTTTCTGTTTTCAAAGATAATGATATCATGTTATGGCATTATAGGTTAGGCCATCCTAGTTTTCAATATTTAAAATACTTGTTTCCCAATTTATTTCGGAAAAAGTCCATCTTCTTTTCAATGTGAAGTTTGTCAGTTTTCTAATCATCATTGTGCATCCTTTTCCACCCTACCCTACAAACCAACTACACCATTTACTGTGATTCATAGTGATATCTGGCGCCCATGTAGAACATCTATGTATTCTAGCAAAAAATGTTTGTGACCTTTATTGATGATCACACGAGATTAAGTTGGGTTTATTTGATAAAGGAAAAATATGAAGTGGAAACAATTTTCAAAACATTTTACACCATGGTACAAACACAATTTCAAAAAAAATATTCAACTATTGCGGAGTGATAATGGTCGAGAATATTTCAAAAACATTTTGAGCCAATTTTTTCTTGAAAAAGGAATTGTTCAAGAAAGCTCTTGTGTTGACACTCCGCAACAGAATGGTCTGGCTGAAAGAAAAAATAAACACTTATTGGAAGTGCTCGGGCATCGCTTTTTACCAATCAGGTACCCATTTATCTTTGGGATGAAGCCGTTCTTACTACTACATATCTCATAAATAGAACGCTTAATAAGGTTTTAAGCTTTGAAACACCTTTTGATGTTTTTCATAAGTTTTATCCAACAAATCGGCTGTCTTCTTCTTTACCACTAAAGATATTTGGTTATACCGCTTTTGTTCATATTCATAGTCATAATCAAGGAAAACTTAAATCCCAAGCCACAAAATGTGTGTTTGTTGGTTATGCCCCCACTCAAAAGGGGTATAAATGTTTTGAACCAATTTCCAAAAAAATGTTTGTTACCATGGATGTTACATTCTTTGAATTACATCCCTATTTTACGCCTCATCTTCAGGGGGGGAACCAAAACAAAGATTCGGCTGTGTTTCATGATTTTTTCCAAAATAAAGACTCACAAAATTATCCTTCTCCAACTTTGATTATTCAACCTGAAAACCCTTTGATTATTCAACCTGAAACCCAAGCTTTACTATACCAGCAGAAAGTGAGTCGACTTTTTTTAGATACTGAAAAGGCAGGCCTTCCTACAATGTCATCTCATGGTGTTCATGACCCTATAATGACTAACAAAGGAGAAACGAAAAAAAAAAAAAAAAATCACTACGGTGGTACCATTTGACATTGTCTACTCGCGACAGAGGGCAACTCGAAAGAAAGAGTCTTCCAATCCTTTACACTTCCGTAAACCCTCCAGATAGTGTCCTCACCGAGCCTTTACCTCATCTTCATTCCATTTCATCTTCGGGTTTTGAGTCCTCTAGTTTTGAACTCAAGTCTGGTTCCAATCCTAAGTTCAATGATCCTGAACTTCCCATTCCTGTCCGAAAGGGTGTGAGGTCTTGCACCCAACATCCATTGTCCAATTATGTGTCATATGAAAATCTCTCACCTGTTTTTCGTGTTTTACCTCACAATTGTCTTGTATAGAGATTCATAATACTGTGTAGGATGCTCTGAAAGTTCCTAAGTGGAAGAAGGCTGTCTTCGAGGAGATGAAAGCTCTTGAAAAAAATGGCACGTGGGAGTTAGTTGATCTACCAAGAGGAAAGACAACTGTAGGGTGCAAATGGGTGTTTACAGGCAAGTATAAATCTGATGGTTCTCTAGAATGGTATAAAGCTCGATTGGTCACCAAGGGATTCACTCATACCTATGGCATTGATTACATGGAGACATTCGCCCCAGTCGCAAAGCTAAACTCTGTAAGAGTTCTTTTGTCATTTGCAACTAATCGTGACTGGCCCCTGTAACAGTTGGACGTAAAAAATGCATTTCTTAATGGAGACCTAGAGGAAGAAGTGTACATGGATGCACCTCTGGGATTTGGTGAAAAGTGTGGCACAAAGGTGTGTAAACTGAAGAAGTCTTTATATGGGTTAAAATAGTCACCAAGAGTCGGGTTTCAAAAATTCACTCAGTTTGTTAAAAGTCAGGAGTATACTCAAGGGCAAGGTGATCATACGATGTTTATAAGACATTCACAGGATGAGAAGATAGCAATACTGATTGTGAATGTAGACGATATAATTCTCACTGGAGATGATGTACTTGAGATGAACCGATTGAAGACTTCCCTCTCATCAACATTTGAGATCAAGGACTTCGGATCTCTGAGGTATTTCCTTGGAATGGAGGTTGCTCGGTCGAAGAAAGGGATTGCTGTCTCCCAACGGAAGTATGTCCTTGACCTTCTTAAGGAGACTGGGATGAGCGGTTGTAGCCCAGAAGACACTCCAATAGATCCCAATCAGAAACTTGGCGATGACAAGGAAGGAGATCAAGTGAATACAACTCGATATCAAAAGTTAGTGGGAAAGTTAATTTACTTATCACATACATGGCCCGATATTGTTTTTGCTGTGAGTTTGGTAAACCAGTTTATGCATTCACCCTACAAGAAACATCTTGAATTAGTTTATTGGATTCTCAGATACTTGAAAAGTACACCAGGCAAGGGTTTGCTCTTCCGGAAGACCACACAATAGAACATAAAGGCATACACTGATGCAGATTGACCAAGCTCAGTTATTGACAGGAGACCCATGTTAGGATACTGTACTTATGTCTAGGGAAATATGGTCACATGGCAAAGCAAGAAACAGAATGGGGTTGCAAGGAGCAGTGCCGAGGCAAAATATAGGGCTATGGCTAACAGAGTTTGTGAGATGCTATGGCTAAAGAGAATTCTTGAAGAGTTGCGGATACCGGTGAACATGCCAATGAAGTTGTATTGTGACAGCAAAGCTGCCATAAGTATTGCTCAAAATTCAGTACAACAAGACCGCATGAAGCATGTAGAGATTGACAAACACTTCATAAAAGAAAGGATTGATAGTGGAGTAGTTTGCATGCCTTTTGTTCCTACTACTCAACAAATAGTTGTTATCTTCACCAAAGGACTTTTCAGACCTAGTTTTGAGCTCTTTGTAAGCAAGTTGAGCATGATAGATATCCACGCTCCAACTTGAGGGGGTGTCGGATTTCTAGGGAATAAATTATCTATTTTTTTAAATCTGGAATTACTATTTCAATTTCTAGTAGTTTCAGTTACCTATTTACTAGCTTAGAGATCTGCTGATTTGATTTGCTGATTTTGTGATGATTTGATTTGCTGATTTTGTGGCCTTCCTAATTAGGTGGCCTTCCTCTACTATTTATCTTGCAATCGTGTCTCTTGAAATTCAATAAGAATGGTTATTCTTCTTCTAAAAAATCCTTCAGAGAACATACCCGATGAATCACCCTCCCAAGCACTCTAATCCTCAGTAATGGAGGAAAAATGCCAGTCCAACAAAGGAAGGATAGCGAGCTCATCAATCCTTCTTTGAGATTCCTAAAAAAATTGAAATACCAAGAAGAAGAACCCCCCTCAAAAGAAATGAAGGAACTGATGAGGGCATTATGTAGCAATGAAGCTCAAATACTTTTTTTTTTTTTTGTGGATAACAAAAGATATCATTAATAGAAAGAAAATTTACAAGAGCGACAATGATAAATCTACCGAGACAAACTGAGACTCTCCAAGACTAAACAAGAACATAAAAAATGCCAAAGAAAAAATCATCTAGTCAACGTGTTCCTCCAATCTCTTTGCAACTCCTAAAAGCTTGCCTTTTTAAAAAAACTATACCCAACACATCACACAAAGGCCAAATATTTTTTTTTTTTCCCCAAACCAACATCTGATTCAATTTTTTCCTAGAAAATGTCCTAGTATACGTCCCATCCATAAACCCCATAGTACGGAGAATAAGCCTCACTTTTCCATAAAGTTGCCCTGTCCTTTCTTCTGCCAAAACCTGCAAAGGATATTTCTAAAAGGTCTTTGACTGAGAGAGGACAACCCCAGCTTTCCCCCAAAACACCAAAAAGCATATTCCAAATACTCCAAGAAAATTCACATTTCAAAGGGAGGTGAGAAGTTGTCTTAGAGTTCTTGTAACAAAGCACACATACATCAAGAGAGAGAGCTTTTCATAGGTCTCCTAATTTGCAACAAATTATTGTTATTTATCTTATTAAGCACAACCAACCAAGAGAAAGCCATTATTTTAGGGGGGAACCTTAGCCTTCCAAATAGTGGAGTATAGCGAGAATAAAGAGTTGAAATTCTTGTAACAAAGCACACATACATCAGGAGGGAAAGCCTTCATAGGTCGTTTAATTTGCAACAAGTAATTGGTGTTTATCATAATAAGCACAACCAACCAAGAGAAAGCCTTTCTTTTAGGGGGAACCTTACCCTTCCAAATAGTGGAGTATAGCGAAAAAAAAAAAAAGAGTTGGAACGAATCAAAATTTCAAAAAAAATATATATTTGCAAGAAAACATACCTAACTAGTCCAAAGACCAAGAACAAACATTCCTCCTCAAAGATAGATTACTCCCACTCCATAAAGATAAGAAAGATGACAACTCCACCATCGGTCTTCTATCGTTTAGAGGTCTACTAAAATGAAGATCCCACGACACCAAAGGACTACTCAATTCGCCAACAAAGAAAGAAATGCCTTTATTTTGTTCAGAACTAAGATGAAATAGACGAGGGAAAGAAGTAGAAAATGGTTCATTTCCTAGCAAAGGGTCCTTCCAAAAACGAATATGGGAACCCTCCCCACCTCAAGTTTAGTGTGAGGGATGAAAGAAGGATGAATATGAGAAATGGATCTCCACAGACTCCCCGAAGAGCATCTTAAATTAACATTGGTATCCCACCCATTTTCATCCAACCCAAACCTACTTCTTAATACTTTATGCCAGAGGGATGATTCTTCTAGAGGGGAACATCATAGCCATTTAGCTAGAAGAGCAATGTTTTTAGGCACCAACTTGGCAAGACCCAAACCCCCCTCCTTTTTAGATCAACAAACCTCATTCCAACTCACTAAATGGCTCCTATGACTTCCCCCGTCAGACCACAAAAACTCTCTCATGATCCTCTCAAGCTTGCTAGCAATCCCCGCCAGAATCTTGAAGACAAACAAGAAATATAACGGGATGCTAGCAAGACAAGCCTGAATCAAAGTAATTCTACCCCCAAGAGAAAAGAGGGCTCTTTTCCAAGTTCCAACCATCTAATCTCTTTGTCACCCTTTCCACTACCAAATTCCAAAATATGTAGCCTTAGGGTTACCCCCCAAAGGGACACCTAAGTATGTCAAAGGCCAATCCAAAATACCACACCCCACTTTGTTCACCCACTCCCTAACACGCTCAACTAGCACATTCATAGCCACTAAATCACTCTTCCCCATATTGATTTTAAGCCCAAAAACCATCTCAAAAAATATGAAGAATACCCAAAAAACACCTAAAAGAGAGACTATGATCGCCTACAAAGAAAATGGTGTCATCATCGAACTAGAGATGTGAACCACCACCCCCTCTCTCCCCACTTCCAGCCCTCTAACCAAACCCCTTTCCACCACCCTATCCAACATCCTACTCAAAACATTTACTACAAAAACAAACAAAAAAGGGGATAAAGGGTCTCCTCGTCCAAAACCCCTCAAAGGACCAAACCAAGATTTAGGCTCAGCATTCACAATTACCGAAAACCACATATTAGACAAACAAACCTTGATCCAACAACACTAACGCACATCAAAACCTTTTTTTGTACAAACTCTATCCAAAAAAACTCCAACTCACTCAATCATAGGCTCTCTCAAAATCTAGTTTAAAGACAAACCCCCTCTCCTTATTCCTATGAATATCCTCCACCACCTCATTGGCAACTAAAATAGCATCCACAATCTGCCTTCCCCCAACGAATGCGCTTTCAGCACTAGAGATGGTATCATCAAACACCACACTCATCCTATTAGCTAAAACTTCAGCAATAATCATATACACACTAGAAACAAGGCTAATAGGTCTAAAATCCTCCACTTTAATAGAATTAGATTTCTTTGGAACCAAGGCTATAAAGGAGGAATTAATACTCTTACTAAGGACTCCGTCATCAAAGAACTCGCTAAAATTTTCAACAAATCCTCTTTTACTATGTCCCAACAATCTTGAAAAAAAGCAATGTTAAAACCATCTAGGCCTAGAGCCTTATCCCTATCCATCTCGAAAACCACCCCCCTAACTTCCTTCTCATCAAAAGATCTCTCTAACCAACACTTTTGATCAACAGATATAGAGTTCCAATCTAATCCCTCTATCATCAGCCTACAATGATCCTCCTCCGAATACGAGTTCAGAAAGAAATTGATAACAAAATCAACATGACCTTGATTATTAGAAACTATCCCATCCCCCACATCAAACTCCCTAATCAAATTCTTGCTTCTTTTCCCATTAGCTAGTATACAACAGAAAGAAAAGTTGCAATCACCATCCTTAACCATTTGAATTTGGTCTTTTGTCTCCAACTCCTCATTTCCTAAAATATCACCTCTTCTAGCTTGTTTTTCAGAGAAACTCTCCTAATCTCCTCACTTTTGTAATATCACAATCTTGCTCCTTCCTATCCAGTGAAGTTACTTGGCTCAAGATGCTAGAATTTCTAAATCTAATGTTACCAAACACCTCCCTATTCCAAGCTTTCAACTTCTCCTTCAGGCAATTCAACTATCTCATGAAACACAAACCACCTCAACCCCTTTCCAAATCCTCTCCCCAAGATTCCCTTACCAAAGGCTTGAAGGCAGCACGATCCAGCCACATATTCTCAAATCAAAAAGATGTAGGACCCCAAGCCACCTTGCTAGATTCCAACAGATTTGGAAAATGGTCAAACGTAGTCCTAGGAAGAACACAATGAGAAAGATTAGGAAATTCATCCACCCACTCGCTGCAACACAAAAACCTATAAAGCCTTCTAGCCACCGCTCTAGCCCCCTCGACAGACCAAGTAAACATAGCATTCCCCAAGGGAGTATCTCTTAAACCCACAATCCCTAATAAACAAATCAAAATTCTGCATGCTGGTTGTTACTCTACCACCCTCTTCTTCTCACTAGAAAATCTTACTACATTAAAATCACCTCCCACAATCCACCTAGGGGAGTAAAAGCCAAGAACATTATACAACTCCTCCTAGAAAGGACTCCTAAGAGTCAGTCTAGTAGGCCCATACACAGAGGGAACCCACCATTGACCCCTCCCTTGCACTTCGAATAACAAAGAAAGGGAGAAACCCACCATTGACCCCTCCCTTGCACTTTGAATAACAAAGAAAGGGAGAAAAAACCAAAGCAAGCATCCAAACTTGGAAATATTTTGGGAATCCCACATACCTAGGGTGCCTCAAGAAGCACCGCGAGCACCACGCGAGGGGTAAGAACTCCCACTCCCTACTTCACCCCTACCCCAATAATCTCATAACAAACACCCCCACCCCCCCCAAAAAAAAAAAAATCAACCTCTTCCAATTTAGTCTCCTGTATAAGGGCAATATCCAGAGTATTTGTCCAAGACTTCTCTTCCTAAACCCCCTAGTCCTCTTATATTCCACCTTACAAGCTTCATAGTTTTAGTCACTCACCCCCCTTGCCAATCCCTTTACTGCACTTATAAATTATAATTAATAGAAGAAACCAAGTTTTTAAGCTTTCTCGACTTTCTTTTTTCCTTCTTTCATAAGTCCTAGGAAAAAGGATCACCTTCATCGGGTTTCCAACATGATCTAGAAGCTCCAACACTAGATCCCCTTAGAGTTTAAGTGCATCTATAATGTCTATCTCACCACCCTCACAACTAAACCCACAACCCTTAAGGCATATATTTTCCGAAGAAAGAATGGGTTGGGTAGGAATAGTAGAAACCCACGCTCACAATTTTCCCCAGCAACACAAGAAGGATTATAGAATTATCCATAGGAGAACAAATGAACCCAAGGCCGGTATTAGAATGCATAGGCCCCTCAAAGTTGTAATTTAAGACTCTTCCCCCTCATTTTCTTTACTATAACTTTCCAACCAACCCAAATAGATAATAATATTCTCTGTTTCCTGAGGATTAGCCTCTTGCCTTATGATTTCTCAACCACTCCTTTCCTAGCATCCCGGAATCTTTGGTTTATCAAAAGCTTTCAACTGAGAAGAGCCCATACACACATCCTCAAATTTCTGAATCTGTTCCAAAAGCAAACCATTATTATCCTCTAACCAGTCTTCCAATTCAATATCAAAGTCCTGCAAAATATACCTTTCTTTTTAACCACTTCTTCAATATCTGAGGATTCAGCATTGTGTGTTGCTATCCTCTTTCCTTGAAATGTGAGGTCAATAGCAGGTTTTACTTTTTCTTGTAATGCTATCTAAATCCCTCATCGTTGGCAGATTGACTAAAATGTTCCAACTTGTCGATCACTTATGCCTTCAGCAAGTTAGAATCATGTTTACATCCTAGATTCTTCCTCGAACTAGATTTTTCCTTCTCCTCCCACCCTAGGCCCACTAATCCAACCTACTTAGAATTTTTGGGCCTGCAGGGAAAACAGGCTTCAATACAAGGCCTCCTGGCCCACAGCAAGTAACGTAAAGTTGTTTATCCGCTTTCACAATTTTCGGCCTTCTGATCGAACCAATTATTTTAGGCGGACAGCTTTCACCTCTCCCCTAATTTTTCTCTTTCCAAAACCAGAGTCTTACCTTTCCCAATTGTTCGGCAGGATTCACCGAAGTAATTACTAATATGATCATCCTTAACTCCATGTTTTATGACCTCTGCACATCTTAGCTCGTCATGTAATCCCTTAAGTGTCGTAGCCATTACATTTCTTCGCGCTATATCTGTTGAACTGCACTGCAGTATTCTGAAATTCCCAGGGGGTTTTCTCTGCCTATTGAGAAGGATTTTGGCATCATGGAAACTCCCAAGCTGACTAGTAAGTGGGAGGATGAATTTTCCAGCCTTTCCCAAATTGTACTTCCTAGGACTACTTCCAATTGCTTCCCTATTTTGTTGGAGTCTCTTATGAGTTCCTACCCTTTTCAAGTTTGAGAACATGTGGATGAACCATGCAACATTTAAGCCTTTATTTAGGGATTCTTCGAAAAAGGAAGTGGAGAGAGGCAAGGAAGGCTTTAGATTCATGAGGAAATTAAAACTATTGGAGAAATTGAAATCATGGAACTAGGTCTTTGAAGACGTTAGAATTAGAAACTCTAGTCTTTTAAGTGAGTGGGTGGATTTGGATAGAAAGGAGGAGGTTATTCTATTGAAAAATTAGGAGGCTAGATGAGTCTCAATTTAAAATGAGTTGGAAAGGGTAATTTTTCAAGAAATTAAGAGTTGGGCTAAAGACCAAATTCAAATGGGTGAAAGATGGTGATTGTAAGTTTGTAATTCCTCTTTTTTCCACAGGTTAGCCAATAGAAATTAGAGTAAAATTTTGATAAGGGAGTTGGACATGGAAGATGGGAGTTGCATCTATGATTACTAATTTATTTTGTTGTTTATATTCAGAGGAGATCCATAATAGATCAATGATTGAGGGTTTATTAGGGATTCTATCTCCAATGATCAAATGCACCGGTTAGAGAGACATTTTGATGAGGGTCAAAATGATTTTAACATGACTTTCTTTCAAGATTGTTGGGAGATCGTTAAAGGTGATTTTTTTGCCTTCGATAAGTAAACGAAACCTTAAGGGTGATTTGTTGGAAATTTTCACTGATTGCTATGGGAATGGGATTTTGAACAAGAGTATCAATTCATATTTTATACCCTTGATTCCTAGAAAAGCTAGGTCTTCCAAGATTGAAGATTTTAGACCCATTAGTCTTGTCTCTAGTGTGTATAAGATTATCACTACTGTATTAGCTAATAGGTTGAGTGTGGTGCTTAATGATTCTATTTCAAGTGCCTAGAGTGCATTTGTGAAGGGGGGGGAGGAGAAAAATAGTGGATGCAGTTATGGTGGCCAAAGAGGTGGTGGAGGTCATTTGCAGCGAACAAGAAAAAGGGGTTCATACTCAAAAGTAGATTTTGAGAAAGCTTATGATGAGTTAGCTAGAGATTCCTCAATAAGCTTTTCGTGGAAAAGGGTTTTGGGGAGCATTGGCGCAGGTGGATCAGGGATTGCTTGTCTAATGTGTGGTCCTCAATTATTGTAAATGGTGAACCCAAATATTGGTTTACTGCTTCAAGAAGCATTAGACAAGGAGACCTGTTATCTCCCTTTTAGCTCATCCTTGCAGCTAACATCTTAAGTAGGATAGTAGATAGGGCAGTTGAAAGAGCGCTGATTAAAGGGTTAGGTGTTGGAATGAGGGGTGGTGGTTTCTCATCTTCAATTTGTTGATGATACCATTCTCTTTGTTGATGACCATAGCCCTTCGTTTAAGAGAATTTTGGGTATTCTTCAAGTTTTTTAAAGGGTTTCTAGGGTCAAAAAAAATATAAGAAGAGTGAATTAACAGCCTTTAAATGTAGCTATTGAGGGAACTAGTGATTCGGCTGCAGATATGTGGTGTGATTTATTGGATTGGCACCTGACTTACTTGCAGTTTCCGTTGGGAAGGAAACTTAGGAGTGGCAGATTTTTGGAATTTGGAAGAAGAAAAGGTAACTAAGAGATTAGATGGTAGGAAGGGAGCCCTTTTTCCTCTTGAGGGTAGAACTACACTTAATCAGGCTTGTTTTCTAGCATTCCGCTGTATTTCTTATCTCTTTTTAAAATTCCTGGGGGACTGTTTGAGAGAATCATGAGAGATTTTTTGTTGTCTGATATGTGGAGTTGAAGAAACCATTTAGTGAGTTGGACAGAGGTTTGTAGGTCTAAAAAGGAGGGGGGGTTGGGTCTTGGTTTTGTGCGCCGCATGGTTTTAAATTGCGGTAGTGGGTAGCACAACGTAACAGTAATGAGAGTAACAGGAAGCAGGAGTAGCAAACATTACGTAACAGGAAGTGGGTGTAACGGCCGTGAATTTTTTTCAAGCACGCACAACCTTTTGCATAGTACTGTCTTTGCACGTTTTAAGCTTTTAATCCTTCTTAAAAAGAGCTTGTGTATTTTGGATCCTTTAGTTCAACTGACTGAGTTGTTTGGTAAGTGGCAAGAAATTTACATTTGTTTTAGACCACCATTGACAGAAAAATTACATGTGTGCGCGTATTTATGTTTTGTCATTGTTCTTACGTGTGATACATTCTTCTGTGTGATAAATCAATTAATAAGACAAAACACATTATACACTCCATTAATATATTAGATGCATAAGACATACACATAATACAAATATACAGCAACTAGAAAAGAAAGGAAGGTTGAACTTAAAAAATATAGAACACAAATATCAAATTGCTAATATTATCAAAATAAAATATATTCCTAACAAGTTAGTATTTTGTGTTAATTAATGCATCTTTCGTGAGTATTTAAAAATATATAAAATTTTGTATCATTATCATCCTCATTATAATCTTTTCCCCCTCTCGCTGCATAGTGCATTAAGAATGATTTATAAAGTGGGGGAAAACAAAAGTGAGAAGAAAAAGTAAAAAAATAATAATAATTTTTTATGTAACAGTCTTGTAGCGGTCACATAACAGCTGTAGCAGCTTTACGTAACGATCGCAATCCATAATGACCACTTCGGCTGTGATTTTTCTTCCCACTCTTGTAGCAGGTACATAACAGCTGTAGCGGCCTTTACGTAATGATCGCAATCCGTAACAACTGCTACGGCTGTGATTTTTCTTCCCACCAATTTCGCAGTATGTAACAATATCAAGAACCCAAAAAACTATTATGTAACGGTCGCAGACTTTATTTAAAACCAACTGTCCAAAAACACTGCTCTTTTAGCTAAGTGATTGTGGCACTTCCCCTTAGAAAATAATTCCCTGCAGCATAGAGTTATATGAAGTAAGTTTGGGTTGGATGAGAAAGGGTGGAAAGGGGTTCCCAGATTTACTCTCTTTTCACCCCTCACCAAATTTGAGGTGGGAAGGGGTTCCCAAATTTGTTTTTAGAAAGACCCATGGCTCAAGAATGGTTTTTTTTCCACATCTTTTTAGACTGTGCTCTAAGCCGAGCAAAATTATTTCTTTTTTTTGTTGACAGTGTGAGTAGCTCTCCAATCTCTCGGGATTTGTATCTCAGGAGACATCTAAATATAGGGAGATGGTGGAGTTGTCTTCCTTGTTTCCCATATTGAACAATTGCAACCTATCTTTCAGAAAGAATGTTCGTTCTTGGTGTCTATATTTTCTAGGGGTGTTTACTTGAAAATCATTCTATGAATTCTTGACCTATTCAAACTCCCATTTTCCTCTTTATCCTGTTATTTGGAAGGTAAAACTACTGAACCCAAAAAGGAAAAAGAAAGTTCCTGTTGAAAGCATTAAAGTGACATTAAAATCATAACTTCATATTTCCTTTTGACTCTCTGTGCATGAAGGATCTCTCTCATATTCCTTTTGTATTCCCAAACAAAAAGATATATATGTGCGTGTGTGTATTATATATATTTGCTTATATGGGGATGGGGATGAAATAAGCAACCTCATAGCAAATCAGAAAGGCTAAAAGAAGTGAATCACACAAGAATTAGATCGAAAAAATTTTGAGAAATTTCAAATTTCTCATTACCTTGAAAAAGTTTCCTGCATAATTAGCTGTTCAATTATACGCTTGGTTTCATTCTTCCCTACCACCGGTTGAGGCTCATTACTCAAGTGCTTAACCATTTCTGATGGTGTCCCATTCGTCTAAGAGCAATAAAAAGAACAGAAAGAAAACCAGCATCACATTTTATGATATTGACACTTTCTTATTCTAATAACATCTTTCTTTCTCTATCAGAAAATGATATTGATACTGAAAATAAATTTCTTATACACTTGTATGATGATTGAAGACACTGAAATTTAACAGTGAAAGGGAAGAGTAATAATAAAATCCTAATTTAATACTGCCTACATCTGCTTATTTGTATTGACTTAATGTGGATTATATGTGCCTAGGATAAAATTTTTGTTTCTTTTTTTTTTCCTCCCCAAAATCATGGATATCTCATAAAATGACACATAAAGAGAATACACAAAGGAGACATCATGCTACTCCATGTTACAAAGAAATGCATGGGCAACTAAAGAATTGAGGATAAAATAAGAGAAAAATGCACAAGGCAAACAATCTCTGAAGAATGTTCAACAGAAATACCTAATCTATTTGCTAAGAACCCATGTCATTGTTGGCTGATAATGAGCCAGTGGAAGAAGGAATTTTCCGTACATTGAATACGTAGGCACACTGCAAGCCTTCTCCAATATCCAAGACATGATGATCACTGTTGATGTCTCACAGCTGTTGGTACAATGCATAACCAATACAAAGGGCAGGAGAGAAAATAGAAGGAGATACCCAAAATTATTCATGTTGCAGCCAATGCAAACTATTATTTTAACAAAAAATGGATGAAAGTATCCTTCAAGATGTCAAATGTGAAATTAAAAGGATAAAATTACATAAATCCCCTTTGTGTTTTAATTGAAAAACAACAAGCTACCATTTGTTTTTATTATGATCACTAAACCCCATGGTGATTCTCAAAATTATGAAAAGTTATAATGTTGCTAAGTTATGTTAAATGTGTAAAAATACAAATATACCTTCATGTAATTAATCAAAATGGGGAATGAGTGAGAGCATTAGGATCTCCAATAAACAACACTGGAGGTTGTAAAAAAAAAGGGTCTCATTACCAACACCTAGAGGTGGCAATTATAACCCACACCCACCATAAATAAATGTGTTACATATGCACGTAATTAATTACATAATTATAAGTAATTATATAAATTTGTTTGTACGTAAGTACATAAGAGACTAGATATATATATATATATATATAATATATATATTAATAATGTAATTATGTATCTATAGAGACATACACATTCCTCTCTTCTCATCCTCGAGGCATTTAAGTATATATAGATATGTATACGTGATTAATATGTTAATTAATTACATATGTATATTATTAATCGATTTTTATCTATACACAAACATATAAATTTTAAGGGAGAAATTCATATGGCTAAAAAAGAAATTTGACCATCTCGTGGATGACACAACCGAATGGCGATGAAGAATCCTTTATACTTTGGGAATGAAAGACAAGATTTACCTGCCAAGAGCAATATTTTGACAGAACCACGAGATAGACCTTGATTATGTACATAATTAATACATAATTATGCAATTATGTAATTATATGCAAGCATATGCAACTCCAAATACGTAATTTTGATGTATCATTTATACTTTAGAGGGGCTGACCCATTACCCCGATGAATTACTTGAGTGTCTAAAGAGTCTTGGACACCATTGTTTCAATATATATATATATATATATATATATATATATATAATTTACAAAAAAATAAAATGTGATGTGGTTCTTTGGAGGTTTGAAAAAAAAAGAGTATTAATTTTTAAGAGTATTTTTGTCCACAAAATAGCACTTGCATCCAACACTTAATTTCCATCTAGAAAACTAACTACTCTAACATCCTTTCTCTTTTTATAAGAGACATCTCCGTGCACGGATTGCTCTAGCCATAAACATTAAACCTAAAAGCCTTTTGAACCTTATCAATACTAGAACACCCACATGTAAACCCCCCTCCCCCCACCAGGGCCCTAATTTAAAGGCTGCTAAGATCCACGGGCTATTGTAAAAGCCTCTTAGACTCCAACAAAAAGTTAGGGTTTGAGCTATTCACTTAAATGGCCCAACTGGGAACTAGCCAGGCTTCCCTTCCTTTCGAAAGTGTTGCTCCAAAACCACTCCAATCTGCTTTTGGAATTGTTCATTTAACTGGCCCATTTTTCAAATAAGCCTGCCTTCATTCCTTACCACTAACCCCAGGTTCAGAACAATCATCAAACACCTGGGCCCACTACACCCAATCTTCATAGGACTATCAACACCCTGAGAGAAACCCTAACCCCCTCTGTCACCCTTGCATCCCCAGTCCAAATCCTAACCGTCTCAGCAATAAGAGACCTAATCACCAGATGAAAATTATTGTCTTTCAGCGATGAATGCCAAGGTTCATTCAAATGCATCTTCCTACAACAATGTGCACAATACTGCTCTTCTCTGCCACCTCAATGTTACTTCACGAACTATTTCGTCAATGACTTCATTCACCCTCCATCTTTTTTCTCCAGCAACACAACATAGCTCCAAGAATTATTACCTTGCTTGTTTCCATCACCAAAAGCACCACCACCATTTCTCAACCATCCCCATCATTAATTTGCTTTTGAGTAGATGCAACGATTTAGGCCGGATAAAAATTAAAAATAAATGTAAGTTCTTCAAAGGCTATTGTTTTGAGTATGTCAATTGCAATTGGTCGAAATTGAGCTGCTTGTTTTTTTGTCTTTTCTTCTCACTTTCAGCTTGAGTATCACTTGCTCTCTTCATTGTACTTATCCTCACTGTTCTAATAAAGTTCCTTTTTCTATCCCAAAAAAATAAAAAAAGTTTTTGAAATCAATTGAGAAATTATGCAAGCTGAATTTGTTCTCTTCAACATGTTCACTAAATCTTATAACTGTAGCTAGTGCAATTACAAAAATTCATGCAGGTTATTGTCTTACAGATACAAATAGGCATGTGTACATAAGCAGTTTGTAATGTCATACCAACATCATAAAGAATAGCAATTACCTTGTTCAACCAACCAGCCCCTTGAGAAGAGAGATCATTTTCATCATGGCCACCTTCAACTACATCTGCTGAAAAATTTTATTTTAAAAACACCAAAAAAAAAAAAAAGATCCAGTATGAGGCTTTGAACCAGAAAGCAACTTCACTTTCTGTCTTAGTAAAAGAATGCACAATCTACTCATTTAATGGCTGGTTATCCAAACAAACAAATCGTAGAGTGCTGCAAGTCCCACACAATATGGTAGTTGATTAGATGCTCAAAAATAATTTGTGAGTCTAGAATTCTAGTTCAGAACAAAACAGCAAGCTTCAGTCACTTTCACAGAGTCAAGGGTATCAGTTTAAAATAATAAATCAATTAGATTCATATTACCACTAATTACTCAATAACTTAATTTAATAACTTTACTTAATACAACTAGACAAGAGGCACGTGATTTGATGCTTAAGAAAATTAAATCACCCCTTGGACCCCTTCAGCAAAGTACTTCTCTTTTTTTTAAAAAAAAAATGGTAAAATAGGCAAGTTAAACTCTGCAGGTCTCATTGTATGTAGATAACTATTTAAATACAAGTGGAGGAGAACAAGATCCCCAATAATTGAGAAAAAATTACAAAAATCTGCAGCCCCTTTGCATGTCAGACAAATAATCACCCCCAAAACACCATGGAGGCTAAAGCCCAACAAGACACAAAATAATTATAGTAGTGAAAAAAAGGTACCGTTCCTTTAATGAAATCTTTTTTGTTACCAAAAAAGGGGGGGGATCAAACCTTGATTTGTCCAAATTCGGTTTCTAAACTTATCAATGCATTCCAATGGACCTCTTCCCACATCCATTGAACATGATAGAATGGTGATGTGTAACGGTGACGAGATTCAGTTTTAGGAGGAACTTTGGGTGGAAGAGATTTCGTTGGAGGCACTGGTGCTCTCGTCTTTCTAGATATATTCAGTTCATAATGCATCAATTACATTCTTTTATTCATAACAGGAGGGCTCCCTTTCTTGGGATTTCCATTCCTTAGAAGTCCCAATGAAGGAGAGTTTGGTGATCTTCCTACTTTGCTGCGTGTTTTGGAATCTTTTGGCCTCCAAACAAGGAGTGACATGAGGGTCTGGCTAAGGGATTCATCAGGTTCTTTTCCTTCCAAGTCTTCCTTCAATTGTTTAACGCCTTAAATAAATAAAAGAATACTTGAAAGGAAAAGAACCCAAAGAAAAAGAGTAAATAGGATTAATACCAAAAATATTTTGCAAAGTAGGATACCTTTGAAAGCACTTTCTCCATTGTGAGTTTTTTATGCTTTAGCAGTTCAGAAACAGCTTCTTGTTTGTTTTTGCACCGTAATTTTGCTTGGAAAAAAATTGGGTGTGCCCAAACTTGGCTCTTTTCGTGGCTTTGGCAGAAAGAAGGAAACTGGAGTATTATCGAGATGTGCTTTCTTTTCAGCGTTGCGGGGTTTATGATTGGAGCATAATTTGCGTATTTTTCCTGGAAGAAGCTGAATATTTCCTTGCTTTGGGATAAGACTAAATATCTAGCCTCGCTTTGGTGCGTTAGATTGGGGTGCTTCAAGGGAGTAAACTTCTCTGACATTCAACAGGATTGGTTACCTTTGGGGGTTTGATTGATGTTTTTTTTCCTTTCTTTTTTTATACTTTTTTGTCTTGTCTGTTATAGTTAGGAGGATCTCTTATTCTCCATTTGCGTACATTCTTTCTTCCTTAATAAAATCATTTTCTCTTGTTATCAAAAAAAAAAATTATTTAAACCTTCAGCCTCTAGGTCTTTTTCTTTTGCATCTTGTCATTTGGGACTCTAGTGATCCAGGACAGCATCAAGGAAATGCTGCTGCCAAGAGAGAAATTAGAAGAGAAATAGAGGAGATAAGAGAAATGAACACAACAGCAGTAAGGTACTGTCCAAGGGAGATTAGGAAGCATGGAGAGGAAGAAGAAGAAGGAAGGAGAGAAGAAGAGAGGAAAGAAATCAAATGGTGGAAAACTCACGTTCACTTTCAATTCAAATTTATAAAAAAAAAAACTAACTCTTACATGGCTTTTGTACCCTATTTATAAGAAAGCCTAAATTACATGAAATTACACATAAAACCTTAAAGACATGAAATTCCAAACAAACCCTTGAAACATACTATATTATAAACACACCCCAAAATACACATAAGCCTACTACAAGCAACTAAACACATATAATAAACCAATAATTAACTTTGCAAATTTGGGTTTAGGGCCCAACAATCACTAGACCCTATTCATTGAAAATTAGTCTCTACATTGGGTCTAAACAATCCATCTAAATACCCATTTTCCATCCTAAATCACTCAGGTTACTTTCTAAGATTTGACTTTAATCTAGACTAACTCTTAACAAGATTCATACGAATGATTAGTTACAGGTAAGTAGACCCTATAAGGCCACCAACCCAGATACTAGCATGATTTTCCGAGAGTATAACAAGACTAATGAGCACCTCTTTCTACATTGTCCCATGGCGAGCCAACTTTGGGACAATCTTTTCTCTTGTTTTGGTGAAGCATGGGTGTGTTGATGATTTGCTGTGTGTGTAATTCTAAGATTTTAGGAAAAGTAAAAAGAGGAAGGCTTCATGGGCATTCGCGATATATGCTGTCTTTTGGACTCTATGGCTCAGGCAGAATGCAAAAATTGTAAAGGCTCAAACAACTTTTTTCCCTTTTGTTTTTGTCGGACAGAGTTGTCTTTCCCCCTTCTTTGGGGCACATTTTTTTTGTTCCTCTTTTCTTTTCTTTTCTTTTTTTGGTGGGGGAGGGGGGGCTTCCACAAGGAGATTGGAGTGCAACATTCTTTTAATTGCTTTCAATTGATTCCTAGAGGATGTCTTGTCTTTCACATATTGTCCCATTATTCTGCTCCAACAGAATTTTTTATTATAAAAAAAATTCCAAGCAGTCAAGCACTACAATATTGCATGAAAGGTTATGCTTCGTTTATACAATAGTAATGTTCTTCCATGCAGCCAAAATTTTATCCCACATTTTAACAGGTTTTTTTATAGCAAAGAAGTGTGCTAGAAAAATAAAAAGTACAACAAAAGAAATAGAAATAATATATCCCCCAGTAACGGAAAGAAAACAGCAAGAGAAAAAGGAAAGTAACTACAGGACAAAGCAAGCAATCCAGTGCCTTTGCAAGTCTTCCAGATATGCATCCTAAAGAAACCATTTGCCAAACACCAAAGTGACACAAGAAACACCACTCTGCTCCTAAGCAGGTTAAGAGAAGTGGCACAACCTTTAAAAATTCTAACACTTCTCTCCAACCAAATACCCCAAATAATAGCAAAAACGGCACTCCAAATAATAGCAAACACTGTGCAATGCCACAAAGCTCCCCCTCCCCCCCCCCTTTTTTTTTAAAAAAAAAAATAAATAAAACACTAAATCCCCTATATTAGTGCATAAACCTCCAAAGAATAGGGACAAACCCAATTCTTGCCAAAAATACCAAACAAATTATTCCAAAGAACCCATGCAAAAGGGCAATGTAAAAAACAAATAAAAGCAAATTTCCCCACTCATAAACCAAAGGACACAAAGATTGGGTAACAGGGCCAAAAGCAAACCACTAGTATTGATTTTATCTAGTCTCGCAGTCCAAGTAAAAGCCTTTTTCTTTGACGAAACTTTAGCTTTCCAGATTAAATTAAAGGGCAAAAGGATTTACATGACAATCATGTATCAAAAAAAAAAAGAGGCCTGCAAGAGTCTAAATTCTTCTATCAGTCCCCCAACTAGATATTAAAATAATCGAGCACATTTATCAAGAAGGCAATTTCAATGATAACATTCTTCATTAAAAAACCCCAAGAATGCCCACCTGCTTGCAAGAGAAGGGAAACAGTAAAAGGAATTTCATGAATAGTGAATAATTGGAAAAGATAAGCGTACATATGAATGAAAGGAAACCCCCCCCCCCCCCAATCCAATGATCACCCAAAATATTTATTAAAAAAAAAATTCTCTTCCACTAACAACTCTATATTGAACATTTGGTAAAAGAAAGAACAATAAATTTGAGACACAAATTTACAAGGACTCGAGCGGCTCCAACTTTAGCATCAAATCCATTCTGTAGAACTCTAAATTTACTATGGATTACCTTATGCCAAAGAGAATTAGGTTCTAATGAAGAGCTGCTCCACCAAGGAAATGCTTTTAGACACCAAATCACCTCGACCCAAGCCTCCCTAACTTTTAGACCTACTCTCACAATCTCCCACCCTTCAAGATGATCTATGCCACTTTCACCAACTCCTGACCGCAAGAGATCCCTCATCCTTAGCAGTTTATAGTAAACATGGATTACTATAGGATTGTTTCCAATAAGGACCACCCTTCAAGATGATCTATACCACTTTCACCAACTCCTAACCACAAAAGATCCCTCATCCTTAGCAGTTTTTAGTAAACATGGATTACTATAGGATTGTTTCCAATAAGGCAATAATTTCCAAATGAAAGGAGACTGGTGATTGTAGATTGCTTAATATTGAAGAGTTTGAGCATAAAACAATTCATATATGACCAGAGGGCACCGCAAAATAGCTACAAATGCGGCACAATTGCACAAAGATGTAAAATATCCCATGTCTAGTCATGATAATAGATGTGGTTTATAACATGAAGAAAACCCATTACAAGCATGCAACCAATTTGATTTTAGAGTAGAAAAACATAAATGCCCAGAAGGATGCTACAAGTGAAAGAGCTAATAAATTAAGGAGAAGAAGAAATGGGGAGGTGTCTCAAACGATTTAGAAGTAAATAAAGTGTGGTTGTGTTCGGAGGGTTGCTTTTGGATGAGGGAACATTATGGATATTCGTCTCCACTATAATTTACTTGGAGTATGCCATATGTGTCGCTGTCACAGTTGGAAGGATGATGCATTAAACAAAACGCAACTGTGTAAGGATGGAATTCTGCCCACTCCTACAGAGGAGATCACTGAAAAGTATTAAGAAGCTTAGTAATTGATGGAGAAGATGGGTTTATGGATGTCTAATCTTGGAACAAATGAAGTTTGTCTCCAAGGTGGTAGAATTAAGGTGAAGGCCAAAGAGAACCAACAAATTTGAAGTGCTCGATGAACTACAATGGAAAGAAGGGTTTTCTCAGCTAATTCCTGTTAGTTTTTATATATTAATTTTTTATTTTTTTATTTTTGAGGACTTCCAGGCCTCACTTACGTTGTAATCTCTCTTCTTTCTTTCTTAATACATCTTCTTTTCTTATCAAAAATAATTAAATAAATGCTCCAACAATCACCTACAACATAAACTGAAACAATTTTAATTCAAAACTGGAAAACATTTCAAGGCAGTTTGACAAAAATAAATTCAGCACACAATATGGTGGATGCTCAACCCTAGTTTGAAGTTTACTCATTCTATGGGTGTATGTCTACGCACACCAAAATAGGGGGAGAGAGAGAGAGAGATGAGCAATCATGGGGATATGATCATCCAAGCATTGTTTTAATTTGTTTATATAAAATATCAATCTATTTTACAAAGTAAAAAAGTCAACAAACAAATAAACAGATGAAGACGATAGTGAACATTAATCATACTCTCTACATTGTAGAGGGAAGGAAAACCTAACATGCTCTATAGAGAAAAGAAAAGAAAAGTTGCTCAATCCATGAATAGTCACCAATTTCACTTGTACATTCTGAATCTCCTTATTGGAAATAAATAAAGAGTTGATCTTCCAAGCAAATGACAGAACACCCATTCTCTTCCTTGATTCTATTATTGCCATATCCATAGCTTTGCAGCAATCTCTTGGTGTGCAACACTACATTGTAGCCACAGATTTGGTTGGCAAAAGGAGCTGTAGAGGGGAAGAAAGAAATGAGGAGAACAACTAAGTTGAGTTAATAAGAGGAGTTTGACGGGACCACAGAAATAAGTTAGCTTCCATGTCATCATTCCATATTGTTTAACAAGATATCCATCAATGAGAAGGATATACTGCAACATGTCAGGACCTTATAGTTTTGCAACCCTAGCACATGGTTTTCGGTGTATGATTCTAACTCGTACGGAAGATCGATTAACCTGGATTTGACTATCGGATGTCATGGGGATGGTTCCGATATGTCACTATGACATTGTGGTTGGTCAGTATAGTACTAATGGTGGTGTTCTCGAACCTAAAACATATGATCATTAGATCCCTAATGGTTACTCGTATGCGAATGAGAATATTTCGAAGACATGACTTTTGGGGGAACACTAGGTGAGTGGCCTACCTTCCCCAATATCCTATTAGGTACTAAGTGACCACCCTAAGGAGCTCAAAAGCAGGCTCTTGACATCTTTAAAGTGTGCTCCTAGGCTTCCGTGTGGGATTGGCAGCCTCATGGACGATCCATTTGGGAATAAGATCACGCAGTACTCTCACCCCGAAGGTTTGATGTACTTCCCTCCTTGGTTGTGGGCTATCTTATTGGGCGGAGTCATTCTATATTTGATTGGACTATTAAGGGGTGTGAATCCTTCATGTGTCCTGCTCGAGTCGTGTATGGTGTCACTTCCCCTGGTCCCAACTAGCAAGTGGTAAGTGATAGGTACACTAACACAAGGTTGTACTATGGAGATGAGAATTACCCTTAGTACTTGAGGAATGTGAATTTTATCTCCCCACAGAAGCCAACGCTATCAGGAAGGACTGCTCGATGGCAGCTCTTATTATCAGAGTTCGACATCACTTATGTCACGCAGAATTCCATCAAGGCACCGTTAATGTTCGGGTTCCTCGATGATGACCTTAGTTGATTCAAGGGTCTAGTTGGCCATGAGACTTGACCACTAGGTTAGACATTAGAGTGCTTCCTCGAATAAGGATGTACATCTAGGCTAGACTTGACTTAATGTAGTCTTGCCGCCGCACGAGCGTGACTCCTTGACATTAGGCAGATCTGGACAAGAGTGATCCCTTTTGGCCTTTGAGATCTCCACATCCGTGACACAACGCAAAGTTGTGTTTAGCAACTTTAGACTAATGGAGTTCGGTGACCAACTTGAAAGCCAACACAAGTTTAGTGATTGATGATGAAATTTAATGCACAAAAAGGGTAATATAAAGCCCTATCAAGTAGCAACGAGAATATCAAAGTAAAAAAGCACCCTACACCTTCAACAATCATGCTTCTATAGCTACCAAAAGAAACCGACACCCTAGCAATTAGCAAACACAAATTGGTAAAACATTCCAACATGGTATGTTTCCATTCCGAAACATTGAATCTAACAATCCAAAGTTCTATTTTAATATTTTTCACAACATTTTTTTTATTAGTTAAATTGAAGAATTATCACATTATAATTGTATTTTTAGTCATTATTAATCAATTTCACTTAAAACATATTATAGATTTAGAAACATCATGACATCCTCTCTAAAATATACAAGTGTCATAACACATTTTTCTCCAATAAATCTAAGAATACACCTAACATTCCATATTTTAGAGCATCTGCCATCGTGCAATCCCATTTACATTTCACGAACCAGCTTCAACCCGCATTATATGTAACATTGCTTAGGGGGGTTGATTTGGATAAACAATTCTGATAATAATGGCACTTTTTACAAAGGAACTTCAAACTTGTTCATTTACAAATCTTAAGATGAATAAAATACTTTGTTTGGGTGACTTCTGCTATGGTAGGACTTCAGACATAGAAAGATTTCCCAAGCCCTAGGTTTTGTTAGTCAGAAAGCCCAAAAGATGCTGACGCATGCCTTATCAAAACATGCTCTAAGGCCCCATTCTTTCTCCATAGAACACCCCATTTTCTCCTTCCAATTTTACTAGTTATTCAATCCTCCTTTTCGTCTAGCATTTTTTTCACAAATGCACCCCAATGAGACCTCAGTACAATCCATCCCACAAGCAATTTAGTAACATCTAAAAAACAATTTCAATAGCTGCTACTCAATAATAGTTAACGAACAAAAGAACAGAACGTAAACACAACTTCCAAGTTATGATCCTCACAAGTTACTTAACAGAAAACAAACCAATATTTAATTAGAAAAAAAAAACCTCAAAAATTAATATAAAATACACTAATAAAAACCAAACAAAGCACAGAGTAATTGAAGAGACGTACCGAAACTCGAATCGCTCTCCTCCGACGAAGAAGAAGAGGATGAAGAACTGTCGGAGCCGAAGACAGTGGAAATAAGCTTTCCGGCGCCGCTAGCAATCATGCCAGCGGCAGGGAACACAAGGCCGGAGAGCCAACCGGGGCTTTCAGAAGCCCGAGAGGGGACCTTCGGCCGGTCGTAGGGAGTTCTCGTGGCAAAGACCCGCCGAGGTTTCACTACTTTGCCTCCGGATCGGGCCTCGGCGGCTCGGCGGGAGCGAGGAACAGTAGCCATAGTGAATCAACGGAAGCAGAGCAAGAATCTTCAAGCGCTTATCATCATGAATTCTTGCACGGAGGAATTCTTGCACGAAGAGGCAGAGAGAGAGAGAGAGAGGAATCAACAGAAGAGACAGAGATCGGGGGCTGCGTTTTTATAGGGTTGAACAGTTGGGGGTGGATTATCGGAGTTTGGAGCGGTTATTAGGAGTTTAGGATTGCGCAAGTACCAGAAATTATGATTGACTGCGCTCATATCCACAGCATTCACATTACAACAAAAGCTGATTGGCCGGGAAAATGGAGAAAATTTAAGGCATTAATGTCACACCTCAATTAAAATAATTTTCATAATGAAATGTAATTACATTAAAATTTCACCTCTTTTATAATATTTCCAGTAATGGATCGAGATAAGATTTCGTCTTAATTAGAGTCATCTCTCATTATGAACTCGAGCTAGAATAAAGTTTTTATGTTTATACTATCGTGTTAAAGTGTATGTAGATCATCTTTAATATAAGTTTTCAATTATCCTAGTTATATACTCATTTACGTGTGTATTTAATATTTTACAAATTCAGTATTGAAATAAATGCAACAATTTCCTATATTTTAGAATAAATGATAATAGTAAAAATATATATTTTAGAAAATATTATACCCAAAAACAACGAAGGTAATTTGTCTGAAAAATAATGTGAATTTCTAAAATATTTATCCTTATTTGATTTTAGTTATTATTTGAAAATGAGTACCATTCAAAGGTATTGAGTTTTTTTTATTTTGTGAAAATATGATTGAAAAATGTTTTGAATTTGTTTAATGATAACAAGATACTCTTTCTAGTCTCCGAAATTTCTATGCTACACTTTGATAGTTTTGAGTTTAAAACAAGACAAAATTATAAGAATTAGTTAAAAATTTTACGTATAAATAAATAAATAAACAAATATGCATTTATTAGTTTTTTTTTTCTAAAAAAAATGTTTATTGAATGCATATATTCAAGAGTAAATTAATTACATGTTTTGTTTTAGCAACTATCCTAAATTGGTTAATTATTTTTTTATTCACTCATGATCACATGCATCATAATAATGGATATGCTATTAGTTCACAATGTGATTAAAAGATGTTTTTAGTAATTTATTAATGAGTTGGTCAAAATGAATGAAACTATCAACTCTTGAGATAGAATAAAATTATGTTTCCAAATTATTTTTTTTATGTTTTAAATTATATCTTTACAGTAATATTTTATTGACACGGTTACAAAATATGTATTTTGGATGGACGTAAAAATTTATTGATCGAATATTGCATGTATCAAGATGAGTTTGTAATATTAGTGTTAGATAAGGTCACAAGTGGAATTTATCGATAATACTTAAAAAATCCATCCACTTAATGAAAGAGTACATTCATCTTTTTGATTAATTGATTTTGTCAAAAGTTGAGTGGTCAATCTCTAATCTTTTATGTTACATTTAGTTTATGAAATATATGTATTATTAGAATAGAATGGTTATTGTAAAAGAAATTGGCAATCAATGCAAGAGATGTTATCATAATAAAATAATAATACAAAAATTATGTGAAACTAATCATAACCTTAGTGTTTCTTATTTTTCAATTCGTCAAATTAAGAGCAACAATTCACACATCTTTTCTTTTTATCCACCCACCTTTGTTATCAATCAAACAAAATATAGATACATAATATATATATATATATATATATATATATATATTGCGATTTGATTACATTTTTAAAGCCAATTAACTATTTGCTAACGAAATGTACATTTTGACGAAATATTTACTTCATGAGCGATCTAATTATAAGAGAAAAACTAAAGTGATGCAATGGTAGAATAGTTGTAAGATTTAGGTCAAGAGTTAAATGGGTAGAATGTGTTGGGGAAAGGGATATATGGAGGCGATAGACAAAGCGCAAAATCCCAAAACAAACCTTTTCCTAATCCAATTAACACTAAGTAGAATAGCCAGTTACCCAATAACCTGAAATAGTCAGCAGCCAAAAAGATACTAATCAACCACACAATCACAATGAGATAACCAATTTTACGTGGAAAATCATTTAGTGTAAAGTAAAAAACCATGGGACTAAAGTCAGTTTCCAATCTTCCGCTATGTTAAATAGTACGTTACAGTAGGTCATCTCCAGTTAAAACTAGAGGTTACATCAACTAAATTCATTAAGAAAAATAAATTTTTGGTATACAAATCACAATGAATCATCACTGACAAAGGTGGAATCAAACTTCAAGAAAAAACGAAGTGGTCTCACCAAAAACAAGTGTTTTTGTCCAAGCAAAGAAAACTAATGCAAATTAGCTTCAAATGACAATCAAATCGAATAGATTGAAGAAATACAAGTCACAGACATAATGTCCAAAATTCAGCTAGGTCATACAACAAATCACCATCTGATCGTAAAGATCAATTTGACCATACAAATGCCTCTAAACCCAAATTTCATCTTGTTTTCTTCCTTTTTTTTTTTATCTATTTTTTCTCATTTCATGACTCTCACCGTAATGCATAAAAAATTTTTAACTCATAGCCATAATTCTCTTTAATTTGATGCCTTTGATTTCTCCAAAGATAATCAATCATCTTCCAATCAAATCACAAGTGATTGCTTAATGAATCAATCATTCGTAACAGCTAAGTGGGTTAGGCCGAGGTCCAAACTCAGGGAGGGGAAAGATATGCCAATATCTTCCCCATATGTGAAAGGATTAGAAGCTTCAAAGAATATCCATTTGTAGATCCTTACTTATCAGCATCCAATTGGGTCAAAATAAGAAAAAGCATGTCTTATTTCAATAATGTTGAGCCAAAAAGATTACCACAGGACTTATTCAACCCAACGCACTACCAGGATGATGAAAGGGCCAAGAATGCTTTTGACTCAGTCATATTTCTCCATTTTTATAAGACTTACATAACAAACTAGCTATTCGAAACCATAAAAAATATTTTTTTTCTTCCACTTAGGTATGGATTCCACTTGGACATTAGCCAAGACATCCAAGTAGACCAATAAAAAATGTTGGCCATCCTCCACATAGAAGGGAAACCCATGACATCTCCCTTCTAACCATGCATAAGAATTCATCATACCGGCAATTATACAAGAAGTTTTATGTTACTCCCTCGATAAGGATTTTGTCATCATGTCCGAACCATTATCATTAATATAAATCCTTTCAATTTCTAATAAATCAAAATCCAATGCATTTCTAATCCAATGATATTTCACATCGATGTATTTAGATCGTGAATGTAAAGTGTGATTCTTACAAGGATGAATTGCACTCAGACTATCACAATACAATATAGCTCTCCTACTTGAATTGTGCTCCTGTATAAATCTATTCATCCATAACATTTCTTTGCAAGTCTCAATAGCTGCAATGAACTCCTATTTAGTAATAGAAAGAACAACACATTTTTGCAACTTTGATTGCTAAGTGGTAGGTGTAAAGTGTGATTCTTACAAAGATGAATCGCACTCAGACTATCACAATACAATATAGCTCTCTTGCTTGAATTGTGCTCCTGTTGCAATGAACTCCTATTTAGTAATAGAAAGAAAAACACATTTTTGTAACTTTGACTGCTAAGTGGTAGGGTTTCGTCTAGCCAAGGTTTAGGTCCTCAACTCCCAAAAAATAAAATTTATAGCCTAACTACTCTCAAGTTCAGTAGAACAGTGAATAAGTCAGGTATCGATCCACAAGGACTCAAGTGCAGTTATTCACCACTTCTAATCTAGTTTACTATAGCTTTGTGCGAAAAGGAAAGTAAAAAGAGGAGATTTTTAAACGGTTTTTCTAACAATCTATTAAAAGCATGTAAATTCTATATTAGCACCACTCATATAAAGCGAATCTAAGATCATGAATCACGCGTAAATTGTCATAAGAAATTTTACCCACTCCTGGTTTATTCATTTTGATAAAAAAATTATTAAAAATTTTCCAAAATGGTTTCTTACATGGTTTTCTTACTTTGGTGTTGAAGTAGGAATTTTCCCAAAAGATATTCAAAATGATTTTGATCTATTTAGAAAAAATTTTAAGCTTCCTTTAGATTACTCAAAAGGACGCCTTGAGGAGACTGCTTGCCTCCTTTTCTTTTGTTCATTCTTCATGATCACATGGATATTCTGCTGGGATTATGTTTTGGTTTTCCCATCTGATAGTTCATTTGGTCATTCCAAAACTTTACGAAGAATTTACAAGATTCGTTGGTGGGATAAATTCATTATGTCTGAAGGCAAAGTTCGTGCATGGCTTTCAAAATCCCGTTGCCCAGAAGTTCCCATTATTTAGAAAGAGAAGAAGATTTTACTTGAAGATGATGATGTTATGTCCACAGTTTCATCAAGAAAGTCAAAATCTTTAACGAAGTCAAAATTACTCAAAATTATTGCTCAGCTCAGAGGGTTTAATTTCTCCTAGAGAAAGCCTGAGTCTTCGAGCTCCACTCAACTTCTCTCTTCTCCCATCCTTCTCACTTCTGTAAGTCCATTCTCTTTTGTAAAATTAACCTAAGCATTTAATAAAAAGCTTTTGTGTATTATATTTTAAAAAGTTATTTAAAAACTTTCATAAGTATGTTCTGCACTTGCGACTTTGTTCGATCTTGTGCATCAGAAAAATTGTCTTACGATTAAACTTGTTCTCAAGATTGCTCAAGAATTGTCTGTCAAGCCTGGCTTGGCCAACATTTGGCGCAAGTTATTTGTTCGGTCAATTATTTGTCTTAGGTTATCGGTTAAGAGGGCCATTCGAAGGCATAGTGTAACGCCCCAAAAATAATTATTACAAGAGGATGTAGTGATTTCAAGTATATATAAATATATATATATATATATTAATAAATAAATAAATTAATTGATTAATTAAATAAATTAATAAAATAGATTAACTAATAATAATAATAATTAAATAAATAAATGAGTAGTATTAAAATGAAAAGAAAAAAAATTTAATTAAATGAGAATAGAGATATAAATAAATATATATATAATATTATTATATTAATAAATGATTCCTTCAAAAATCAAATCTTTATCTTCTTCCTTAATTTGAAATCTAGAGAGCACGCTCTCTGTCTCTCTCCGTCTCAATTTGTTGTCTCTCTCCCACTTTCTTCAATTTCTCGATTAATTTTTGCTCGATCGAAAATCATAAAATATCACTGGACTCCATTTTCCACCATCGTCATTTCTACTAGAGCAGATTTGTCATAGGAGCGGTGTAGGCATATCTCTTAGGGTAAGCTCAATTCTCACTTTTACCTCAATTTCTCATAAATCTTAACCCAATTGATGATCAAACACAACCACGAGAATCTAAGGATGATTATCTACAAGTCTGGTGGAGCGGATTTCTCATGAGGTCATCGTAGGTAGAACCCCAAAATTAGGCTAAGGGGATTATTAAGGGGCTAATTATTATTTAATTATTGTAAATTTGGAAATGTTAAATATTGGACATTCTGAGGTTGAATTAGGATCATTGAATTCAGGGTTCGGGTAAGTGTCGCAGGTGTAATTTCGGGACCCTGCGGGCATAGTTTAAAAAAACCAAGGTAATTTGATTATTTTGGAGTTTAACAATTTTTTTAGGTTATTGGGAGCCTAGGAAATGTTTTATGGAATTATGTTGGAATTCTGTTGAATGTTCTGGGGAAATGGAAATTGTAGGTTTTTTACTGGAAATGCCACGGGCTCATAATTGAACTGTGTGGGCATCTCAGTAAGCCGGATAAAGGGATAAACTAATTTAGTTTTTTTTTTCATAAAATTAATCATTATTTTATAGCATTTAATTTTAGGCAAATATGTATATTGTATAATTATGCTTGGAAAATACCGCAGTTGAACAAAGATGCGATTTTAATGGGTTACCAGAGAATATGATTTTAGAACAGGTTTTATGTTCCGGATATTACCCATTTATGTATGGCATGAGTATTATTTATCATGAAAAATATGATAATGGAATATCACTTTTTCCCATAATTATCATGTATTTTCAGTTTTCAGGAAAATTATTAAAAAGTATAGGAACCATGACTTTATGAATATTACGAAAAATAGTGTAAGAAATTCATGTTCAGTATATTACGATATGCGAGCGCAGATGCCGAGACTACATTTTATGTTATACCGACACAGATGTTGTGATTCATGTTGGCGCAGATGTCATAAGCATGTATGATATTACATAATTCATAAAATATTATCATGTTAGATATTATTATGAAACATGAAACAGTTATGTTCAGTTTATGAAACATATTATATGTTATCAAAACTCGGATGGTATGGCATGGTTCGGTTTTTAGGAGCACAGTACCGTAGCTATATGTTCAAAATTATGATAGTGCTACCACACGACCAGTAGTGTGGGAGATGGCAGTCGATGTGGCTTCAGTGTAGAGTGATGATGTTCCCCTGGTAGTTCAGGACCAGGTGGGGCAGGCTCATCGTACTTACAGACTTATGTTTGATCTAGCATGGTCGGCCAACCATTGCTGACTGCCCAACTTAATCATGTGAGGGTAATACATGACATCAGCTAACTATCCATCCTTGGTGTTATTTCAGTATAGTACTGTTATATAAGATGTTTTCCATGTAGTATGCAATATATTATATTATGAATTGACAAATCATGTTTTACTTAGTTTAATACAATCAGACTTTTCGAGTTATGTTTTATGAATTATTTATATGTACAACACAAAAATACTCATGTTGCCACACACTGATACTAGTTTATTTTCCTTACTGAGAAGTGTCTCACCCCAGCATTAAAACATTTCAGGAAATTCAGGTAGAAGAGTAGATAGAGCTCTGTGAGAGTAGAGTTGTACTGTGCTACCCTGTTAGAAGGGTGAGTTGTTGTGTTAGGGTCAGATTTATTTAGGAATTGGCCCTAGGATACTTTCATTCTTTTGGTGGATGATTGTATATATATAATTAGTGGATTTAATATAACTTTGGTATTGTGATTTAATGGATGGTTGTATGTAAATTACGTTTCCTATTGCTTAGGTGTCAAAGTTGTTTGGCAGGTATGTTCCCGGTACCCACGGGTCTGGGTGGACCATTTTTATATAAGTATAACAGGGAAACAAAGTATATAAGAATGATGTTATGTTTTTATGTGGAAAAAAAATAGTATGGTAAAATAGGCAGGTCGTTACACATAGAGTAACGAAGGTGCACCAACCGTCTAGTGCACGATCGAGAACTAGGGTATACTTTATCTCAACGATCGCACATCCACCCTGTACATGAACCATAACTTAATTCGTATAGATGATTGAATCCCTAACTAGGCTATCCTATCCCATGGGGTATCATCAATTTCAAAGATGTAAAATTGCAAGGAAATTAAGTGACCCGAAGAATAATAGCAACTAAATAATAAGAGAAAGGAGGAAAAAGGGAACATGCTTATTGGGATTGTCGACGAAGTTACGTGTCTCATGGACGAGAAAATTTCGAGAGAACTGATTTCAGGGTCTGAAATTCGCCGACTAATACCTTCTTGTCCTCGTCGATGAAGCGACGTGTCTCATTGATGAAGCCAGGTGTATAAATAAGCTCAAATTCGGTTTCCATTGAAATTCTCATGCATCAATCCTCTCTCTCTCTCTCTAAAATCATCTCCCTCACCTTCTCTCTTCATTTTCGGCCCCAATTCTCACTAATCTTACGATCGAAAGACACCACGCTACTTCTGGGAAGATTCTCTTCAAATTTGCTGGAGTAGATTGTTGGTTAAGCCAACTTGGGCACCATCCCAAAATCAGGGTAAGTAGACTATTCAGGCATTTTCAATATTAGCAAGTTTATTTGAGTTCATATTTAGTATTATATGAGAATCTACTAGAGTTTTGTGGAATAAAATTAGGGGGAGAGAATTTTCAGATGTCTGAAACAAGCCGACCTTCCAGTAGTTAGAGAATTTTTAGATGTATTTCTAGAGGAGCTACCTAGCTTACCACCAGATCGTGAGGTAGAATTTGCAATTGATCTGCTTCCAAAGATGGCACCGATATCTAAAGCGCCGTACAGAATGGCTCCAGTTGAATTGAAAGAATTGAAAGACCAGTTACAAGAGTTATTAGATAAAGGTTTTATTAGGCCCAGCGTGTCGCCTTGGGGGGAGTTAGTCTTGTTCGTGAAAAAGAAAGATGGGACCATGAGGATTTGCATTGATTTCATACAGATAAATAAAGTAACAATAAAGAATAAATATCATCTTCCCAGAATTAATAATCTATTTGATAAACTCCAGGGGACTCAAGTCTACTCCAAGATCGACCTTAGGTCAGGTTATCATCAGGTGAAAGTTAAAGCGGAGGACGTTTTGAAGACGGCTTTCAGGACTAGATATGGACAGTATAGTTGGACTATGCTACCCTATCAGAAGGGTGAGTTGTTGTGCTAGGGTCAGATTTATTTTGGGAATTGGCCCTAGGATACTTTCAGTCTTTTGGTGGATAATTGTATATATATAATTAGCAGATTTAATAGAACTCTGGTATTTTGATTTTATTGGATGGTTGTATGTAAATTACGCTTCCTGCTGCTTAGGTGTCAAAGTTGCTTGGTAGGTACGTCCCTGGTACCCAGGAGTCTGGGTGCACCATGTTTATATCAGTATAATAGGGAAACAGGGTAATTAAGAATGATGTTATGTTTTTTATGTAGAAAAAAAATAATATGGTAAAATAGGCAGGTCATTACAGTTTGGTATCAGAGCATAGGTTGTTGGGTTCTATAGACTTTAAAGTGTAGCAGAAACAATACCTGAGTTAGGAAAAGAATTTAAGGTTTTGTTCTGCAGTCTGGAGGCAGGACTTCCATAGTGGTTTCTATGTCTTTCCTGGGGTGACGATTTCAGGAAAGTCATAGTAAACTATTGTCGGGTTGTGTTTCTAAAATGTTGGGTTGAATCTTGAATTAAGAAAGGAATGTCAAGATAGGGGGATAATATGATTTTTGGGTTAGATACGTAAATTATAAGGATAGGATCCCTAAACTATGTTTTTGTCTTTTCAGGATGGACTCTGGTGGTAGTAGTGCCCATGCGAGCAGCAGTGATGCAGTAGGGCCCTCAAGTGGAGGAGGAGGTGATTCAGACAATGTATTGCGCAGTGTAGCTCAACAAGTCATGACTGAGATTGCACGGAGCTCCAGAGAACAAGGGGGCTCGTCTGCAGGGCATGAGTGCATGATTGAGAAATTTACTAAGATGAATCCTCCGGCTTTTCTGGAGGGAGTTGATTTTGCAATTGCCGAGAACTGGATATAGGAAATAGAGAAGGTTTTGGCGGTGCTGCAGTGTACTAAAGAACAAAAGGTTCTATTTGCCACTTATAAACTGACAGGGGAGGCTGAAAGATGGTGGTCTACAGTGAAATTATTGAAGAATCAGAGGGCGGTGTCTATTAAAATGACTTGGTGCTGTTTTAAGGACTTGTTCTTTGATAGATACTTTACAGCCACTGTCAGGGAGGCTAGAGTGGAGGAGTTCTTGAATATGAAGCAGGGACAGCAGTAAATCCAGCAGTATGCAGCGAGGTTTATAGAATTGTCTCACTTCACTCCGTTTATCATACCTGATGAAGCAAATAAGGCAAGACAGTTTTAGGCATGAGATCTACAAACAAGTTATGGTATTGAAAATACAAGATTTTGCTGAGTTAGTTGATAGAGCAGCGTTGGCTGAGGCTGGTGAGCAGATGAGTGCTGAGGAGCAAGGACAGAAGAAAAGGTCCACACCTTCAAGTTTTCAGCAGGGCTCTGGTAGGGGCCAGTGGAGGAGAGGAAATTATGGTAGGGGTCAGAGGCAGGAGTCTAGGGGTTGTGAGGTTCAGGGTGTGTAGACCTACCTTGTATTCCAAACATGTGGAAAGAGACATCTTGGAGTGTGCCGAGCAGGGAGAGGTGTATGCTATCGCTGCGGCGAATCGGGGCATATGGCATGAGATTGTCCTACATCAGCTAGTACAACTCCTTCTCCCAAGCAATTCAGAGGAGGTTACCAGGCACCCAGTGGAGGCCAGCAAAGGAGCGTAGCTCTAACGAGGATTTATGCTCTAACGCTAGGGGACACTGAGACTGCCGCAGACGTAGTGACAGGTACCCTTACTATATTATCATGTCATGCTATTGTTTTATTTGATTTGGGTGCTACTCATTATTTTGCGTTTGCAAATTATATTAAATTGTCTGGTGGTGAGACCCAATCATTGGAGGTAGAATTGTTTGTAGCTACACCGTCAGGGTCTATGGTGAGGTGTCATAGAATGCTCAGGGGTTATCCCGTAGAAATTCGGGGAGAGTGTTACCAATTGACCTGATTGTGTTAGATATGCATGGGTTCGATGTAATACTGGGTATGGATTGGCTGATAGCTAACTATGCTAATATTGATTGTCATTTGAAAGAGGTGAATTTCATACCACCGAGTAAGCAATAATTCAAATTTGTGGGGTCTCTGGTGTGCTCTTCACCTCAGTTAGTATCAGCCATGCAAGCTAGAAAACTACTCCTAGATGGATGTTAGGGGTTTATGGCCTTTGTAAAGGAGGTGTCAGAAAATGAATTGAAACTTGGCAGCACACCAGTGGTTAAGGAGTTTTTAGACATTTTTTTAGAGGAGTTGCCAGAGTTGCCTCCCGATGGTGAGGTAGATTTTGCTATTGATCTACTTCTTGGGACAACACCGATCTCTAAAGCTCCTTACCGTATGACTCCAGCAGAGTTGGGGAAATTAAAGGACCAACTGCAAGACCTATTGAAAAAAGGATTTGTCAGACCTAGTGTTTCACCCTTGGGAGCTCCAGTGTTAGTTGTAAAGAAGAAAGACGGGTCTATAGGAATGTGTATAGACTACAGGGAGATAAATAAGGTAACCATTAAGAACATATATCCTCTACCCTGTATAGATGACTTATTTGATCAGTTTCGTGGTACATGAGTTTATTCTAAGATTGATCTATAATCAGGTTATCATCAGGTGAAGGCAAAAGCAGAAGACGCCTCGAAGACAGCTTTTAGGACCAGGTATAGGCATTATAAATTTCTTATTATGACTTTTGGTCTGACGAATGCTTCTGCAGTATTCATGGGTTTAATGAATAAAATCTTTCATCATTATTTAGACCAGTTTGTCGTGGTTTTCATTGATGATATACTGGTTTACTCGATGAGCTTTAAGGAGCATGAAGCACACTTACGACCGGTACTCCATACGCTCAGGGAAACGAGTTTGTATGCTAAGTTCAGTAAATGTGAATTCTGATTAGAGAATGTGGCTTTTCTGGGGCATGTTATCCCAAGTGATGGAATTTTAGTGGATCCCAGCAAGATTGATACAGTTGTGAATTGGGCTAGGCCGAAGAACGTTCAGGAAATCAGGAGTTTCTTGGGGCTTGCAGATTATTACCGTCGATTTGTTGAGGGGTTCTCAACATTATCAGGGCCTTTTATGTGACTGACCAGAAATAATGCCAAGTTTGAATGGGATGACAGTTGTGAGTAGAGTGTCTAGGAACTAACGCAAAGGCTCGTCATTGCACCAGTGTTGATCATCCCATCAGGGGATGATGGTTATGTTATCTACAGTGATGCGTCCTTGAAAAGGTTTGGTTGTAATGACAAAAAAAAAAAAAAAATTAAATTATTATTATTATTATTAAATAATTTATTATTATTAAGAAAATTAATTAAATTATGAAATTTGAGGATTACGGGTATATATATATATATATATATATGTATATTTAAATAGATATAAGGATATATATAAGTATATAAAAAAGTATAAAGTAAGGATAAAGGAAAAGAAAAAAAAAAAAAGGAAACTTAGTGCTTAAGTTCCTCGAGCAAGTAGGAGAGGAAAGAAAAAAAAAAAAAACTTCCCACACTGCGTAGATAGGAAGGAAAAGAAAGGAAAAAAAAATTCTCTCAGCTTACGCTCTCCACTTCTCCTCTCTCTACGATTTTGCAGCGGATTTTCGCCCAATTGAAAATCCAAAAATACCACTAGACTCCATTCTCTACCATCGACATATCTACTGAAGTGGATTTGTCGTAGGAGTAATGTAAGGTTATCTCCTCGGGTAAGGCAAATTCTTATTCTTACCTCATTTTTTCTTAAATTTTAAGCCAAATGGGTGATCGAACACCACCACGAGAATCTAGGGATGATTCTCTACAAGTCTAGCTGAACAGATTTCTTGTGGGATCGTTGTTGGCATAGCCTCAAAATTAGGATAAATAGGTTATTTAAAAATTAATTATTATTTAATTATTGTAAATTAGGAAAAGTTAAAATAATATTTTATTGGGGTTGATTTGATTGAATCAGAGTTCGGGTGAGTGCCGCGGGTATAATTTTGGGAGCCCTGTAGGCGCGGTTCAGGGAATTAGGTAAGGGGGAATAAAATTATATCAGTATTTTATTAAGGTGAACCGGTCATTTACGAGCATATGAAATTTATTATTTAACTATATGATTTTTAGAACTGCATGAGTACTAGAAAAATGATGATTTTTTTAAGGTTTATATTTGGGATAATTGCATATGATATTAAATTCGTGTGACATGAGAACAATTTTTCCTAATAAATTGAATATAAATTGTTATGACATTTGGGTTTGCATATGGGGGATGTTTGGAATGATTATGACATAATGTATAAATTCTTATGTTTGACTCCTGTGTGGAAATGTATTGATCTGTTGGAATACTGTGTGGGAAATGAATTGATCTGTTGGATACCTATGTGGTAATGCATTGATGCGTCTGTGTGAACTAACTGATGTGGTTATTTGTATGCATCTCAATATAACGTTGGCATGAGGACGTTGTTATATTGCCTAGATATAAATCACGATATGACGTTGGCAGGTCAAGGAGCTTGTCATATTGTCATTTATATGGGGTAGGACATTGGCAGGTCGAGGAGCTTGTTTTACTGATGTACTACAGGTAGGTCATGGGGATTGGATACTGGTGAATAGTGGTGCCTTTTGGGTCACGTGTCGTGGAAGCTGGAGTGGTGCCTATGTGGGCCACGTTATATCTTGTGTCGATAATGGCTTCTGTGTGAGACATGTTATGTATCTTGTGTGGATGGTGGCACCTGTGTGGGCCATGTTATGTACCCTGTGTGGATAGTGGTGCCTGTGTGGGCCACGTGAAGATGAGAAGTACGTAAGTGCCTTTGTGGGCCACGTACTGAGGACATTGGAAGCCGAAGTATAAGTTGCGTGATTCCTGTGTGGATGTGTTGTGTGTATGTGAATTTAACTAAAACATAATAATAACGTATACCATATTGTGAATGCATGTGTGTGCATGTGGCGAGGTAAACATACCACCGGGGGCTTGCTGAGAAAGGCGAGTGCTCTGCTAGGTAATTTCTTGGTATCAGTGCAAAGGGATGCTACTTGTTTGGGCGAGTAGACATCCCGATCCTCAGAAACCTGCGCCTTTAAAATAATAAAGATGTGTATACTAGCAGCGAGGTAATTCTCCACCTGAGGGCTTACTGAGTAAGGTGAGTGCTCTGGTAGGTATCTTTTAGGTACCAGAGTAGAGGGAAGCTACTTGTATGGATGTGTAATCTTCCCTATCTTCGGGGACTTTCGCCTGCATAAAAATTATGTACTTGTGCATATTGGATGTGTGTATGATATTAGATGTCGAGGATGTTATTAATGGTACATTTTCTCAATTGTTATTGACATTATGTGAGAAGTAGTTTATTTTGATATGTAAATATTAAAACTCATTTGTCACACACTGTTATAATTTATTCCACCCTTACTTAGAAGTGTCTCGCCCTAGTGGATTAACAACTTTTTAGGTTCTTCTAGAGATCAGGTTTGAAGGCCTAGGTTGAGATTGTATTTGGTGTTTTTTTTTTTAGGGGTATTGTGATATATTAGTATATATACAAATATATATTTGTACTGGGTTATGTTTAAATACTAGTTGTGGATACGGATATCTGGATGTTGTATTGTTCATTTTTGTGTTGTTATATAGAACTCTGGTATTTATTTGAGGTCATTTATTTATATTCCGCTGCGTGCATGTTAATTATGGTATCAGATACAGGTGATTGGAACACGTGGCACCAGGAGCCCACTTGGTGGGTTTGGGGCATCACATTGGTTGTGTATTTTTAACGACCTGCTTATATAATCATATAATAAAATTTGTTTAATAATAAAGTCAACCTGAACCCAAGGGTAACGGGGACACCTCTGACAATCACAGCGGAAATCTAAGCAGCAGTAAATGTGAATCACATTCCCATAACCATAAAATATAAAATGCCAGAGCCAACAACAATCCACAGTGATACTGTAATCATATACAACCTCAAAATATAAAAAATACATCTAGAATCCCACAACAAAAATCTCCTAACCCTAGTACAAAACTTACCCTCCTAACAGGGTAGCACCAGTGACTCAACGGCGGCCTCGATCCGCCGGTCTTTCTAGGTTTCCTAAAAATTATTTAATGTTCGAGGGTGTGACACTTCTCAGTAAGAGAAAATAAACTAAATACAGCTGTGTGGCAACATGAATAATTAATGCTAAAATAGATATACAGTACAATTTGCATATTAGAAAACATTGATCATTTAATAACTGCCTAAACATATACTTTCATATTTCTAATAAATCATACGGTTCATGAACTGTCTGGTATAATGATAATATTGAAAATTTACCCAGGATGTATAGCTAGCCGATGTCATGTATTACCCCTATGACGGGTTGTGCAGCCCAAAGGCGAGACCCGACAATGGCTGGCCAACCACTGCCGAGTCAAAAATGTCTATAAGTACGATGGACCCGCCACACCCTAGTCGGAACTGCCAGGTAGACGTCTATAACTCTAAACTGAAAGCCATATCGACTATCCATCTCCCACCCACTCGTGGGGCGGTTAGCAGAAATCTGAACATAGTAATCTAATCTGTATAACGACGGTACTGTGCTTCTGTAACTAAACTAAACTATCATTCGGGTTCTGATAATACATAATACATGATAATATACAGTTTATCGTAAAAAGGTTGACAACATTTTTTGTAATAATGTAAATACATACGACCTTGCGCTGTTTACTTTCATATTTGTGGCCTTGTGCCAAAATCATACATGTACACGGCCTTGCATCGGCTATCAACCACGGCCTTGCACCGAGCATCTCATAAATATCATTATGAATAAATAATTCATTTACCATGTATTTTGAAACCATAATGTACCATATTATTTCATAATTCCCAAAACATGCTTTATACGTAAAATAACCATAACATAATATTTTTCATGTAAAATAATATTCATGCCACACAATGCTAAATACACCGTACATTCCATTTTAAAATTATAATTTCTGGCATTTCATACATATATATGTACATTTCTACATCATAGCAGTATTTTCCCAAATATGCATTTTCTTAATAATATACAAAAATAATACATGCTTTCCTGAACATAATTCTTCTAATTAATAATAATTTTCATAGAAAATGACTGTTTTAGTTTATTCCCTAACCTTATACTGAAAAGAAACCCCCTAGAATATGTCGGTCCTGCACTCGTAGGGTTCCCCGAATAACACCCTAAAACTAACAACTCTGAGAATTAAACTTCAGTATTTTTCCGTGAATAACATTTTCTATAACTACGGTAAGGCCAAATTTTGCATAAAAAGCCTTACCTTAACCTAGGGATGATTTCCAACTCTGCCTCACCAACGATCTGCTCTGACAGAATTGGAGAGAACTTCCCCAAAAGCGTTGTGGTGGCCTCAGATCATCAATCCGGCGGCTAACGGAGCCGAAATCGAAGAGAGAGGAGAGAGAAACCGTATGGAGGAGAGAGAAAATGTTTTCGCCAATTTTTCTGCGTAAAAACCAAGTTTTGCACTATTTATACTATGAGCTTTGTCGACGAGGTCAAAAGGCAATTCGTCGACGAGGTGCCTGGTAGCCTCCTCTATGGTCGAGGAGCAGTCGCTACCGCTGGTGGTGCATGATAGTTCCTCGCGATATGCCCAGGCTAGTGGCACTGATAGCAAACAACCTCCCTTGCTTGGCACTCTAGTGAGTGCATCCTCAAACATCTGGGACAAGGAGGGGGCATCTGTATGCCCTGCACTACTTGCTTACCTCCCTTCTGTCGTCATCCCCCTCTGCTATCTATCTCCTCCACGACCCTCGACTGGTCCCTGCTTGAAAATCAAAAGGCGCGGGCCTCTTCCTCTGGCTCTGGGCTACTGTGCCTCTCTATATACTGCTCTCAATCACTACAACCCCATCCATATCTCCGAGAAGGTCTGAGCTTAGAAACCTACCACTTGCTCATACAAGTTCTATCTTAGGCCCTCTTCAAACTTCCTCGCCTTCATCTCCTCATCCGGTACCATATAAGGAGCGAATCGGGACAACTCAACAAACCTTGCTACGTACTGCTACACCGTCATAGACCCCTATGTCAGATACAGAAACTCTGACGCGTTCGCACTCCTAACCATCGTGGGAAAGTACCGCTTGAAAAAAATCTCCTTGACGAGACTCTATGTCATCCCTACGAGGTTAGACCTCTGCTCCTCAAGTAATCTTACTGACCTCCACGAGCGCTTTGCTTCCCCGGTCAATTTAAATGTAGCAAATAACACCCTCTGCTTATCTGTACACGAGAGGACTGTCAGTATATTCTCTATGTCCTGAACCCAGTTTTCTACTACTAGTGGGTCCGCTCCTCCAACAAAATACGGAGGTCGTATACGTGTGAACTGCTCAATTGTGCAGCTCCACTCCCCCGAGCTCCTAGCCATCTCAGCCATCACCTTCCGAGTGACACTACGCAACACCGCGTTAGGGTCTACACCACCCATACTGGAAGGTCCTACTCCATCACCTCTTGTATTCGTGTTGTTATTTCCCAGATCCATCGTGCAGAGAAAGCAACTAATGTCAGCGTACAATTACTATCACACAACCCATACACCACTATAACTCATAAATTACTCTTCTATCCACGTCCTTAATCTCCATTTAATATTCAGTCCTACCACTCAGAAACAAGACCCAGCGATAGTATCATTGGTTTTCCTGAAATCGTCACCCCAAAAAAAACACAGAAACAACCCAGTACTCCTGTCTCTAGGCCGCAAGATAGAATCATAAATTCTCACCACATCCTCTAACAATCACCAACTCACATTTCAATCCACCCATCTCCTATTTCCCTTAAAATCCACTCCTACACTCTAGTATTGTATTCTGCTGTTTACTAAAGTTTACAGAACCTAGCAACCTAGGCTCTGATACGAAACTGTGACGCCCCGATTTTTGTACAAATTTTTTTTTCAAATAATAAATGAATTTTCACTCGTCATCCACAACATTCACAAATCGGCCACGTCAACAACCCTACTACCATTCATACGACCTGACCCGCATTGGGTACCGGGTTAAAAATTATTTCATTATACAACCTAATAAAGAAACTCAGTAAATACATATCAGTCAGAATATAGTACCTAGAGTATCAATATACATCTATATACATCTATATACATCACCATAACAGACATAAAAACAACTCAACTCTAGGGGAATTATACCTCCCCTCGTCCTGAAACTCACCCTGTGTGTTAGGGTCCCAGCTCCCTATGATCACGGAGTTTTATCACCTGGCCTATCCTTGTTGCCTGAAAAATTTAGATAATTTGGATGAGACACATCTCATAAGAAGGAATAAATTATTTACAGTGTGTGGCTGCTTTATTTTTTTCAAAACAACATTTCATCTGAGAAAATACACTGATATTCACATTCTCATAATTATATAGATATACAACACAAGCTTTTATAAGATTTAAAACCATTTCTCAAGTTTATTCATTTACAAATAACATGCTTTATTTATTTCAAAACAACATTTCATCTGAGAAAATACACTGATAAACATATTCTCATAGTCATATAGATATACAACACAAGCTTTTATAAGCTTTTAAAACCATTTCTTAAGTTTATTCATTTCCAACACACATATTTACCCACGAAGTTCCTAAGAATAGGGAAGATTGTCCGCCCATACAGGTAGCTTTTCTCTGCCCTAACACGTTATGCTGCTAGGAATGGCCACATATGATACCTATCAAGGCACTCACCTTACTCAGTAAGCCCTCAGGCGGAGAGTTTCACTTCGCCTCAATTATTTATTTTATAACACACACTCTTTCATTTCTCATAATCATTTCCCATTCTAACTCATTACATATCTATGTGTACTCGCAATTATTATGCAGTATTGGCATATCATCAATCATATATCAGTATATCTCAATTCATTTCAACATAAATGTTCTCATCATTTTTTTTGCACATTTCATCATCTCGTAATAATATATATCGTGTTTCACGTATTTCAACATTTCCCAAAGTACTCATATCAGTAATTCACAAAATCTCATTTTCAGGCAAAACATTTTCTACTCATATATAAATACCAAATTTCATTATTTTTCACTAATCACATCAATAATTCTCATTTCAATATTTTATCAGAAAATACTCATTGTTATATTTCACATTTTCCAATATACAACGTATGTCACGCAGTTTTCATCTATTATTCATAAAATATTAAATTCGCGCTCCAAAATATCATAATTTAAAATTACTCAAATGCCACACAATTTATCTGACATTTATATCATAATAATTTCCAGACAAAATATCATATGCTCATATTCACATATTAATTCAAAAAGTAATTCTAAAAATACTGCTATAATTTATTCCCCTTACTTGACTTACTGAGAGTCTCGTTAACACCCAAATCCTAAGCCCTTGGCGCCCAAAACTCAACTCCTGCAATTTGCATTTTACCAAATTAATTAACCTATTTCCCCAAAATAATACCCATCTAACCTTCCCTAGGCTCCATATACCTCAAATTAACATTTAAACTAATATTTAACACCCCCACTTAATTTTATGAATTATGTCAGCAAGGCCCAAAATTACACCCGCGACGCTCACCTAGGCCCTAAATTTCAGAAATCCTACTTTAACTCCAGATGCTCAATATTTTAATATTCCTAAATTAATACTAATTAATTAAAAAATAAGCCCCTTAATAACCCCATATCCCAAATTTAAGGTTTTGCCCACGACGACCCTACGAGAAATCTGTCCTGCTAGACTTATAGAGAATCATCCCTAGATTCTCGTGATGGTTTCCGATCGTCAATCGGACTTATAATTTGTAAGAAATGAGGTAAAAAGTGAGATTTGACTTACCCTAGAAGATATGTCTATGCCGCTCCTACCACCGATCCACTCCAGTAGAAATGACGGCAGCGGAGAATGGAGTTCAACGATATCTTTTGATTTTTGATCGGGCGAGAATCCGTCACAAAACTGAGGAGAGAGGGAGAGAGAACAAGAGGAGAGAGAGAGAGAGAACGCAGGAAGTTGGTGCAGGGACTCTCTGGATTCTCCGTGCTTCCTGAAGTTTTGTTTGTTTTTTTTTTCTTTTAATTATATATATATATATATATTAATATTATAACTTTTACCTTTATATATATACATATATATATATTTAATGTATGTTATATTATTATCATTTAATTAATAATAATTTAATTAATTATTTAATAATTAATTAATTATTTATTTTTTTTTATTTTTTTATTTTTTATTCCCAAGACTATCACTTTCTGGGGTGTTACAGAAGATGGTTGGAACTTATCAAGGACTATGATTGCACCATTAATTACCATCCAAGTAAAGCAAATGTGACAACTGATGCACTAAGCCGTAAATCAGGGGGTGCAGCACAGTTAGTAACAATAATTCAGCATTTGATCTTGATGGATCTAGAGAGATTTGACTTGGAGTTGGTTGAGAGTGATCACCAAGTTTTTGTTGCCAACCTGGTGGTGTAACCTACGTTGTGTGAAAGGATTAAAGCAACCCAGAAGAATGACATAGAGTTGGTGGAATTGATTGAAAAAGTACATAACGGACAGGGGGAGGAGTTCAGTATTTTAGATGACAGAGCTCTGTGGTTCCGTTCTAGATTATACGTGCCTGTAGATGCTAATGTCAGGAGGACGATCCTTGAGGAGGCTCATAGGTCCTTATATACAGTTCATCCCGGTAGCACTAAAATGTATCAGGATCTACGGGAGTCCTTTTGGTGGAGCGACATGAAGACAAAGATTGTCGAGTCTGTGCAGCAGTGCCTAACGTGCTAGCAGATTAAGGCTGAGCACCAGAGGCCGGTGGGCCAGTTGCAGCCACTTTTCAACCTAGAGTGGAAGTAGGACCATGTTTCTATGGACTTAGTGACGAGTTTACCACTGAAACGACAGGAGCAGAAAGCTATTTGGGTGGTCATTGATAGATTGATGAAGACCACTCCTTTCATTTCCATTAAAGTCAACTACTCCATGGACAGACTAACAAAGTTATATATTCAGGAGATCGTGCGATCACATAAAGTGTCAGTGCCTATTATATTAGACCGAGACCCACGTTTCACGTCACATTTTTGGAGGAGCTTGCGGGAGGCTCTGGGGTCTCAATTATCTTTCAGCACAACGTTTCATCATCAGACGGATGCCCAGACTGAGAGGGTGATTCAGATATTAGAAGATATGTTGCGGGCATGCGTGCTAGATTTTGGGGGTAGTTGGACCCAGTATATGCCGATGGTAGAGTTTGCATACAATAACAGCTATCAAACCAGCATTGGCATGGCACCCTATGAGGTGCTCTATGGTAGGAGGTTTCGTTCTCCTTTATATTGGGATGAGATAGGTAAGAGGTGAGTTTTGGGACCATAAATAGTGCAGCAAGCATATGATAAAGTCTGGCTCATTAAAGAAAGAATCAGTGCAGCTCAGAGTCAATAGAAAAGCTACGCCGATACTCGCCACCGAGAATTGAAATTTGAGGTAGGAGATTATGTGTTTTTGAAGATAGTGCCACTGAAGGGTGTTATGAGATTTGGGAGGAAGTGTAAGTTGAGCCCTAGATTTATTGGCCCTTTCAAGATTCTTGAAAGAATAAGGTCAGTTGTCTATTGGTTAGCTTTACCACCAGCTTTGTTTAGAATTCACGATGTATTCCATGTTTCAATGTTAACGAAATACGTCCAGATCCCTCCCATGTCATCAGTTATGCTGAGTTAGAACTCGGTGTTGCTTTGGCTTATGAGGAAGCCCTAGTGCAGATTCTGGATAGGAAGGAACAAGAATTACGCAGTAAGAGAATTCCATTAATAAAGGTCTTGTGAAGGAATCACGCAGTGGAATAAGCTTCTTGGAAGCTTAAGGAAGAGATATGACAAAAATATTCATATCTCTTCAGTGGAGATCAGCAGTAATCAAGGAAAAATACAGGTAATTATGTAAAGTCTCTTTTGTGTATGTTAGTTAGTAAATATAATAATTTTCTACTAGTAGGTAGTGTTTTGGTTGTGGGAGAATTCTATTTTATATGTATTTGTAATTTCCCAAAACCTTGAATGTAATCATAGTATTCCTCCGCCACAAGTGAGGGTAAGTAATAAAATAAGTAGCCAATTTTTCCTTAAGGGATGGTGTATAGTACAGATAGCAAATTTTGAGGATGAAATTTCTATAAGGAGGGGAGAATGTAACGCCCCAAAAATAATTATTACAAAATGATGTAGTGATTTCAAATATATATATATATATATATATATATTAATAAATTAATTAGTTAATTGATTAATTAAATAAATTAATAAAATAGATTAACTAATAATAATAACAATTAAATAAATAAATGAGAAGTATTAAAATGAAAAGAAAAAAATTTTGAATTAAGATATAAATATATATATATATGTATAAGGTTAATCTAATATATATTTAATATTATTATATTAATAAATGATTCCTTCAGAAATCAAATTTTCATCTTCTTCCTTAATTTGAAATCCAGAGAGCGCGCTCTCTGTCTCTTTCTGTCTCACACCGTCGTAAATGTCGGAGGGCGCATGCGTGTGATCCTCTCGATGGTACACCCCGCACCAGTAGGAGAGCTCTTGTGTCTCCTAACACTCCGCCCAATTTGCCGGATCACCTGTCTCGCCATACTACAAGACACAGAAGGAGACTCATCACTTGCCGTCTCCTCGGAGCCACTTTCCAAGTTGTTATCCTTCGGCTCCATGTTGAAAATAGAATAGGATTCGGTTAGAATCCCTACAACACATACAGTTAACACAATGATCTACACTAAATTATGTTAACTACTTCCTGCTAGGTCCAGGTCTGTCCTATCACACCGATACGAAAGTCATCAATGATCTGCCTTGCTTTTACTGGAATCGTCATCCCAAGAAAAATACGGAATACCGTCAACAATTCCCGATCTAGGAACTAAACAACCCACAACCAACTCTACCCATATCCACATCCTATACTCTAGTATGTACATATCAATACTCCTAACCAAGTCTACAAGACCTAACAACCTGGTTAGCTCTGATACCAAGTTGTCACGCCCCGAACCCTGAAATGGGACCCAGGGGTGAATTAAGTAACTTAACCTGTTTCTGTATCAATATAAAACATACATGATACCATATACAAGAGGGTCCGACCCCGTGGGGTAACGGATGCCCTATATACTTACATACAATACATGTCCATACTCATCAATATAAGCAGCGGAATACGGTCTTTCTTTACATCAAATTATACCATACCAAAGTCTATACCATATAGGGTTAAACATCCCCACAAATACTATACATACCACGGGTGTCTACAAAATCCATCAGGACAACCCGGTTACAAAATCCATACCTATCAGGTACTAACAGTAGCTAAACACACCCCCCGCTTCCGGATGCTAGGATGCTAGTTTTGGCTACTCGAAGGACCTAAAAAACATTTGTATATATTCAGGGTGAGACACCTCTCAGCAAGGGAGAAAACAGGTTATATCAGTGTGTGGCATACCAGTGTCATTTTCATACGTCATAACACATACATATGATACAGTTTGAAACACATACGTACAGTTTCAAAACAAGTTCCATACAAATCCATACAGTTCCAGTATTTCCACAAAATCCATTTCAGTTCATACGATACTCAAATACATACATATATACATATGGTCAGTGTCGTCACACTACTCACAACTACATAAGTCACTTAATCTCACAGCTGTTACGTTCCAACACATTAAACTACGAAGGTTTCCGACTAAGGCCCAATAGTGAATCCATTGCTACACATGCAACTACACAAGGTCACCTAGTCTAACCCCAATAACGCTACCATGTGCAAACTACGCTGCGTCAACCTAGGCCCACTGTGGTCCGTTGCTACATTCGGTGACCAACCGAAACATACTGGTGATATTTCGCACCCCGGATATAGATCCGGCCACTCTTGCCCACGGTAGTTAGCCGTTACAGGGCACAGCGTACGATAGTTAGTCGCCCCTAGTAGTTACAGCGTACGGTAGTTAGCCGCTCCTAGCTGTTACGACGTACGGTAGTTAGCCGCCCCTAGCCGTGTTTGACAAAACCTGGAATCATTTTGGAACTCATGTCCCTATACATTTCAGCGTACAGTAATAAGCCGCCACATAGCTATTTTTCATAAATACCTGGAACATTTACAAACATACACACGTACCACACTTATTTGGTTTACGGCAGACGGCAGATCATATCGTTTACAATTTCAAGTATACAGTTTATGCAAATATGGATTACGGTCACCTCAATAATACAGTTTAAATAACATAAACGGTTTTCCAATCAAATAAGAGATGATACCCAAAATCCCCAATTTTCTCGAAAACTATAACCCCAAAATCCCATGTTTTTACCTGATAGATTTCCCCGAATAAGTAGTCAAAACATACATACGATCGTAGCCTACAGGCTTACCGATCCTGATTTCGAAAATGAACTGATATAAACAGAATCCCCTTACCTCTACCCGAAACCAAACCACGAACTCTATGGCCCTCAAAACTATGAACCGAGACTCCGAAATCTACAAACCACAATACTAAACATGCTTATAATCCATACTACTACACATATACCGAATTAGAAATGAAAACCGAGTCTTACCTTGATTTTGGCCCAAAACCCGAAAACGCTTGAACCGAGATTCCGATCCACAGAAGTTGTAGAGAATCCCTCCACGATCCTTATGGTAACCTCAGATTTCCGATTCTATTAACGACCGGTGAGGAAATCTAGAGAGAGAGAGAGAGAGAGAGTTTAGAGAGAGAGATTAGAGAGAGATGTGAGGAAACTTAATGAAGAAGAAATGAGAAAATCACTTTTATACCCCTTTTGACCCCCCCGGTTTTCGTCGATGAAAAGTACCTTCATCGATGAAAAGTCAAGGATTTCATCGCGGATGTCGGCAGCCTCGTCGACGAAGTCTGATATTTAAACTTTTCCAGACCTCTCGGCTTCTCTTCGTCGATGAACCTCTGAATTTTGTCAACGAAAAGTCTACTGCCTTCGTCGACGAAATCTGCAGAAATTCCTTTTATATTTTTCGAGTTCTTACAAGTACTGTTATTTAAGATGTTTTCCATGTACAGTATGCAGTGTGTTATATTATGAATTGACAAATCATGTTTTACTTAGTTTAGTACAGTCAGACTTTTCTAGTTATGTTTTATGTATTATTTATATATACAACACGAAAATACTTTTGTTGCCATACACTGATACTAGTTTATTTTCCTTACTGAGAGGTGTCTCACCCCAGCATTAAAACATTTCAGGAAATCCGGCTAGAAGAGTAGATAGAGCTCCGCGACAGTAGAGTTGGACTGTGCGACACTGTTAGAAGGGTAAGTTGTTGTGTTAGGGTCAGATTTATTTTGGGAATTGGCCCTAGGATACTTTTATTCTTTTGGTGGATGATTGTATTTATATAATTAGTGGATTTAATAGAACTCTGGTATTGTGATTTATTGGATGGTTGTATGTAAATTACGTTTCCTATTGCTTAGGTGTCAAAGTTGTTGGGCAGGTATGTTCCCAGTACCCACAGGTCTGGGTGGACCATTTTTATATAAGTATAACAAGGAAAAAGGGTCATTAAGAATGATGTTATGTTTTTATGTGGAAAAAAAAATAGTATGGTAAAATGGGCAGGTTATTACACATAGAGTAACGAAGGTGCACCAACTGTCTAATGCATGATTGGGAACTAGGGTATACTCTATCTCAACGATCACACATCCACCCCATACATGAACCATAACTTAATTCATATAGATGATTGAATCCCTAACTAGGCTATCCTATCCCATGGGGTATCATCAATTTCAAAGATGTAAAATTACATGGAAATTAAGTGAAAGCATGTAGAGACCCGAAGAATAATAGTAACTAAATAATAAGAGAAAGGAGGAAAAAGGGAACAGGCTTATTGGGATTGTTAACAAAGTGACGTGTCTCATGGATGAGAAAATTTTGAGAAAGCTGATTTTAGGGTTTGAAATTGGCTAAAAAATACCTTCTTGTCCTCATCGATGAAGTGACGTGTAACGACCCAGAAAATATTGATATTCAAATATTAAAGAGAGAGGAAAAATGGAAACAAAAACAGAAGGAGGCAGTAGGCTAAGCGTTCGTCGATGACATCGCATTTTGGGAATAATAATAATAAATTTCAAGGAATTACCGAGGCTTCGTCAATGAATACATAAGGAATTTCGTCGACAAATATAGGGCTTCGTCGATGAGCACATAATAAAATTCATCAATGAATACAGGACATCGTTGACGAGAAAATACCGAGAGGGGGTATGGAGCAGCCTGAATTTCGTCGACGAATTTAATGAAAGACTGGTCGACGAGATGACGTGTCTCGTCGACGAATCTGGCAGTATAAATATTTGAAAACCGGGATTTTATCCATATACTAGCATCTCTCTCTCTCTCTCCTCTCTCCTCTCTCTCTCTCTCTCTCTCTACGAATCCTCTCCCTTCTCTCTTCTATTCCGGCTCCACCAGTCACCGGATCGAAGATCCGAAGCTACCACAACGCTCCCGACGGAGTTCTCTACAAGTTTACCAAAGCGGATCGTCGGGAAAATAAAGTTGAATTTCATCCCAAATTCAGGGTAAGGTCTTTTATTCAGTTTTTGACTTCCTGACAGTTATAGGAAATGATGTAGGCTAAGAAATACTGATGTTTTGTTCTAGGGGATTGTGTTTTCAGGATGTTGAGTTAGGAACCCTGTGGGTATAGAGCCAAAATTTTGCAGGGGCTTTTCAAAGTTGAGGCAAGGGAAATATGCTATGTTAGGAATTTTTATAAAGTTTTCAGGGATTTTATAGACATATATTCATATCAGTTTATTATTTAGTTTATACAGAATATGAGTTAAATGCTTGTGTGGCCTAAGTAGTTTTTCATGAGATAAAGAATTTATATAGTTTTGTGATATATCATACTATACTGAGTACATAGTTAATGACAGTATATACAGTTTATATAGTTTTTCTAGTATGCAGGTTTACACAGAATATACAGATATAGATTTATATTCACAGAGAAATGTACATGCATATACAACTTTTATATGAATAGCTTCATGAAATAGATATATACATATATATATATATATATACATATATATATATATATATATATACATATACATGTATACAGATACTCAGATCAGTATTTTATATTACAGATTTATACAAAACAGTAATACAGAGTTATAGTATTTCATGTTTCCTATTACCGTAATATACAGAGTATACAGACAAAGTATATAGACAGATTATACAGATACATATACAGAGGTAGCATCAAGATGCTACGGATACAGTATACAGAGATTACAGTATTATAGCACAGAAAGATAGAATTATGGTAATTTTGGAAACATGACGAAGAAAACAGTAAAAGGAATATATATGTATATATGTATCTAGTATTAGATCCCTGTGGAAAGATTACAGATAAATACAGAATACAGAGCACGGTACTGTTGCTATATTCAGATAGAGTGCAACCACACATCTCAGATAGTGTGTGGGTACCGTCTAACCGTGCTCAGAGAGGATGCAGCTCCCCAGTACGCTGGGTAGAGGGAGCCGGTTAGACGAGGTAGCAGCCAGTCCCGCGCTTAGGAGAGGATGCAGTTTGGCCGGGCTGAGGTAGTGAAGAGTATACTAACTTATCTGGAGAGCCGACCAGATAGAGTCCTGCCTACGGGCCACACAAGCCAGTCATGAAGGGTCAAATCATGGCGTATAGAGTCCCAGGGATAAAGCACAGTTATGTATATGTATACAGTTTTTCAGTATATGATGAGTATAGTATGATATATTATCAGTACGAAAAGTAGAAAATATAGACGATACAATACATTTTAAATTGAGAAAGAAAGATATGTTTTACAAATTATTTATTGCATTACAATTCAATTTTTTTTTTTTTTAGTATTCTTAACTTAGTTGCCACACACTAGTAATAGCATATTTTCACTTACTGAACGTCGACTCACCTCATTACTTTAACATTTTTCAGGTGAGCCAGTGAGGCGAGCAGATCAGGCTCGCGGATAAAGTGTAGCTCAAATCACCCTGGTTATAGGGTGAGTTTTTGTCAGAGTTGTGTATGTTTTTGGATAGATGACACTGGAGGGACATTTTTGTATCGTCTGTATATTCTGGATTCTGGTATTGTACAGTTTATGTATAATGGTTATATGCTTTATGTTTCCGCTGCGTAGGAATGTTCATTGTATATATTTAAAAAAAAAATGTATGAATTTTGAGGTCGTTACATGACGTGTCTTGTTGACGAAGCTATGTGTATAAATAAGCTCAAACTCGGTTTCCATTGAAATTCTCATGCATCGATCCTCTCTCTCTCTAAAATCATCTCCCTCACCTTCTCTCTTCATTTTTGGACCCGATTCTCACCAGTTTGATGATCGGAAGCTGTCACACTACTTCTGGGAAGATTCTCTTCAAATCTGCTAGAGTAGATTGTTGGTTAGGCCAACTTGGGCACCATCCCAAAATCAGGGTAAGTAGATTATTCAGGTATTTTGAGTATTAGCAGGTTTATTTGAGTTCAAATTTAGTATTATATGAGAATCTACTAGAGTTTTGTGGAATAAAATTAGGGGGAGAGAATTTTCAGATGTCTGAAACAAGTCGACCTTCTAGTGGTTAGAGAATTTTTAGATGTATTTCTAGAGGAGTTACCTGGCTTACCACTAGATCGGGAGGTAGAATTTGCAATTGATCTGCTTCCAAGGATTGCACCGATATCTAAAGTGCCATACAGAATGGCTCCAGCTAAATTGAAAGACCAGTTACAAGAGTTATTCAATAAAGGTTTTATCAGACCCAATGTATCGCCTTGGGGGGAGCTAATCTTGTTCGTGAAAAAGAAAGATGGGACTATGAGGATTTGCATTGATTACAGAGAGATAAATAAAGTAATAATAAAGTATAAATATCCTCTTCCCAGAATTAATGATCTATTTTATCAACTCCAGAGGACTCAAGTCTACTCCAAGATTGACCTCAGGTAAGGTTATCATGAGGTGAAAGTTAAAGCGGTGGACGTTTTGAAGACGACTTTCAGGACTAGATATGGGCGCTACAAGTTTCTCATTTTGCTGTTTTGTCTGACGAATGCACCATCAGTGTTTATGGAGCTGATGAATCGGGTGTTCCATTAGTTTCTGGATCAGTTTTTTGTGGTATTTATAGATGATATACCAGTCTACTCAAAGAGATTTTGGGAACATGAGCCTCATTTGAGGATGGTGTTGCAAGTATTAAGGGAAAGAAAGCTATACGCGAAATTCAAGAAATGTGAATTCTGGTCGAGATAGGTTACCTTTGAGGGACATGTTTTCTCCAAGGATGGTATATCAGTTGACCCAGGCAAGATAGAGGCAGTGGTAGATTAGGTAAGGCCAAGAAATGTTCAGGAGGTCAGGAGCTTTCTAGGTTTTGCAGGGTATTACCGACGCTTTGTAGATGGTTTATCCACACTATCAAGTCCCTTGACATGGCTCACGAGAAAGAACGTGAGATTTGAATGGTCTGATGAATGGGAGCAGAGCTTCCAGGAGTTGAAGCAACGATTGATTACCACCCCAATGTTAGCTATTCCATCGAGGGAGAATGAATTCATTATATATAGTGATGTGTCCCAAAAAGGTACTTGGCTGCGTGTTGATGCAGCATGATAGAATTATTGCATACGCTTCTAGGCAGCTTAAAGAATATGAAAAGAACTACCTGGTGCATGATCTAGAGTTAGCTGCAATGGTATATGCTTTAAAAATCTGGAGGCATTATCTTTATGGTGGGAAATGTGAAATTTTTACGAACCACAAAAGTTTGAAGTATTTCTTTACCTAGAGAGAGTTGAATATGAGGCAGAGGAGGTGGCTAGAGCTTATTAAAGATTATGACTGCACTATCAGCTACCATTCTAGGAAATCAAATGTTGTGGCTAATGCACTGAGCAGGAAAACAGCAAGAGCAACGGTGTGAGCAGTGGAGATTTAGCACCCTATCCAAATGGATTTAGAGAAATTAGGCATGGAGTTGATAGAGGTTGATCACCAGACATTCATTGCTAACCTGGTGGTATAACCTACGTTGCAAGAAAAAATTAAATCCGCTTAGAAGAATGACGTAGAATTAGCAAAGTTGATAGAGAAAGTGCAAAAGGGACATGAGAAGGATTTCAGCATATCAGATAACGGAGCCCTACAGTTCCGTATCAGACTATGTGTTCCTGTAGATGCTGATATTTGGAGGAATATTTTAGAAGAGGCGCATATATCTCTATGCACCGTGCATCCAGGTAATACTAAAATGTATCGGTTTCTACGGGAATCCTTCTGGTGGAGCGATGTGAAGAGGGATATTACTAAATTCGTGAAGCAATGTTTGACATGCTAGCAGGTAAAGGCTGAGCACTAGAGACTCGTGGGGTAGTTGCAGCCACTCTACATCCTTGAGTGGAAATGGGATCACGTCTCCATGGATTTTGTGACAGGGCTACCGACAGAGCGACAGGGACAAAATTCTATATGGGTGGTCGTAGATCGGTTGACAAAGACCGCTCATTTTATCCCTATCAAGATCAGTTATTCTATGGATAGGCTAGCAGAGTTGTACATTCAAGAGATTATGCGCTCCCATGGTGTGCCAGTATCCATAGTCTCAGACCGATATTCCTGATATACGTCAAGGTTTTGGAAGAGCTTTCAGGAGGCTATGGGATCACAGTTAGCATTCAGCACCACTTTTCATCCTCAGACAGATGGGCAAATAAAGAGGATGATCTAGATACTTGAGGATATGCTGTGAGGATGTGTGCTGGATTTCTAGGGTGGTTGGACCCAGTATTTGCCGCTAGTCAGGTTTGCGTATAATAGCAGTTATTAGGCCAATATCGGGATGACACCTTACGAGGCTCTGTATGGTAGAAGGTGTCGTTCTCCATTATACTGGGATGAAGTGGGGGAAAGGTGAGTTTTAGGAAGATGGTGCAGCTGGCGTGCGATAAAGTCTGGCTTATTAAAGATAGAATCAGTGCAGCTGGTAGAAAAGTTATGATGATATGTGCCATCGAGAGTTAGAATTCGACGTGGGATATCAAGTATTTTTGAAAATAGCTCCACTAAGAGGATTTATGAGATTTGGAAAGAAGGGTAAACTAAGCCCTAGGTACATTGGCCCATTTGAGATACTTTAAATAGTGGGATCAGTTGCTTACAGGCTAACTTACCACCAGCTCTGTCTAGAATACACGATGTATTTCATGTTTCCATGCTGAGGAAATATGTCCTAGACCCATCCCACATGATCAGTTATGCAGAGATAGAGCTTAAAGATTCACTATCATATTAGGAAGCACTAGTACAAATCTTAGACAGGAAGGAACAGGAACTACGTACCATGAAAATTCAATTAGTAAAAGTCCTGTGGAGCAATCATGCCATAGAAGAAGCTTCGTAGGAGCTTAAGGAAGAAATCAGACGGAAATACCCACACTTGTTTCGTGGGATACAGTAATAGTCAGTATGGTTCAGATAATAACAGTTTTTTTTTTTAATCAATACAAAATGATGAATGTATAGTTGTATTTTAGATTATAGGGTAGGTAGTGCTTTTGTTTTGGGAGAATTTTATTTTATGAGTATATTTGTAATCTCCCATAACCCTAAATGTAATCATGGTATTCCTCTGCCATAAGTGAGGGTAAGTAATAAAATAAGTAGCCCATTTTCTTCAATGGATGATGTTTAATACAAATAGCAAATTTCAAGAATGAAATTTTATAAGGAGGGGAGAATATGCCAAGAGAGCTGATTTCAAGGTCTGAAATTCGTCGACAAACTACCTTTTTGTCCTCGTCAACGAAGTAACATGTCTCGTCGATGAAGTCATGTGTATAAATAAGCTCAAACTTGGTTTCTAGCGAAATTCTCATGCAGCAATCCTCTCTCTCTCTCTCTCTCTCTCTAAAATCATCCCCCTCACCTCTCTCTTCATTTTAGGTCCTGATTCTCGCTAATTTGATGATCGGAAGCCGCCACGCTACTCCTGGGAAGATTCTCTTCAAATCTGTTAGAGTAGATTGTTGGTTAGGCCAACTTGGGCACCATCCCAAAATCAGGGTAAGTAGATTATTTAGGTATTTTCAGTATTAGTAGGTTTATTTGAGTTCAGATTTAGTATTATATGAAAATCTACGGGAGTTTTGTGGAATAAAAATAGGAAATTATATTTTCAGGGTTAGGGTGTTTTTGGGACCCTACAGGCATGGGTTAAGGACCTAGTGAATATATTCAAGAGCTCAGGTAAATTATAATTCAGAAAATTATGAGGATGTAGGTTTGGGGAAATATAGTTGATTTATTGGAAATATGTATATATGTATTATTTTAGGATTTTTGAGGATAGTACGCTGAGGGTGTGAGAATGGAATTGGAGGCAAGCCTCCCAGTCAGTTAGGTAAAGAAAATATGCTATGCTAGCAAATTCAGGAATTTTTATCAGTATCAATTATAATATTTGAATATGAGTACAAGATGTGTTTTTGAATATGTTATAATATAGATTTATACATATTTTAATACATGAGTTTTATTTGGTGTGTGACACGAGTTCGTATTTATTCAGTACATAATTTATACAGTTCTCAAAATATCATGAAATATATATGTGTTCTACATAATTATAAATTTTCAGTATACATATAGATAGATTATTTATAGAATATTCAAAAAAATGATTTATAGCATATTCAAGTTACCATGACTTTAGAAACATGATATTCAGATATTCAGATATATAGATATTTAGATATTCAGTCAGTTATTTAGATATTCAAATTATTCAGACCATTTTTACAAGTATTATGATTATTCCAAAATCATGGTAAAAATAGTAAGATAATTATAAATACCAGTATTATATAGTATCATACCTTGATGAATTATTCAGTCAGATTCGGTCAGCAGAGCACGATACCGTTGCTATTTCATTTCAGAGTGCAACCACATAACTCAGATAGTATGTGGATTTTTCAGTAGTCAATCGTGCCTATGTTGTGGACAGGCTCCCCGTCAGTTAGGGTTGAGGAGGCCGATCTGAATTTCGAAGTTTAATTGACTTATCCTAGTTGACCAACCAGTGTTAAGTCCCGCCTACGAGCCACATAACCCTGTCATGAGGGGTTAAATCATGACGTACAGTTTTCCAGGGTATTATCACAGTTATTTGTATGTATATAGATTTACAGTAAGCAACAGATATATTATAGTATTAGCAGTATGAATAAGTAGGAAGTTCAGTTAATACAGTTGTATCTTAAACTATATAGGTGTGTGTTGCAATATAAATTGTTTTATCAATTAACTCAGTTTCAAAATTTTATCGGTATATATATATATATATATATGTAACTCATCTATCTCACACTGGTAGTAGCATATTTCGTCTTACTGAGAGTTATCTCATCCCAGTAATTTATCACTTTTCAAGTTATCCAGATAGGCATGGAGATTAGGCACAGAGATAGAGGGGACCTTGTACTGCCGTGCCTAAAGGGTAAGTATTTTGGGAGAGTCACTTTTTGAGTGGTCCCTAGGTGATCAGGTGGGGGTATTTTGGGAATGGTTATGTATGTATATTTTGGGAAAATATTGAAACTCTGGTATTGTATATAAAATATGGTTATATGCATTTTTGTTTTCCGCTACATAGGTAGTTTATGGATACACAGGTTCCACGGTTCCCACTTGGACCGTGATGATGATATGAATTATATTACAGGATATCAAAGCAGTGTAATTTAACAATATATGTGGGAAAAAAATATGACATGAAAATCAGGTCGTTATAGTTTGGTATCAGAGCCTAGGTTGCTAGGTTCTGTAGACTTTAGAGTGCAGCGAAAATAATACCAGAGTATAGAAAAAAAGATTTGAGACTTTGTTCTATGGTTTGGGTACGGGATTTTCGTAGTTGTTTCTATGTCTTTCCTGGGGTGATGATTTCAGGAAAGTCATAGTAAACTATTGTCGGGTTGTGTGTCTAGGTTGCAGGATTGAATTTCGAGTTAAGATCAGGGAGGGTAGTTAATCATGAACATGAAATTTCAGTTAAATGAAATAAATAAGATCTATATGGGAGATAGGGTCCTTAAATTATGTTTTTTGTCTTTTCAGGATGGACCCAAGGAGTAATGGTATGAATGCTAGAAGTGACGGAGCAAGACCTCCCAGTATGGGGGGTAGAGATTCTGATGCGGTGTTGCGCAGCGTCACCCAGCAGGTCATCACTGAGATTGATATAATCAAATTTCCATAGTTTAATTTAATTACATGCATATGAAAATAATTGAATTCACATAATCAATTTAAATCAGAAATATATTTAAAATAAACCCTGACATAATATAGTTCACTTACCCTACTTCTGGAGTTGTTCATGCGGCGTGCAGAAGATGAAATTTTTGTGGTCAAATCTTTGGAGAGCATAATTGGGACCTAGGAATGATTTTCGTTCTTCAATTTACATAGAATAAAAAAACAAAGAAAATTGAGATCCAAATTATTTGCAAAGGAAGAAAGGAACTTGAGTGGGAGAGAAAAAGTGGAGAAAAAGAATAAGAGAGAAAGTGAGAGAACGACTTAGAAGGGGGGGGGGGGAATTTGAAACTCCTGTAAGGATTATGATGTTTCGTGTTCCTTACTAATATATATATAAAATATTACAGTATTATTATATTATATTATATTAATATATTATTATATTATTTAATTAATAATTAATAATTAATTCATTAATTAATATTTTTTTATATAATTTTTTTTCTAATCATGTATATATACTTTTAGGACCGTTACATTGGGGCAAGACACCTCTCAGTAAGTAAGAACTAAATTATTACTAATGAGCTTCACAATAAAAAAATAAATTTAAAAACTTTAATAAAAATTGCAATTGTAAAATATAAGTCATGTATATAAATAAATATCCGTACTTTCCTCCAAAACACTATTTAGGCCTATTAAATGGCCATAATCACATAAGTATCCAAATATGTATAAAAGATTCATTTTGGCCAATGCATGTCATGTTTAACACTCATGATCGGGTTGTATGGTCCGAAGACTGGACTTAACTTAGTTGACCAACTAAAGATAAATCAAAACATTACGTCTGTAAGTGCGATTTGTCTATCACATCCTGGTCCGGAAACAGGTGTGTACTCCCCTACTCAGGCCAAATCTACTATCCACCGCCAATACTTTCACGACAGTGTGGCTGCACTAATATTCATCCATAACCACAGTATTGAACATTCACTACATTTGGCCCATCAGGGTCCTTAAAACATATAATTGCAATTTATGCAATACAATTATATAATAATCTCATCATTTTCCCAACGTAAAATTTGTGAAAAATCTCATCATTATTCCCAACCAAACACATAATTAACATCACACATAAAATTTGTAATAAATCTCATCATTATTCCCAATCAAACACGTAATAAACATCACACCGCAAAAATCTCAAATTTGCTCAGTTATGCAATAAAATAAAATAAACTCATGTCACATGATTTGCATAATCATTATAATTTCATAAATTACCTAATAAATTCTTATAAATATATATGCAGTAAACTTAAATAAAAAAACGGGCATGATCATTTTCACCTATTTAATTTAATTCGAATATATTCCCAAAAATCTAATATGATCAAATGTCCGCAATTTAATTTAATTTCAGTATATTCCCAAAAATTCGATATGAGCAAATCCCCGCAGTATAATTTAATTCCAATATATTCCCAAAAACTTGTAATGATTAAATCCCTGAAGTATAATTTAGCCTAGGCATATGGAAATAATTGAATTCACTTAATCAATTTAAATCATGAATTTATTTAAAATAAACCTTGACATAATGAAGTTCACTTACTCTATCTCTGGAGTTATGTCTGCAGCGTGTAGAAGATGAAATTCCTGTGGTCAAATCTTTGGAGAGCAGAATTGGGACCCGGGAATGATTTTGTTCTTTAATTTTGCAGAGAGAAGAATAGAAAATTGAGAGGGAAACTGAGAGAAGGGATGAGAGATTAAAGAGGGAGAGGAAGAGTGGAGAGAGAAAACGGGTGGGAGAATGGGGAAATTGATTTCCTAAAGGATCAAGTTTGTAGAAACTCGAAGAATTATAGCAATTAAATAATAAAAAGAAGGAAAAAAAAGAATTTTTCAAAAAAGGGGATTTAGTAGGGTCTCGTCGACGAGTGCAGAGTGCTCGTCGACGAACATGTTTTTTGGGCTCGTCGATGTGGATGCGTGTCTCTTCGACGAGACATTACCGAGAGGGCTAATTTCAAGGCTTGAAATTCATCGACAAGGGGTAAGTGTTTATTGACGAACTCCCTTCATGGACTCGTCGACAAATCCACACCTTATAAATAGGTTGAACTCGAGGTTTTAGCGAGAAAACTCATGCAAATTTTCTTTCTCTCTCTAAGTTTCGTCTCCCCCTCCTTCTCTCTAGATTTATGGCTTCGTCCTTCGCCGGTTCGACGATTGGAAGCTGTCACGCTACTCTTGGGAAGATTCTTTTCAAGTATGTTAGAGTAGTTCATTGGTTAGGCAAACTTGGGCACCATCCCAAAATCTGGGTAAGTTGGTTATTTTAAGTTTGATAAGGTGTTTGGTGTTTCTGGACTGAGGAAAATGCTTTAGATAGAATAATACTGAAACTTTATTAGGGAAAATGTAATTTCAGGGTGTTGAACTGGGAACACCACAAGAGTAGATTTGATTATTTTTGTAGGCTTCTTAGTAAGTCAGGTAAGAAGATAAATTAAGTCAGTATTTTTCGTGAAATTATTTATTATTATACAACATTTATTTTCAAGAAAATATGTATGTTATAGAACTATGTTTGGGAATACTGTTGTTGAACAGTGAAATGATTTTAACATATTTTATAAGGAAATATGATTTCAGAACAAATTATGAGTTTAGAAGACTACTTACATTTGTGTGGCATGAGTATAATATTTCCATGAAAATTATGTTATATTGAAATATTATGATTTTTCCAAGATAAGCATGTTATAGCAGTTTTCAAAAAAACCATTAAAATAGTACAAGAACTATGATTTTAAGAATATTATGTTAAATAGTATAAGAATTTCATGTACAAGTACACCATGTTATGCTGGCGCCAGTGTCATGATTTTTACATTATGTTATGACGGTATAAGTGTCGTAATTATGCATGTTATGTCAATTTTCAAGAAAATATTATCATGTCATATTTTACTCTGAAATATAAAACTGCTATGTTCAATATCATGAAATGTATCACAACCCGGATAGCTTAGTTTAGTTTCATGAAGCACGGTACCGTAGCTATATATTCACATTTATGTTTATGTTTATGTTAGTGCTACCACACATCTTATGTAGAGTGTGGGAGATGGCAGTCAATGTGACTTTATGGGAGTGTCGTAGTTCCCCTAGTAGTTCGACACAGGTGGAACGGGCCTATCGTACTTACACACCTATGTTTGAGTTAGCATGGTCAGCTAACCATTGCTAGGTCCCGCCTTCGGGCCACACAACCCTGTCATGTGGAGGGTAAGACGTGACAATAGCTAGTTATCTATCCTGGGTAATAATTCAAGTATGATATGATTATACAAGATGATTTCCCAAGTATAGAAATTTAGTATGTTAAACTATGTTATGATAAATCATGTTTTATTCAGATATAATACAACTGTTTATACCAGTTATGAATTATGTATTGATTACATGTATATCACGAAAAATACTCATGTTGCCATACACTGATATTAGATTATTTCCTTACTGAGAGATGTCTCACCCCAACATTACAAAAATTTTAGGAAATTTTAGTAAGAGGGCGGATAGAGCCCTGCAGCAGTAGAAGTGGACTGAGCTGCCCTATCAGTAGGGTAAGTGGTTGAGTTAGGGTCAGATGGGTTTTTGGATTGATACCCTAGGATTCTTTTTGGTCTTTTGTGGATGATTGTATGTATATGACAGATTCAGTAGAACTCTGGTATGGTTTCTAGTGTTGTATGACATGTATATAATTTTATGTTTCTGCTGCTTAGGTGTCAAAGTTGTATGACAGGTATATTCTTGGTACCAATGGGTCCAAGTTGATCATAATTATGACAGTTTAACAGGATGTTAGAATTATTAATATTATTATTACGTAGAAAAAAATAATAAATATGGTAAAATAGGTAGGTCGTTACAAGGTTACTTCCTGATCCTTCAATTATATATATATATATATATATAAAATAGTATATTATATTAATATATTATATTATATTATTTAATTAATAATTAATAATTAATTAATTATTAGTGACGACGTGTTATAACCTCATTATGGAACCTTAGTTTTCCTTCATCAGAGAGCAATATGTATTTATGTGGGGAATACTTGCTTGATGGTTAGTTGATGACCTCCTCAATAGTATATTAAATGAAACTAGTGACTGCTCATCTAGTTCAATTACCTCGCCACTAGTTATAAGTATATTTATATCACCTGGATCACCCTGATCATCATGTGTAGCATCTTCAACTTGATCCGAACTTGTAAAAGGAGGAACTAGATCTAAATCAACCGAACACCACAATTTGTCTTTGCCTTTTCAATAACCTTTTCAATGACTTCAAAGTTTTGGTATTCAACAAACACAACATCCCTACTTTTGATCAATTTATTCTCAAATGGACCATACAACTTATACTCAAAATTGTCGAGGCCATATCCCAAAAAGATACATGACTTCATTAATCAAGCTTTGATCTCTCATCCTTAGGAATGTGCATAAAAACTTTGCAACCAAACACTTTCAGGCAATTGTAGAAAACATCTTTCCTACTTCAAACTATTTTTGACATGTCATATTGTAAAGGAATGCATGGAGAAAGATTTATGAAATGGACTATTATACTTAGTGCTTCAACCCAAAATGATTTTTGGCAAATTATTATGTGATAGAATGCATTTTATTCCCTTTACCAGAGTCCTACTCAATTTTTTTTTTGGTCAAACCATTCAACTAAGATGTTTTTGAAAGAGTTTTCTAATGTCGAATGCCTTGAGCTCTGCAATACTCATCAAATGCTCCTAATTATTCACCATCATTATCTGATCAGATGTCCTTCAATTTTTTGCCAGTATCTCTTTCAACTATAGCCTAAAATTTTTTAAATACAACCAAAACTTGGTCTTTAGTATTCAAAGTGTACACTCATACGTTCCTATAATGATCATCAATAAAAGTAACAAAGTACAATGCACCACCACCAAGTGTTCTAGTTTTCATAAGACTAAACACATCTAAATGCACCAAGTCTAAAACATTAAATTTATAAATGAAGGAGGACTTTTAAAAGAAATTATATTTTTCTTCCTAACTAAACATTGATCACAATACTTAAAAGACATTCCTTTAATTTCTAGAATAAGTTTTTTTTTTTTTGCCAGAAATTCAAGTCCCTTTTGTCTCATATGCCTAAGTCTCTTATGTCACAACTCCAAAACTGAATCATTCTCCACTGTATTAAACATGCTATTGGAGAGCTTTGCCTACATCAAGTAAAGTGTAGAACACTTTTCCCCTTAATAATAACCATAGAACCTTTTGTGAGCTTCCACTGCCCATCACCAAAGGTGTTACAGTATCCCTCATCATCTAGCTTTCTTATCAAGACAAAATTCAATTTGATGTTTGGAATATGTCTCATATCTCTAAGAACAAACATGTTACCATTGTTAATTTGCAAGCATATATCTCCTATGCCAATAGTTGCAGATAAACCATCATTTCCCATCTTCACCACACTAAAATCATGGGTGTATATGATAAGAAGAAACCCTTTTTGGAAGTGATCACATGAATGGAGACACCACTATTTATTACCCTACTGGCCTCCTAGCAAGCAATATTAATTTCATCACTATCACTAATGATAAGAAAACCATCAAAAGTAGTAACAACCCTGTTTTTGTCTTTGTTTGTTTTGTCATTTTTTGTTCTTTTAGTCGTTCTTTCTTTCACTTTCAACAACATTTCTTTATATGTCATTTCTTACCACAAGCAAAGCTTTTATTATCCATCCTTGAGCAAGACTTGCTTTTGAATTTATTACAGTATATAGAACCTTTTCTTTTGCTTCTCCCCTAGCCTGCTTTTCGTGATAAAAGCTTATAGTTGAGAAGATAAAGAACCTGTAGTTTTTTGCCTTGTATCTTCATTTAATATACTATTTTTTACCAAACTCATAGACATAACTCCTTTAGGGGACAAGTTTATGTTATAAAATGTGAAAGTCTTGTAGTTGTTTGGTAAAGAACTAAAAAAGCATAAAGCATGCATCTCATTATCAAAAAATTATTATTATTTTTCTTTCATAGAAGTCAATTGATTTATAATTCATTGCATTTCATTCAAATGATCAGCAATAGGAGTACCATTATTGTACTTCAAATTCATAAGCTTTTTTTTTTTTTTTTTTAAATTATAAACAATTTATTTCCCCCTTGTTTTTATAGCATAAAGCTCAACCAACTCTGCCCAAAGTGAGAGTACATTAGCTTCATCATCTACGTAGTTATGAGCATTACCATCAACCCATTACGAGATATAACCACATACTTATCTATTTAGCAGGTTTCAATCATGAATAGTTTCATCACTTGGCTTGGCAGTCTCACCAAAAATGTAATGCCCCGAACCCATAAACCCGGGTCCGATGCGTTATACCTGATAATATCCTAATAAATCATAATCTATCACATACGCAGCGGAAAACATAAACATAATCTCTATATAATATAAAAACCATAATCACTAATACCAGAGTTTGCTATAACCTAACTAGAAATCTATAAAATTTATCCATCACCTGCATTTTCCATAGATACATACATCTCCAGCACATTTTAGTATATTCACAACCATTTCTCTCACAACATCCTTAAAACATAACAACATAAAACATAAAACATAAAACATAAATATTTACATTCCCAAAATAGTATCAACATATACCCTGTTTTTTTAATATATCTCAAAACTAAGTACCCTCGAGCTCCCTAAGACCGACCTCGAGGATGTCCTGAAAAAGAAACATTCATATTGGGGTGAGACACATCTCAGTAAGGGAAGAAAATATACATATTAAAACAGCATGTGGCCAACATGAGGTAAATAGACATCGTTTTAATTACATTTGCAAATCATTAACATAACTCTGAAATCATTTTCTGAACCTAATCAAACACATGCAGAGATTTAGCCCACGAGATTACCCAAGGATAGGGGTGATTACTCGCTCATACAAGTAGCACCCATTTGCTCTGATACTTAGGTAACCCTAAAGCCACAACTAAAGCATATCAGGGCACTCACCTTACTCAACAAGCCCTCAAGTGTTAAATTGATCTCGTACTCACGCATTCAACAATAATTTACCGGAAAAGACCCTAAGGATAGGGAATTCTAGCCACCCATACAAGTAGGTTCCCTTCGCCCTAGTATGTTATGCAACTATTGCCACATTTGAAGCTACTAGTGTACTCACCTTTCTCATCAAGCCCTCAGGCGAAGAGTCCACTTTGCCTAATCATAACATGTTCTAGATACATAAATACTTCTAATAACATAATACTTTATTCCTTTATGTCATTATTCATTCATACACATCTGTTCATGTTCATAACTTAAACATTACATTTCGTTTCACTTTAAGTGACTCTTTCCCATTTACTTCGTTCACATTTGTCATTTCGTTTCCTGGTCATTCCATTGTCATTACATTACATAACATTTTCATTTCATTCCTTCGTACTACAGCCGCTCTTTAGCCATCATTTGTTAGTTCACATTAAAATGCACTAAAATCTACTACAGTTAGCCCACATAGAAATGCGCTAAAATCTGCTAACATGGCTTTGAACTGTCATACATATACATGGTTGCATTTAACATACACAAGCAACATAGTTCATGTCATATTTTATTCATAATACTTTACTTACTTAACCTACATCTCATACATTTAATATATATTTGCACAGAATCTAATGCTACACAATTTAACAGTAAGTTCATACGTATTCTTGTAAAATAGGCTAACCCACATTTAACATTTATATGTTGAAAATACATTTCATTTCTTACATAATTCCTCAGAAAATTCCTTTCACTTTCATTCATTTACTTTTACATATACATAGTTATATAGACAATCCTAGGCTCAGAAAACATCAATTTCATGGTTGGCATTTTAAACCCACATAAATAAAAATATATATATATATATATATATATATATATATATATATATAAAACACATAATCCATTTTAATTCATGAAAAACCTGATTTAATATATAAATTTTCCCCTTACCTGACTTCAAACTATGCTGACAGGATCCCCGAACCGGTAGCCGCCGCGTCCTAACTTAATTAAAATAAATTCTAATTAACTCAAATCTTAATAAAAAACACTTATTTACTATTTCCTAGGCTCCATACAACATTATTCCTTAGGGAAATCCCAAAATAATTCACTTACCCTGATTTTGAAATGTTTCCCAAACCTCACAATCCAACAACCAGCTTCTACCGCCTTGCAGAGAATGATCCTACGAACCTCGTGGTGGTTCCAGATTGTCAAAAAGTGGATTCGTCGACGAGGCACTATAGTGACTTCGTTGAAGAGAAGATACCTTTGTCGATAAAATTTAGAGTTCTAAAATATACTCTCTCGGGATTCCTTCGTCGACGAGGAACTAGATTTGTTGATGAGCTTTAGAAGGACACTCGTCGACAAGGACATGACATTCGTCAATGAGGCATGCTGTTCCTTCTAAAAATCCTTCCTTTTCCCTTATTATCCATTAATTCATTCCATTTATTATCTTTTCTAATTATTTTAAATTTTCGGGTCATTAGAAAAAATAGGAGCATGACACTAGGCTAGCAAAACAGGCCATGCCCTATCGGGTCACCCGTTATTCGCCCGTTTAAAATCGATTTGGTTTTAGGAAAGTCAACCCGTTTAATAAACAGTCGGATCACGGGTGATCCATTTATAAATGGGTTTAGTCGAGTTTGGGTCAGGTCACTCTAATCTGCCGCTCTTCTCTCAGTCTCAGCTCTCGCCGCCGCTGAAGGATGATCTAGACATCATGATCCCAACGATCAAGAACCTGGACTTCTTAGAATTGGAGATGTGGAGGTCGTTCCTGCAGCCATACCACCTAATCATCGTGTAGGACGATGATCCGAGCAGGACAATCCGAGTGCCCAAGGGGTTCGACTTCGTGCTCTACAACCGGAGCGACGACAATCAAATCCTCTAAACAAAGGTGTAATGCCCCGGAAAATAATATGTTTGGGAATGTAAAATATAAATAAATAAATAATAATGAATGAAAAAAAATATAAAATAAAATAAAATTATTAGTAATTAATTTTTTAATTAAATGTTATTAAATTGAATTAATTAAATTAAATAACATGATGGTTATATATATATATATATATATATATATATGAATAAATATATAAGTATAAAGTAATGTTTTTAAATATATATATATATACACACACACACACACATATATATGAATATAATAAAGTAAAAAAAGAAAAAGAAAAAAGAAGTGAATAGCATCAGGAAGCTTCTGCTTCCTGATTTCAACCAAAAACCCAGAGAGGCCTGCGCACACCCCCCTCTGCTTTCTCTCTCACGCTCTCTCTGGCTCACCTCCGTCTCTCTCCCACTTCCTTCAATTTCTCGATTGATTTTCGCTCGATTGAAAATCAGAAAATACCGCTGGACTCCATTCTCTGCCAACGACATTTTTACTGGAGCGGATTTATCATAGGAGCGGCGTAAGCATATCTCCTAGGGTAAGCTCAATTCTCACTTTTATCTCAATTTCTCGTAAATCTTAAGTCCAATTGACGATTGGACACCACAACAAGAATCTAGGGATGATCTACAAGTCTGACGGAGCAGATTTCTTGTGGGGTCGTCATAGGCATAACCCCAAAATTAGGCTAAGAGAATTATTAAAGGGCTAATTATTATTTAATTATTGTGGATTTGGAAATGTTAAATATTGGGCATTCTGAGGTTGAATTAGGGTTATTGAATTTAGGGCTCGGGTAAGCACTGCGGGTGTAATTTTGGGACCCTACGAGCATAGTTTAGGAAAACCGAGGTAAGTGGGGTATTTTGGAGTTTAATGATGTATATAGATTATTGGGAACCTGGATAGTATTTTATGAAAAGTATGTTGAGGTTTTGTGGAATGTTCTGGGAAATGTCGAATGAGTGTATTCTGGGATTTTGTTGATTGAGTTGGGAAAATGTAAAATTGCGGGGTGTTGAACTGCGATCGCTACAAGCATAGGATATAATTGATTGTGGGCATCTCAGTAAACCAGGTAAGGAGAATAAGTTATAGCAGGTATTTTATGAAATACTGGTTGAAATATATGTGAAATGAATTATGATATTTTCCCTGAAATTATTATTATGATGATATGAATAATAGATGAGAAATTGTGTGGCGTATGATTTTATGAAAATTATGAAACGTATTGTGTAAAATGTGATTTGAAATGGGAAATCTGGGAAAATGATATGATGATGAGTATCCTTGAGAAAATAAAATGAAATGTGGAAATGATTTTCTATGAAGTGGGGAAAAAAATGAAATATTGATATATGCATACTGGAAATGATGAAATATATGAAATGTGATATATTCCCATATTTGCTTATATATTATTATTATGAGATGAGTTGTGAAATTGAAATGTTGAGAATGAAACAGTAGAAAATGAGAAATCTACTAGGAATATTGTTTTATGAATATTGAATGAAAATACTGGCTATGTGAATTTTGATATATGAATATGAAAATATTGCAACATGAAATTCTGTAATATGAATAATGAAATATAGGGATTGATTTGTGAATGATGAAGTGTGAATACTGGAAATGAAATGTGAATATTGGAAATGAAATGTGAATACTGCAATTGTGATCATTGCAGCGTAACAACTGCAATGAATATATGTATGGATATGAGAATCGTTGATATGAGAAAAGTGAAATAGTGGAAATGAAAATCCTAATGGATGGATATATAAAACCCGACGATGGGTTATGATATCGAGTACGGTACCGATGCTAGCGGTTGAAAAGGGCAACCACACGGACTCGTGGAGCATGTGGTGTGGCAGTGCGAACGGGCCTGAGTAGAGTTGTTTATTGCCCCATGGATTTCGAACCAGGGTATGTGACAGGCCATTCGTTACTACAAATAGGTATATGGTATTATTTGATCTAACTGGATCAGCCAACCGCGGTTAGATCCATACTTCGGGCCGCCTAACCTTGACCATGGGGGGAAGCATGGCGTGAAGGAAAAAAATCCTCAAGGCAACCATGGGTTACAGACACGACATGTTATGGTTACAAATGATACCCATGGGCTGGATAGCAGACTAGAAATGGCCATGAGTTACATACATGATATGAAAAAGGTTACTAAGGATACCCATGGGCCAAATAAATGAGAAAAGAATGATATAATGGGAATAAACTGAAATGAAAGAAAAATGAGGAAAATAAATTAAACTAGGAAATGGGATATAAAGTTTATAACAATTGTATTTTATATTTATATAGCTACTTGCACATATCACATATCTTATCAAATGAATAATGTTTTGACTAAACATATATATATGTATATTAATGTAATTGCACTTATATTGCTACACACTGTCAATAACTTATTCTATCTTACTGAGATGTGTCTCACCCAAGTATTAAATATTTCAAGAAACCGAGATTGAGTTGGTGATAGAGCTCCCAGATAGAGTGGAGCAGGGACCTTGATATACAGGGTGAGTGTTTAATCTAGGGATGGATGTTTTCCCCTAGAGTTTTGTTATTTTGGGATGTTTGTTGATGTATGTATTTTTGGATGGATTATACTTTGGTATGTATATTTGTTGTGGCGTATGTATATATTGTCTCCCGCTAATAAGTATTTGAAATATAATGTGACTGGTATACTGGTGACCAATGCGGGTCAAGTGATATATATAGTATCAGGATTGATGACGTGGTCGATTGGTGTGGACAAATAATTAATTAATAATAATAAAAATTTAAATGAAAAATCGGGGCGTCACAAAAGGCCTCCTGCACTCCTTCAAGGACTCTATCTGCCACTCGCCTCCCCCTATTTTCTGATTTTCTTCAACCTGAACTAATAAAGTGAGAAAATAATGGAAGAAGAAGAAGATGATGAAAAACAATTTCCCCCTTCAAAGCCCTAAGTTGTTCAACTAGCCTTCTCAAGGTTGTCCATTTCTCCACAGCGCTAGCGGATGATACGAAAGCTAATTTAGAGGATTCAACATCATTCTGAACAAGTGCAAAGTGGACTTGAAGCATCTAACTAATGATTTTGTGCAATTTCTGATTTTCTTCAACCTGAAGCATCTAGATTAAAAAATTTATATTTAATTCTTCCTTACATGTATTTTTTTATCTGTAAACGTTAACTCTTTAAAAAAAATTTGAAAATTTTAAAAAAACTTAAAATAAATATATTATATTTTTTAAATAGGTGCCTGTGACCCACCTGTTTAATAAACGAACGGGTTAGGTATAATGACCCGGAATTTAAATAATTAGAAAATATAATGAATAAAATGGATTAAAGGAAAGTAAGGGGAAGAAAGAAAGAATTTTTAAGAAAATAACAAGCCTCGTCGATGAATGTCATGTGTTCATCGATGAATGTCCTTCTAAGCTCATCGACGAACACCAGTTTCTCGTCAACGAAGGAATCCCAAGAGAGTATATTTTAGAACTCTGAATTTCGTCGACAAAGGTATCTTCTCGTCGACGAAGTCTCTATAGCACCTCGTCGACGAAGCCCTACCTATAAATAGGTTGTTCTTCATTTTTCAATGTGAATTTCGCGAACTCTCTCTCCTCTCTCACTCTAAAACGAAGCTCCAGCCTTCTCTCTTCAATTTCGGGCCGATTTTGACCCGATTTGACGACCCGAAACCAGCACGAGGTTCGTGGGATCATTCTCTTCAAGGCTGTAGGAGCTAATCGTTGGGTTGTGAGATTTGGGAAACATCCCAAAATCAGGGAAAGTGATTTGTTTTGGGATTTTCTTAAGGAATGTTGTTATTTGGAGCCTAAGAAATAGTAAATAAGTATTTTCTTTAAGATTTAAGTTAATTGGAATTTATTTTAATTAAGTTAGGATTTTTGGATTCAGGGTCCAAGTGAACACTGCGGGTATCGATTCGGGGATCCTGCCAGTGTAGTTCAAGTAAGGGGAAAATTTATATATTAAATCAGGTTTTTCATGAATTAAAATGGATTATGTGTTATTTATGTTTATATGTTTATATGTGAGTTTAAAATGCCAGCCATGAAATTTATGTTTTCTGAGCCTAGGAATGTTTATATAATTATGTATATGTGAAAGTAAACGAATGAAAGTGAAAGAGATTTTCTGAGAAATTAAGTAAGAAATGAAATGTATTTTTAGTAGCTTATTTTTGTAAGAAATGTATATGAATTTTACGGTTAAACTATGTGGCATGAGATTTTGTGCAAATATATGTTAGATATATGAGATGCAGGTTAAGTAAGTAAAGCTTTATGAATAAAATATGATATGGACAATGTTGCTTGTGTATATTAAATGCTACCATGTAAATCTAAGACAACTGAAAGACAACCATGTTAGCAGATTCTAGCGCATTTCTATGTGGAAATTAACTGATGATGGCTAAAGACCAACTGTAGTACGAAGGAATGAAATGAAAATGTTATGCAATGAAATGACAATGGAATGACCATAAAATGAAATGACAAATGTGAGCGAGGTAAATAGGAAAGAGTCGCTTAAAGTGAAACGAAATGTAAAGTTAAGTTATGAACATGAATGAATGTGTATGAATGTATAATGACAGAAAGGAATGATGTATTATGTTATTAGAAGAATTTATGTATGTAGAACATGTTACGATTGGGCAAGGCGAACTCTTCGCCTGAGGGTTTGCTGAGAAAGGTGAGTGCACTAGTAGTTTTAGATGTGGCAGTAGCTGCATAAAATACTAGGGTAGAGGGAACCTATTTGTATGGGCGGATAGATTTCCCTATCCTTAGGGCCTTTGCTGGTAAACTATTGTTGAATGCATGAGTACGAGATTAATCTAGCACTTAAGGGCTTACTGAGTAAGGTAAGTGCCCTGGTATGCTTTAGTTGTGACCTTAGGGTTACCTATGTATCAGAGCAGAGGGGTGTTACTTGTATGGGTTGATAATCACCCCTATCCTTGGGTAATCTCGTGGGTTAAATCTCTGCATGTGATTGGTAGGTTCAGAAAATGATTTCAAAGTTATGTGATGATTTGCAAATGTAATTAAAATGATATCTATTTACCTCATCTTGGTAACACGTTGTTTTAATATGTATGTTTCTTCCCTTACTAATATGTGTCTCACCCGAATATGAATGTTTCTTTTTCTGGAAATCCTCGAGGTTGGGTGTAGGAGCTCGAGGGTATTTTAGCATTTTTTAGGAATATTAAGAAACAGGGTATATGTAAAGACCTGGAAATTTAAATGGATTAAAATAATTTGGAAAAAAATATAATAAATAAAATAACAGATAAATAAGTAAAAGAAATGGCGTGGGAAAAAGAAGAAAAAAATTAAAAAAAAAAAAAGAGTTAAAATTAAAGAAATTAAATTAAATTAAGTTAAATTAAATAATTAAATAATTAAATAATTAGTTATTAAATTAAACATTTTTACATTGGATTTAAAAAAAACCAATTAGAATGATATATATAAGTAAGTTATTATAATACTTATTTTATATATATATATATATATATATATATATATATATATATAAAGTAAAAGAAGAAAGAAGAAGAAGAAGAAGAAGAAGAAGTCAAAGCTGCACGCCCCCTGAAAATATTTTCCTGCGCTCTGTCTTCGTCTCTCTCCTTCTCTTAATTTCTCGACGGGTTTGCGTCGGATTGGGAAACAGAAGGTGCCGTTGGATTCCTAGTTCCACTGCCGACATTTCTATTGAAGCAGATTTTTCATGGGAACGGCTTAGGCACTGTTCTTGGGGAAAGGTAATTTTTTCCCATTTTCCTAATTTTGATGTTAATCTGCGGTTAAATCGATGATCGGGTACCACCACGTGGTCCTAATCACAATTGTCGTCATTTTGGTGTGGGTAAACTTCAAATTGGGGTTTTCTAGGCCCTACTCTAAAGCGAGAGTGGAATTTGAGAAATTTGGCTAAATTTAACGGAATACTTATTTATTGGGTATTTAAGGGTCTGAGAAGTATTAAATAAATATTTTATTTAGGATTAATTTAATGGAATTAGGATTTTTGATTCAAGGTCCGAGTGAGCGTCGTAAGTATTTTTTCGGAGTCCCTATTGTCGTAGCTCAAGAAACCAGGTAAGGGGAAAATTTATATATTAAATCAGGTTTTTCATGAATTAAAAATTACTATGTGTTATTTATGTATATATGTTTTTATGTGTGTTTAAAATGTCAGCCATGAAATTTATGTTTTCTGAGTCTAGAATTGTCGATATAGTTATATATATGTGAAAATGAACGAATAAAAGTGAAAATAATTTTCTGATGAATTAAATAAGAAATGAAATGTATTTTAAGCATATAAATGTTAAATGTGGGTTGGCTTATTTTATGTGAAGTATGTATGAATTTTACTATTAAATTGTGTGGCATGAGAATTTGTGCAAATTATATGTTAAATGTATGAGATGCAGACTAAGTAAGTAAAACAATGAGAATAAAATGTGATATGGACAATGTTGCCTGTGTATGTTAAATGCAACCATGTAAACAGTTGAAAGATACTGGGTAAAATAGTTGAAAGATGCTCGATAAATGTATGACAGCTGAAAGCCAGGTTAGTAGATTCTAGTGCATTTCTATGTGGACTAACTGTTAGTAGGTCTAACTCATTTCTATGTGGATTAACTGTTAGCAGATTCTAACGCATTTCTATGTGGACTAACTAATGACGGTTAAAGAGCGGCTGTTGTACAAAGGAATGAAATGAAAACGTTATGCAATGAAATGACAATGCAATAAAATGAAATGTGAAACGTGAACGATACGAATGGGAAAGAGTCACTTAAAGTGAAATGCAATGCAATGTTAAGCTATGAATATAAACAGACGTGTATGATTGAATAATGATAGAAATAATGATGTATTATGATATTAGAAATATGTATGTATGTAGAACATGTTACGATTGGGCGAGGTGTACCTTTCGCCTGAGGGCTTGCTGAGTAAGGTGAGTGCACTAGTAGCTACAGATGTGGCAGTAGCCGCATAACGTACTAGGGCAGAGGGAACCTACTTGTATGGGTGGGTAGATTTCCCTGTCCTTAGGGCCTTTGCCGGTAAACTTTTGTATGAACTGTGTGAGTACGAGATCAATTTATCACTTGAGGGCTTACTGAGTAAGGTGAGTGCCCTGGTATGCTTTAGTTGTGACCTTTAGGTTGCCAAATGTATCAGAGCAGAGGAGTGCTACTTGTATGGGCGGGTAAACACCCCTATCCTTGGGTAATCTCGTGGGTAAAATTTATTGCATGTGTTCGAATAGGATTAGAAAATGATTTCGGAAATTAAGTTAAGAATTTGCAAATGTTAAATATTATGTTGATTTTAAATGTTAAATATTATGTTAAACAAAGATTAAGGTTAGAAACGAAGATCTCAGAAAATCAATTTGGTTTTATGCCTGGGAGATCTACCACAAAAGCTATTTATCTTTTAAGAAGATTAATGGAAAAGTTTAGGAAAAAGAAGAGGGACTTGCATATGATATTTATTGACCTTGAGAAAGCATATGATAGGATACCTAGGGAAGTTTTATGGTGGGTTTTAGGAAAAAAAGGTGTATGTTGTAGGTATATCGATGTCATTAAGGATATGTACGATGGAGTAATGACTAGTGTAAAGACTATAGATGAAGAAACTAGAGAATTTCCAATTACCATAGGTGTACATCAAGGATCTGCTTTGAGTCCTTATCTTTTTGCTTTAATGATGGACCAATTGACTAAGAGTATTCAAAAGGAGGTTCCATGGTGTATGTTGTTTGCAGATGATATTGTATTAATTGACGAAACTAGGGATGGAGTAGAGGCTGAGTTAGAATTATGGAGAGAAGCTTTGGAATCCAGAGGTTTTAAGATAAGTAGAAATAAAACAGAATATATGAAATGTAATTTTAGTAATGATAGAAGGAATATTGGAGACAAAGTTAAACTTGATGATGAAGAAATAAATAGTACTTGTAGATTTCGATACCTTGGATCTATTGTGCAAGCTGAAGGAGAAATTGAAGATGATGTAATGCATAGAGTTAAAGCAGGTTGGGTAAAATGGAGAAGTTCTTCAAGTGTTCTATGTGATCGTAGAATACCCTTAAAATTGAAAGGGAAGTTTTATAGGACATCTATAAGACCAGCTATGCTATATGGATCAGAATGTTGGGCGACGAAGAAACATAATATCCAAAAAGTAAAAGTTGCCGAGATGAGGATGCTTAGATGGATGAGTGGTATAACATTAAAAGATAAATTAAGGAATGAACATATTCGTGGTAAGTTAGGTGTAGCTCCTATAGAAGATAAGATAAAAGAAGGACGACTCAGATGGTATGGACACTTGCAACATAGGCCTTATAGTACACCTGTGAGGAAGAGTGACTTAGTTACTGTGGGGGGCAGTAGAAGGGGTAGGAGTAGACCTAAAATAACTTGGGAGGAGATAGTGAGTAAGGATTTAATGTCTTTGAATCTATCAAAAGAAATGGTCCATGATCGCATAAATTGGCGGAAAAGGATTCATATAGCCGACCCAACTTAGTGGGACTAAGGCTTGGTTTTGTTTTTGTTGTTGTTGTTGTTGGCCACACACTGCTTTAATATATTGTTTCTTCCCTTACTGAGGTGTGTCTCACCCGAATATGAATTTTTTTTTTTTTCAAGATTTCCTCAAGATCGAGCTTTGAGAGCTCGAGATTTTTATAGCATTATTGGGAAATAGAAAAAGAAAATGGTATAATTCTATGTTAATTTTGGGATGCAAATATTTATGTTTTACGTCCTTATATTTTATGTCTGTGGAGAAAAGAAAGTTTATGAAAATACTGAATTGTTTTGGGAGTTATGTAGATTTATGGAAATGCGGGTGATGGATGATTTAATATGGATTATAGTTAAAATTAGTAAACTCTAGTATTATGTTATATGGAGATTTTGTTTATGTTTTTTGTTGCGTATGTTATGGACTATGATTTATCAGGATATAATCAGGTATAACGCACCAGACTCGGATTTAAGGGTTCCGGGCGTTACAGTATATGTTAGTGACAGTTTGGATGTAAATATTTATGTCTTTATGTTTTATAGATGTTAAGGGATGAATGATTGTGAAAATACTGATAATGTTTTGGGGATGTATATGTTATGTTGTAAGTCTTTATGTTTTAAGTCTGTGGAAAAAGAATGTTTGTGGACATACTGGAATGTTATGGAATTATGTATTTATGGAAATGCAGGCGATGGTTGGATTTTATGGATTATAGGTAGAAAATAGCAAATTCTGGTATTACGGTATTATGGTATATGTTGTATGGAGATTATGATTATGTTTTCCGTTGCGTATGTATGTTATGGATTATGATTTATCAGGTATAACGTACTGGACCCGGGTTTATGGGTTCGGGGCGTTACATTAGGGTTGACATGTGTGTAACCCATTTAACATTGACCATTTTATGATTCGACCCATTTATGACCTGACCCATTGGCGACCAGCTCGAACCTTGCCTGCCTGCCCACTCGTTTTGCCACCCCTAGTTTTCACAATGAAGCAGGTCCTTCATTTTCATTTCCCAAATATGATAATTACTTCAATTTAAACTAATCATCCTACTTGTGTCACCTTTATGTTACGCACCAACCAAGCTCTAATACCACTGCTAGGGAATGAGAGATATAGAGGTAATGATAAAAGCACAAAATTCCAAAACAAATCTTCCTCTACTTCAATTAACATTACGTAGAATAATTAATTACCCAATAGTTTGAAATAATCAACAGCCAAAAAAATATAACTTAACCACATAACAATGGGAAGGCCAAATTTATGTGAAAAACCATGTGATTGAAGTCGATTTCCATTCTTCCACTATGTTAAATAGTATATTACAATAGGTCATCTCCAATTAAAATTAGAGTTATACATAAACTAAATTCATCAAGAATAAGAAATTCTTAACATACAAATCATTATGAATCATCGTCAATAAAAGGTGGAATTAAACTTCAAGAAAAATGGAGAGGTCTCACAAAAAATAGAAACTGCTGTCCAATAGACAAAAATCACTGCAAATTACTTCCAAGTGATGATCAGACCAATCAGATTGAAAAAAGACAAGTTAAGAATATGGTATAAAAAATTCAAATAACAACAAATCACCATATAATTGTAAAGATCAAATTAATTGCGCATCACTACCAGTTTTCTCACTATATGAAGCTTAACCCAAGCCCAGCCACTCGGTCGAGCCCATAATGAAGAGCCCAATTAAGATAAGATGGCTGCTAAAGCACGTAACTTTTTCAAGCTTACCACCGACAGACCGAATATTTATAGCCCTCCTCACCTTCCTCCCATTTCTTCTTCCCCTCGTTTTTCAACGTCAATCCGAGCTCAGTATCTCAATCATAGATAAGAGAGGGAGAGAGAAAATGCCAGGGCTCACCTGCAACGCTTGCAACAAGGAGTTCCAAAACGATGCCGAGCAGAAGCTCCATTACAAGTCCGAATGGCACCGCTACAATCTCAAAAGAAAGGTGGTATCTCCTCTCAATATCTGTTCGTTATTCATTTTCTTCAGACTCAGGTTTAGGGTTTTCATTGCGGTTCTGTTCGTTCTTATCTAATATGGTGCTGTAATCGATATCTTCAGAATTGATTTAGGTTTTCTATGAGGAATTTTGAATCATCATCATCATCATCATCATCATATTGTTATTATTGTAATTTTGTGTGGAAAGAATACCTTTAAAATTTTTCGGTAACTGTTTTCCCCAAGTAGAGAAGAAAGATTTTATTAAGAAAAGAAAGAATATGCGAAGTCGAGGGTCAGAAGTCCACCCAACTAGGCAACTGCCTGGAGAAATTTCAAAATAATAATGAAGCAAAACGGTACTCAAAACAAGAGTTGATCTAATCACTCTGAACAGGACATAATGGAACTCTTGGAGAAGCATGCCATTAATGCCCAAAAATAGTTATCCCACAGTGAATGGTTGGGAAAGGCCTTGTCCCAAAAAAGATTCTTGATTTCCTTTTCAACCAAATACAACATGCCTGGTGTCACAGAATCTAAGTTCACAATACGCTAACTTGACACTGTGTGGCACCAAGTGACACACACACAATTGTTGGTTAAATCCTGCAAGTGTATAGCAATTCAAGTAAACATTTACGAGGCAACAAGCATTATAGGGGCAACACCTCGCAACCTTTATTCAAAGACAAGGAAATACATTTGAACATGCGCACGAAACGCACACCCTCCCCATGTTCCCTGCAACTCACATGTTAAATTGATACACATTTGACACCTCCAACTGCCTAGATTCTGCAGTTGACAACCCCAACTGCTTAGGTTGTGTTGGATGTAACTAGAAATTTCCAACAAGGCTAAAACAAGTTACGCTTACAAACAAATGGCTAAAAACATGCCCAGGTGTCCACCCACAAGTTTACCCACCAACCAAGCCTTTCTGCCAACCATGCAAGGGTAAACTATCTAGTAATTGCCCTGTATGGTCAACATGTCAACATTGTGAGCAATTGACATTGATTATGTATACTCCCTATGAGTCAATACTTGTGCCTAGCATGGTTTTTTTAACCATGACTTGATGCCAATAACAACAAATCTCATTGAGACACTTGATATAACCAAGTTAACCATCCAACCATGTTAACCACATTGGACCATGTTAATTGAAGTCAGTCTCTGTAAGTGTTAGATTACCACTTTACCTAAAAGATTAAACTATTAGGTTGTGGACCAATAATGTATATCAAGAATTAACACTCCCCTGCACATGCAGCCCTATAGCATGTGGAGAGATAAACACACGATAAATAACACCCATATTGGGGAACACAATAATTTTTTTAAACGCCACACAATAAACACGAGCGACAAGATTAGAACTCAGGACCTCCTAGTAACTAGCTCTGATACCATGTTAGGTTACCACTTTACGTAAAAGCTTAAACTATTAGATATTGGCCTACAATGTATATCAGGCTTTAATAGTAAGCAACGTTGTTGAGGACCATGACCCCAACAATGTCCATCCCTGACCATGTCAAGTAGGCAACATCGCTTCTATGTGCTCCCCTAAACAATATTGTTTAGCCAACCAACAATTATCAAGATAACCTATAATTGGCCATCTCAAGTTGCTACCTTGGCACATGGTATGTCCACTCCATGTGGCTTGGCAATGTCAAGCGTCTGACAATTGGCCATAATAGTAAACAACATACATCAACAAAAAACCAAACATTAAGGCCCAGTTGGTGAGGTAGGCTACATGAATTCTTCTTAGCTAATTTACATGATAGTTGGCAATTTCTTCCAACAATTTAAGGGCTATTACATCAGTACTCACTATGACATTTCAAATTATTTTAAATCTACCTATACCTTATCTACGTCCACTAACATTAACTAGCTCACTCCTCACTATTTGGCTACGTTGTACATGCCCAAACCATCTGAGCATTGGGTCCCTTACCTCATCTTGTCTAAGTGCTATATCTAACTTATCATGAATATGTTCATTTCTCAATTTATCTTCCAACTTTTTACCACTCATCTACCTTATCATTCTCATTTTGACAACTTTTGCTTCTGGATATTTTGTTTGTAGTTACCTAACATTCTGATACATATAGCATAAGTGGTCTTATATCCGTCCTATAAAACTCTGCTTTTAATTTTAAGATTATTCTATGATTATACAACATACCTAAAGCACTTCTCTGTTTTACCTACTTTGTTTTAATTCTATGCATAGCATCATCTTTGATTTCTCCTTCAACTTGGATAATAGATCCGAGGTATCTAAATGTAGTAGCGCTATTAATTTTTTGACCATCGTGTTGCATGTTCACGTGTGGTTAAGTGTCATCAAGTAAGCATTTGGTTAACTGCATGGCCAAATGATGACATATCTGAGCGCTTACAATGCCACCAACTTGCCCGCGCATGTCCACACATGATTAAGTGTCATCAGCTAAGCATTTGGTTAATTGCATGGCGCAACGATGACAAATCCGAATGTCAATAGCGCCCACAACACGCCTGCGCATGGCCACGCGTGCTTAAGTGCCATTGGGTAAGTATTTGGCTAACCGCATAGCCCAACGATGACAAATCCGAATGTCAACAATGCCCACACCATGCTTGTGCATGGCCATGTGTGGTTAAGTCTCATCGGGTAAGCATTGGGTTAACCACATGGCCCAACAATGACAAAATTTTCATATATTTTGTCTTATTTCTATTTATTCTATAACCATTAGATTCCAAAGTTTCTCAGAATAATTTTAATTTTGATTTTGCTCCCCCTAGTTCCATCAATAAGGAAAATATCTAGAACCTCGTTTTGGGTATTCTTAATAAGTTCATTAATAACTAATGCAAAAAGATAAGGGCTCAAAGAAGATCCTTGATATGCACCTATCGTTATTGGAAATTTCCTAGACTCCCAACCTATTGTCCTAATGCTAGTTATTACATATTGCAGATATTCTTAAGGACATCAATATACCTACTACGTACTCCCTTTTTCTTTAAACCCACCATAGAACTTCGCTATGTATCTAATCATAGGCTTTTTTTGAGTCAATAAGAACCATATGTCAGTTTCTATTATTTTCTCTAAACTTTTGCATTAATCTTCTTAAAAGGTATATAACTTCTATAGCCAATCACCCAGGCATAAAACCAAATTGATTTTTTGAGACCCTCATTTCTAACCTTGGTTTCTGTTAAACTCTTATTTATAGCTTCTTGATATGAATTATAAGCTTAATTCTATGATGCTTATTACAATTTTGAATATCTTATTTATTTTGTTTATAGGTATTAAAGTGAATTTCCACCGTTTGTCTAGCATTTTTGTAGTTCTTATAATACTGGTAACTAAATTAGATAACCATATAATTCTATTACTAGCTAGGCATTTCCAATCTTCAATTAGGTATAATCTAGTCCTATAGCTTTTCTATTTTTGATCCTTTTTATCGCAAACTTAACTTCATTAACTCTATTCTTGCGAATAAATCTTAAATTTTTAGCTTTTCCCACATTTGTCAATTCTAAGTTTAAGAGTTCTACTTGGTTTTTGTTAAGTAGTTTATTAAAGTAACTTCGCAACCTTTCTTTTATGTCTTTTTCTTTAACCAAGAAAGTATCATCCTCATATTTTATATATTTTACATTATCTAAGTCTTGCTCTTTCTTTCTCTAGTTCTAGCACAGTTAAAATATGTACTTTATCCATTATTTTTTAGCTAATGTAGCATATGAATTATTATATGCTCTATGTTGAGCTTCACTAAAAGCCTTTTGTGCATCTTTTTATTTTTATTTTTTTGGCCTCTTTATATTTTTCAAAGTTTTGTTTCTATATTTTTGTCATGTTTTATTGTCGGAAATTGAAAAGAGTTATTTATTGATCTGAACATTACATGTGAATATATACAACAATCCTAGCATTCCTAAAAAGTAAATTAATAAATCAAATCCCATGATTTATGGGACACCCTAACAGAATAGGAAATCCCATGATTTATGGGACACCCTAATAGAATAGGAAACTTAGCTGTATAGGCCTAATTCTAAGGATACAATTTGTAATTAAAAGAATATCCTAAAATAACTTACTAATTATACACGGTTTTCCCACACTCCCCCTCAAGCTGGTGAATAGGTCTTCTCCATTCCCAACTTGGAAACAATAGTTTGGAAAACAGAGCTACTCAACCCCTTGGTAAGGACATCAGCAAGTTGACCATGTGTAGACACGTAAGGTGTACAAATCAATCCACTCTCCAACTTTTCTTTGATAAAGTGTCTGTCAACTTCAATGTGCTTCGTTTGGTCATGTTGTATTGGGTTATGAGCTATGCTGATTGCAGATTTGTTGTCACAATAAAGTCTCATAGGGCCATCCCACTTAATCTTCAAATCTTCAAGGATGATCTTCAGCCAAAGTAGTTCACACACACCTTGAGCCATTGCCCGAAATTCAGCCTCTGCACTCGACTGAGCTACCACACTTTGTTTTTTATTTTTCCATGTCACAAGATTCCCTCTGAGAAAGGTGCAATATCCTAAGGTTGATTTTCTATCAACAATTGATCCAGTATAATCAGCATAAGTGTATGCCTCAAGTACCAATTCCCCCTTTAGGTTTGACCGCCTAGTTCTCTTGCAATGATTTATGTTACCCTTTTTCTTTCATTTTTTAAATACATATATCTAATACTAGAACTCTATGCCGTGTTGTTAAACTTTCATCTAGGTTAACTTTACAATATATGCATGATGAATGATCTACCCTCCTAGTTGAGAAGAAATTCATTTGACTTTTGTTTAGTCCACTTTTGAAGGTTATTGAGTGTTATTCTCTCTTCTTAAAGCATATTTTCATTATAAGAAAGGCAATATGATATGGCAAAGTCTAAGATCATATCACCAATCTCTTTTTTATCTCCATAACTCTTGTCCTCTATGGACCCTCTCATAAGCTTTAGTGTTCTTTCCAATGTGTCCATTCAAATTTGCTCCTATGAATATTTTTCTCAATCCTTTATATCCCTTGTATAATACTATCTATATCTTCCAAAATTGTCTTTTAATGTTTTCAATGGAGTTGTTTGAGGAGCATAAGTACTAATGACATTTATTATCTCTTGACCTAAGACCTTCTTGATTTTATGATTCTATCACCCACTATTTTAATGCCTATAACATCATCATTTACGCTTTTGTCTACAACAATTCCTCACCCTTTTAATTTCTTGAAGGCAGATTACATTAATTCTTCTTCTAATCATTGTGTCAACTATCTCCATATTGCTGTAAGTGCTCCTATATTTCATGTTGCTAACCTAGCCATAGTGTAACACCCTGACCCTCTAGGTGGCCCCGAAGTGCTACTAAACATATATAACATACATCTCTCTGATACCATACATATACAACCCGCCCAAACAAGGGAAAAACGAGTGTTCTATACTGATCTGTATAAACATATACAGTGGAAATACATACATCATCTAATACTTACCGGAGTTTCTAACTGTTTGCCATATACATCCATACATAACTGAAAACACAATCTGCTATATATTTCAATCCCCAAAAGAGACTGACACTATCTAATATCTCATTAGCTCTGAAAAGGACTGTCTACTATCCCAACTTAGCATGGCAGGACGTTAGGCTCGATCCCTCGGATTACCTGAAACAACATTTGTATGCTAGGGTAAGACACCTCTTAGGAAGACGGATTATATTATTATCAGTATGTGGCTAGCATGAGATTTCGTGTGTACATATACTGCTAACATTTAAATACATTTAATTGGCATTTTAAAATCTGTATAATTCTGTAAATTTGAAAATACATACTTTCATACTAACATACTGCTGGCTCAATATGGCCCTCTCTATAGTAAATGTGCCCATATATGCCTAGAAGATATAATCTGGTCTATAGAACTAGTGTCATCACGCACGTTTACATACTTTGCTCTAACATGCTTCCCCCCATAACGGATTGTGCGGCCTGAAGGCGGGACCTAGCATATAGCCAACCGACTATAGCTAGGTCAATCTCTGAAGTAGTACGATGGTGCCTACCCTTACCCGGAGATGCTACCGGAATAGAGTCACCCTGAATTACTGCATCGGATGGAGCCCTGGAATTACTACATTGGGGAGTACTTTACTCAAGTCACCAATCGCCTTTCCATATCCACACTCTAACTAAGACGTGTGGTTGCACCTCTCTCCACATTATGACCTCGGTACCGTGCTCATAACTCGGCACGTAGCAGTCATATCTCATCTCTCGGCATATAGCCATCATATCTCATATCTCATATCCCATATCTCGGCATATAGCCATTACATTTCAGTATTACACAAAACCTGTTCATTTAATACCAATTAAAAACTATACTCATGCCACGCAATTTTTATCTGGTAACTCATAAATAAATCATCTGCTTGAGAAGGTAAATACTGCTGCTAAAACTGGGGTATGAATATCTCCAGGTTGTTATTTTATTAAATATAGATTTATAACTAATTACGGGAAAAATAGAGACAATCAACCTTACTTTATTTGGTTGGTTTAAAAACTGGCCTATAGTTTGAAATAACAACTTTCCAACCGGTGAAAACGTTCATAAAGTTCATTACTATACTTTAGAAATATCATAATTAAATTTAAATGGTTGGTTTTGAAAATAAAGTCGGTTAACCGAACCCTAGGCCCGGAAACCCTAGAAAAGCCGTAATTGATTATCTAAGAACCGTTTTATCATTTCATTCTGTTATAACTCATAAACATAGTTGACATAATATAATCCCCTTACCTATTTCCTAAAAAACGACCCGAGACGCTCGAAAATCGAACCCTAGCTTTTTCTTGAGATCAAGAATCCACTTTGCTAAACTTGTAGATATTCGCTCCCTGATGCTCGTGGTAACTTCTGATCGTTGAAACGGGGAACGATCGGCGAAAGATCGAAGAGAGAGAGAGTGTGGGCGCTGGATAGAGAGAGAGAGAGAGAGAGATATTTTCATTTCTTAATGAAGAAGCAATTGAAAATCTATTTATAGACACTTGACCCAGTCAGTTTCGTCGACGAAATGGCGCCTTCGTCGACTAACTACAGAAGGCTGTTCGTCGACGAGGCCCTTCTTTCGTCGACGAACGGCCTAATACTTTCAGTCATTCTAGATATCTTCATCGACGATGCTCTTAATTTTGGGGACGAACCACGTAAGGGCTTTCGTCGACGAGAACATAGACTTCGTCGGCGAAGCCTGCTGAAATCCTTTTTTTCCTTTTCTTATTTAATTTCCTTATTTTACCTGTTCGATTCTCTACACATTGTCTCCTGAACTAACTTCTTTACCCACCCACGTCCAAAATGTTGTGAGAACCCTCGCATATTGGACACTGACCTGGGCACTGGCATGGCGCATGGCTTCGGGGCGAGGACCTGGCCATAATAGCACAATCCCATAAACTCTGGCTGGATGCCTTTGCAAGCCAAAATCTTTTGTCTCCATAATCCCAGCAATAACCCGGGATTGGCCAACTAGAACCATGGCCAAGTCCCATAGGTTTTTAGTCTGTACTCATTAGGCTGTGTAGCAGAATGTGATCCACAGATTCAGCTGCTTCCTTCATCTATTCACCAAAAATTTCCCTCTTTCTGCAATTATCAGTTGTTAAAACTCTGCACAAAGCTGCTTTCCAAGCAAACAGGGCAACTTGATTGGGGCCTGTTTTCCAGATAGGCTTCTGGGGAAGTTAAATCTTCTGGCAATGTTGTTCTGTCCAGCTCCTTGTAGAAGGAACTAATCTTGCAATAATCATTTTTAATTGGCATCTTGTGGTTCATCATGGTTAGTCTGATCACAACATTACTGCAAAGAGATCAGCAAAGGCTTCAAGTTCCCAGTATTGACATTCTTTTGAAGAAGGATATTCCAAATAATTCCATTGTCTGAAAAATTAATGTTCATACTTGCCAAAGCATCTTGCAGGGTCTAGTTGAAAATGTTGGGGAATTGAACTTTGCAAGCCCATCCAAGTGCATTTCCAACTTTAAAGTGAATGAGGTTAAAAAAGATTCTCTCGCCACTTTTTAATCCATTTCCAAACACCAGCTCCATAAGACTCCCCTAGCCTCTTTAGAGATCCATAAAGTGTGAGTGATGCCTTATTTTGCAAAAACATTTTCTGTAAAATTGCTCACTGTTTATCATGAACATCTAAATCCAGTTGCAGAGGAGTACTTTGTTGAACAAGGTGAGAGATTTAACCCCCAAACCATCCAGCTGAATCAGTTGCTTAACCACCCCTTACTAACGAACTGGAATTTGAACTTCACCTTTGTACTACCCAAAATAATCTTTTTTGAATGTTTTTAGGTGATTTGACCATCTAACATGGGATGGTAAGAAAGGACATACAATAGACCACCAAATAGGGAATAATTTGCTGCCATTAGGTTATGGGGTTTATTATAAACTATGATCCACTAAAGCTCATCTGTCTACTTTCTGGGGGACAGTTAAAATGCATTTGTTATTTAACATAGTACTGTGTTTCAGCATATTACTATGCGAGGAAACTTTTATACTTAGTGCAACCTATCTTAGCCCTCTCTGTTATGAAGTTCTTTATAAAAAATGCTGTCAGCCCTTTAAGAAGTAATAACAAAGAAATAGCCATTGGTCTTGAGGCCCTTGACATAGAGGCCTCGTTGAACATTCTGAAATTTCTGCTATGCACAACCTATCGAAGGCTGCAAACATGGCCTTGATGCTACGATCTTGAATGACTTGCTTAATTGCTGACTTCTGTCCACTTAATGAGAGCTGCTTAGTTTAGAATACATGTTTCAATTGACACGTCTGGTAAATAAATCAGTAATTTCTCTTTCTCTCTCTCTCTAGGCTTGTCTTGTTAAATCTGCCTGTATTTTGCTTCAGAGTCTTAACCCTTTCCCAAGCTAGTTGGCCTCAAAACTTGGATTGATTTTTCTGTTAATTAAGCTAGCAGTAAATGCATTTAAAAAAATGTATATATATTTGAATCAATTCTGAATTTTTTTTGCATTTATTTCTTTTTTTCAGGTTGCTGGGGTTCCTGGGGTAACAGAAACACTATTTCTAGCTAGACAATCTGCCCTGGCTGAAGAGAAGAATAAGTTGAGTGAGACCCCTATGCTATATACCTGTGGTCTTTGTGGTAAAGGATATAGAAGTTCCAAGGCTCATGCAGAGCATCTCAAATCACGAGCTCATATTTTGCGAGCTTCTCAAGGATCAAATCATCAGGATGGGGGAAATGTAATAATCAAGCCATTCACACGCCGTGAAAAGAAGCTACCTTCTCAAAGGGAGGCAGACAATGAAGAAAGTGAAGATGAGTGGGAGGAGGTGAACCCAGAGGACTCGATTAGTGAGGCCACTAAGTCTTTGAATGGTTTGAATGTAAATGATTTGGTGTCTGATGATGAGATGAATGAGGAAGATGATGATGGCAGCGAGTATGAAAATGAGTTGGATCCATCCTGTTGCTTTATGTGCGATCAAGAGCATGAGAATATAGAAAGTTGCATGGTTCACATGCACAAGCAGCATGGCTTCTTCATTCCTGATGTTGAGTATCTTAAGGATCCAAAAGGCCTACTTACCTATCTTGCTCTTAAGGTAATGCATTATATGCTCATATTTCTACCTGCCCCTTTACTATTATTATTTTATTTTTATTTGTAGATGTTTTTTCCTACTAATTTTCCTTTTCTTTTCTATAGGTCAAAAAGGATTTCATGTGTTTGTACTGCAACGATAGGTGTCATCCGTTCAACAGCTTGGAAGCAGTAAGAAAGCATATGGCAGCAAAAAGTCATTGTAAAGTTCATTATGGTGATGGCGATGATGGTGAAGAAGCAGAGTTGGAAGAATTCTATGATTACAGTAGCAGGTTTTTCAACAACCTTGGTTCAGCCAAGCACTCATTCACCTGTTTCCTGATTTGATTATTCTTGTAATTTCTATTACATGTTGGTAAATGCATTTTGATGCATTGAAATATGTTTTTTTAAACAGTTACGTTGATGGTGAAGGCAAACAACTTGTTGCATTGGATGATATGAGCAACACTGTGGGACTTGGAAGTGGCGGTTCTGAGCTTGTCATAACCACGAAAACTAGTAATGGTATCTCGACGAAAACACTTGGATCCCGAGAATATATGCGGTATTACCGCCAGAAGCCACGCCCTTCCCCGACAAATGCTATTGCAATCACTGCTGCCTTGGCTGCCAGGTTTGCTACTCATCTTTGTTGTTACTCATTTTGCCTATATAGTAACAATAAGGTCTGTAATAGTAACAGTAAGGTGATTCAGTATTGATGCCTCTGATTCATGAGAAACATTATCCACAGAAGAGTTTGAGCTATAGACATATTGAGCATGAGTTTAATCCAACAATAACACGTCTTGAGAGTGGAATGATCATATCAACATGGAAAAGTGATGAACAATTATATGACAATGGGGAATTTGTGTTATGATTTTCAGGTACAGGAGCATGGGGTTGGCAACCGTGCAACCAAGGGAACAAATGGTGAGGATGAAGGTGATGAAGGAGATGAACCGGTCAGGGGTGGAGGCCATGCGCAGTAAGATGGGCATGAAGAGCAATGTCATTCGGAACCTTCCTAAGAATGTCCCCTATTAGGTCTTGGGGGCAAGCTTCCTAAGTTTCTTTACTCTCATGAGTATATTTGTTTTCCCTGCTTTATATAGAACTTTTCTTATTAATATCTTCTTTTTTTTTTTTTTAATTTCACCTTTCTTTGAGATAGTTAAAAGAACTTGTATTTATCTTTTGGAATTTACCATGCGTGATTTTAAAAAAGAAATTGAATGACCCCCCAAAGATCACTGCATTTAACAATATGCTCCTCCATAAAAATGACCATGATATAATGATAATATATATATATGTGTGTGTGTGTGTGTGTGTTAATATATGTTTATATGTATGTATGTATGTATTGAGTTCCCAAGTCAGAATGCCAAAATTGAAGCTATTGAAGCTTGAAGTTAAATTCTTGCAAAAAAGGAGAGTAGTAATAAAATTGGGAAATTTGGTACCAGTCCTTTGGCTCATTCTTTATAATATAAGCTATTCATCATGTTATTTTTACAATTAATCATAGGCTGATTAGATTCTTAGTAGACAGTTATAACTTAATGATTTTAAATGACAAATATATATATATTGTTCAAGAAAGAAATTAAAATTGACTAGTTAGGTCTATCATTTATGTGAAGTGTGTTTTATATGTATGTCTTAAGATTGATTAATTTTATTAATGTGGTGGTTAATATTGCTCTAAATATATTTTAAAAAGGCAATAAATTGGGAAAAATATTTGGTAACAATTAGGTATAATGTTATTGTTCTAATTCACATTGACAAGATAGTCAAGACATGTGCCCAATTAGCGTGTTTTCTTTTTTTAAAAAAAAAAAGAATAAAAGAATTGAGGAGGGCAAATTCCATACAAATCAATGATGGCCATTTCATGAAAGGTATGATTTAGGACAATGACATGTGAACTAGTTGGTGCCAAATATTTTCCTAGTTGAGATGAGGCTCCAAACAATTGAAGACTTGCTGCATATGTACATGTGTCAACAAGGGGAAGTTGACTTTGCAAACAATCATGGTCACTTATTGACTTTTCTTTCTCTGTCCTAATTTTAAAATGTCAAATTTATTGGAATTTCAAAGCAAATTTAAAGAAATAAGCTCCAGCCTCTGTTAATCATGATCTGCAACTCTTGATCCTTTTTACAACTATCAAAGAATATCTTGAGAGTATAATTTTGTTGGTTAAGCAAACCTCCTCTATTTACTAGTAGGGTTTTTTTTTTTTTTTCCCCATCATATAAATTATTCTAGGGAATTTTTAGTTGTTCTTGGGGATTAAACCAAAGGCGCCACCAAGTGAGGGAATTTTTTTTGTTTTTTTGATCCTCTAACTAAAAACAATGAGGAAATTGTAGATGGTTAATGAGGGACAGATCATATACTCCTCTATAAAGAAGGTGTGAAAAAATAATTCATGGTCATGAGCTTAGTAATTAGGGTCAACCATATGCCCTCCCACGAACAAGCATATGTATATGAATAAAGGATTCCCCTTCACAAATGAAAGGTATCTTTATGTTCACACCTCATGCATTCTCTTATTTATCTTTGATTACTCAAGAGGGCAACTTATTAATTAGGGTCAACCATATGCCCTCCCACGAACAAGCATGTGTATAATAAAGGAATCCCCTTCACAAATGAAAGGTATCTTTGTGTTTACTCATGCATTCTCTTATTTATCTTTGATTACTAAGAGGGCAACTTATTAACTTGAGCTCTAGAGAGATCCCTAGAGATTCCGAAGCAAACATCTCTAAAACAATACCAATAAGCTCCCTTTCATCATATTTAATCTTCTCATCAAAATGAATGGTAATATTTTTATTTAATTTTCAAAGTTAATACGGGTTTTTTTCACACCCATATTCTTAATTTAATATCACATTACTAATTTTGAAATCTTACATCAATTTCTTTTAATTTTAGTCATATATTATTTGTGACATTGTCATTTTTTTCTTAGTAGTATCAGGACTAGGTCTTAATTTTCAAGTTTTCTACTTTCCTCACCCAATTTTTTTCCTTTTTTTTTTTCTAATACACATTGCACATCACATATTGAAAATGGGTTCCAAAATTGGGCTAGGTGGAGCATTATCAATAAACTCCTTTATGCATAATCCAACTTCAATTTTTAGAATTAGCCCTTCCCTTGCCTTTCAAAATAGCATATGAAAATAATTTTGCCAATCAGTCTCGATTAATTTGGGTTCAAATTTCTAGCCAAATGGACATAGTGGGTTTGACAAAAAAAAAAAAAATTCCACATCAAAGTTAAATTGTTTTGGATGTGGTGGGGATTGGTTTGGGATTCAAGTTGACAATTTAGTTTTACTTTTCAATAACAAATAACTGAAATTAAAATTTCGCAGTATGCAAATTAATGAGAACTAGAAAATGAAATTTGATACATAAATATTATTGGCAACTAGAGAAGAAATGAATGTTACTGAAACTAATACTGCAAGGAGTCCAATTCTAACTATTTCTAGTCCAAGTTCTACTTCTTCGAACTTGAAAATAAGTCTAAAAAACTCGAGGGTCATTTGTTATAACTGTAAAAAATTATGACAAAAAAAACTATAATCAGAAAGTGAAGCTAAAAAAAAAATAAAAATAAAAACTAGCAACTTGTTTAATTAATATTTATAAAAAAAAATAAAAACAAATAACTAGGAGCATATAATTGAAATTAAAATTTTGCAAAACATGTGAAAAATCAAGGGGAAATAGAAAATGAAATTTGATACATGAATATTATTGTCAACTAGAGGAAAAATAAATGCTCATGTTTGTTCTTCAATCAACCAACAATTAAAAAATATGATTAAAATCATAAAAGCACAAAATAATACAAATAAAGAAATATTACAATAAAAAATAAAATTATTAAAATTATTTTACTTAATCATTATATTTCAGAATTTACTTTACAAGAGCAATTTTTTTTTATATGACCAACTGAAAAATAATAAAAATATTTTGTAAATTATTTTTTAGATTTTTAAAATTTTAGACATTTTATTTAATTATACTCTAAATTCATATGATCATTTCATTTTTTGTTCTAATTAAAAAGTATATATAGAATGAATGATTTAGTCCAAAAAATATTGCTTGGGGTATCAAAATATTCTGATAATAAGTTATTTGTTTTGGTTGTTTTGCTTCTTTATTTACTTCTTATATTTAATTTAAGTTTCGTTTGATGGATTTTTGGTTAGGTTGGGTACTTTATAGATCCTGTTGTTTTTTTTTTTTTTTCTTTTCATTTCTCATTCTTTTATTAAATCTTAAATAATTAGATTACATTTAATACAGATTCAATTATAAAATCACTCAGGTACATTTGCTTTTTTTTAGCATTGAGAATCATGACTTTCAAAATCAAACAAGTAAATTAAATGGCAACAAATTTCCTAGAATGGCACCTTGAAAATTGGAACTTGTTAGACAAAATCCTGAGAGATAGTTCAGCAACAAATACAAGCAACTGCATACTGAGATATCATTCCAGGACATCAACTCACATCATAACAGATGAAAATGCTTGATATATTTATCCATCAGCAGGATTAGTGGGCACTGGTGAATAGTGGTGATACCAAGCCAATTATCATAAAAAGTTTGGCTGAGTGGGTTCAGGACATTAAAGCATTGACAAACATTTCTCCCCATCCCTTGAAGCATCTAAAAGAGAATGGCTGAAGAGACTAACTTAATAAAACAAATTTAAGGAACTGAAATAGCCACACATAATCACATGGCATTGACAACCACATCTAACCAGCACATTTAATCTCAAAAACCTACCAAACTACCATCCAGATGTAGCTTTTACATGTTTGTTTTGGACGTGAAAAAGAGTTGCAGCAAGTGCAGCAGCAGGGCTTTTTCACTTCTGTGGATCATCATCTCTACGCTTTCCCCCCTACAATCACTCTGTTTCTTAAGCCAGCAAAGGATAATGACGTTTGTATAACCAAAACTTCCAACATATGAACAATGTAGTCTCAGGCATAACACCTCCTACATAATCCAGAGAAAATATATAATTGAAATTTCATCTAAACAGGGTTTGATGTGGCACACATTTCGACCACCTTTAAGGTCATAAGAAATGTCACTTTAACTTGAGGGCAGTGCATACCTAGTTGTCATAGAAGCGGGAACGCCGTCTTCGAGAACTGTGAAATACAAGAACATTTCATAAATCATGCACAGATCTAGTGACAATACTACTTTGAAATTTTGAGCTGGTCAATAAAAATAGCCTAGCAGCATTAACATGCCTACATCCTACCTGCATGTCAAAATTATCCCACCATTACCAACTTATTTTACAATGGGCATGCAAATGTCTTGGTAACCACTGTTCAATGGCTCTCATTAAGAGCAATTCCAGGGCCAAGCAATAGACATGGTCTACCCATATGGGCGTGCTCACATCAAATTATGCATGGTTAAAAGTGCTTTTATTGTGCTTTATGTGCATTACATTAATTATCACAAGTGATGCCATCAAACTTTATTTAAGCTATTTTGGAAAATTGGATTTGATAAGCCATAAAAAATTTCAATCAATTAAAGAAGTAACGAGATGTAATTACTGCATAAGGCCCACAATATGCCTTGGGTTTGCATCTTCCCACAATATGCCAATTACTGCAAAAGGAAATTCTTGACTTCACCTTTCATTTATTAACCAAAACAACCTGCTATTAATGCTATACTTAAATTACATTATTTCAGTCATTTATTATAAAGTCAACAGCCACCCAATTACAAACATAAAACAATTGTCTTCAAAAAAATGAAAAAAACCAATTTTAGTTACCAGTTCAGCGAACTCAAAAGCCCAACTCAAACCAAAGCTCTAGTGTAAAAATAAGAATGGACTAAGCTTGCTCACACCCAAGTTGTTAAGCAAAACAGGAAATACAAACCATCAGGTCACTCACTCAAATAATTTCATCAATTTATACAGTTTGATTTGAATATACTGTTAATTCCATTTCCAGGTCAAAAATAATAATGTGCTCAATGACGGCCAATATGAGTGATCAAATTGTACAGACTTGTGAAACAAGTGATGGTAGAAATTGCCAAAAGCAATTTGAATACTGTAGGCAAGTTATCCAAGAAATTCCCAGGATAAATACAACAATAAGTTGAGCATTGGATTTGCTGCAAGAATAACTTCCATGGCAGTATTTAGCCATCCTTTAGAGCACTAATCAAAGAGTCACTGCAGAAATTTGTCAGGATTGTGTAGAAAAACCAACAGTTTTGGAAATGCCCATTCTAATGTGCAATATTCAATCACAAAATAATACACGTAAGAAAGAAATGGCAGCAGGAGGACTAGTAGGCGGCCTTAGCCATGGAAAATATCAGCATATTAAAACTTCCCCAAGCCCCGAAAGAGCCACACCACACATCACATAAATGTAGAAACCTACGTATACACGTGCTTGGGCGCGCACACACGCAGAACTGATTCCCAAGAAAATTGAGCATACCACTCAAAAACATAAAGGAAAGCTGCCCAGTGGGACAGGGCAAGGAAGGGCTAAAACTCCTCCAACCCCTAAAAAGGAACCACAGCACGCAAAACACACACACACACACAGAGACATCCAAAAAAATGTACAAAAAACTGATTCAAGAGACAAGTGAACATGAAAACAAACAGGAAAGCTGCCCCAGGATGCAGGGGGGAGGGAAAGGCCGTACTGACCTGCGATGACCACTACTCCTTGAAGAACCACTGCTCCTAGAAGGGGCACTTGAACTCATAAACTCATCATCTGTCTCATCAATTCTGTACTCGGGAAATTCCACAGAAGTCACAGAACCCTCATCAGAATTTGAAGCATCATAACTTGATCGACGACCTCCTCTTCTTGTATCACTGACTCTTGACCTTCTTCTGTTTCTAGAAGTCCTAAAATTATCAAATACCTGATACAAGATACATGATGTCCACCAGTTGCCTTCATCCCCTGGAAAGTCATCAAACTCATCTCCAGTTTCATCATCTCCATATTCAATCACATAATCGCCCAAAACCACCCCACGTGGAATTTCTGAATGGATAGTGCTCAAAACATCTACTATCTCTGAGGATTGCTGGAAATTCTCCCAATCCAGTTGCCGAGCAGGATCTACCTTTGATGGTTGAGCATGAGGGTGCTCTAGTTGAGCATGTTCTTGAAGTTCCAGGTAGTTTCCTGTAAAGGAACATTGATCCTCTTCACAAGAACGCTTTTTCTCATCCAAATGTACACGTGCCTTATCAACAATAACCCACCCAGTGACTTCCCCTCTACACAAAGGACAGCTTGGCCTGCCATTGTCTTCTAATGATGTTGACTGGATGCTATCCATGGGAGCGGGTGCTGAAGGGGATTTAAAATCAGATGAAATTCCATAGGCATTTTTGAAACGGTCAAGGCAATTTGAGTGCAAGTGGTCTGTGTCACACACAAAAGGGCGGCATCCTTTCTCATATGATGAGCACTGGAGGAGTACACCATTGTGAGGGAAATCCAAGCATATAGGACAAATCACATCTTCCCACTTGGTGGTCAACTGAACATCTTCCATAATAGAACTGTTGTCCTTGAACCCTCTTTTATAGGAATCTTCAAAAGCCATGAACAAACTATTCAATACACTGCCTTTAAAAGGTTAGAGATATTCAGCCAAATGCTTGATAAGAATGTCCAAACCAAACAAGCAGTGTAGGTCAAAACCAAGTAAAACAAGCACTGGTTCTAGCATGACATGCTATTATAAATTACTGCACATAGAAAAGGAAAACAATTAGGGACAATGATAAAATAGAGAGGAAGAAGGAAGCCATGCTTCGATTCCTCAATAATTTAATACAACCAATATGTACCACGCATAAATGAAGCACAGAATGCTCACTGATAATTGGTTCCCAGATAAAGAATCAGGGCCCTCATTGATTTACTGGTACTAATAACATGAAAATATAACAAGAGAAGTGAAAGAGGAGGAAGCTGTATTCACACGCAATATTTCTGTACTGCCTGGAAAGACTAATTGCAATGAAATTTAAAGTTTGGGGAATACAAAATAACATTTCAAATTTACAACTAATTGTACAGCTTGAACTGGCCTTTCTTCACCTATGAACAATGTCACTTCACCAACAATTAGATGAAAAATTAAGGCAAACAAATAGCAGAACAAAAAAATAAAACAGTAGAAAAATAATGAATACAGTGACTTGTAAATTTTTATCTCCAAACAAATCATTTTTGATTCCCCATTTGGTAGCTGGGATAAAGAAGGAATAAAAAGAAAAGTAATTGAACCTCTGAATTTACCTTTTTATTTATTTATTAATATTATTTGGCAATAGAGGGCATTCGCCACAGCTACAGATTAGCAGCTCCCCCTCCCGCCCCCCAAAATAAAGGCACTGATTAAAGAATGGAACAAAGCCTCAATAAGTCAATAGCACGTAAATAAATTCAAGCAAAGCATCTAATCTTCCCAGTCCCATGGTGCCTATGGCGGCTCTTGCTGCCACTAGGCAACCCCCCCAGGGTTTAATGCTGAACTTCTCATTAAATTAACAGCCATTAAAAGAATGAAATCTACTCATCCTAGCTCTATTCAGCAATTAGCACCCACTAAAAGGATGAACTCCACTCATCCAAGCTCCACTCACTTGAAGCCTCAATGCTCTGAAACCAGGAGGAAAAAAGAACATAACACTCAAATCAGGCACTGCTACACCAGCTTTTCATCAAACCAAGCATCAATTATGAATTACCTGAAAGCGAAGCCTCTGCCAATCCAAAAGGATCAATTTCTGGGCTGGTACAAGGAAACATTTGGCAATAGATAACACTACACAATTTCCACTGGGCAAGACTTCGGTTAAGTGTATTGTATTATTTATAGAAAGCACATGATGACAGTTAGGATAAAGACACAAAATCTGTCTTTTATCTGATAAATAAAGTCAGCCAGCCGAGTTTATCACCCAATCTTATGAATTTCAGACAGCAGATCAACCATATGACTTCATATCAAGCACATAATGTATCTAAGTTTTATTCAGCTCCACCAATGATCCATCATTTATTAGTAATATTATGATCAAATGGCTGAACTCATCAACTAACTGCTTTTCCAAAGGCTTCATAGACTCTTTGGGACAAATGAGGTAGTGAGTTGTCATTCTCTATCTTCACACTAAGATCGTTATTTTAATAGCTGGTATCATATGCGGTCTACTCAACAGGTTTGTTGTAATGGAAAGAAATACAGTTTAGGTCGGCGCAGAAGCATCTCTTCTAAAAAGTTTCATCCCCCCCCCCACCCCCACCTTTTTGATTTCCCCCCACTTTTTCTTAGCAAACAAACAATCCAATTACCAAATATATCAAGAAACACATATTCATCGGATAAAATATAATCGCCAGGGGCACAACTCATCATCCCCCCTCAAATATCCAGAACACAGATAAATGAAAATCCTCCATTGATAACAATAGATTATATACAAAAGAAATCCTATCCATACACTTAAAACAACATAATTTTAAAAAAAAATCTTCAAACCTTGAAAGGAAAAACGCAGTAAAAAATAACAGTAAAATCAGAATCAATCACCCAATCCATGATAACGGGAAAAGCACAAATGAGAAAGAAAGAATCAAAATCACAACCGTTTAATTTCAGAACAAAGAAATCCAATAAAACCCAGAAGGGGATATGGGAAAAAAAGGTCAAAACCTACGAAATTGAGCAAAATCTTGGGAAAGGGAAGAGGGAGGAATCTAACCTCAGAGACCCAGATGGAGATAAGACCGACAGAACACAGAGGGAGAGTCTTGCAAAAGTGAAGATGGAGGGGGAGGGGGGCGGCGTGAGGATAGATGGGTGTGGCTGTCTATGGTGAAACCGAGAGACAGAGAGGTCAGTTTGGGTGGGGGAGTAGGTAGGGTCTGTTTCTTCTTCCTCTTCTTCAGTTACTCGGAGAGTCTTTCGCCAAAAGCAGGCGATACAAAGGTAAAGCACGTCATTCTTTCTCCAACCCTAATTACATTCATGACCTTACCCTTTACCCACGACTGCTGCCATTTACCCACGACATACAAAATTTCTCCCAAAAGTTTAGGCTTCATATATAACCCCCTTGTGGGTATTATTTTTGTCTATCCCATTTTTTTATTATTAGTTATTTCATATTTTTAATTTTATAACTGTTAATTTTTAAAAATGTTTTCATTTGTTTTGCACTTACATATGATTGTTAGTATTTTTATTATTTTTACCCATTTCTCAATTGAATATTTTAACTTATTTTTTATTTTTTATTTTAATTTTAATCGTATTATCATTTGTATTCTATGACTATTTTTATTCCTTGAAACATTTATTTTGAGATATACTGTTTTCATTTTCCTAAGATTTTAATGTTTTTATCTCTTATATCATTCTAAATCCAAATTTTTTTATATTATTTTTATTGTTATTTTTATTATTAATTACTTACTAATTTTATCATTTATTATTGCAATCATCAATGTTATTGCCATCTTAGATATATTTTTTAGGACTAGTGAATGTAAATAATTCATTTCATTATTAATTACTTATTTCATTTATTATTGCAATCATAGACATATTTTTTAGGACTCGTGATTGTAAATTATTAGTTTCATTATTATTTTCACTATTAATTACTTATTTATTTTATCATATATTAGCATAATTATCAATGTTATTTATATTATACACATATTTTTTTTGGGATTATGGTGAATGTAGATGATTAGTTTTGTTAGTCTAAATGTGTTTTCATTATTGATTCGTATTTTTGAATTGATTACATATATATATATATATATATATATATTAGTATACAAATATTTTGTATAAAATTACAATAGTTTACTTAAGATGTTATTGATTAATAGTTTATACAATTAAAAATCTAAAGTAAAAATTGTATAAACTATTGAAATATATTTTTCTAGAAATTATAATTAGATTTATTTTATAATCTCATACAAAATTTAGTTCGAAATAATATCTTAAAAGATAATGATGTTTTATTTTAAGATGCTTGGTTTTAGGAAATAATTTGTGTGAAATTAATTTAGGAGGTTTGAATATTATATTATTTGTAAGATGTATTAGATTACCAACTTATGAAATCTTTAATATTTACTTTGTATTTAAATTGTGCATGATTTAATGATTAATGCATCGGTCTCGGACCAACTCAAGTAAGGTATTCTTCTTTTTAACTCACTGGTTTCACGATTTTGTCAGATAAGTAAAAAATTTTCTTAGTACATTTTCGATGTAAGATCATGATATACTCTTACATCGTCATAATGGGATAAAGGAGAAAATAATTATGGAATAAAGGAGAGAATGACGCATAAGAAAGACTCTCCTTTCATTAACAGAGCAAATTGAAATTTGGAGACTTTATATATATATATATATATATATATATATATATATATATATATATACACATAATATATTTACATGTACGGGGAGTGTACTATAACGGCTGTATACAGCTTTGTTGTTATTATAATTATTATTATTATTATTATTATTATTTGGGATTGCATACGAACATGGTAGAACTAAACACTCCCAGAAAGTTATTGAGTATGAAAGGAGAATGGATTAGGGTTTTACCATTTTTAAAATTTTAAAATCATGAGATAGGTAGGTAAGTGGTGTAGGGCTGTGAGCATGCTGCATCGCCTTGATTAAAAAAATTCTACATAGTTTCCCCCTTTTTAACTTTAATTATTCTCTTTTTTTGTTATTAGAAAAATCAATATATTAATTAGTAATTAATCACCGAACCGACATATTACGTAACGAATCCAAAAGTATTAATGGGCACGTACAAACCAATGATTTGACTTTTATGATTTTTTTCTTTTTTTTTTATCGATCGGAAGTTGACACTGGATTTAGATTATAAAATAAGAGGATGTCCATCTCAATGTTTTAAAGGTTTTATACACGAAATATACTCATAATGAACGATTTTTATGCATATGATTTAAAATCTAGTAATTATAAAATGACACATTAGAGAGGTATGATTTGGTGTAGCTAGATCTTGACAGTTAAGTCCATACGATTTTAGAAGACTCGAGCATTAATATAGCATTTGTGATTAATAATTTGTAAACATTTTATGAATTGTGGGAGATTGAAATTCATGTTCTTAAGCTACAAAGTCATATATGCAAAGCAAATTTTCTTCTTAATCATATATATATATTTTAATCATAAAAAATTATCAGTGATTAAGGGATGCTTGAGGCCTTTGAGGTGGGGGCCTTGAATGCAGTTAAAAAGCTTAAACATAGTAACCTATTAAAGTTACTTTTTTTTTTTTTGTTTTTTATAAAATAATTATAAATTATTATGCTTAGCAGTCTATTGTGCACGCACTTGATAGACATGAATGGGTAGTTAAATTTGAGATAAAAACATCGTGCTCTTAGTTCTTAAACATGTTCTTGAACCAATCTAAGTATATCTCAATTCTTTTTAACATTGGAGAAGTTATGTGTAGAAACTACTAATAAATTTCTACTTTTCTTCCAATTCCACCAAAAGTCTCCTAAGCAAGAGTAAAAATTCTAACTATCATGAGGCGTAGCTTACCATTAATCAAAAGCCATGGTCCAAAGAAGATATTCTTGGCGTTTATGTGTCAAAGGCAAATCAAAGGAGTCTTTGTTTGACAGTTGAGATGGAGTTGAACCCCACTCATTCAATTGTGTAAGTGATAATTTAAGCCCTAACTCAAATTGTCAACTCTTCTATGGCAAGAAATTTATTATGCATTGACTTGATATGTATAAATGAGATATCTTAATTTAAAACTTAAATTTAGGTATTGAACTCATTTATGTATATGTTAGCCATTCTCCTTCTATATTCGTTTTCAATGTAGATCAACTAATGAGTTGGCATTACTAATAAGAATGCACCACGATTAAACCTTGTGCAAAATTGATTATTTAGCTTTTGCTTTCTTTACCAAAACAACGTTAATAAGCTATCGATAGTCATGGCGACCACCAAATTGTCATCATGAGAGAATAGAAACAAACTCACAATGGCATATTGTCATCTTCTTAATTTATTTTTTAGCAAATGAGTTTCAAGTTAAGGCCCTTTGTATTGAATATGTGTTTTCACCCTAGGCCCCTAAATGTGATATTAATAATATCTAGGAAGTCCTCATCATCAAAGCCAAGCTTCTTCTCTTCTTGTTGTTGTTGAGGTTGTGCTACAGATCTCCCTAGAAAATGTATCATATAACGACCTTTATCTCATACTTTAGTTGCTAATAATTTTCATTGTGGCATAATTTCTAGCAAAACGACATTATCTACTCATGTACCATCATGTGGATTGAGTTGGATCATAATAATAAGAGGCAAAGATCTCTCTTTATCTTCACTAATACTTATTCTCTTGAGGCACCTCTTTATGCTCCTACTTCTCCTTTCTTAATCCTTCTTTTCTTCTCTATGCTTGTCATCCTAGGTTTGCAATATTCCTCGTGCTTCTTTACTTCCTCCTTTTGTCTTCTTCAACTACACCTCCTATTTAGCATGCACAATTTTTTCATGTTTTAGTATATTTTTGTTTTCTTAAAGAGCTCGACTTTGGGAGCCTCCTAGATAGAGAAAAATTCAAGTTAGATAGTAAAAGCATGTGTGTCAATAGGACTATTGACATTTCATGGTTTGTCCTGGGTACTATCGCAATGATTCTCATAGCTTCACTTGATTTTATGAAATTCGTTAAGGTCTTTCGCATTCTTTTGTAACTACTGAAATGGCAAATGAATAAAGTACAAAATTGTTGGGAGGACCATACTAAGGTTGACCTTTGGCCTAAGTTTCTGGTACAAACTAACTTCTTCAAGGTGATGGTGGAAGCCCTATCATGATGGCACAACAATTATGTGGAGGGCTACTATTGAAGTCCAAAAAATCTCTAATCAGTTTGTGGTATTTATACTATTGTAATAGCACATCCTGGCCGACATCTTACCTCCTATGGCAAGGATTCTTTAGTTACCCTTTATATATATATATATATTTTTGTTGCCATGGAAGGAGGTGTGGTAGCTCTTACGCCTCTAGCTTCAGTTTTCTACCATCTCCAACTTTAAAGGTCTTCTTCTTTAGCTCCTCACTATTCACAAACTCCTTATTAAGTTGACATCCCAAAGAGGAGTTAGATCTACTTGCCATTTTAGTAATTTTGCTTCTTTCTCGGGAGTTTAGGACCAAACATGGGTTGCATGCTACCCTCCATGGTGAAGTGAAGTCCCTTTTCTTTCAAGTTAGAGCATTTCATAGGTGGTACAAGATCCCCATTTCTCCATGTGGTTTAAAGTTGCTCAAAGAAAAGCATGATAAACATAAATTGTCCTAGTGTAACTCGTACAAGTGTGCGGTAATGTGGATTAGAAGAGTCCAAAGGATGGTTGTTGCAAATAAAGAGTTTGTGTTTAGAGTATGAAAGGAACAAGAGCATACAATAAGCACACGAGTAACTCACCACTATTTACTATGGTTGTCATAGATAGTCCCAAATTGGTGATTCGACTTTTGGTTTAGGATAAAGTTACAAAGTTGATCTCGATTTAAAGTTAAAATGATTATTTTAGACTGATTAGGCACCAAGAGGCTAGCTCAGAGAAGTAATTTACATGATAATTTACAATAGTGGTGGCCCAAGCTGAGGCAATGATGCACATCTCCTCTTGTACATGTAACCACTTGGGAAACTATCTCGCCATGCTTGAGTATCCCACATCACATGCAATTGTACAATCCCACATTCTAAGTAGTGGCCGGGGATGAGTTGCACTTTGAGACTAAAAGCACTAACCCAAAATTGACCCATCTCAAGTTTTACTGGTAAGTTTGCAACATTAACTTTATTATTATTATTATTATTATTATTATTATTACCTCAACCTTCGCGTCTTGCGTGCTCAATGATGATACATACTCCAGAACAACATTAAACCCACCAACCCATGCCTGCACGGCAGCATTATAACAGCTTTAGTACCTTTGTTACAACCCATGCCATTAGAACCTTTTAGCCCGGAATGCAATAAAAGATTATACTCAAATCATAAAAGAATTATTGCAAAGATTTTTTTAAAAGTAATGGGCTGTCTCATTATATTATTTTCTTATGTGATTTAAGTATTCCAATTCCCCATTCCCTCTATAACAGGCACCATTGTATCAAAGGAGTAACCCAACTAGAGTTCCAATAGAATAAGATCCAAATTGATACCAATTGCCCATAAATATAATAATTAATAAAAAAATAATATTATTTAAGAACAAATAATCAGTCAATTTTTTTTTACAAACTATTGTAACCATGAGTGAACCTATACTTTCTTATCCTGAATGTGTGAGGGAGCTCCCCGTGAATCAGGCAAACATCATTTACCAGTTATCAGCAAAACTTCTGGAGAGGCTTCGTAGAGATGAGCCAAGTAAAAACTCTGGATTAAGGAATGTCTTGAGGTGTAACTACGGCTCAATGAGGCGAGTTACAATGCCTACAGCAACAGTTCTTCCAGATGCTCTAAGGAACACCCTTCCAAGAGCTCTGCAACTTGAGAACTCATCTGCGCAAACAGCACTATGCAGAGCAACCTGAAAAGGAGACCAACACCAAACCAAAAATTTACTATGTTGTTGGGCTAATGACACTTGGGGCACTTTAATTATAAGCGCAGAAACTAATTCTCATATTTTACCTCAATTAAAGCATGCTGCTTGGATATAAGACAGCGGGGTGCCCTCCTTGTCACCTTGCCAGTCTTTGAATCAAGAAGTGATAATATCCTTACAACACTCGCAGACTCCTTTGCGTGATGTATATGGAACTCCAGCTGCTCATTTCCAGTAAGAATGTTTTCAGAAACTTCACAGATCATGGTCGCAATAAAAATAAATGAGGTTGTACTGAAATAATTTACCTGTGAGCCAATGAGAATGGGGGTTGAAACCTCCAAGATGAGGACCTTCAGCTCCAAATGGGTTGCCACTGCAACTGGGAAATCAGGGTGACATACCACGCCACCAGCCATCACACGACTCCCATCAATGCCTTGTAGACTGATGGCCACACTATCCCCAGCTCTTGCAATGGAACAAGGATGAGAATCACGCTCCAAGGAACGCACCGTCCCTACATCCCCAAATGGCATAACTAGAACCTACACATACAAAGAGCAAGTAGCAACAAGGATCAAGAAAACAGAACAAGCTTTGAATCCATGCACAACTTATAGAATAAAAACTAATAGAAGAACGAGCCCATGCCGTGCATACAGTGACCACCAGATCGGCTAACCAATCAAATCAGTGAATCATAAGCAAGAGCCAAAAGCTTAAGAACAATGATTCTAAACAATTGTAAACCAGAACAGAGAAATGAGATAGTAAAACACAATTTGGGTACTTCCATGTTCCTTCAATCTTTAATTATGCAGCCATCAATACATGTGGTCGGTCTTGAATGTTCTAAAAAATTTGCACCTCATAAATACAAGCAACATGCAAGCTCCAAATGACCACAACACCATTATTTTCAGGTTAATCAATGCAGAAGAAAGTTCTCTCTAAAGAGAAGAAAAGGCTAGAAGATATCAACACATTTTAAAAGTTCATCCATGTTGGCAGATAATGCAGAATGGAACTTTAAGAAATTGCAGCAAGGCACAAAGATTGTACAGTGTACTCCAATCTATGATGGTGCATACTAAATGTAATTAAACTTCAGCTTTATTTATGGATATTTAGTATCATGGACCAACATCTTAAAATAAATTATTAAACTTATCTTAGCATTGACCAAATTAATCTTCAAAATAATATCCAAAAACCACCCACACCCCCTGTTATGTACCTTCGATCCACTTCGAAGAGCTCCAGCCTCCAATTTACCGCATGCAGATACCTGCCCCATTGAATGTGACTTGACAACATCGCAAATCGGCATAATGAGAGGTTTAGAGAAATCTCTTGTTGGAGATTTGAAAGAATCTATTGCATCCAACAGATTAGGTCCCTGATACCTGCATGTCAACCATATTGTCAACATTTTAGGTAATAACATGCACAAAATTCTTCAGATATCTATCATTGGCTCATTCATAACAGAGTATCACATAACCTCTTATACAAAACCTGCAAACCTTATAGAAAGAACATGTGACTGATTAAGTGGCAATGAGGAAGCCCTTAATCTTATATGCTTATTGTACTCACAATCATTTTTATCGTCTACTGTTTTATTGTTTCCCTATTACATACTAGTATTTTAACTTGATATGCGAGATACTATATATATCATTTGGGCTCCCCATGTAATATATACAAATGGAAAACTCCATTCATCATAAAAAATATCATCATAAGAAAAATCACAAGTGACGTGGCTGCCCATTATTTGTTAGAATTTATTGAGTGGGGAAAGGTTAACTAATTCCAAATCACAAGATGCCACATCATTCATGATTTTTCCCTTGTGATGAATAAGAGACTACAATATGCGAAACAATTATTGACTTAGAGATGAATCAAGAAACAGCAGCAGCAGCGAGAGAGAGAGAGAGAGAGAGAGAGAGGATGACAGTGGTTAGTTCCCAAGTGCAGTCCATTTTAATGTAAATTGATTTATCCAAGGAATGAATGCCAATTTGGGTGTCTCCAAGAAATTGCAACAACCCAATCTCAAGGATTTGGTTTAATCAAGTTCTCTACGCTATCAGTTCCAATCCTATTCATAAAGCAATAGAACATCAGAACCAAGCAACTCAATTTGCTTTCAGGTTTGAGGATTAAACAAGTTCTTTTTCCTACGATCACATGAATTCATAATGGGTAGTCAATTCAGTCTTTTGATGGAGCTTAAAGTCATCAATGTAAACATCAAGTTGTTAACTGCCACGCTGTCACAATTTACTGTGATAATTGCTTACAGTGTAAAAGGGTAAGCCTACAAGTTTCACAGCTCACAACAAAAAACTGGAAGTCATAAACCAAGAAACGAACCAAGCCAAGCTAACCCAAAAGCTTGCTCCAAGTTAAATTCAGCTCCCTACATCAACAGTCCAATTTTTTTTTTTAATGAACAAAATAATGTTATCTCAAGTAGAGATAGGCAGTAACCAACACAAATGTACAGATGCAATACAAGTAATGCTCCAAGGTGCTATAATACTAGCTACTAGGAAGCGTGTTTAAAAATGACGCGTAGCAATGAAGCAAAATACAAGTAACAGTGACTAGTTGTTGCAAGTACTTGCTTCCCACAAAATTTTTCCATTACTTCCCATCAATCAGACATTCATCAAGTAGCATCTTTTTTGCACATTTGAAAAACAATTACTGCATCAAAAGATCGTGATACACAAGTAGGTCAATAATGTTAAAATTAAAACTCCATAGCCTGCACTAAACTAAGCTCGAACAAGTAAGGTCATGTAAAAGTCAGCAGAATTCCTTCAGAAAGAAATGATATACAAGTACACCGACCCACTGAAACAACTGAACTCTGTCTAGTATCTCAATTCGGTGTCAGAAAAAAGGGGGGAGGGGGGAAGAGGGAGAGAGGGTCATTAAAAAGGGGGTGAGCCAGAGAATCTTTCTGGTCCCAACCACAGCATGTTCTCTTCCACCTCCCTCACAACTGCCTCCTCTTCTTCCTGCTTTGTAATTGCAAACATTTTTTTTTCAGGAAATCCCTTTTTGTTTTTCACACACAATCTCTATGTATCTCAAGAAGATGATGATCAAGAAAAATCATTCTACCCGTCCACACCCATCCCCGCCCTCTCCCCCCCTCCCCCCACCAAAGAAGGGGCAAAAAAAACCAGCCTCCTCTTGTTCCTGCTTTATAATCGCAAACAATTTTTTAGCACAAAATCTCTACAAATCTCTAGTAGATGATGTTCAAGAGAATCCTTTAAATCTCAGGCACCCTCTCATCTCTCCAACTCCTGCTACAGGTGTCATCTTTGATCCTTTTGGTGAATTGGTGGAGTATCTCTCTTAAATTAAAGACAGAAACATAGACACTCACCTTATTTTTGGAAAATATTGCAAGAAATGTAGTGCTCAAAGAATCCTCCACTTTATGTGATGATGTGATGTAGAACAATAAGCCAGACCATGGCTTAACCCTTGTGGAGAGAGATCAATGGAAAAGAATTGGACAAGCCTTGTCGTGTTTAATTAATTTGTTTACCATGTTTAGTTTAATAAGTAGTAGGATTATGTGTATCTGGGGGTGAGTTTGTAATTTTTGTGTATTTTAGGGGTGTTCTTGTAATTTCATGTAGTTTAGGGGGTACGTGTGTAATTTCTCGTGTTCTTTACTTTCTTATAAATAGTGTGTGAAAGCCATGTAAGAAGAGATTATTGTTGACTTTGAATTGATGGTGAAATGTTGGACCCCCAGCCCCACCCCCACCCCTACCCCTGGTATCTCCTTCCTTCTTTTTCCCCTCCCCTCTATCTCTCCTACATTCTCTCATGGCTGCAAATCCATGTTACTGCTTTGCATCACTATGTTTTCTTTAATCTTTTTATACCCTTCTCCCTTTGTTCAAATCTCCCAGAGGTCAAGCTTAGACAAACATTTTTATGCCCACTAGAGTTTACCTACAAAACGGAAGATGGCCCATCTTCCATGGCCCATAACCTATTCCGCCCTGTCCCAATATTCAAGCCAATGTTTTGAAAACCAGATCGGTGACTGACCCGGAAAAGTCACCGGTTTGGTCAGACCGATCGAACCGGTGACATCAACATGATGTCATTATACATATTTTTATATATAATATATACCTATATATAAATTTATAATTAAAAATAATGAAAAACATAAGATGTCTAAGAATTTTGTCAGTGTACTTAACATTAATCTCTCAAATTCAAGCAAGATCATAGTAAGTACTAGGGGTGTACACGGTTCGGTTCGGTTCGGTTTTTACCAAAACCGCCAACCGAACCGAACTCCTCGGTTTTCAAAATGACTGAACCAAAACCGAACCGTATACCGTCGGTTTATGAACAAACCAAACCGTGAACTCTATGGTTTGGTTTGGTTATTTTCGGTTTTACCGAACTTTGAACTATCAAAACAAAATATTACTTGAGCTGGGCTGCATCAACAGGCCACAGCCCATTGTGAAATTATAAAATTCCTAGGCAAAGGCTTCAATAGCAAAGCCCAAAACGTAAGACATGTTGAAAGGAGGATCCACATAAAATATATAGGGTGGGAAACTAGTTCTCTTTCCATTTCCAACCGATGTGGGATGGGCCGATGGCTAGCATGTGGTTCCTGGCTTCCTGCATATGCCTTGGCAAATCTGTACTTCCCCAGTTGCCCTCTTTGCAGTTCGCCGGTGGCCTCTCTCTCTCGCAAACACACACACACACACAGATGGGGCATGTGCGCACCAAGACGGTGAAGAAATCTTCTCGGCAGGTGATCGAGAAGTACTACTCTCGCATTCGCATGACCCTGGATTTCCACACCAACAAGAAGATCATCCAAGCTCCAAGAAGGGTTCTGTGACTGTCTGAGACTCTGAGGCATCTGTCCAAGGGTTCTGTTTCTGTCCAAGACTCCGAGGCATCTCTCTCAAGTCGCAAGCTCCAAGAAGAGGAGTGCGAGCGTCGCAGACTCACATGGACTTCGTCCCAGAAATCTCCGCCATCCAAACCGACTAGAGGTGGATTTGGAGGTGGTTTCTGGCCGGCGACTAGCGATCCAACACCAAGGCAACAGGTAGCACCATAGCAGCCATAGGCCCGTAGCACCGTAGCATCTTTTGTATAAAATTATACAATTATTATTTATTAATTCGGTTTTCGGTTTTGGTCCAAAACCGAAACCGCAAACCGAAAAACCGAACCAAAATGTGTTTCGGTTCGGTTTCGGTCCGGTTTTCGATTTTTCGGTAAATTTTGTACACCCCTAGTAAGTACTAGCTTTCATCTTCAAAATATCAATCAAAATAAAATTCGAACTCAAACATATATTAGTGTATTACAATATAAGAATGCACAACGAAGTCTAGACTTTTCAACTTCATCATCAAATTCAAAGTTCAATATTACAAATGTTAAAGGCTTCAAGCCCCTTAGAATTATAAATTCATATTTAATACTTTGCTGAATCAATTCCTAAACTAAAAGTAGGAGTGAACCGAAGTAATGATTCATCCACACCACTTGTTCCCTCACGAGTTGCCATTTTATTTCAAGCCTCTGTGGATTGACCATAATATTTAAATTATAAAACTAATGTACAATAGCAGATTAAACAACAGCAGCTCCTCAGTTCTAATCAACAGAGGGTCATTTTTCTGCCTAAATCAAAAAAGTAAATTAAAAACATTCACTAATTTAAGAAATTTAAAATAAATAACAAATTAAACAAAAAATTCTAACCCTTCAGGATAGGGTTTTCCACATTAAGTCCTCAAAATTGTTCAATTAATATGAGTTTCATCACCATATACACCAAAGAACCTTATTTAAATTCCATATTATGACAATTTGAAATGTAATGGTAATAAAATTCAAGTTTATCAAAATTTGGAGGAGGATTAGATTAAGGGATAACACCTATTTTATGTTTTTAGAAATTAATTAGACCAATTGCAACATAGAAACCATTTGCAGCTCTGAATCTCTCCCAATGGTATATATGGATATATATATATATATAAACATGACACAGCACACCAACTCCCAATAGTGTGTGTATATATATATATATATCATCTGCACACATGACACAACATACCAACTCACCAGATCGGCTGCCACAGGTTGGGCTGCTGCAGGGGCTGCCATGGGCCTGCCGGGAGGGGGGAGGAGAGGGCTGCCGCATGGGCTGGCAGAAGGGAGGAGAGAGGGCTGCCGCAGGGGCTGCCACAGGAGAGAATGAGAGATGGGCTTAGGGTTTCCAGTTTTTAATTTACATTTCAGTATTTTTCTCACATTTTTTTTTAAAAAATAGATGTAATTTTAAAATTATGAAACTGGGTTGACCCGGCATCAAACCTGGTTTGGGCCAGTTCAGACCAGTTTGCACCGGGTCGGCCAGTTCTCTCCCAGGTTGGCTCAAATCTGGTTTTTCCCCTTCAACCAGACCGGTGAGTTGACTGGGTCCGGTCCAACCAGGTTGGACCAGCAGGTCTAGTCCGGTTTTTAAACACTGATTCAAACCCAAGGCTTCCAACACAAAAGTTCCAAGCTTTCACTGGATGTCTCCTCAAAGACTAGAAAAGCCAGAAATTATGCCAAGTATGAAACGCATGCATATGTCCTGGATCAAGCTGGAGCCAGACTCGTTGATACAACTATGCCTGAGCCAGGCTAAAACAGCCCAATACTTCGTCATAATGGCTCAGTCCCTGCTTACAGTTTTTTTCCCCTTTTTGTGTGTGTTATATTTCTGAGTGTCAACCAAGTGTTACAGTCAAACATGAAAGGTCACAGGTTTAAATCACTGAAAAAACCTCTCCAGTGGTAGAGGTAATGATAATATAATGCCTCCCCAAACCCAAAACAGGACAGGAGCCTTGTGCACTAGGTGTTGGTAACAATTTGTGATTCTACTACCATTGAACTTCAGTTTCTGTATGCTGCTAATTAAAAAAAGTCTCCATAAATAAAAATGGCAAAGATTAATAAAAGTTTCTGTACATGAATAGGTAGAAGTACACTCACCAGGACAACAAGCGAGCATCAGAGGCACGAGTCACTAGATTTTGATTTTCCATGGCACTCAATGGGATCCAGGACACAGAAGAATCCTTGAAACCACAAGAACGGAGAAATGATCCAAGTTGCACTTTAATCAAATCAAACCGTTCCTTAGAGTATTTGACAACATCCATTTTGTTAACAGCAACTATGACTTGATCAACCCCAAAACTTCTAATGAGTTGTGCATGCTCCCTTGTTTGCCCCCCTGTGCTGTCCATGCCTACCTCGAATGAACCAATGGAGGCATCTATAACAAGAACTGCAGCATCAGCCTGTGTTGCACCAGATATCAAATTTGGAACAAAATCTTTATGACCTGGGGAGTCGAGCACAACAACGTGATAGTTTTTGGAGTCAAAATAGGCAACAGCCACAGTCATAGTAACTCCCCTTTCCCTTTCTTCAGTACTCTCATCCAAAGCCCAAGCATACGCAAAGGAGCCCTTTCCCTGATTGTACAATGAACAACACATAAATCCAATAAAACCAGGCTTAACTTTATGCTACACTCAAAATAAGCAATTAACTGCAGTTCTACTGAGATCACCTGTTCTTTAGCCTCCTTTTCATATTTGTGCATGCTTTTTTGGGAAATTCGTCCCAAAAGATGCAGCAGTCTCCCTGAGAGTGTTGATTTTCCAGAATCAACATGGCCAACCTATAATGACAAAAAAATATATATATTTTCTTAAAAAAAAAATCAATAATAAGGAAATATTTCAAGTTACTCTCTAATACTATAACTAGCATTAGACGACTGACGTACAATTGCTAGATTCAGCTGAGTCAATCCTTCTTCTGACTGGACAGGAAGCATCCATTTCTCAGGTTTATACTGTACGTGTGTTTTAGCTCTTCTAGCAGTAGCATTCTTTGAGCGATCAGATTTTGTGTTCAAAGATATACTACCAAAGCTACTGGTAAAACTTTCTGGTGTGCCCCCAGTCACTGAAGAACAGTTGCTCTCGTTGACCCTTTCCTCTCTTCCAATTGGCATCGACAAAGATGAGCCATCCAACATTTTAGTGCTGGTAGTAGGCTTTGCTGGGTTTCCTGTGTTTACATAGGAACTATCATTGTCATCCATACTAGCATCCATGACTTTTGGAATTGATACTGTTGAGCTATCCAATTTTTTAGCAATTGGTGCTATTTTAATGGTGTCATTTTTAGCAGTAACAGTTGAGAGGAGTACGAGGATAAATTGGCAGTGAGGGAAGAAAGTGAATTTCAAGAAAGCTTAAGAAGAAAAAAGATGCACACAACTAGGGATACACAAATAACACTACTAGTCCAAATTGAAAATTCCAAGAAAAGATTGAGTAATCCACTAACAACCTTTGCAGACAATATTGGTAAATGAGATAAGTTAAATAAGTTGATATATTATACACATGGACCACATAAAAGGGCTTCATGAACACACTACACTTACGCCTAAGAAAAAAAATAGAGACGGAGTACCCATCTAATAAGAGAAGGGCAGCAATCTATCACCCCATCTCTTTAAAGTGGATAAAAGAGACAGATTCAAAAAAATAAAGATTGTATTTTTCTCGGAACTTCAAATATTAATAAATTGGGAAATTAATCAACCAGCTTTTATCCAAGCTCACTAAACTTTAAAACAATTTATTTCCCCATTATTGGCAATTCCAAACTATACAAATTTCCATTCATCATCCTTCTACTACATCTCACGGATGCAAAACTTCATTTTACACCTTTCCAACATTTAATTAACTTTTCTTATTAAAAAGAATACTAGTACTTTTCATGTCTTACAAGTATGTATGACTTACAATCAACCCTCTAGCGAATATGAGCATTGCAAACAAATTTGAAACAATACAAACCACACATATGCACGTGCGTTCACACACTTAATGCATACCTTTCGAGACCATTCTTGAAGAACGCATTCCGTTAGTAACCAAATCATCTGGAGATGGAAAATCAAACTTGAAAGGGGCTGTCATCATCAACAACAGAATTAGAAAACAAACACCAACTTAATGTCTTCAGGAGAAAAAACTTACATGCCACAGGGGCATGGTACCCTGTCCAATAAAATGGTGCCATATAATCGGTGTGACTCCACATAAGCTTATGTGGCACTGTTTTATTGGACGGGCACATACCCCCTAGCACTGAAGTTTTTTTCCATTTTCAGAGGTAACAGAAAAATATTTCAATAAAATGGCCATCTACTCAAGGAAAGACAAATAAATTTTCAAGTTCGAGAGATTCAATTGTTGGTGGCAAAATATTCTCAACTATGAGGAAATTATATTGTTTTATTAACACAGAAACACATCCATCTTTTTAACATATGCAGACCTATATCAATGCGATAATGGTTATGAGAACTATAAGCCTTAATAAATTCAAGAAAATTTCTTTGGATAATCCCAAGCTTGTGGAACTTATTGCCTTCTTCCATCACAAAATCATCATTCTGTTGTTGACAGATTACAGCTTTTTTCGGTGACCATTGCGGCAATGATGCAAAAAGTGACTTGGCCATTATGGATGCTCCAGAATCTTTGCACATGCCATCAACTGCACGAAAGAGATCTACTCTAAAAAGGGGCAATGATCATGAAATGGAACCTATATAACAAGGGCATTAACATGGGGGCTAGCTGGCATGTAACAAGGACATTTGACAGAGGGATCAGTGCCCAAAACGGATGCAAACTGTCCGCATGGCCACAAAAATAAAGTATTAATCCTAAATCATGCCCAACACTTGCAAGAGTTAATAACAAGCAATAGATACTTAGATAAACTATGTCCTTGTCACATAACTGACGTAAGTCATAACAAACAAATTCAATCCATATGATAGCATAGTTATCCACATTCAAATAAATAGCAATTACAATGATAACAGCACATTAGATAATAACACACTTGCTTACCTGTTCCCTTACTGTTATTGCTGCTAATATTCACCAATGGATTACGAAGAACTCCACAAATTTCACACGCAGGCATGCTTTCATCATTATCAAAAGTACAAACTGCGCAATGCCAAACCCCAGGCTTTGTAGTTTCCTGGATTGCCTCTGGTGATTCATCTGTTACGATGAAGTAAAAGTGGAATTATTAGTAAAGTAAGAAGTGAGTACCAATCCACTAGAAAATATGAATTTAATGATTCTAGTGGAGACAATAGGATCCCCAAAAGTAAGCTAGAGTGCTAGACCAACACTGCATTTTTTATAAAAATATATATATAAATTGAGAGAGAGAGAGAGAGAGAGAGAGAAATTACAACCTAAGCAAGGATACAAATCCTCAAAGAAAAAAAAAAAAAAAAGGAATAAGAATTAAAAAAAAATAGCAAAAATTAACCAAAAATCCCCCATTCAAACCCTTCCCACTGTGATTCACCAAACACTTTATAGCTGCTGATTCCTCCAACCTCTTTCCCTTAGCTTACCACCTCTAGCCAAATTTCATTTTTTCCACATTCAGAATCCATAAACCCAAATTATCACAGATATGGGAAAAATTAAACAATGCTTCATCACAACTTATCATATTATAAACTATATGGTAATAATTCAAATCAGTCAGCTATCAAATATTATTGGTGGGGCAGCCCAGTGCATGAAGCTCCCGCATATGCGGGCTCCAGGGGAGGGCCGCACCATGATGGGCCTATAGTATGCATCCTTACCTTGCATTTTTCGCAAGAGGCTTCCACACCTCAAACCCATGACCTCCATTTTATTATCAATATTTTTAACAGGATAAAGAAGAAGAGATTATATTAACATTAATATCATATTATAAAGAAAAAGTGTACCTAGCATACACAAAGTAACACATTAAGTAAATCAAATAGGCATTAATACATGTGTGAAAAAGCAAATATACTGACAGGATATAAACTTAATAATCTAATTTTAGTAGGTAAGAGCATGAGTTTTTCAACCACACCTGAATCCAAAAAATTAAGCTACACTGACTAGCTAAAGAATAAGTGGTGAGGTACCAGGTAAAAAAAACAGCAATGAAGCACTTCAGCCCTGCCTTGCAGGCAGGAGGTGGAGCTAACAGCCCAACATCAATAAAATGTCCTAACTTAACCAAAGAGAAACATTGGAGTCAAAAGGATTACTAACCATTTTCTTCCATGCCAAAATCATCATCAAAATCTTCATAGGCATCATAGTCATCATAGTAATCATAATAATCAATTCTGTTGTTTACTTTGCGAGGCATGTTTCATGGATCTCAAAGCTGCAAAAAGGGGGAAATTGAATATGAATTAGACTCACATAGGCAAATCTTATAGACAAGCAAGTTATCTGAAGATACCTAAAAGAGCTACACAAAATTACAATTAATTAAACAACTCTGTACAAGGCTGATGAAAACATCACAGCTAGGAGAACAAGTGATGCAGCCATTTAGGACAAGAAGCAATACCTTGGGAAGATCCTTGCTGGAGAATAATTAAGAAGAGTTGGGTCAAGGAATTTTTGGGTTTAATTAGAAGTTTATTGTGTCTTTTTAGTTTAATTAGTGGTGTATTATGTGTATTTGGGGGATTGTTTGTAGTATTTGTATATTCTAGGGGTATGTTTCTAATGTAATGTAACTTTAGGGGTTTATGTGTAATTTCATTTGAAGAGGATTTCTTATAAATAGTCAGTGAAAGCCATGATGTAGGCAGTTATTGTTCAATTTGAATTTGAAAAGAGAATGGGAAAGTATCTCTTCTCTCCTCCATTCCCCTTCCTTCCTCAATTTCTTCTTATTTCTCCCATGGCTGCAGACCATTGATGCTGCCCCTGCATAATTTGGTATCAGAGCTCAATGTCGATCACAGTTCTTCCATTTCAATATCCCCCCCCCCCCCCCATTTTCCCCTTCTCTCTTCTCTTCTACAATATTCTCTTCTCCCTCTTTTCTTCTTCTTCCCTTCTCTCCTGTGTTCTGTAATTTCTTGCTCCCTCTCTGCTGCTTCTTCTTCTGTCTCCTCTTCTTGTTCTCTTTCAGAACACAAGAAAACCTTAATACTTCGGAAAACCAACAACATGAGTACACACAGAACCTGCTGCTGATCTACAATCCAGTAAAACTTCACAGCTGGAGGGTGCCTTACATGCCACCATGCGCAAGCCAGAAGCCAGAAGCCAGCAGCTCTGACCCCACATGCCAATGCCTGAGTGTTCTATGAGCAATATTTTTGCACCGATTTCTTTCAGAATGTTTTAAATACCTCCATAAATCACAATGTCAAGTTGATATGGTCATGTATTTTGTTCAAAAGATTCACCTTTTTCAATTGTTCACTTGAAGCACTTTGTTAAATGGTTGTTTGGTACTGTCAGGGCTGGTTTATTTGCGACTCGTTAGTGGTGGTCATCTTGTCAGTGGTTATTCCAGCTGTTAACCTTGTTGTCATTTGTCTAAGTTCTCAAGATGGTATAGTGGTCATGCTGGAAGGGATGGACATGGTAGAGGTCCCCCCTTGCAAGTGCACTCATTATGGGTGAACAGGTCACTCAATCAAACAATGTTGGGATCTTCATGGTAAACCACCATGCACTGCCAATGTAACCACCACAAATTCTACACTTTCAAGCTCAACTAGAAAGCTGCTATATTAATGTCAATCGATGAAATTGAAAAAAGGGTAGAAATTCTCCTTATCTACGAGCTCTTTCTTCTGCATTACCCCCATCTCCCCAATTCAGATAGAAAGAGCCCGTCTTCCTCAAAATATGTGTTCGATGGGGAATTGGGAATAAAGAAAGAAAAATTTTCCGAGTTCCAACACTATCAAGTATCCCAGCAACCTTCTCTTCCCATTGCATCTCTTGCTCAGATAGGTAACCCTACAACTTGCCTATAGTCCAGTATTCTCATGCTAGCCCTCGGATAGTAGATTCAATTGATAATAATCACATACAAGTATAACTAATTTCTTTCCCATCCTCCAATATTCTAAAAGCAAACCTCGTGTTGCCCTCGTTCATGGGTCCAATATTGTTGTCAAGGGAATGGAGACAATAATCCCACTTCATTTGTTTTCTCTTTCTTCTATTTTGTATGTCCCCAACTTCCCCTTCAATCTAATGACAATTATCAAGATTACAAAATCCATGAACTGTTCCATAACATTCTTTCCTAATTATGTTGTTGTTCAAGATTTTGAAGACAAGGAAGATAATTGGTGGAGGACGTGAAGCTGGTGGACTTAACACTTTCAATCACTATCTCCTTCTACCAGCCTCGCTACTACTACTACTACAACACTGTTCAAAATCTATTGTCATCTTGTCGTCCATCATTTGAGGAGTTAAAAACACTAGTTCCTACTTTTGAGTTTTGTGTCTAGTCTTAGAGTCTGAGTATTGTCAGTTGGGAAAGTATCATTGTGCTCCATTTGCATCCCAAGTTAAAAACAGGTAGTAAGCCCTTTTATATTAGTTGATATTGATGTTTGGGATCATAACCGAGTTGTGACACAGTCGGAATTTCAATCCTAATAATGCTTTTGAGTACTCATTACCCAATTGACTACCTACATGACTAAGTATATATTGTTCATTAGTCATCTCGCGTCCACACTCCATGACAAAATGGAGCTGCAGAGGGGGAAAATAGGCATATCCTCGAAATCACTCGTACCCTACTTTACCATATGAATGCTTCTAATGTGTTTTGGAATGATGTTGTCCTTACTGCCTAGTATAGAATGCCATCCTCAGCTCCTAATAGGGAAATTATCTACTTTATTCTCTTCCCCAAATGCTCCTTTATTCTCTTTGCCTCTTTGTATATCTGGACATGCCTCCTTTTTTTTTTCATCAGTTAACCCCTAGGGTGGATAAGTTGGATCTTTGTCCTATAAAATGAGTTTTTCTAGGCTACTCAATTACTCAAAATGGAAATATCTCTATTATACTCCTACTTTTTGCATAGTTTCTTTGTCTCTGTTGATTTTACCTTCTTTGCATATACAACATACTATTCTAAGTCCTTGAGCACTTCTGACCTTGATGAGTCCATCCTCCAACCTAACTTTCCTGATTCTAGCGTATTATCTTTGCCTAGTCATCCGCCTGCACCTTCACCTAGTTTCAGTCCTTCTAGTCACTTTAATCATCTTAATTTGCAGGTGTATACATGATGGCAACTCAAGGGAGGAGAGCTTCTTCAAGCTTCCACTACCATGCCTCTGGTTTCCTCGTCTAATGATCCTATTTCCCAAGATGTTGATCTTCTTATTGTTGCCCGGAAAAAGCAAATGCACCTATCTAATTTCATTTTCTATGATTTTTTATCACCTTTATATTATTGTTTTATTTCTATTGTGCTTATTAAATATATTTACGAAGCCTTAGCCCATTCTAGATAAAAGATTGCAATGGTCAAATGCAGCAATATAGATAATTATATTTGGGAATTGGTACCTCTTCCTCCTGATAAGTCTATGGTTGCGTATATACAATGAAGGTCCATCCTAACAATTCTATGGCTAGTTTGAAGGTCCGCCTTTTTCCTAAGGGATATACTCATTTGGGTTACTCAAACGCCTTCTCCCAGTCACGTCAGTTCGTTTTTTCATCTCCATAGTCAGCACATGTCATTGCCCATGCATTAGTTAGATGTTAATAATGTCTTCTTGCATAGTGATCTTCAAAAGGAGGTCTATATGAAGTAATCACCTGTATTTATTACTAAGGAGGAGTCAGGCTTAATGCGTTGGCTCATCAATAGTGAGCAGCAAATCATTCTATATTTTATCACCATTGCACATTTGGTAAGATTTTGCTTGTCGTGCATGTGGATGATATTTCAATTACTAGTGATAATCAAATTATCTAGCTCTAAAGTATTTTCTATAGACTAAATTTCAGATCAAAGATTTCGGACCATTGAGACACTTCTTTGGGCACAATAGTATCTAGATCACAATTGGGAATCATTTTGTCACAAAGTGTGCTTATGACCTCTTGGATATTGACTAGATTATTGGGATACAAACATGTCAATACACCCATGGTTTCTAATAATAAGGTAGCACTTGGGTTATTTATTGGGGACCTTAGACGATATCGAAGTCTTGCTAGAAGGTTGAAAGAGTGTCAGTGAGCCAGCTTCTTGATTCTTCTAAAAACAAGTCACCAAAATATTGTAATTCACATCTTAAGATATCTCAAAGGTGCACATAGGGGAGGTTTCTTATATCAGGTTCAAGGTTACACTTATATTCACAAATATACAAATACAGATTGGGCTAGGTCACTTTCTGACACATGAACTCAAGTGCGTATTTTATCTTTGTTGGTGATAACTTGGTATCCGAGAAGAGTGCGAAATAGATTGTGGTGGAAAATAGGTTGTGGTTGCCAAGTCAAGTTGAGTTAGAATATCACACATGTTGGAAGAACTTAGTTTTGCACATTCTAGATCTATGGAGGTGATGTGTAATAATCAAGTTGCAATTCATATTGTCTCCAACCCAATCTTCCACGAATGCACAAAACATATTGAATTTGATTGTCATTTTGCTCAGGAAAAACTTGCTCAGAAGCTCATTACACCACTTATGTGAAGTTTGAATTGCAACTTGCAAATTTATTCACAAAATATTTAGGGGATGTTCGAGCTAAATTCATTTGTAACAAGCTAGGAGCATATGATATCTATAGTCCAGCTTGAGGGGGAAAGTTGTTAGTTAATTTTGGTTGTTACTAGTTATTTTGGTCGTTTAGTATGTGTTATTGCTATATTAGTAGGCATGAGTTAGTGAGGGTATTTTGGACATTGTTATGTGCTTGATATATAAAATAGAAAGAGGGTATCATTGTGATTAGGTCTTCCAACTGACCAAAATATACTTCAACAAACTCTATAAAATTGTTGAATCATTAGAAATTTCATTGAATTCAAACATCAAATTCATTTGTAATTGCTGAAAATCAAGGTGTAAATCAAGTTAAAATCTTAATTAGAAATTGAATTGATCTCCACAATTTCGTGTTTTTCAATCATTTAGTTCAAATTGAATGAAATAGGCATTTTTGGTGCTCAATTATGAATTGCATGATCATTAACAGCACTCATATTGGAGAACTCAAGAAACATTCATCAATCATCAACTGAAAAATGTTCCAAGGCTTCCGATAAAAATACAAAAATATTTGCCCAAGTACAAATCTAAGTTAAGCTAAATACAAAATATAAAATACAAAATTTTCATTTTAGTTCCCGAAGATGCATTTTTTTCCCCATCATACAAAATTTCAAGTTAACTAAGATAAGCTAACTATGATTATATGCTTCGAAGATCAACCAGAATTTTCCTTCAAGTAATCAAGTTCCTGTGTGTGTGTTTTTTTTTTTTTTTTCAATATTTTACGTCAAAGAAGCTTCAAAGCTAGTCGCCAATGACCATCATAAAATTGATGAAATCAATGGTTCAAAAACAGAGAAGGAGTATCTAACAGAAAGAGTTGGTCAAGTGAGAAAAGAAAAGGCGACTCACGTGGAGCAAAAATCCAAATACTTCGCCCCTTCGAGAGGAACACGGAGAAGAGCTTCGATTCGACCCTTCGACAGAGAATAGGCCGCTTCGACAGGAGAGAAGAGGCTTCGAACCCAGCCAAAATCGTCGTCGAGCGAGCCTGAGACGACCAGTGAACAGGGCGAAGAAGAAGGCTGGGAGACAGGTTCAACGGGGGTGGGTCAGAAGTCCGCTAGGGCTCCGACGAAGCCTGAGATTTCCGGCAAACCGGGCGAAGAAGAAGACCAGGAGCAGTGGGAGTCAGAGAGAGAGAGAGAGATTCGACGGGAGTCGCGCCTACGCTAGAGAACGAAGGAAGCATAATGCAGTGCCTCAGCTTAAATCAGTGTCCGGCGAGTCTCGCCGTGCTCCAATTAACCCATCTTATCGGAATCTGAAATTCTCAACCCACGTTCAAATTTTCCGATCTATAATTCAAAATGTTCATAGAAACATAGTTTTAATGAATTCAATAACCCTATCTTTATTAGATTTTATTTTGTATTAAATTTAAATAAAATATAACATAAAAATGTATTAAAATTTATTTAAATTCAAATCAAAATTCTCAAATCCATACACCTAAATGATTCTTAATAGATTTTTAGAAATTAAAATTCAAAGATAATTTACAATTATCATAATCAAATTAATTTTGAATCAATGCTTATTTATTTATTTTTGTCCATTGCTATGATATTTATTCGTCATAATTTTTTTATAATTATAGCTTATCGAGACACTTCCCTTGTAGATGTGGCGCATTCCGACAAGGCAAGTGCATACAAAATTTTCGATCTCAAAAATCATTTTCCTTTTGACCATAATTCAAATAAATTACAACTTAAATGATTTTTAAAAGAGTAAATAAATAAGTAAAATCTAGATAGAGTAGTTTACGGGACATGTAACTTCATAGGATATTTAATTTCTTGAGTTTTGAAAAAAAAAATTGTAAAAGTAATCTTCTAGGTACATGTTTTATATTTTGTACTATAATAATTACACATATCTAGATAAGACCATATTTATCCTATATGATAATTAATATTATTATCACATCTTGGTGGTAATTAAAAACAGTTATCTAATAGGGTTTTTGTCCTAATTTCTAAAAGACATTTAATTCGAGTCAGTTTTAAAATTTTTAAAAAGATGATAACAGTGGAATCTCATTCCCTTGCTCCTTTGAGCATGAAATCTAGAATGAAAATCTAATTCCATTTGTAAGTTTCATGAGAATTATAATTTGGCTTTTAGACAACAATACCCCTATAATATAATAGAATCACACTATATTATTATATTTAATATAATAATTTATTGATAAAAAAAATAAATTTTTTAATTAGCACATATATTAATCATTTTTAATTATAAAAATATATAAAATGTTAATTTATTATATTAATTATAAGTTTTAATTATTGTAAAATACTTAAATTTTGAATTAAAATTTTAAATAATTTTTTAAAATATTAAAATGGAAATTAAAATACTAATTAACACAAATATCATTTGATTTGTTAATTAAAAATATTAATAAATAAATTTATTTTTTTCAATTAGATAATATTTTAAATTTCTATTAAAAATGTTAATATTTATGTTATTTAACATTTGAGTGACATTTTTAATTTATTAAATAAAAGTAATACTATTGTTATTTTATAAAAATTAATGTAATAATTAATTTTTAGACACTATAATATCTTTCATTATTTTAGTTAATCAATTATCAAGAGTTAATTATTTTCAAATTATAATTGTTAAAAATTTTAGGATATAGTTTTAATTATGTATTCTTAATAGGTTCTTATGTAAAAAAATATAACTATTCGTTATATATTAGTTACATATATCCTTTTAAAGTACCTACAACAATTTTCATATTGAACCGAACATTAACATAGGAATTTTGTCTACATTCTTGAGAATTTTATAACTTGAATCAAATAAAAATGTTCTCATGATCCTATTTCCTATAACAAGATTCCATAGAATATCATTATATAGAGATTTTTTTTTTTTTTCCTGTCAAACCAAGCTCCCTCCTAAATAAAGCATATGATCACCATCAATGGTAGGCATCTACTTTTGACATATGCCCATGTTTACATTAATTTTATGACGTGATTTATTATGTTTATATTGTTTACAGACATTAGAATAAACTTATGGTTTATTGTTTTTTCAAGTGATTCAGAAAAAAAAAAAAACATTCCCAAAAAACTTGTGCATGATTTGTGACGCCCTGATTTTCGTACCAATTTTTTTATATATATAAACAATAATAAATATTTACACGTCATCAACAATATTCACAAATCAATCACGTCAACAATCCTGTTACCACCCATATGACCCAACCCGTATTAGGTACCCGGTAAATAGTCATTTCATTTATACAACCTAACAGCGAAAAACAATATATACATAACAACCAGAATATAATACCTAGAGTATCAACATACATATATATACATTACCATCTCATACCCAAAAACGATACAACCCTAGTGAAATAACATCTCCCTAGTCTAAGAACTCACCCTGTGTATCAGGCTCTTAGCTCCATATTGTCTTAGAACTCTTTCACCTAGCCTATCTCTGTTCCCTAAAAAGTTTAGATAATTTGAGTGAGACACATCTCAGTAAGACGGAATAAATTATTTACAGTGTGTGGCAATATGAGTTCAATTATATTAAAATGCTCATTAAAGTAATTTTCATCTGAGAAAGTATACAAGTTCATTTTCATACTCATATAGATATACATCACAAGTTTTTAAAAGCTTTCAATTTCGTTTCCAAAATCATTCGTACACAACTCATGTTTACCGGCAAAATTCTTGAGAATAGAGAAGTTTACCCGCCCATACAAGCAGTTTCCCTCTATCCTGATATCTTTTGTATTCTTATCCAGATAACTCAGGTTCGGTAACAACTGATACTTATCAGGGCACTCACCTTACTCAGTAAGCCCTCAAGCGGTGTGTTTTACTTCACTTTAGTTATTTATATTATTAACTCACTATTTCTTTCCTCATTTTCTTTCACATTTCCATTTTCATTTTATTTCCACTTTCATTACATTCTCATTCTCATCTAACTCATGAGTGTCTTAAGTAATCAACATACCTATGTCTGTAACTCATAGCTGCCTTGAGGATATTCAGTCAGGGTTGTGCAACCCAAAGGCTAGATCTAACCGCGGTTGGCCGACCCAGTTAGATCAAAATATCATATCACATATCTCGTCTCTATAGTACAACTAGCCGGCCTATAACCCTGATCCAGACTTAGAGGGGGAACAACAACTCTACTATACAGCTCATTTGACTGTCACGCCACACGCTCCACGAGTCCGTGTGGTTGCACTAATACCACTAGCAACGGTACCGTGCTCAATATCACAACCCATCATTAGGGTTTCCATATCCGTCCATTAGGGTTAATCATTACCACATACCCACAATCATTATGCGGTATTGACATTTCATCAATCATATTTCAATGATCCCATTGCAGCTTTCGTGTAATGACCCCAATCCGTCACGTGGACCCGGAGTGCTACTTTAGTGACATCTATGTACCTAATACCTTGTTCATCATATATAAAACACATATATGCAGTAGAAATAAAATACAAAATCCTCAAATTACATTACTAGAGTTTTGACTATCTTTATACACAAATATATTCATTTTCACATAATTACATCCCATAAAACTAAACAAAAATAAAATCTCTATCTACACACTACCTACATAAAATTACACCACTAGCCAGGCTCCTCTATCCTGTTAGACTCGATCTCTAGGATTTCCTGAAAAGACAGTTTGTAAAGTAAGGGTGAGGCACAACTTAGTAAGGGAAAGACTAAGTTAATGTCAGTGTGTGACCAGTATGCATTTAGTGTACATAAAATAACCAGTTCACTAAGTAGAAAAACACACTTATGAAAACATTCTTATTTTACACTCACAGACACAATTAGCCAAGGATAGGGAAGATTACCCGCCCATACAAGTAGCTTCACTCTGTTCTAATACCATTACTGCTACTAGGGCACTCGCCTTTCTCAGTAAGCCCTCGAAATTATCTTATTAATTATTTGTATTCACATAAATTAATAGATATGCATAGAAGACACTCCCCGTGGCAAACACGTCATTTACTTCACCCATGGCACGGGTTGTGCAGCTTGAAGGCTGGACTAATGTCCTGGAGGATCCACCCAGACAGTAGTCATCTGTACTCTCTGCTAACATACTCCACGAGTATACGTAGCTCCAATTGTTGGTCCGATTGCCCTCACCCAGGGGGTGCATTCACCTCACGTAAGCAAATCGGACAAGGCCACCCTACACCTCTTAGCACAGGTGTGGGCGCACACGGCCACATAACAAATCCCTAGCAACGGTATCTATAAGAATCCGAAATATGAAAAATGGGTTAAATATTAAAAGAGGGGTAAAATTAAAAATTGCCCGGGTCAAAGGGCTATAAAAGGAAATTCTCATTTCTTCCAAACTAAGCAAACTTAGATTTTTATCTCTCTCTCTCTCTCTCTCTCTCTCTCTCTCTCTCTCTCTAAACCTCTCCCTACTCCTCTCTAGAATTCTTCGCCGATCGTTGATGGAATCGGAAAACGGAAGCGACCACGAGGATCGTGGAAGGATTCTCTACAACTTCTACGGATCATAATCTCATTTCGGAGATTTTCGGGTTTCTACGTAAAATCGAGGTAAGGCTCGGTTTTCAATTCTGATCCGGTAGATTTGTAGGTAACTGTCTTGTGAACATATTTTATACTGTGATTTGTAGGTTTTGAAACTCGGTTCGCTGTTTAGGGACCTTGGAGTTCGGGATTTGCTTACGGGGTTAAGGTAAGGGGAACTATGTTTATATTGATTATTTTTTAAATCGGACTCGTTGGAACTGTGGTCCACGGTCCTGTGTGTGTTTTGGCTACTCATTTGGGAGGATCTAACGGGGAAAACTATGGGTTTTTCATTATTGTAGTTATGGGGAAAAGGGGGTGACGGGCTGAATCCCAAGTTTTGTTGAAAACTGAGTATATGTGTGATTTATAGTATGATATTGGGATAGTCATGCCTTGACTTTGTTTAAACTGTATTTGTTTGGAAAACCATGATTTAAATTACCAAATGAGTGTGGTTTGTTTGGTTATATGAGCATGCATGTGTGTGTGATATGCGGAATTGCTGATAGGATTGCGATTCCAAAATGATTCCAGGGACTGAGAGTGACCGGCTCTATATCCGAGGGCGTGTGTTTATCGCCTGCCACGTAGGCAAAAGTGTCCGGCTTTATATCTGAGGGCGTGAGCCTATTCCGACAGATCAGGCCGAAGGGTGTGGATCCACCTGTTTAGCGTCGGTACGATGCCATAGGAGTCGGGGACTAGCCATGTGCTGGTGGCGCCGTGTTCGCGGGTTGGCTACGGGCCAACTCCGTATGTCGCGGGCCGGCTTCGGGCCAAAGAGTGTGACGACACTGAGGATTACTGATCATGTGTATGTATTGTGACGAGGCTGCGTATAAATGGCCGTCGTATGTGTGTGTGTATGCACTGTGTAAATTAGTACTGGAATGCATTTAACTACGTGTATGTTGTATCATGATAACACTCAAATGCCACACACCGATATAACTTGTGTTCTTCCTTACTGAAAGGTGTCTCACCCCTACTGTATGTACATTTTTATAGGTCCTTCGGGTAACCGGAACTAGCGTCCTAGTGTAGGGAGCGTAGTGGTCGGTGTACTACGTTAACGCTTGGGTAAGTGCTAGGACTGTAGTTTTGTTGGGTTGCCATTTTGAGTTGTATTTGGGCACCCAGTTTGTACGTTTTGTTAGAGTCATGTTCTGCTCTTGTATAGACTCTGATATGGTACTACATATGTTAATATAGAATGACTTTTTCCGCTGCATATATGATTATGATTAGGTGTGTTTAGGGTGCCTGGGAACCCCACGGGGTCGGACCCTCATCCTTTGTACTGTATCTGTGATGATTTGTATAATACAGGGACAATTTAGATTATATTTTCACCCTCGGGTCCCATTTTCGGGTTCGGGGCGTGACAGCTTGGTATCAGAGCTAACCACGTTACTAGATCTTGTAGACTTTGTTAGGCTTAGTTATGAGTACATACCAAAGTATAGGATGTTGATATGGGTAGAGTTGGTTGAGGGTTGTTCGGTTGCTAGACCGGGAATTGTCGACGATATTTTGTATTTTTCCTAAGATGACGATTCTAGTAAAAGTAGGGCAGATCATTGATGACTTTCATGTCGGTGTGATAGGACAGACCTAGACCTGGCAGGGAGTAATTAACACGATTAGTGTAGATTATTGTGTTAAATGTATGTGTTGTAGGGATACTGATAGATTCCTATTGTGTTATATAATGGATCCCAAGGATACTCCGAGGGACTGTGAGTGATGAGTCTCCTTCCGTGCCTCGAGGTTTGACGAGGCAGGTGTTACGGGAGATCGGGCGAAGTGTGAGGAGACGCGAGCACTCTCCTACTGCTGCGGGGTGCACCATTGAGATGTTCACACGCATGCATCCTCCGACGTTCTCTGAAGGACCAGACCCAACAACATTAGAGGACTGTATGGAGAAGACTGAGAGGATTCTCGGAGTCTTGCACTGCACGGATAGGCAGCGAGTCCTCTATGCTACTTTCCAACTGTCTGGGGAGGCGGGTCGATGGTGGACTGCGGTGAGTCTGCTGGAAAGACAGAGAGCCGGTCCTGAGGAGATGACATGGAGTCGTTTCAAGGAAGTGTTCTTTAACAGATACTTCCCGGCTTTCGTACATGATGCAAAGGTAGATGAGTTTTTTGTGCTGACTCAGGGGAGTTTGACGGTGCAGGGATATGCGGCTCGATACATAGAGCTGTCTCGCTTTGCACCATGTATGATCTCGAGCGAGTATGAGAAGACTCAGAGGTTCGAGAAGGGTTTGAGGAAGGATATCTGCAGACTAGTGGGTATGCTTCAAATCCGCGAGTTCTCGGTGTTGGTGGATAAAGCCACGGTGATCGTGATTGGTATCCGAGAGGACGAGGTGCATCAGGAATCAAGGAAGAGGACGGTACCTTTTGGTTCTCAGACAGGATCTCGTCAGGGATCATAGAAGAAGAGGAGCAAGGGCTCGGGTTACCGCCAGAATACTGAGCGTCGGGACTCTCAGACGAGCCAGACCGGTGGTCGTTGTACCAGATATCACAGGTGGCACGAGGGAGAGTGCCGATCATTTGGGGGTAGTTGCTACAATTGTGGCCAGCCAGGCCACATGTCTCGCGATTGTCGAGCACCGAGGCGAGACGTGCCTACAATTAGTGGGGATCGAGGGAGTAATCAGATACCTCGGGGAACCGCTTAGACGAATACAGCTCCGGCCAGAGTATACTCTCTTACTCCAGCAAACACTGAGCATGCAGGTAATGTGGTGACAGATACCTTATTATTGCTTTTGAATAAAGCTTTTGTTCTATTTGATTTGGGTGCAACCCATTCTTTTGTATCTGTAAATTTTGTGGGACGGTGTGGGATTAAGACCTGAGACATGAATGAGGTATTAGTTGTTACTACGCCATTTGAGAATGTATCTTTCTGTAGGAAGATGTTGATAGACTGCCCGGTGGAAATTCAGGGAAAGTTATTACCAATGAATCTTGTGGTATACGACATGTCAGGATTCGACGTCATTCTGGGGATGGACTGGTTGTTCTCCAATTATCCCGTGATCGACTGTCGTAGAAAGGTGGTAGTTTTCAGACCTCATGGGGAGCAGGAGTACGAGTTCGTGGGATTGTGTGCGTTCAGCGCCACAGATTCTGTCGGCACTACAGGTGAGGAGGCTACTCTTTGACGAATGTCGGGGGTACTTAGCTTGTGTGGAGGAACCGCCGCAGGATGAGTTGAGATTCGAGGATATTTGGGTAGTCAGCGAATTCCCAGATGTGTTCCTAGATGATTTACTTGGTTTACCTTCAGATCGTGAGGTGGAGTTTGCGATAGAGTTGCTACCTGGTAAGGCGCCGATCTCTAAAGCTCCGTACCGGATGGCTCCAACAGAACTTCGGGAGTTGAAGGAGTAGCTGTAGGAAATACTGGACAGGGGATTCATTCGACCTAGTGTTTCGCCCTAGGGAGCTCAAGTACTATTTGTGAAGAAGAAGGACGGGTCGATGCGGATGTGCATTGATTACCGTGAAATTAACAAGGTAACTGTGAAGAATCGTTATCCTTTACCTCGTATAGATGATCTCTTTGACTAGTTGTAAGGGATGCGGGTCTTTTCAAAGATCGATTTGCGGTCAGGATATCATCAGGTGAGGGTTAGAGCGGAGGATGTAGCGAAGATGGCTTTCCGAACCAGATATGGCCACTTTGAGTTTTTAGTCATGCCTTTTGGGTTGACGAATGCTCCAATGGTGTTCATGGATCTGATGAACAGGGTTTTCCATGAGTACCTAGATCGGTTCATGGTGGCATTCATCGATGACATTGTGGTATACTCGAGGAGTATGGAAGAACATGTGGAACATTTGAGGTTAGTGTTACAGATTCTGTGAGAGAAGAAGTTGTATGCTAAGTTGAAGAAATGTGAATTCTGGTTGAGTCAGATTGTGTTCTTAGGCCATGTGGTTACTGGGGATGGAATATCAGTTGATTCTAGCAAGATTAAAGCTGTGGTCGACTAAGGCCGAAGAATGTGTAGGAGGTTCGGAGTTTTCTAGCACTGGCGGGATACTATCGTCGGTTCGTAGAGGGTTTCTCTAAACTGTCTGGACCTTTGACTCAATTGACCAAGAAGGGATTTCAATTTGAGTGGACCAATGATTTCGAGCAGTGCTTTCAGGAGTTGAAGCATCGGCTGGTTATTGCTTCTGTGTTGACCATTCCTTCGGGGGATGGTGGATTTGTGATTTATAGCGACGTGTCTCTGAAGGGCTTAGGATGTGTGCTTATGCAGCAGGGTAAGGTTGTGGCATATGCTTCTCGACAACTGAAGGAGTATGAGAAGAATTACCCTATGCATGATCTGGAGTTGGCTGCTGTTGTGTATGCACTGAAGATCTGGTGACACTATTTATATGGGGTACATTGTGAGATCTTCACTGACCATAAGAGTCTCAGGTATTTCTTCACGCAGAAGGAGTTGAATATGAGGCAGAGACGGTGGCTAGATTTGATCAAGGACTACAATTGCACGATCATTTATCACCTAGGGAAGGCAAATGTGGTAGCTGATGCATTGAGTCGGAAGTCATGACCTACAGCTGTATTTGCGGTTGTAACTCGGTGTCACATCAGACGGAATTTGGAGAACTCAGATATAAAGTTGGTGGTTGGTGATCATCGGACTTATTTTGCTGGTTTGGTGGTCCAATTGACCCTATTTGAGGGTATAAAAGCCGCGCAAGCTAGTGATGCAAAGTTGGCAGAGGCTATGGAAAAGGTACAGCAGGGATTAGCTACAGAGTTTAACATCTCTGAAAGGGGTGTGTTGAGGTTTGGGACCAAACTGTGTGTTCCGAACGATGATGAGATCAGAAGGACGATTCTAGAGGAGGCACATCGTTCTATGTATACTATACATCCTGGTAGTACAAAGATGTATCGGGACTTGCGCGAGACCTTATGGTGGTCTAGTATGAAGAGGCAGATTGCTCAGTTTGTGGAGCAGTGTTTGACGTGTTGGCAAGTGAAAGCTGAACATCAGAGGTCGGCAGGGCCGTTGCAGCCTTTGCCTATTCCGGTGTGGAAATGAGAGCATATTTTCATGGATTTTGTGACCGGTTTGCCACCAGCGCTTCACGGGCAGAATGCTATTTGGTGATCGTGGATAGATTGACGAAATATGCTCATTTCATACTGATGAAAGTTAGTTATCTTTTGAGTAGGCTAGCAAATTTGTATGTGCATGAGATTGTGAGAATGCACGGGATATCGGTGTCCATAGTATCAGATCGGGACTCGAGGTTTACTTCACGATTCTGGATGAGCTTGCAGGAGGCATTGGGAATGAAACTTACTTTCAGTACAGCGTTCCACCCCCAGACTGATGGACAGTTGGAGAGGACGATACAGATATTGGAAGATATGTTGCGAGCTTGTGTGTTAGACTTCGGTGGTAGCCACAGTTTATGCCACTTGTGGAGTTTGCTTATAACAACAGCTTCCAATCTAGTATCGGGATGGCATCGTTCGAGGCTTTATATGGTCAGAGGTGTCGATCTCCTTTGTGTTGGGATGAGGTTGGTGAACGTCAGGTGTTAGGACCTGAACTTGTGCAGCAGGCGTCTGAGAAGGTGGGTTTGATCCGGGAGAGGATTAAATCGACTCAGAGTCGGTAGAAGAGTTATGCAGATGTTCGCCGCCGTGAGTTAGAGTTTGAAGTGGGAGGTAAGGTATTTCTGCGTATTGCTCCGATGAAAGGAGTGATAAGATTCGGCAGGAAGGGCAAGTTAAGCCCGAGGTATATCAGACCATTCGAGGTACTTGAGCGAGTGGGTTTGGTAGCCTACAGAGTTGCATTTACCTCCAGCACTTTCGAGGGTCCATGATGTGTTTCACGTCTCCATGTTGAGGAGGTACGTGTTGGATCCTTCACATGTTATTAGTTATGATGAGTTGGAAATTGGGGATACTTTAGCGTATGAGGAGATACCTGTTCAGGTTTTGGATTGTAAAGTTCAGAAGCTTTGTACCAAAGAGATACCATTAGTGAAGGAACTATGGCAAAACCACGAGGTTAAGGAAGTTTCTTGGGAACTAGAAACAGAAATACGCCGGAAATATCCACAGTTATTTTGAGCACTTGTACATGATCCTACTGTGGGTTGGGATAGGTGGTTAGTCGTCGGGAGTGTGAGTATTGTGAACTCCTGAGACTATTGTATATGTAACCACGGTATTCCTCCGCCATAAGTGAGGGTATGTATATGTATGTGTATGATGGGACTGTGCTGTGATGATCACCAGTTCGCTTTTGAGTTGTGTCTATGTGTATGTGTATGATGGGACTGCGCTGTGATGATCGCCAGTTCGCTCTTAAGTTGTGTCTATGTATTTGATTGTATGTATAAATCTGGGAATGAGAGATGGCAAATTTCGAAGACAAAATTTTTGTAAGGAGGGGAGATTGTAAGAACCCGAAATATGAAAAATGGTTTAAATATTAAGAGAGGGGCAAAATTGAAAATTGCCCGGGTCAAAGGGCTATAAAAGGAAATTCTCATTTCTTCCAAGCTAAGCAAACTTAGATTTTTATCTCTCTCTCTCTCTCTCTCTCTCTCTAAACCTCTCCCTACTCCTCTCTAGAATTCTTCGCCGATCATTGACGGAATCGGAAAACGGAAGCTACCATGAGGATCGTGGAAGGATTCTCTACAACTTTTACGGATCAGAATCTCATTTCGGAGATTTTCGGATTTCGGCGTAAAATCGAGGTAAGGCTCGATTTTCAATTCTGATCCTGTAGATTTTTAGGTAATTGTCTTGTGAACATATTCTGTACTGTGATTTGTAGGTTTTGAAACTCGGTTCGCTGTTTAGGGACCTTGGAGTTCAGGATTTGCTTACGGGGTTAAGGTAAGGGGAACTATGTTTATATTGGTTATTTTTGAAATCGGACTTGGTGGAACTGTGGTCCACGGTCCTGTGTGTGTTTTGGCTACTCATTTGGGAGGATCTAACAGGGAAAACTATAGGTTTTTCATTATTGTAGTTATGGGGAAAAGGGGGCGACGGGCTGAATCCTGGGTTTTGTTGAAAACCGAGTATATGTGTGATTTATACTATGATATTGGGATAGTCGTGCCATGACTTTGTTTAAACTGTATTTGTTTGGAAAACCATGATTTAGATTACCAAATGAGTGTGGTTTGTTTGGTTATATAAGCATGCATGTGTGTGTGATATGCGGAATTGTTGATAGGATCGCGATTCCAAAATGATTCTAGAAACTGAGAGTGACCGACTCTATATCCGAGGGCGTGTGTTTATTGCCTACCACGTAGGCAAAAGTGTCCGGCTCTATATTCGATGGCGTGAGCCTATTTCGGCAGATCAGGCCGAAGGGTGTGGATCCACCAGTTTAGCGCCAGTACAATGCCATTGGAGTCAGGGACTAGCCATGTGCCGGTGGCGCCGTGTTCGCGGGTTGACGACACTGAGGATTACTAATCATGTGTATGTATTGTGACGGGGCTGCGTATAAATGGCCGCCGTATGTGTGCGTGTATGCACTGTGTAAATTAGTACTGGAATACATTTAACTGCATGTATGTTGTATCATGATAATACTCAAATGTCACACACCGATATAACCTGTGTTCTTCCTTACTGAGAGGTGTCTCACCCCTACTGTATGTACATTTTTACAGGTCCTTCGGGTAATCAGAACTAGCGTCCTGGTGTAGGGAGCGTAGTGGCCGGTGTACTGCGTTAGCACTTGGGTAAGTGCTAGGACTATAGTTTTGTTGGGTTGCCATTTTGAGTTGTATTTAGGCACCTAGTTTGTACGTTTTGTTAGAGCCATGTTATGCTCTTGTATAGACTTTGGTATGATACTGCATTTGTTGATATAGAATGACTTTTTCCGCTGCATATGTGATTATGATTGGATGAGTTTAGGGTGCCTGGGAACCCCACGGGGTTGGACCCTCATCCTTTGTACTGTGTCTGTGATGATTTGTATGATACAGGGACATGTTAGATTATATTTTCACCCTCGAGTCCCATTTTCGGGTTCGGGGCGTGACAGTATCATGCTCACAATACACTGGTCCCCAGGGTCCTAAAGCATATCATGCAATTTAGATAATAGAAAAATACCATTTAAAACACCATTTCACATATTTTTCTTATTATTCCAAAAAACCTAACCCTTGGCCACAAAATACAACCCGGCGTATAGCCGTCAATTAAAACTCAGCCCTCGGCCGTCATACCAAATTTCTACATTATTCACAAGTAATTCGAGTATTTTCGCAATAATGTCAGTATTTTACAAACAGTTCCAGTATTTCGCAAACATTCTCAAATCCAGTTAAACAATAAATCCTACCAAATAATCATCGGTCACACGATTTTAACATTTAAACATAACCATACAAACAACCAAACTTTCCACCGTTCGTTTCTATTCAAAATACCATACCATATATCCCAGGTTTGTAAAATCCATTTCAAACGGTTGGTTTTCGAAATAACCTTCAAATTCTTAAATAAATAAATAAATTAATTAATTTAATCGGTTCAAGTTAAATAAAATTTTTGACTTAACTTAATCCCCTTACCCGATTCATGAAAAAAGCCCGCTAACACCCCGGCCTACGCCCCACAACGTTCCAAATCCCTGAAACCCTAAAATTCAAATTTCACTACATTACTCATTACAATTCCTAGAGTAATTTTTCCTAAAAATCCTATAGGCTTTGAATACTTTAAATAGCCTAATAAAGCCTAAATTATTAAACTTACCCTCGATTTAGGATTGATACATCAGAACTCCAATTCGAAAACCCGCTCCGACTAGATTGTAGAGAATCTCCCCACGAATCTCCTGACAATTTTCATTCGTTAATTGGGCTTATAGTTTAAGAGAAATTGAGGTAAGTTTGAAAATTGACCTTACCCCAAGAGATATGCTTACGTCACTCGCATGACAGATCCGCTCTAGTAGAAGGTTCGGTGGTGGCAAACAAAGCCTAACGGTATTTTTGGATTTCCAATCGGCCGAATATCGAAGACGAGATTGAGAAGAGTGGGAGAGAGGGGACGAGTTGTTGCCCCTGTGTTTTCTTCTTCCTGAAGGATCTCAGGATCCTTCAAGTTATAATATTTTATTATTATTATATTATATTATTTAATTAATAATATTAATTAATTAATTAATTAACTTTTTTTAAAATTTTAACTTTAATTATTTTTTAATAATAATTTTTAAAAATTTTTTTTTAATTTTTGTTTTTTTAGGATCACTACATTTCGCACTTTACAATGTTCACATTTCCTAGTATTCACAATCAGTATTCTCATTTCAATCATCACACTTCAATTTCCATATTTCATTTCATATTTCCCATATTCACATTCGAGTAAACACATTTCAGAATTCACGTTTTTATTTTTCACTTTTCAATATTTTCATATCAATATACACAATTAATCTCATATCAGTATATCTCAATTCATTTCAATAAAAATGTTCTCATCATTTTCTGTGCACATTTCATCATCTCATAATAGTATATATCATGTTTCACGTATTTCAATATTTCTCAAAATACCCATATCAGTAATTCATACATTCTCATTTTCATAGAAATCATTTCTATTCACATATAAATACCACATTTCATCATTTTCCACTAACATATAAATAATTCTCATTTCATTATTTTCTCAAAAATTACCCATCATTATATTTTACATTTTTCAGTATACATCATATGCCACACAGTTTTCATCTAATATTCATAATATATTAATTTCACAAGAAAAAATATCTTAACTTCATTTTCCACATATTCATTCAATCAATAATATAAAAAATACTACTATAGTTTATTTCCTTTATCTGGTTCACTGAGAGTCTCGTTAAAACCCAGATCCTACGCCCCCGGCGCTCGAAACTCAAATCCTGCAATTCGTGTTTTTCCTAAATTAATTAACTAATTTCCCAAAATAACTCATATAACCTTCCCTAGGCTCTATATACTCCAAACTAACATTTAAACTAATATTTAACACCCCTACCCGGTTTGTTGAACTATGCCTGTAGGGTCCTGAAATTACACCCACGTCGCTTACCCGAACCCTAAATTCAATAACCCAAATTCAACTTCAGAATGCCTAATATTCTAGCATTTCTAAATCTATATAAATTAAATAATAATTAGCTTTTCAATATCCCCCTCATCCTAATTTTGGGGTTATGCCTACGACGACCCCACGAAAAATCCATTCCGCTAGACTTGTAGAGAATTATCCCTAGATTCTTGTGATGGTGTCCGATCATCAATTAGGCTTAAGATTTACAAGAAATTAAGGTAAGAGTGGGAATTTAGTTTACCCCAAGAGATATGTCTACGCTGCTCCTATGATAAATCCACTCCGGTAGAAATGTCGGTGGCGAAGAATGGAGTCTAAGGGTATTTTCTGATTTTCAATTGGCCGAAAATCAGTCGAGAAATTGAACAGAGTGGAAAAGAGAGACAAAGGAGTGAGAGAGCAAGCGTGAGAGACCAGGCACGTAGCTTCTTCTTGGATTTCAGATACTTCCTGAATTAACTTCATGAAGCTTTACTTTATATATATTTATAGTATAATATCATTATATTATAATATTTTAATTAATAATATTTATTTATTTATTTTAATTAATTATTTATTTATTTAATTAAATTTTAATTTATAATTACTATCTTTTTATTTTTATTTATTTATTTTTTTTAGGATCACTACACCTAAATATTTTTGGGGTCCTTACATTCTCCCCTCTTTATAAAAGTTTCGTCCTTGAAATTTGCTATTCATCACCTTTTCATCCATAAAGGAAAACATCTCAATTTTATTAATTATCCTCATTTATGGCGGAGGAATACCGTGGTTACAAAGAGGGTTCTGGGAGATTACAACTATTCAAAATTCTCCCAAAGCCATTTACACCACAAAACTAAAAACTCTATTTATCCTATATTACACTATACAAATCAAAATACAACATTATTATTCACTTTTATTCTCACTGACTCAACTCTAAGCTCAACTGAATAGATGTGGGTACCTCTGGTGCATTTGTTCTTCTAATTCCCATGAAACTTATTCTCTTACATGATTGTGCCATAGCACATTTACCAGTGGAATCTTCTCCGTGCGTAACTCTTGTTCCTTCCAGTCTAAAATATGCATTAGAACCTCTTCATAAGCTAAGGTATCACCCAACTACAATGCTTCGTACTTGATCACATGGGAGGGGTCTGAGACGTATTTCCTCAGCATAAAAAAGTGGAATACGTCATGGATCCTAGATAGGATCGGTGGAAATGCCAACCCATAGACAATTGGACCCACCCGTTCAAGAATTTCGAATGGTCCAATATACCTAGGGCTCAGCTTACCCTTCCTCTCAAACCTCATAACACCCTTCAAGGATGCCACCTTCAGGAATACGTGATCTCCTGCGTCAAACTTCAATTATTGCCGGCAAGTATCTGCATAACTCTTCTGCCGGCCCTGTGCTGTTTTGATTCTGTCTCTAATGAGTCTGACTTTATCCTGAGTCTGCTGTATCAACTTTGGCCCCAAAATCTACCTTTCCCCAATCTCCTCCAAGTATAATGGGGATTGGCACCTCCTACCATATTATGTCTCGTACGGTGCCAACCCAATGCTGGTCTGGTAGCTGTTGTTATACGCAAACTCGACCAGTGACAAATACTACATCCAATGACCTCCAAAGTCCAGCACACATGCTCGCAGCATATCCTTTAGAATCTGTATCATCTTCTTCGTCTGCCCATCTATCTAATGATGAAAAGCTATGCTAAACGACAACTGAGAACCGATGGCCCCTTGCAAACTCCTCCAAAATTGAGATGTGAACCGTGGGTCTCTATCTAAAACTATGGACACTGGGATGCCATAGAGTCTAACTATCTCCTGGATATATAATTTAGCTAATCTGTCCATAAAGTAGTTAACTCTGATCAGCAAAAAGTGGGCAACCTTTGTTAGTCGATCAACAACTACCCAAATAGCGTTCTGTCCATGCAAAGCTGGCAGTAGTCCTATAACAAAGTCAATCGTTATATGCTCCCACTTCCACTTAGGAATGTGGAGTGGATGCAATGATCCCACTGGTCTCTGATGCTCAGCTTTCACCTGCTGGCATGTCAAACATTGATCCACAAATTGGGCTATCTCTCTCTTCATATTGCTCCACGAGAAAGACTCTCAAAGATCCCTGTACATTTTAGTGCTACTTGGATATATAGTATATAGGGACCAAAGTGCCTCCTCCAATATAACCCTCTTGATCTCAGGGTCGGCAGGAACACACAATCTGGTACGAAACCTCAAGGCTTCACCATCTGAGATGTTGAATTTTGTCTCCTGACCATCCTGTACCTTCTCCATAAGTTCTACTAGTTATACATCATTCCTATGAGCTGCTGTAATTCTCTCTTATAGACTTGGCTGCAAAATCAGGTTAGTAATAAATGTCGAGTAATCGCCTCTACCTGGTCCACACCAAGCCTCTTTAGATCCATCTAGATCGGATGCTGAATATCCATTATAGATATAGATAAATCCACTGATTTTCGGCTCAAAGCATCAGCGACCACATTAGTCTTTCTTGAGTGACAGTTGATAGTGCAATCGTAATCCTTTATCAGTTCCATCCATGTCCTCTACCTCATATTTAACTCCATCTGCATGAAGAAATACTTTAAACTCTTATAGTTAATAAATATCTCACACCTGCTCCCATATAGATAGTGCCTCCAAATCTTCAATGCATAGACAATCGTTACTAACTCCAGATCATGGGTAGGGTAGTTGTTCTTATATTCTTTCAGCTATTATAAGGCATAGGCTATCACTCTCCCCCGCTGCATGAACATGCATCCGAACCCTTTATAGGATGCATCACTGTAAATTACGAATTCCTCTTCTCCTAAAGGAATCGTCAACATTGGTGTTGTGATGAGTCGCTGCTTCAACTCCTGAACGTTCCATTCACACTCATCAGACCATTCAAACTTCACTCCCTTCCTAGTCAATCTGGTTAATGGGCCTGGAAATTTAGAAAAGCCTTCAAAAAACCTATAGTAGTACCCAACCAATCCTAGAAAACTCCTAATCTTGTGCACATTTTTCAGTCGTACCCAGTCTTCTATCGCCTCAATCTTACTCGGATCAACAGAAATACCACCCTTGGATATAACGTGTCTAAAGAAGGTAACCTACTCCAGCCAAAACTCACACTTCTTGAGCTTTGCATACAACTTCTTCTCTCGCAACACCTAAAGCACTACACTCAGATGTTCCTCATGCTCCAGTGGGTTCTTTGAATACACTAGTATATTATCAATAAATACTACCACAAACTGGTCCAAATACTGGTGGAAGACCCTGTTCATCAAGTCCATAAACACTGTAGGAACATTTGTCAAACCAAATGGCATAACTAGAAATTCATAGTGACCATACCGTGTTCTGAATGCCGTTTTTGGAACATCTTTCATCCTGACTTTCACCTAATGGTACCCAGAGTGTAAGTCTATCTTCGAAAAAATCTGTGTCCCTTGTAACTGATCAAAAAAATCATCGATATGAGGGAGTTGGTATTTATTATTGATAGTCACTATATTTATTTCCCTGTAATCGATGCATAATCTCATTGACCCATCCTTCTTCCTCACAAACAGAACCGACGCTTCCCGGGGCGATACACTGGACCGAATAAACCCCTTCCTAAAAAGAATGGTACGGGCACACTTAGATACCATATGGTTAGATGTGCACAAAATCCACATGTTGAAGAAACAAAACAGACACAACTAAATTATCAACCAGCCTCAAAAAATGTAGAGGGCTCAAAGGCAACTCTTACAAATTAGAAATTTGACCAAGAGGCAATTTGAAAGGCATTATCTCACATGCTTACTGTTGATGAATTGCCTTTTAAATTTGTAGAGAATATGGGATTCAAACATCTTATGAAAGTTGCATGTCCTCGTTTTCAAATTCCATCAAGATGGACAATTTCTAGGGATTGTTATGACATTCACATAGAAAAGAGGTTAAAGTTGAAAAAGTTTTTGAAAACCTCCTCTCAAAGGGTTAGTTTCACAACTGATACATGGACTTATTTGCAAAAGGTCAATTATATGTGTTTGACTGTACACTTTATAGATAATGATTGGAAATTGAACAAAAAGATCCTTAACTTTTGTCTAATTTATAGTCATAAAGGTGAAGAGATAGGTATGGCCATTAAGAGGTGTTTGCTTGACTGGGGAGTTGATAATGTGTTTACAATGATTGTAGATAATGCAAGTTTAAATAACGTTGCAATTGCCTACATAAAAAGAAAAGTTTCAAATTGGAGAAAAGACATTCTAGGGGGCAAATTCTTGCACATGAGATGCATTGCACATATAATTAACCTAGTTGTGCAAGATGGTTTGAAAGAAATGGGGGATTCAGTTGCTCGTGTTAGAGACGCAATCAGATATGTTAGGCATTCACTTGCTAATTTGAAAAATTTCAAGCGTTGTGCAGAAGTAGAAAAAATAGAATGCAAAAAGATGTTATGCCTAGATGTTAGCACTCGATGGAATTCCACTTATTTGATGCTAGACACAGCTCAAAGATATGAAATGGCTTTTGATAGGTTTAGGGATGAAGATCCTTCATTTAGAATTGAGCTAGTTTTGATTGGGAAAAAGTCAGAAAATTTGTGATGTTTTTGGAACACTTCTATGAATTCACTATACGAGTTTCAGGTTCTTTGTATGTTACAAGTAATACATTTTTTGATGAAATTAGTGGGATTAATTGTCTTCTAAAAGAGTGGGAAAATAGTGATGACCTAGAGTTGAGTTTAATGAGTATGAAAATGAAGGATAAATACAACAAGTATTGGGGAAACATTGACAAAATGAATATGTTGATTTTTGTTGCATATGTTCTTGACCCTAGACGTAAGTTGGGATTTATGCAATATGCTCTTTCTACGATGTATGAAGGTAACAAAGGTTTATTGGTGGGGAAAAAGGTTCAAGATACAACATTTGAATTGTTTGCTGAGTATAAGAAGTTGTCACAATCTAAAAATGAAGAATCAAACAGAAGTGAAACTTCAAGCTCCACTTGCTCCACTAGTCAAGGTGAAAAGGACGTGGAGGGCTTTGATATTTTGGAGTGGTGGAGGTTAAATAGTCAAAGGTTTCCCGTCCTTTCACATATGGTTCGTGATGTTCTAGCAGTACCCATCTCTATACTTGCTTCAGAGTCTGCTTTTAGCACAGGGGGGCATGTTCTCGATGCCTTTAGGAGTTCTTTGACTCCTAAAATTGTTCAACCTCTTATCTATACACAAGATTGAATCCGGGGTTCATATATTCTAATTAAGGTTGAAGAAGACATAGATGACCTTGAAAATCTAGAAAAGGTAATATTATATTTATATATTGTCAAAAAATTTCATTTGTTCATTGAATGATTAATTATTACAACTTACAAGTGCTTCTATACAAACTTAAGGCGTTTAATTAAGCTAGATTTGGTAAAAAATAAATTATAATTGTATTATGTTTTTAGCAATTAATTACAAATAATTTCGATTAAAAGGTAATTCGGTTGGGTTTAGTTCGGTGGGATTCAGCAATTCAGTCGATTCGGTTAGCACAATCAATTAACAGAAATTTTCGGTTAATTCGATTAATTACCTAAATTTGGCCGAACCGACCATTTGCTCACCCATATACCTTGCACGAGCATAGCTGACATCATCATGACCCAAAGTGGGACCGTGGTATCCTGTGCATTTCATATAACACCTAAGCAGCAGAAGTACATACATATCCAACATATTTCAAAACACAATACTAGAGTACTATATACCTAGCTGTACACATGCACACATATACATAACGCTTCCCAAAAATCCCTGTGGACTCCACAGACAAGCCCAAAACTCACCCAAAGACTACGCTGACTCTACACCACCTCTACCTCTGAGCCGGCCCTACTTGCCTCTCTGGATTACCTGAAATGTTTAATAATGTTGGGGTGAGACATCTCTTAGTAAGGAGAAACATGTTATTATCAATGTGTGACATATGAGTTAATTGACAACATATCATTTAATTTATACTGTATACGATATACATCAAGAAAAACATCTATATAATAATGTATGCTTATGTCATTTAGAATATTAAAATTTCTAAGTTATCAACTCAAAAGTACTTCTATCTATAATAAGTAATCTTTACTTTCTGTGTGTACCATACATAAACATAAATTTGTAAACTTCCACCTGGATGGCTATATGTCATGACTTACTCCCTCATGATTGGGTTGTGCGACCCGTAGGCAGGGCTAAACACAGGTTGGCCCTCCAGTACTAGCCTAACTGTATGCATATCTAGATTCCTATAGCACAAAAGGCCTGCTCCACCTGGTCCGGACGCTAGGGAGCTCACAACTCTACCTGAGGACACAATCGGTTGTACCATACTCTATCTAAGACGTATGGTTGCACTGTCTTTACTGTATCGCAATGGTACCGTACTCTGTAAACTGTTGTATTCCATCAAGGTCGGATACTGTATAATAATATTTCTATATAAATCTAACTATTTTACCAAGATTCCGTATTTCTGTAATAACCATGATTCTGTATCAACTGTATAGCCATGACGCTATAATATCTGTATATCAGTATATTCTATTGCTGTAATTTTGTATTCTGTATATCATGACTCTACATTCTGTATAATTTGTGTTTTTGTACATCACAGTTCTATGTTCTGTATATCATGGTTCTATAAAATTCTGTATAATCATGGTTCTATACATTTTTATATAATCATGGTAATAAAACATTATATAATCAACTTTGTAAAATACTGTACAATCTTGTTCTGAAATATTCTACGTAATCATAATTCTGTAAAATACTATATATCATATAAACTGTGGTTCTGTATAATTCTGTATAGCCGTAGTTCTGTATATAAAACTGTATAAGTTATGTTTCAAAACTCTGTAGGCTATATAATCATATTTTTGTAAAATTATATAACATATTTTTATAGAAACTATATATAAGCATAATTTTGTACTCTGTCTGAATAATGTACACTATTTCAGTAATTCTCATGCCGCACAACTAAATAAAATTCCATATAAAAATATTATGTAAAACTGTATAATTTTCATGCTCTGATCAAATACTATGCTATACTGGTAAAATGTCTAATAATGCTGGCATAACATGTATTCCCCTTGCTCGACTATCTAGTTCTAGCTACCATTTAACAATCTTATGCATGCGGTGTTCATAATTTTCGACACCTTGAAATAATACCCATATAATTCCCAATCACACAACTGAATTTACCATAATAATTATCACATTCATATTTTCCTCAGCTCCACATATCTAGCATTTCTAAATTATAATTTACCTGAGCTCCTGGAAAGATACTCACTGGGGTCCTCAACCTATACCTGCAGGGTCCGAAAAACACCCTAACCCTGAAAGCATAATACCCTAGTTTTACTTCACAAAACACCAATATATTCTCATACAACACATAATCTAAACTCAGATAAGCCTAGTAATCTTGAAAATACCCAAATAATCAACTTACCCTGATTTTGGGATGGTGCCCAAGTTGGCCTAATGAACAATCTAATCCAGCAGATTTGAAGAGAATCTTCCCAAAAGTAACGTGGCGGCTTCCGATCGTCGAACCGACAAAGAACGAAGCCTGAATCTTAGAGAGAAGGAGAGAGAGAGAGAGAGAGGGTTTCATGCAAAAATTCTCACCGAAAACCCCGATTTAAGCCTATTTATAAAATGTAGATTCATCAACGAGACATGTCACCTCGTCGACGAGTCCATGAAGGGAGTTCGTCGACGAACTCGTAACCCTCATCGATGAACTTCAGGCTCTGCCAAATCCCTCTCGGTAAGTTCTCGTCAACGAGACATGAGTCCACATCGACAAGCCCATGAAGGCTTCTCATCGACGAGCGCTCTGTGTTCGTCGACGAGACCGTGCTGAGTCCCTCTAGAAATTTTCCTTTTCTCTATTTTCTTTTATTATTTAATTACTATAATTATTTGGGTCTCTACATTATCCCCTCCTTTTAAAATTTCGTCCTCGAAATTTGCTATTTGTATTGAACACCATCCATTGAGGAAAATGGGTTACTTATTTTATTAATTACCCTTGCTTATGGTTGAGGAATATCGTGGTTACATAAGCTGTTCTAGGAGATTACAAATATACCCATAAAAGAAAATTTCTCCCAAAACCAAAATACTATCTATCCTATAATCTAAAATAAAACTATACATTTATCACTCTGTATTGAATAAAATAAAATTGTCTTTATTTGAACAATACTGACTTGCTATACCCCCACTAAATAGGTGTGGGTATTTCTATCTGATTTTCTCCTCAAGTTCGCACGAAGCTTCCTCTATGACATGATTTCTCCACAGGACTTTTACTAACTGAATTTTATTCATGTGCAATTTCTGTTCCTTCCTATCTAGGATCTGTATTGGTGCTTCCTTATATGACAGTAAATCTCTGAGCTCTATCTCCGCATAACTTATCATATGGAAAGGGTCTGGAATGTATTTCCTCAACATGGAAACATGAAATACGTCATGAATTCTAGATAAAGTTGGTGGTAGAGCTAACCTATAGGCAACTGACCCCACTCTCTTAAGTATCTAAAATGGGCCAATGTACCTAGGGCTCAGCTTACCCTTCTTACCAAATCTCATAACTCCTCTCAGTGGAGCTACCTTAAAAAATACTCGATCTCCCACATCAAACTCTAACTCCTGACGACGAGTATCTACGTAACTTTTCTTTCGACTCTGAGCTGCATGATTTTATCTTTAATAAGCTGGACTTTATCGTACGCCTACTACACCAACACTGGTCCCAATACTCGCCTTTCTCCCACTTCATCCTAGTATAATAGAGAATGGCACCACCTACCATATAAAGCCTCATACGATGCTATCCTAATGCTGGCCTAATAGCTATTATTGTACGCAAACTCAACCAGCGGCAAATATTAAGTTCAACTACCCCCAAAATCCAGCACGAACGCTCGCAGCATATCCTCAAGTATCTGAGGATGAAAAGCGGTGCTGAATGCTAAATGTGACCCCATAGCTTTTTGAAAGTTCCTCCAAAACCATGAAGTTAATCAGGGGTCTTCGTTTGAGATTATAGATACTGGCACACCATGAGAGCGCACTATCTCTTGACTGTATAACTCTGCCAGTCTTTCCATAGAATAGTTAACTTTGGTATGGATAAAGTGAGCAGTCTTCATCAGCCGATCTACGACCACCCATATAGCGTTTTGTCCCTATTGTGCTGGTGGCAACCTTGTCACGAAGTCCATGGAAACATGATCCCATTTTCACTCAGGGATGTAGAGTGGCTGCACCTACCCTGCCAGTCTTTGGTGCTCAGCCTTTATCTGCTGACACGTCAAGTACTGTTTCACGAATTCAGCAATCTCTCTCTTCATGCCGCTCCGCTAGAAGGATTCTCATAGATCTCGATACATTTTTGTGCTACCCGGATGCACGGTATAAAAAGATCTATGAGCCTCCTCTAAGATCGTCCTCCTGATCTTGGCGTTTGCAGGAACGCATAGTCTGGCACGTAACCTCAAAACTCCATCATCTGAAATATTAAACTCTTCCCCCTGTCTATTTTGCACTTTCTCTATTAATTCTGCCAGTTCTGGATCAGTTCTCTGGGCAACTTTAATCCTTTCTTGCAATATTGGTTGTACCACTAGATTGGCATTGAATGCCTGGTAATCACCCTCTATTAGCTCCACACCTAATCTCTCCAAATTCATCTGGATAGGGTGCTGAATCTCCACTGCAGACAATGCTGCTCCCATTGACTATCGGCTTAGTGCATCAGCTACCACATTTGCTTTCCCTATGTGGTAGCTAATAATGCAATCATAATCTTTAATGAGTTCCAGCTATCTTATTTGCCTCATATTCAGTTCTTTCTGAGTGAAGAAATATTTCAAACTTTTGTGGTCTATGAAGATTTCATATTTTCCTCCATAAACATAGTGTCTCCAAATCTTGAGGGCATATACCACTGCAGCTAACTCTAAATCATGCACATGGTAGTTCTTATCATATTCTTTAAGTTGCCTAGATGCATAAGCAATAACTCTCTCGTGCTGCATCAACATGCACCCGAGCCCCCTCTGAGACGCATCACTGTAAATGACTAATCCATCCTCTCCTAATGGAATAGCCAACACCGGGGCAGTAACTAGCCGCTGTTTCAACTCCTAAAAGCTCTGCTCACATTCATCAGACCATTCAAACCTTACATTCTTTCTCGTGATTCGTGTTAAGGGACCTGACAGTTTGGAAAACCCATCTAAAAAGCGCTAGTAGTACCCTGCCAGTCTTAGAAAACTCCTGATCTCTTGAACATTTCTCGGCTTTGCCCAATCTACCATTGCCTTTACCTTGCCTAGGTTAATTGCTATACCATTCTTGGATATCACACGTCCTAGAAAAATGACCTACCTCAGCCAGAATTCACATTTCTTGAATTTCGTGTACAACTTTCTTTCCCTCAATACCTGCAACACCAGCCTTAGTTGATGTTCATGCTCCTCAAAACTCTTCGAATAGACCAGTATATCATCTATAAAAACCACAATGAATTGGTCTAGATACTGATGGAACACCCGATTCATCAAGTCCATAAACGCTGTCGGTGCATTCGTCAGACCAAATGGCACAACGAGAAACTCATAATGCCCATAACGGGTCCTGAAAGCCGTCTTCGGAACGTCCTCCACTTTAACTCTCACCTGGTGATAACCTGACGAGAGATCAATCTTGGAGTAGACTAGAGTCCCCTAAAGCTAATCAAATAAATCATCGATTATGGGAAGAAGATATTTATTCTTTATCGTCACTTTGTTTATTTCTCTGTAATCAATGCACATCCTCATAGTCTCATCTTTCTTCTTCACAAATAAAATCGGTGCTCCCCAAGGCGACATGCTGGGCCTGATAAAACCTTTTTCTAACAGATCTTACAACTGATTTTTTAACTCTTTTAATTCTGCTGGAGCCATTCTGTGAGGCACTTTAGATATTGGTGTCATCCTTGAAAGTAGATCAATTGAAAATTCTATCTCTCGATCAAGTGGTAAGTTAGGTAACTCCTCCCAAAAAACATATGGAAATTCTCTAACCACTGAAATATCAGTAAGCTTTAATGCTCCCTCTGGCCTCTCCTTTACATAAGCTATGAATCCCTAACAACCGCCCTGAAGCAGTTTCCTTACCTGTAAAGCCGACACTAGCTGCGGTGGGGCACACACATGCGATCCCACAAATCTTGATTCCTGCTCACCTGGGGGGTCTGAAGATCACTTCTTTCTGATGACAGTCAATGCTGGCATGATTAGCTACCAACCAATTCATACCCAATATCATGTCAAACCCCTGCAGGTCTAGTATCATGAGATCAGCGGGTAGTACTTTCCCCTGAATGGCCACTGGAAAATTCTTAAGTACCTTTCTACACCTCACCGTAGATCCAGTCGACGTGGCAACGGACAACTCTACATCTAATAGTTGTGCCTCAATCCCAGATAATTTAGCATAACCCAATGATACAAATGAATGGATGACACCTGTGTCAAACAAAACAACAATTTTATATGATAAAGTAGCAAAATACTTGTCATGATGTCTACGGCAATCTCAACATCTCCCGGTGTCAACACATAAACCCTCGCTGGGGCTACATTCCTCTACTGGCTGCCACCCTTGGGTACTTGATTATGTCTCTAGATCTGTTTAGGGGCTGGTGCTCTGTTCAACGACCACTGACACTCCTGTGCTATGTGTCCAGATTTTCCACAATTATAGCAAACATTACACCCCAACCGGCATGCTCCTATATGCCTCCTACCAAAAATAGGGCAAATAGGGTATGTTTGCTCACCTCGATACCCGTGATCTCCTCCCTCCTGTCTCTGAACTCTACCAAATCTATTTCCCATCCAATGGCCTTGTCTAGAACTTGTCTAAAATCCCGAAGACGCAGGCCTCTTTCTCTGACTCGAAGTCCCCACATCCCTCTGACCTGGTGCTCCTACATCTTTCAACTCGCTCTCCTCCGCCATAGTGGCCTTGTCAACTAGCTCACAGAAGTCCTGTAGCTTTAAAACCACCACTTGTTTATAAATATCCCGTCTCAAACCCCTCCCAAATATCCTAACCTTTTTCACCTCATCTGGAAAAATATAAAGGGCAAAGCGTGACAGCTCAATAAACTTTGCTGCATACTATTGGATTATACGATTTCCTTGAGTCAAACCCAGAAAATCTGCTACCTTCACCTCCCTAATGGTGGTGGGAAAATAGTGATCAAAGAAGATTTCTTTAAATCGGCACTAGGTAATAGCTACTGGTACCTGTCTCTGTTACTCCAGTAATCTCGTAGCTGTCCACCACCTTTCGGCCTCACCTGTTAGTTTATAGCCAACATAAAGAACCCTCTACTCATCTGTGCAATGGAGGACCGTTAGTATTTTCTCGATCTCCTACATCCAATTCTCAACCACTGCAGGATCGGCTCCTCCTGAGAATGCTGGAGGATTCATCTTCGTGAACTTCTCAATAGTACTACCTCGATCTGTTGACGGCCCTCCCTACTATCTGGAACTACGTGTAATCTCAGTCATAACCTGCTGAGTCACGCTACACAGTATCGCGTCTAAATCACCACCGCCCGCACTAGAGGGGCTTGTATCATCATCTCCACTAACTTGAGCACTACTACCCCCAAGGTCCATCCTATAATAAGACAAACATAGTTTGAGGACCTTGTCCATATAACATGACTGGTATATTCATCAAATTTTGAAATCTCATAACATCAATTAATCTATCGTCCTTACCCTCAATTTAGGATTCAATCCAATAATTGAGAAACACAACCTGACCATACTTTACTATGGCTTTCCTAAAATCGTCACCCTAGGAAAGACACAAAAACCACAACTGAAATTTTGCTCCCCGATCACTAAACAAAACCCTAAATACTTATCTTCATTCCCCAACATTGATTCACTAAATTCACTAAACAAAACCCTAAATACTTATCTTCATTCCCCAACATTGATTCACTAAATTCCTAATCTATTCCTATACTTTAGTATTGTTTCCACTACACTCTATAGTCTACAGAACCTAACAACCTAGGCTTTGATACCAAATTGTAACGACCTGAAATTTCCATCCATTTTTTTTTCCTTCTATATTAATATATAATTTCTGATACCTTGCATGAGCATAGCTGACATCATCGTGACCCGAAGTGGGACCGTGGTATCCTATGCATTTCATATAATACCTAAGTAGTAGAAGTATATACATATCCAATATATTCCAAAATACAATACCAGAGTACTATATTCCTAGTTGTACACATACACACATATATAATGCTTCCCAAAAATCCCAAAGTACTGTGGGCTCCATAGACCAGCCCAAAACTCACCCCAAGACTACGCCAACTCTACACCACCTCTACATCTGAGCCAGCCCTACTCGCCTCTCTAGATTACCTGAAATGTTTAATAATGTTGCGGTGAGAAACCTCTCAGTAAGGAGAAACATGTTATTACCAATGTGTGACATATAAGTTAATTGGCAACATATCATTTAATTAATACTGTATACGATATACACCAAGAAAAATATCTGTATAATAACACATGCTTATGTCATTTAGAATATGAAAATTTATGATTTATCTACTCAAAAGTACTTCTATCTATAATAAGTATACATAAATATAAATCTGTAAACTTCCCTCTAGATGGCTATATGTTATGACTTATCTCCTCATGACTGGGTTGTGCGGCCCGTGGGTTGGGGTAAACACTGGTTGGCTCTCTAGTGCTAGCCTAACTATATGCATATCTAGATGCCTATAGCACAAAAGGCCCGCTCCACCTGGTCCGGATGCCAAGGAGCTCACAACTCTACCTGAGGGCACAATCCGGTGTACCATACTCTATCTAAGACGCATGGTTGCACTGTCTTTACTATATCGCAACGGTACCATGCTCTATAAATAGCTGTATTCCATCGGGGTCTGATATTGTATAACAATATTTCTATATAAATCTAACTGTTTTACCATGATTCTGTATTTCTGTAATAACCATGATTTTGTATCAACTGTATAGCCATGACGCTGTAATATCTGTATATTCTGTAGCTGTAATTCTGTATTTTGTATGTCATGGCTCTATATTTTGTATAATCTGTATTTCTATACATCACAGTTCTATGTTCTATATATTATGGTTCTATAAAATTCCGTATAATCATGGTTCTATATATTTCTGTATAATCGTGGTAATAAAACACTGTATAATCAACTCTATAAAACACTGTACAATCTTGTTCTGAAATATTCTACGTAATCATAATTGTGTAAAATACTGTATATCATATAAACTGTGGTTCTGTATAATTCTATATAGTCGTAGCTTTGTATATAAAACTGTATAAGTTATGTTTCATAACTCTGTAAGCTATATAATCATATTTATGTAAAACTGTATAACATATTTCTATAGAAACTATATATAAGCATAATTATGTACTCTGTCTGAATAATGTATACTATTTCAGTAACTCTCATGCCACACAACTAAATAAAATTCCATATATTCTATAAAATTGTATAATTTTCATGCTCTAATCAAATACTATGCTATACTGGTAAAATGTCTAATAATGCCGACATAACATGTATTCCCCTTACCTGACTATTTAGCTCTAGCTACCATTTAACAATCTGACACATGCGGCGTTCATAATTTTCGACACCCTAAAATAACACCCCTATAATTGCCAGTCACACAACTGAATTTACCATAATAATTATCACATTCATATTTTCCCTAACTCCACATATCTAGCATTTCTAAACTATAATTTACCTAAGCTCATGGAAAGATACCCGCTGGGGTCCTCAACCCATACTTGCAGGGTCCCCAAAACACCCTAACCCTGAAAACATAATACCCTAGTTTTACTCCACTAAACATTAGTATATTCCCATACAACACAAAATCTAAACTCAGATAAGCCTAGTAATACCGAGAATACCCAAATAATCAACTTACCCTAATTTTGGGATGGTGCCCAAGTTGGCCTAACCAACAATCTACTCCAGCAAACTTGAAGAGAATCTTCATAGGAGTAGCGTGGCGGCTTCCTATCGTTGAACCGACGAAGAACGAAGTCGGAATCATAGAGAGAAGGATAGAAAGGCGAGGTTTAGAGAGAGAGAGAGGGTTTCATGCAAAAATTTTCACTGAAAAACCCGAATTAAGCCTATTTATAAAATGCGGATTCATCGACGAGACATGTCACCTCGTCAACGAGTCCATGAAGGGAGTTCGTCGATGAACTCGTAACCCTTGTCGATGAACTTCAGGCTCTGCTAAACCCTCTTGGTAAGTTCTCGTAGATGAGACATGAGTCCACATTGACGAGCCCATGAAGGCTTCTCGTCGACGAGCGTTCTACGTTTGTTGACGAGACCTTACTGAGTCCCTCTTGAAATTTTCCTTTTCTCTCTTTTCTTTTATTATTTAATTGCTATAATTCTTCGGGTCATACACATACAAAATAGCAAAAATATAATTCAACTATAACTATACTTGCACTAAATGCTATCATAATATTATCAGTATGTAGTGGTACAACATTAATCAAAAAGAATAAATAAAAATTGAAAATGAAAAAAAAATATCTGTAATTCATACTTAAAAGGTGACACAAGTAGTTAGATGAATTAAATCAATATATAAGAGAAGACGTATATTGTCTGAAAAAACTTAATTATAGAAGTAAGAGGATGACTAAATTTAAATATTTCCTTGTTGTATATATAAATATGATATATATATATATGTGTGTGTGTGTGTGTGTATAATTATGAGTATAATCCATGTTGATTAAATATAGTTAGGAATTCTATTCAAAAGCATATTAGTGAATGATGAAATAGCTATAATTGGCCTCATGGGCTGGACCTCCATCATGTATCACTTGGTATAATTTTAATAAATTATTTTAATTAAATTAAGCTAAATAGTATATAATTACCACATACATATGTCATATTAATTGAGAATAATTAACCATAGCTCCTTATCTTGTGAAATGTAAGTAAGTGATAGTAGATTAACCATATACATCATATTGTATATGTGTGTGTGTGTGCATCTCTCTCTCTCTCAATATATATATATATATAGCTAGGTGTCCTTAATTTGTCTTACCTATATTTGACAATGTTGTTTAGTTAATTATAAGCCATCTTGGTTACCTAATCAAGTTGTTTGTGGGAACATATATGGAATTAATTATATGTAACATGGAATCATGATATTTTCTAGAATGATAGTATTTGATAGATTATATAGTACTGCAACAAGCAAACAACGTTAATACTAAATTGATATTTAGAAAGCAAGAGTTAAGGATTGAAAGGACGAAGGAAAATTAAAAGATTTTGAAATGAAAAAGAAAACAGACAATTAGAGGATATTGATAAACTCATTATTGAACTTTCCCAAACTGAAAAAAATAACATAACATTTAGAATGTATAAAGAGAATAAGACATAACAGTTCCGTGTGGCCCAAGTAAATAGTGTTACATTGTGAATAGTTATGCTTCAGTGCCCATGAAAATAAGCAAATAGATAGAGAATAAGAGAACAATAACAAAGAGAATAAGACATACCAATTCTGTTAGGGCTCCTACAAAAATAGATAAATAAGCATTAGTGTGGGAAGAAGAAGAAGAAATTATATCTGATTAGTAAGATTTAAAAGGTGAATTTTGATAGAAGAAACTAGTGACTGTTGAACTAGAAAGCATGATTTTCTATACCTTTAAGGGGTTCTACACTTCAAAACCCTAGAGATTGAAATGGAAATTATAAGTGGGTGCTTGAGATCAACAACCTATAGACTGATGTTGCTTGGCAATGACTATAAATTACCTCTAATTGACTCTTAGTTACTCAAAAGGTATGCAACATGACTGTCCCTCTCTTTGCAATGATGTCTTCCTTTATTTTCCCTCTTTCATATGTGTCTCCTCCCGTCTTCTGTCCTACTTCTCAAATGTGTCTCCTCCCTTCTTCTGTCCTACTTCAACAACAGATTCAACGATAGCTTCCTTGGCCCTCAACTGTTAGTCTCCTTCTTCAATGACCATAAGAAGAGATAATTGCTGAGAAACCCTAAATAGACAAAGAAAATAAGAGTCCTAATCATTTGCATTTGTTAGTTACGGTGAAGGAAACCACTAATAGTCCGCAAAAGATACAACTCTTAATTATAAAGAGAAAGAACATTGAAACCTAACAAAAACCCAAATTTCTAATCGAATAATAAAAAATTTATAGACTTACCCAACAAGGAACTAATCATAGGTGTCATCAATGGGTGAATTCATTTACAATAAACGTGAATATAAACATTAGCTTTAGGGATTACTAAAGCATTATGTGCAAAACTTTTTTAAAAAATGTGAATATAAAACATTAGCTTAAGGGTTATTAAAACATTACTTGCATAGACTACCTCTAAGGATGGAAAACTTGAAAAAACAAAAAAAATATACTAATTAATATTTTGATTTCTATATGAATGAAGAGTCTATTAGTATGATTTTTTCATGAACAAATTTGATAAGCATGTGTAAAAATTTAATTTTTAAATCTTACATACAATTATGTACATAAGTCATTAATCTCATGTTGTTTAAATTTTCAATGTGATATAAAATTAATTGAAATTTTCAATATTTGAAGTTACAAAGAAATTTTGACTAAAATGCCATAGCACATGTAAAAATCATTGGTCCGTTTAGCATATTTTAATAAGAAATATATAGAGTAACGTTTTTTACCTATATAGCTTTTTTGGCTTATTAAACCCTAGATGGATCAGTAATTTTTGAGAAGCATCAATTTTAGCTCGAATTATTTTAAATAATTTATAATAAAAAATATTAAAATTGGAAAAAACTCCACAGCTTTTTTCTGAGTGTTTAAGCAAAATAGATGAAAGAAGATGAAGAAGAAGAAGAAGAAGAAGAAGAAACACACGTACTCTAACCTTCTGAACACGGACAAAGAAGGAGAAGCAGGGGGTGGGGGGGAGAGGAGACAACTGAAGATTTTTCATGTTCTAGAACATTGGAGTAGGGGAGAGCTTCGTTTAATGGCGGTGAGTTAAGAAAAATCTTCTTCATTTTTAAAAATTTTTTTTTATATGAGTTTATTTGTTACATTTCATTGGTTTGATTATCTCTTGATTTGATTCGCGAAGCTCCATCTGTCAACTGCCTTTCAAGATTCTTCCCACATTTTTCTTCGGTTGTTCAGCAACGGTATACAAGCCCTCGAACTCATCAAGGACAGCATTTCTCACTTGTTTAGCAACATGTGCCCCTGCAAGCCCTACGTCGATCTGCATCAAAGGTAACTCCCCCCCTTTCTTTAGTTGTTCTAGAGATATGTGGTTGCTGAGGAAGTGAAAGATGGATTGTAAGAGACTGGGGTTTGTTTGATTGGCATTTTGTGAGTGCCTTTTCTGTTTCCAAGTGCTAAAATAAACACACTTTTTTGCTTTCAGAAACTGGTGTATTTCCAAAATGTTATCTGAGCAATCCAAACAGTGTTGAGTTGTATATTTTCATTATTTGAGACTCAGTTAATGTAAAATCTCTACTGGGACTGAACTTTGTTCACTGCTTAGCTCAACCGTGTTGAGCTTTCCATTCCAGAAAACCATTTCAAAAGAAAAACTTCTTTTGCATTTTCTTGGCATTGAAATGGATGTTGGGAAATTCAGGCGGTCTGTGTGCTTGTAAATGTATGCATGAAGGTAGAAAGGTATTGAAATAGTTGTAAACCTGTAATACATATATTTTTTTCCTAGACTAGTCCCTATACCTACCCCAGATCCATACAATTACTACCCACTTTTTATCACCTGGGTATTAATAGGCTTGAACTTGGATATCATATTCAGGAGTTGTTATGTTGAGTTGTGGTTTTGGAAGTATGTGCTCTGGGAATTTATCTACAACATGGGCCTTTAATATGTCTAATCTGGTGTTTCTGTTGCTATTTGTAATGATATTAGCAGAGATTTTGTTGAAGGTTTTTATCAATCTCATTAAGGCTTCACTTGTTTGATGAATAATTGTTGAGAAATTTAATAATATCGTGGATTGGCCTTTCGAATGTAAAAAGTGCAATTGTCCTGGTAAATAATTTTCAAATTAAGAAGCTGGATCGCCATGTGCATGATGAACAAGTCATATATCTCTATTGTGGTGAAAGATTTGACATGCAGCCAGTACTAGTTATTTGAAAAGTGTGTAAATTGTTTGATAGTTGTCTTTTTGCAAACCTTTTCAAATTCTGCCATATCACTGCATGATCTCCACCAATTTTTACATGTTTACTTTTGCATGAATGTTGTGCAGGATGGTTATATTTTGTATTTGTCTCAAATCATGTTACAGTTTTAATGAACTTGACCTGTGATAACTTATACCTATACTGCATTCCTTATTTTATGGACCTTATCAGGCTACTCCTTTTTTATTTTTTTTAAATGTTTGGTGTAGGACATCAAGGCATGATGAAGTACTGCATTCTGTTCTCAAAGATATTATCGTGTCTGTTGGTGATGAATATCAAATAAGAACACAAGATTGGCTTTCACAAAAGAAGGACTATGATAATAAAGGAGATTCTCTTGAAGTTTTCAATGTATTGGATGCAATGTTGAAAGACAGTTTGGAACGTTTGAAAATAATGAGGTCAGCTTTTAATATTCATCGTTTTTTACATGAACATTTGAAGAATTGTTTAGATGTTGAAAGAAATAAATGAAACTTAATCTCAACTAGATACTTGAAATTTGTATTTTTTTCCTGCTGTGTGTGTGTGTGTGTGCGTGTGTGTATGTGTTATTTTTCTGCTGAAGCGTGCATGTGCACCAGATGTATTAGATAATTTCTTTGCAGCCAAGCTGTCAAGAGAGGTGCACTTTTTCCATCTACATCAGAAATAATTTAGGGAAGCTGCGCAGATAAATTATTTACCGAGTTGTAAAATCTTTTACAGCTTCGTTCCTTCAACAAATGTCACCAATTCTTGAGATGCCAACTTGTTAGTTTGCCATACAATATTAAGATAGTACTGGATTCCCTCTCTCTCTAACTTATTTTTTTGATATATAATTATAATTAGAGCATTTGTGCATTGATTTGCTGAATTGCGGCAACTTAAAGATTGGATAGCCATTTTCTTGTTTAGAGTTCTGATTGGTCATTTCAGCTACTTGAATACATAAAAGTTCTTTCAAACACCATTGAGGAGTGAACACTAATTTTTTTTCCAAATCTATCAAATTTAATTGAGTTTCAATTATGTTTTTGTTTGCATAAGACTGCACATGGAAGTTATTTGATTTTTTTTTAATAAGTGCACATGAAAGTAATTGTTCATTGTTGCTGCTTTCGCTTTTTCTCAGCCCCTTCCACAGTTTATGAGATCCCAAATGATTTCTCTAAATCTCTATTATTGAATTTCTTGATTTTCTCTGGTTGGCATGATTTCGGTGCTTGTTTTTCTTTATTGAAGGGATTGAATATATTATCTCAGTCTAAGTAATTTACAATCTGCATACCTGAATATGATGTATCTCTTGAATTCTTCAGGGACAGCATGTCACTGGCAAAGTTAGGTCTCAAGGATTACACTTTTAGATCTGATTACAGTGGTCATGTATTTACAATCAGGAACTTGTGTTTGGAAGGAAAGTTGCAATCAGCTTTATGGCTTCGGAACAAAATGATACATAAAAATGTTATTCCTGATGTTCTTACTCACAATTACATTGTAAATGGACTTTGCAAAAGAGGTGACTTGGAGAAGGCAGACTGGCTTATTAGAGAAATGTTAGAAATTGGCCCCCCACCTAATTGTGCTACCTATAACACTTTTATCAAAGGTTATTGCCTTATTGATAATGTGGATAAAGCTCTGTATCTTTTTTCCAGTATGGCTAGTAGCGGCATTAGGCCAAACCGAGTTACTTGTAACATACTTGTGCATGCACTTTGCGAGAAAGGCCTTTTGGAGGATGCTAGGAAGCTTCTTGGAGAAATACTAAATGATAATCATGACCAGGAAACATCAGATTTAATTACCTCAACTATACTTATGGATGGTTGTTTTAAGAATGGTGATATTGTTAATGGTCTTGGTCTTTGGGATAAGATATTTCAAAAGGTTACCCAAATAGATGTGGTTGCATATAATGTCCTTGTCCATGGATTTTGTTTGAGCCAAGACATGAACCTTGCGTATGGATACTCCTGTGACATGTTTAAAAGAGGTATACTTCCGGATGTTTTCACTTATAATACTCTCATAAGTGCCCTTTGTAAAGAAGGAAAGTATGATGAAGCTTGTTATACCCTTGGTGTTATGTCAAGAATGGGAGTTGCTCCAGACCACATTTCATATAAATTGATTATTCATGGCCTATGTATTCATGGAGGTGTTAATAGAGCTTATGAGCTTCTTCTTCTAATGCTAGAGAAGTCAATGGTGCCTGAGGTTTTGATATGGAATGTTGTGATTGATGGTTATGGGAGATGTGGAGATGTTAATAAGGCCTTCTCTGTTAAAGATCAAATGGTGGCATTTGGTGTTCTGCCAAATGTATACACTTATAATGCATTAATTCATGCACAAGTGAAAGCTGGATGTATTTATGATGCTCATTCCCTAAAAGCAGAAATGCTCTTAAATGGTATCTCTCCAGATGTCATCAGTTATAATATGTTGATAGGTGCTGCTTGCAATAAAGGAAACATCGGTTTTGCACTCCAACTACATCATGAAATGCTGAGAAGGGGTTATGATCCCGACATAATAACTTACACAGAACTAATTAGAGGTTATTGTATGAAAGGCAACTTGAAAGAGGCAGAAGTTCTTTTTGCCAAAATACAGAGATCTGGTTTACCTATAGATCACGTTCCATTTCAAGTGCTTATAAATTACTGCAAAATGAGAGAGCCGGATAGGGCTTTTGACCTTTATCAACAATGGTTAACAAGGGAGAAATGATTAAGCATTGGCACATCAGAATAACAACTTCTGACAAACAATATCCTGCTATGGTTGCCATGTGCAATTTGTGTGCCCAAATTCGAGCCATCTCTGCAATAGTGGCAACTATCTTCTAATGGCATGATGGAATTTGTCAAGCTACATATGAAATGTCATAGGTATGTCTTTTTACCATTTCTTTTTTCCTGTATTCTTCTCGTTCTGCTGAAAGGTTCCCAGTATTATATCTGCCATTTTGTGACTTGGTATCTAATAGAAAACATAGTATTGAGAAAATTTTGGTCGCAAATTTCTGTTTGAATACCGTGCTGCTTTTAGTGCTAATGCTAGGGTGAGATGGAAAATGATTGTGAGATTTTTGCATAAGATTAAAAAAAAAGAAAAGGAAATGGGCAGCCTGGTGCACAAAGCTCCCACATATGCGGGGTCCGGGGAAGGGGCGGACCATAATGGGTCTATAGCACGCAGCCTTACCTTGCATTTTTTCCAGAGGCTGTTTCCACGCCTCAAACCCGTGACCTCCAGGTCTCATAGCGACAACCTTATCGTTGCGCCTAAGCTCCCCTTCAGACTTTTTTATATGATTCTAAAAATTTTAATTTTTAGTGTTCAACTTGTTGAAAATTTTTAGTATGTACCCCAAGGATATAAAACTGAGAGCCTTGTTTGGTATAGTATTTTATCATTACTTGTTGGCTTGAAATTAAGTGTCTTTAGTCACAAAGTAAGGGCCGTTTGGTATCACTATAGTTTTTTTATAATTTATTTCCAAAACTAAATAAATTAGAAACCTAATTGAATTCATGTTCATTTTTGCCCTCGGATCAAGTAACAATTGAAAAATATGATTAAAATAATGAAAATGCAAAAGAATACAAATTATAAAATATTATAATAAAAATAGAAGTAAATTATAATTATTTTATTTACTTATTATACTTTAAACTGACTTTTTAGTGATCTAAGAAAATTCTATTGTACGTGACAATTGAAATGGCAAAAATAAAATTTTGGATATTATTTTTTTCAATTTTTAAAAATTTGTGGATATTTTTTTGATTATATTTTAAATTCACACTGTTACTTTATTTTAGTTTTTATTAATTTTTTTTTATAGAATGAATGATTTAATCCACAAATGTCTATTCTGGATGCTAAGAGTGGCTAAACTGACAATACAAATAGAAAATTGGAAACATAAACAAATGTGTTGATAATTCATTTCTTCATTTTACGACACGAAAACAGAAAACAGAATGGTAACAAACAGCCCCTAAGGTGCCTTTTGATTGCACCATTTTCTTTTTGGGTAGGTTTTGTCCTTGGGCTGAGTAGATAAAATTTTTTCACCATTCTGTGTGGTTTGCTTTTCATTTTGTGTTTGTACAGGGAACTATGGATAAGAACTTTTTGCCATTTGGGCATGAACTTGTTTCTTAGCTCATCTGTTGCCATAGTGAATCAATGACGTGTTTATCAGATTATATTGGTTTTGAAAGATTCCATAAATCAGTAATAGATAGAATTTTATAATCAATATTAATGGACACTGGATAGAGTTATAATATAAATATGATTATTTGCTTGCTACTCGTTAGTTACTGCAAAATTGAGCATTCCTGGGATTTGGTTGCAGTTTTTGTTTCCTCTTGGGGTGGTATTTGTTGAACTCACAGTTCTTATTGGATAAACATGGTGATGTTTTTCTACCATTAGCCAAGACATTGTATTTTGGGAAAGTGTCTTGATTACCTACTAAGAATGGGTTACAAGTTGCATTTTATATGGTGCACAAAAGTTCTAACTTGTTAGTTTACCACTTCACCTAAAAGATTAAGCTGTTAGGTTGTGGGCCAACAATGTATATCAGGCCTTAACACTCCTCTGCGCATGCAGTCTGATTGCACGTGGAGTGATAAACACGCAATGAATAACACCCATATTGGGAGCACATAACTCTTTTTTTTAAATAAACTTACTTTAAACGTGGGAAACAAGACTAGAACCCAGGACCTCTTGGCAACAATGGCTCTGATACCATGTTACGTTACCACTTTACCAGTTTACCTAGAAGCTTAAGCTATTAGGTTGTGGGACAAGAATATACCTCAAGCCTTAACATTACTCCTTCCTTAGGGGAAAAATTGCCAGTTCTATCCTGTAGTAAATTTTTTGTTGACACTTTTTAAAAGTAGTGTCTTGGGCAATGAATAAAATATCAACGCTGATAATCATGGTAGGGTTCAAAAAATAAGGGAATATTCATGAAGATATTGAAACATAATTTTGATGCGTTAAAATGATTTACAGTCATTAGTTATTGAAAGTTAAAGTCAGAATATTACTGGAGATAAAGCTGTACCATCAAATGAATCTACTCAATTTCTTGATAACAGAGATAGAGCTATATCCATGTAAGCATCTGAGGGTTCCTTGGTTAGGATCTTTTGAATGTGTATCAGCCATGATTTACCTCCTTCCATATAGGGTATGGATGGTGCTAAGTTGTCCAGTGCTGTAAACTTGATGGAAATCTTCTGACAAACCCAGTCCTGCTGTGAGATCAAAGAAAGTGGCTGCTGGAGTTCTTCTACTTAGAACCGCCAGTGCTTAGTCAGACAGAAACGTATAGTTGTGAGAGGCAGAGTTTACATACCTTTCATGATTGGAGGGTCTATTTATATATTTTCAGACAGCAGTGACGTCTCCCTAAAATTAAAAGGAAATTTTAGAGATTGATCTAAAAATTACTTGGAAAATTTTATAGAAATGGCTATATACACAAGCTATGTCATAAATATAAGAGCGTTGAGCAACTATAAAGACAATGCAAAGAAGATGTGTAGCTAAAATGAGAATGTTAAGATGGATGAAAGGTTCGACTTTTAAAAGATAACATAGTAAATGAATTCGCAGTGAGGAGTAGCACTTTTAGAATATTAGATAAGGGAAGGGTGCTTTAGATGTTGGGCATTTGTGAAATAGGGTAGACAGGACACCACGATTCAGGATCAGTGATTTGATTGATGTTCGAGGCAATAGGAGGGAGGAGGGTATACTTCAAAAAGAACCTGAATTGAGGTACCAAAGAAGAATTTGATGGCCTCCAACTTTGAAGTTTGAAGGAATGCTGTCCTGGGTGAAGCCAAATTTGAAGAAAAGATTCATATAGCCAACTCCTTGTAGTGGTACTGATAGCATTATTGATGGAAACTAATCTTGGAACCCTATTCTATTAGTCTTGGAGTTCTAGAAGATACGGTTTTGCTGCATTTTCGGCTTTTCAAGGATGTTGTCCTGAGTCCGGCTGAATTTTGAAAAAACAGTTAATTTAGCTGACTCCATGTAGTGGACCAGCGGTGCTTTCCAGTTTGTTGGCCACTTCTTGCAAACCCTGTTCTATTAGACCTAGGTTAAAAAATGATAGGTATTTGGTGCAATCTTGCAAAACCATGATCTAACATGATGACTAAATTCTCTCTCTCTCTCTCTCTCTCTCTCTCACGGTGACTGATCGTCAACTTGGATGTGGATTCTTGAGGGTGATCTGGTGAGATCCAGTCACCTCTGTTCTTGGTGATTTAATATGGGTTATTATCATTCTTTTAAAGATGATGGAAAGGTGTTTAATTTTGATAAATTGAGTTGGGGATTAGTTTGAATTACAGAATTTTTGTTAAATTAATTTTGTTTAATTTTCAATTGGTTTTAACTCGTTTCATTCTGGTAGTATGTCGTTGTGGTTTATATATGGGATCTGGGGACTGTTTCTAAGGGTTTGAAGGAGGATTCTGTTGCCTGAAGTTGCTTGCAAAATATTGGGGAAGATTTCTGTGCCTGGAGTGATTAAGAGCAGAGGGCTGGACTATTTCCGTTTATTTTCCTAAAGGGAAAGAAGCTTCCGGATGTGGTTGTTTCTTACGACCATGGAGAAAATTTCTGCAATCAGGGAAGAAAACAAAAAGAAGGAAGATGCATTTGTGCTTTGCTGTTCAAATGTTCAAAGGATCCATGAAGAGAATGAATCAGAGAGTTGCAAGGGGTTTTCAAACACATGCTAAGTTGATGCTCTTCAGAAATTCCTGGTGCAGTAAGCAAACTATCCAGCAGAATTAGGAATGAAACAGGTCTTACTTATTTTCCGGTGAAGAATGCGACAGTCTTCAGCATAGTCAGGAAATGTGATTGCAAGGATTTGATTCCAAATAAAAAGGGATTTTATCCAGGCAATGAAGTTTGTGTTCATGAGGATCTTGGATATAGGGGCAGATTTTACACTTAAAAACAAGCAGTTATAATAGAATTGGGCTCAATTATTTTGGGCTGACCTCTATGGGCTCCTTTTTCTTTACACTGAATGGCATCTAATACATAGGCTGTTGAAAAACAAATGACAGAATCAGCCCATGCCCAACCACAAGCTGATTTGTCAGCCCAACCATGAATAATTAAGGAGCTTCCAGCAGCAGGACTTATAAGCCCAGGTGAAACAGGGCCTGAACTAGGGAATGGTTCGGCAATTCATTGCATGTGCTTTAGAGCCCAAGAGGCGTAATTATCTTAAAAATTGAGAAGGGAGGTGCAGAGGTCATGAGCTCTTACACATATGGCAGCTCATGAAAAGCTTCAAAATGTTCAAGAGCCATCTCCGCTTGAATCAACAAAACAAGGGGAAGTGTTTCGTTCTGATTCACAGTCTACACCATGATTTAGAGATCTTAATCCCTGTGAAGGAAGCAAGCAATCTCTGCATGGAAGGCCGCATTGACCATCTCTAATTAACATAGTGAGGAAGAGGAGTAGATGAGGGATAGATTATCTCCATAGTCAGATTAGGATGTAGAGAGTCTTGTGAGTTAGGGATTTATTGGTAGATCAGATGATAAGAGAAAATGGGATAGACAATGAGTTTGAGTCTTCTTCATCTTCTTGGAATAAAATGGAGAAGTTTACAGATTGTCAGGTGGTTTTGGAGGAGTGTGATTTGTCTGGACAGAAGGAACAGGGAGACAGCACAGGTTGGTTTTTTCCATTTGAAGAAAGATGCTGACCAAGTAGATAGTCTAATTGAGGAGGAGACTTCAGCTATTGTTACTGTTTGTGAATGATGTTTCAATGAGATTGATCCAATTTTAGAAATTGTCAGGTAGCTTTGAAAAGGAGATCCAGCGAACTCTAATTCTCAACCAGGTATTCTGCCTTTTCCAATAAAGCCTATGTTTGCTGATATTTCTGCATGCGAAAGGGAGGAATTTAATGAGGGAGGAGTCTTAGCTGTTTGTCCATTTGTTTCTTCCCCCCCCGCGGGGCGGGTGAGAGGGAACCCTGACCTGCATGCTATTTTAGAGGGAATGGGTATAAAGTTAGTCTTTTAGGGGAAGAGCATTTCAAAAACCTATGGGGGGTGGGGGGAAGAGAGTTGGAAAAGAATTAGATAAGCTAGTAATTGATGTTAATTATTTTTATTATTACTATTATTTTTTTTTGTTGGGGGGGGGGGGGGGGTGGTTGAGGTATGAGGGGAAAAGTAATTAAACTATGAAGATAATTACTTGGAAACTTGGAATGTGAGTGATCTTGGGGATGCTGGGAAGAGAAGGCTAACTAAGGAAGTTTTGTCTAGAAATTCTCCTGATATTGTTTTCCTTTAAGAAACTAAATTTGGTATGAGTTATATGGCGCTGTTTGATTTTTGTTATCCGAAGTGGATTGTGAAGGGTGATTTTAATTTGGTGAGATTTTTGGGGAGAAGAAATGCGAAGGGGTGGGGGGTGGGAGGACTACCTTAAGTATGCTGAGTTTTTATAGGCTCATTGGGGAGTGTGAGTTGAGGGATCTTCCATTGGAATGATGCATTTTTTCCTTGGTCTATTATAGAGAGAGATTAGTTGTACTCGTTAGATCTATTCTTGTTTTGTTTTGTAGTGATTGAGAGGATGATTTTCCTAGTCTTGTCAAGTTACCTTGTGTAGATCAGTTGTTGGACTATCTCCCTATTTTATTAGAATCAAGCAAGGTTAGGTGGGCCCCTATCCCATTTGGGTTCGAAAACATGTGGTTGGATCATAAGTCTCTCCATTCTTTGGTTAAGAATACTTGGGTTGAGGTGTTTGTAAGAGGTTAAGAAGGTTTAAGTTCATAAAAAACTTAAAACATTTAAAAGATATACTGAAAATGTGGAATGTTGAAGCCTTTGGAGACAATAGGGTTAAGAAGGCTAGCATTTTTATTTTTATTTTTTTATGAGATTGATTTGTTCGATAGAAAAGAGGAAGGAGTATAAATGTAGTTGGAGGTGGCAAAGCAGGTTTTGTTGAAAACTGAGTTAGAGGAGGTGCTATCTAGGGAAATGAGGAGAATGTTAACTTTGAATGGGTTAGAGAGGGTGATTGTAATACTAAATTTTTTTCAAAGGCTGGTTGATGGTAAAATGAGAGGAAGTATGGTTAGGGAATTGGAGTTGAGGGGAGTAGTTTCTTCTGACATTTGATTGATTGCAAATTAGACTTTGGAATTCCTTTCCAATTTTACTCTCCAAGGAGGATGAGAGTAGGCCTATGATTGGGGGCTTGCAGCGGAAATAGGTAAGGTGGTTGAAGAGGCCTTTTGAGGAGAATGAAGTTAGGAATATAGTGTTTGATTTGGAAAGGGATAAAGCCAGGGATGGATTTACTATAGCTTTCTTTCAGGATTGCTGGGTTGTGATTAGGCTGATTTGATGAAGATTTTTAATGTTATTTACTTTAATGGATTCTTAGGAAAAATTATTTGTTCTACTGTCATCACTTTAGTGCCTAAATGGGATTCTATATTTTTTTTTTCTTTCATTTTGGTTACTAGTGTGTATAAAATTGTTGCAAAAGTGCTTGCAGATAGGCTGAGTAAAGGGGACACTATATCTTAGGCCCAAAGTGCTTTTATTGGGGGAAGATAGACTGTGGATGCTATTTGGTGGCAAATGGAGTAGAGGATGTTCATAGGATGAAAAAGTAAGGTATTATATTTAAATTGGATTTTGAAAAGGCTTATTGTTAGGTTAGCTGGAATTTCTTGGACAAGATCTTTGCTATAAAGGGTTTCGGGGAGAGGTGCCAGGGTTGGATGAGGGAGTGTTTGTCAAATGCTTTCTACTCAAATCATTATCAATGGTGAACTTGAGTGGTTTTGGGCTTTGAGGAGGTGTTAACCAAGGGGACCCTCTATCTCCTTTTTTGTTGTCCATGTATTTATACTTTGAGTAGACTGTTAGATAGTGTGGTTGACCGAGGTAATGCGAGAGGGATCTTTTTATTTTTTTCTTTTTTGGGGTTGGGGGGGGGGGTGTGAGGGTATGCTGTGTTTCACAATCTCATCTTATGATACTATATTTTTCTTTTGTTATCATAGATGGTCTTTTGAATGCTTTCACAATTCTCCAACTTGTTGAGGTGGTTCCATTAAAAAAGGACACCCTTGGGCCACAATGTTTTCCTTGCCTTGCAAGGGTTTGGGGGGGGGGGGGGGGGGGTTGTCATAGTATACGCAGCTTTACCCCTGCTTTTTGAGGTGGTTCCATTCTTGAAAATAAATTTAGGACATAGTAGTCTCAGTAATGTTGGATCTTTGGAATTAGTCTTTTGGGTGTGGTACCGAGAGTGGCTGCCCTTGACTTATTCATGAGTTCTTTTGGGGGTAATGCTAAGTATGTGGGTTTTGGGATTCAGTGATGGAGAGGGTTTTGAAGCGTTTGGATGGTTATAATAGAACTTTGTTTTGTCTCTAGGTGGTTGTATCACCCTTGTTTAGGCTTGTTTTTCTAGCATTTCTCTTTATTAAATTGAGGAAGCAATGAAAGATTCCTTTGGTTGGGGGTAGGGGAGAAGAGAGACCACCTAGTTAGTTGGGAGCTTCTGTTTAGATCTAAGGTGGAGGCAGGTGGGGGTCTTGGAAAATTGGTGTAAAAAACACTGCCTTATTGTGGAAGTGAGTATGGTGGTTCCCCTTTGAGGAGAACTCTCTTTGGCCAAAAGGCTTGCAGGCTAATGGGTAGGATGCTAGTTTGGCATTAAGATGTTCTGGGGAGTCCTTGGAAGTGTATTGCTCATATCAGGTTTTATTTTTTCTTCATAAGCAAATGTGTAAGTTTTCATATATCAAAACATGTCCTTTCTCCCTTTGCAACCTCTCTCCCTCTCTCCTTCCTGGTTTAGTGTGTCACTATGGCAGCTGTTGGTCATGAAAGAAGAGAATCGCAGTTGTTCAATCCAAACAGAAGAGAAAACCTTCGATCTGAGGCTGGATAGAGTGGGAAAGGGCAAGTTTCTCTTTGTATTGGATCAGTACCATACTGTGATTGATGGCTGAGATTGTCTTTGTCATTGATGAAGTGATTCCTGGAGGGCTTGTCGTTGGTGTTTGGAAGGTTTAGTAGGGGTTTCTGGAGCATTTGAATTGGTAGTATCATGTACTGGTTGGCGTTTTGATCAACAACAGTGGAAAAATTCTTGGAGTTAGTGTTGGGTTGGCGTGGTAAGCAATATTTGGTTGTCCTGGAGGATCTAAAGGAAATGGATGGCAAGGATTTGTGCTGGAGTTTCATGCGATGGCCAAGAAATTTGGTGCAATGGTTCCTGTTATTGATGAGGGGCTACAGAACACTAATCGCTTGTGGAGCAAGGTGGTAATAACAGGAAGCAACAAGGTTTGCTATCAGTGTGGGGGTGTGATGCACGTTGTGATGCCTCGTTGTGCATCCTTTGTCCCGGAGGATCTAAAGGAAATGGATGGCATGGATTTGTGCTGGAGTTTCATGCGATGGCCAAGACATTTGGTGCAATGGTTCCTGTTATTGATGAGGGGCTACAGAACACTAATCGCTTGTGGAGCAAGGTGGTAATAGCAGGAAGCATCAAGGTTTGCTATCAGTGTGGGGGTGTGATGCACGTTGCGATGCCTCTTTGTGCATCCTCAACTGTAAATTCTGCAGTAGTGCTGTGCATCTAAATGCCACTAGGGTTTCTTTGAAGGATGGTTGTGTGGAGTGGAATGGGCTGGCTTGTGTGAAGAATGGGGATGTGGGAACCCAAGGGGAATGGTGTGGGTTTGGAATGGCTGGGCCGAGTATTATTAATTTTACACTAAATCTGGGCCAGCTTTTGGCAGTCTTATATCAGATCCAGCATATAGGAATGGGCCTTCGTCTCAGGCCCAAAAAACTAATCCACATCTGGTCCATTTATCTCAGGCTTAGCAGTTTGGATTTGATAGCTCAGGCACAAATCTCTTTTATTATTTATTATTATTATTTTTAATCAGCAGCCTGTGGACTCTTCAGTCTTCTCTTTCTCTAAAGCAAGCCCACCTCCTATTTTTTGGTTCATCGATGGAGAAAGTGTGGGTGGCTACTTTCTCTTGACTGGGAAGAGATTCCAGTCTGGCTAAGTTTAAAGGACAAAAGTCGATCAGAGCAACTTTGCACGTAAGTGAGAAATACAAATGAGTCTCCAGTGTTGGCTATTGAGTAGGGGGCTATTATTAAGGACCTAGAAGGTGGTGTTAACAAAATTAAAGGGAAAAATGATGGTTCCTGTGGGGGTGGGGGTGTGGGATCTTTTGGTATGAGAAGGTAATCTTATAAGTTTAGGGGCCAAAGGTTTATACTCGGAAGGCGGTTCAAGTGGGTGTGGAAATGTGGGAAAGATTTGAGAAGGGTATTTGGTAGAATATCACCAAAGTTTTAGAGAGGTATAGAAGGAAATTTATGTATTGTGGAAGATTCAAATGCTCAAAGGGCTATTGCCAGCAAGAGGGAAAGGTAAGGAGAAGAAGAAATGGGGGATCTCTCCGATAATGACAGTGAAGTCCTTAATGAGTTTGACTGTGACATGAAGTTGCTTTTCAATGAAATTGGGAACAATATGGATATGGTTCCAACTCTTCTAATTTACTTGGCTTTGTATCGTATGTGCCTTCATCTCCGTAGAAGGTAGGGATTCCTGATTTTGAGGATATGGTGGTATGTATGATAGATAAGCTACGATGTAAGGATGGAATTCTGCCTACTACTATGGAGGAGATTTTTTGTGAAGGATTTAGAAGCACAACAATTGGTGGATAAGATGGGTTTCTGACTGTCTAATCCTAGAGGAAATGAAGTTCGTCTCGATGGTGGTAAGGTAAGATGAGAAAGGGCAACGGAGAAGTAGCTAATTTGAAGGGCTCGGTCAATTATGATGGAAAGTGTTTAAAGAGGCGTTTTCTTGGCTCTTTTTCTCAATTTTTTTGGAAGGGGTTCCTGTCCTTGTCTAGGTTGTAATTTCTCATTCTCTATGTAATATTTTTCTTCCTTTTTAATAAAAAAAAGTGTATTGCACAGATCTATTCTTTGTTTATCCATATATCAAATATGTTGTGGGCAATTGGTCTCGGATTTATGTTTAGGAAGACCCTTGGCTGGGGAATTATGAGCTTTTCATTTCTTTTCCTTGTTTATATTGTCCCTTCTTAGCGCATAATAATGTCATTGCTTTCTTTCTTACTTCAAATGGGTCTACTACCTTGTGGATTGTCATTTTTTGTAGGTTCTAAATGATAGGGAGGTGGAAGAAAAGATAAGACTTTTGATGTCATCGTCCAAGTGGGAGAGACAATTGGTTATGGGATTTGGATTCTTCAGGAGTCTGTTCTTGTAAATCTTTCTTTGAGCATTTGATTCAAACCTTGTGAGTCCTTTCCTCTCATTGTTCTATCTAGAAAGCTAGAAATCTTCTCTAATATTAATGAGGTCTTTGATGGTGTTATCTCTGGATGCTTGTTTCTCATGTTGTGAGAGGCGCAGAATCCGCATCGCATCTATTGTTGCAATGCTCTTTTGCTTGGGAGATTTGGACTAAGTTGTTCAATGTTTTTAGTGGGAATTGTGTTAGTCCGGTTTGGTGGAGGATTTATTAAATATATCTTTTACACTTGGGAAGAGTGGAGATGGTTTGGTTTTTTGGACTTCTTTCTGGTCATTTGCAGCAGGCTGTTTTAAGGGGTGTCATTTTTGGATCTTCAGCAATATTGGAAGGCAGGTTTATTTTGATTGTTGTCTATTCTTTTATGGTTTCTTTTTTCCATAGGAGGATGTATTATTCTCCTCTTTGTGCATTCTTTCCTGTGGTCATTGTTCTCTTCTTTTTCTATTGAAAAAAGCGTAGGAGTTAGAAAGAAAAAAAAGATAGGGATTCACTTCATTCTTCAGAGAAAGTTTTAGGATCTAAGGCTATTCAAGATAAGAAAAATGGTAGATTGTACCATATTTACTTGTATACTCCGCCTTGAATCAGGATTGTTACTTCGCATGTCTTGGATGGATTGCAATGGTATGCAATCCTGATTGTTGTATTCAATCACAAAAATGAAAAAATAATGGGAAGTTGAAGATAAAGAGTGTCAAATGACAAAATAGATAGTAAAAAGAAATAAGTCATCTTATTATGTTTTGTTGAATGGATTCTTCTCCAAGTGCATGCACACTTCCAATCTGAAATAGCAACCGAGTGAGTCTGCCCTTACATACTACATAGCGAGCTGAATGTTATCAACCTCTGCCTAATTTTTTTAGATAACAAAATTCACTAAAAAACAGTACAATAGATGGAGAATAAGGAATATTCTGCTAAAACAAATAATTACAATACCTCTGCCTTACAATCCTTTTGAGGGTCATACAGCTTTACCCCCAAAAATCCCAAAAGAATGAGCCCAGAAAAAAAGCAAGAAAAGTAACTTTATCCTGAAGCAAGTTCGCAGGAGTCTTCTGATCCTTGAAAATTCTTGCGTTCCTTTTGTTTCAATTAGTCCAAATAATGGCATACAAAGCACAAATCTGCACGTCATGCACACATCTGGGTTAAGGTCCTTATCATAGTTACCTGGAATTCAATGCGTCCAGGTTGCGGTATGGGTTAGGGAACAGGGTATGCTAGTTAAGAGGTACGCGATTCTCGGGGTGGCAGGCTTAGTTGGTATGCCATTTTGGGTCATGATACACTTATTTCGGATCATGGTAGGTTTTGATTTATTTACTTTTTATCATTATTTTTCATATTTGAGAAAAAAAATATGTATTAAACTAATAATTACAATTTTTTTTACTCATTTTAATTTTAATTTTATTTTTACAAAATTCAATTACCGAAACATAATTATGCCACTATTAATCTTGATTAAATTATATAAATTAAAAAATCAATTAGTAAATTGATTTATTTCTTTTAATGTAAATTAATTGTAATTTTTTAATAATAAAATATTATACTACTGAATGAATAAATTTGTTGGACTCTTTAAATAAAAAAAGTTAATATTAAGAAAAATAAAATTCATTAGTAGTTAATATTAAGAAAAATAAAATTCATTAGTATCGGTTGTACAATTTTCAAAGATAATTGAGTGGTGAATGCTGGGCATTCCTTTCCACTAGTAATAAACAACAAAAGAGAGAGAGTTTGAGGGGGTGGGGGGTGGGGTGGGTGTTTAAATCCCTCGCTCACTCAAAACAACTCTCTTGGGTGGGTGGTAAATCTCTTTGTCTCTAAATCATCACTCTCTCTCTCTTTCTCTCTCTCTCTCTCTCTCTCTCTCTCTCTCACATTCGAATGGAATCCATCCACTATTGCAGCAGGAAACTGGAGCCCTCTTCTCTTAGTGTCATAGGCTTTGCAGCAGCAGGAGACCCTCTTTTCTCACCATCATAGGGTTGGCCGCAATTTTGTAGCAGCTATTTCATCTCTCTGTTCTACAGTTCTACCATTCAAGGTTCAAGCACAACTCAATTTGCTATTTTTCTCACAATTGACTTTGAAATGTTGCATAGTTTTGCATGTTGAATATTTTTGCGATTTGGATCTCGACCACCATTGATCTAGGATGCCATCGATCCTTGAACTGGTATGTTCGATCTTGTTGTGGTCCCACGGGAGGGATGCAGTAACTATGGTCCTTATAAGGTCTCCCTATTTAAAGCAAGTCATTAGAATTTAATCCTATTGAGAAGCAAAGTGCAGATGAAAGCCTGAATCTTAAAAGGAATCTTCGCTTGGAAAACATTTTTATTCAAAGGGAAAAGACCTAGGACTTCAAGGTTTTAGAATATGAATAAAGAAAGGCTTAAAAGATAAAGACCCCGAAGAACTCCCAATCCAAAGCTGAGCATTGCTCCACATAGTAGGTGTTAGATTACCACTTCACCTAAAAGTTTAAGCTATTATATTGTGGGCCAACAATGTATATCAAGCCTTAACACTCCCCAGCACGTGCAGCCTGACAACATTTGGAGAGATAAACTAATGATAAATAACACCCATTAGAGGGAATACTGTAATTTTTAAATACCACATAATAAGCATGACCAACAAAACTAGAACCTAGGAACTCTTGGTAATCTGGCTTTGATACCATGTTAAATTACCATTTTACCCAAAAACTTTAGTTAGGTTGTGGGCCAATAATGTATATCAAGCCTTAACAGTAGGAACAAAAGAATGAGGCACACCCAATAAATAAGTTGAAATTGGTTGCAATAGGAATATAGATAGTCTAAAAAGATGGAGCACCAAGAGCTCCAACAGAATCTCTTTGATTTGAGATTACTGAAAAAACGGAAATCCCATGAAAGAGAATCCTTCTTTAAAAAGGAAAAGTTGAAATCTGTGCAATAGGAACGTGGATAGTCTAAAAAATGGAGCACCAACAGCTCCAACAGAATCTCTCCCACCCAAATATGCTCCCAAAGACAAATTCTAATATCATTACCCACTTTAAAATGTATGAGGAAAGAATAGATAAGGAACAAACTTTTTGGGACTTGTGTGGGAAACATTGCCACTTCAGTGTCCCATCCATTTCTCTGTACTCCATACTTTTAATAGTCTTGTGCCATAGGGAATTAACCTCTAAGGGAAACCTCCATAACCAGTTTCAATTAAAAAGAGACGTTTTTAGATGCTACATTACTAGGCCCCAGTTCCCCCTCATATGTAACATCCCAGCTAACAAGGTGATCCATCTTATTTTCCCTAGAACCAGACCAAAGGAAATCTCTCATAATTCTTTCCAAAGTCCTCGCCAATCTCATGGGAATTAAAAAAGGGATAAAAGATAAATGGGGTTATTAGAAAGGGAGGCGCTAATTTGAGTAATTCCACCCCCAAACTCTAAATTAGTTCCAACCTTCTAATTTCCTCTGCATTCTCTTGAGCAATAGGTCCCAAAACACAGCAGTTAAAAGGATTACCCTCTAGACCCTAGTCCCTAAGGGAAGATAAAGATGCAATAAAGGCCAAGACAAAGAGTCACAACCAGCAAGAGACCTAAAACCTTTTATATCTGGGAGAAAAGGACTTCATTTGAGGTTGGAGAGAAATTTCCCTAATCGTCCACTACTATCCCAATGTACAGAACCCAAGATGGCTTGAGCAATCCTTCCTTTGATAGAAACCTCAGTGGCATTGGTTTCCTGTTCTTAATTGCAGTCAAGCCAATCCTTTGGTCCAAGGCTTCAGCCAAAAAAACAAAAAAGCCCTTTAGTCTTGTCCTATGGGTGGATGCAGACTTAGAGTCAAGCTACTATGGACATGAAAATCTCTGTATCGCCTGCGAATCCTTCTAACTCATCTTTTAATGCCCCAAGAACTAAGCTAAGGGGAAGCCTAGCTCCAAGAGCGCTTATTCCTCTTTTAGGAAAGAGAGAGCCCTTCTTTGCCATAAGCGCCTCTATAGATTCATTTGCAGTGGATTATTGAACAAGAACGGCAGATTCAATAGCAGCAGAGAACTAAGAGATATGCCTGCTGTCTATTGTGCCTGGTCTCTAATCGGATTTTGATATCAGATGGACATTCAAACAAAAAGAGCTGCTAATCTCAGAAGGGGAAGTCTGCTTTGCTGCACTTGTGGATTCTATGGCATCTTCTTCTTTAAACGACCGTTAGAGAAGTGTAGTAAAGGCTTTTGAAATACCTTTACACAAAATACCAATAATCCCTCTCTATTTCAAAAGAATAAAGAAGATCTGGATTAACCAACTAGAATGTAATGTAATGTATCATATCTAGTGCCTTTTGGGCTATGAACCAAACTAGGAAGAAAAGTCATGTACCCCACAAAAATATGGTGAAACATTAAGTCTTATGAATCGTAATTCCTATTGTAAGTCGAACAAGCTTACCATCCCCATTACAATCTTATGCTTAGCTGTTCAACACGGATTGGCGCGAATAGGCCATGTGTCTCACCTAGATTTCATGAGTGCTTTAACAATCTTGCCTCAGATTATATAGGAGCTGCCCCACTCCACACTTATATAGGTACAATGCACTGCAATTATGCACATCACCCATAAAGGCAACAGAATTCATTAAGAACAAGTGCTCAACATCACACATTGTAGTCTTACACTACCCTCAGCATAGGAATGAATATTTATAAGTTCAATGATAGTGTATATGAAGAAGGGGAGCTCAGGCACAATGATAAGGTTGTTGCCGTGTGACCTAGATGTCATAGGTTCGAGGCGTGGAAACAGCCTCTTGCAAAAATACAAGGTAAGGCTGCGTACTATAGATCCATTGTGGTCCGCCTCTTCCCCGGACCCTGCATATGTGGGAGCATTGTGCACTGGGCTGCCTTTTTTTTTTTTTTTTTTTTCAATGATAGTGTATACGAAGACAACCTACTTTTGTTACCCATATGAACCTACTTCATGGGATTTCCAATCACATAGGTTGGGTTACCATCACCTTTGATCTTCCGGTTATAGGCATAAGCCCCATTCCCCTCCAATGAATCACACACTAGCTTTCTGCCTAGTAGTTTAGTCTTGAGGATATACTAAATTCATCCTTAAGCTCACATATGTAGGGAAATCCCTCACTCAAGCTACTTGACAGCATCATGTCTTAGGTGCATATGCATGTTTTCTTATTATAAATTTTATTCTTTGTATGATCTATTGCAACTTCACAAACACAATGCATTGACATAAATGGAACTGGTTTCATCAATAAAGGGATATTTACTAAGAAATTTCTTGGCCACTCAATTTCAGTTCCTGCCATCTTTAAGTCAATATAATCAGACTCCATGGTAGACCAAGCTTTAATAATTTGTCTGGATAATTTCCAAGACTTAACACTCCTTCATATAGTAAATAATAATTTCCAAGACTTATCAATCATCATGCATCACTGTTAAATAATAAAAATAATATTAATGAAATTGCTTTTGTATTAGGTTAAAAATAAAGTAGTTTACTGGTCAACCAATGCTTTCAGCATTTCTTTACAATTAATTCTATTTTTTAACTTTCCAATGCCATCATAGATTAGCCAATCTTTGAAATTTTGACCAAGATCGTTCACCTTGCTTCTCATGAACATACCAAAATAACCTACCTCAGTAGGGAAAAAAAGGACTTATCTATACTACCCAAAGTAAACTTTCAAACTATATGAGGAGTAATATTGCAATAGAATATTTATCTTAAAATGATAAATTTGTATAAAGGAAAAGTCAATGAAAATGCCTTCCACCTCATACACTTGTGATTGAACTCTAACCCATAATGGTTGTGGGTGGCGGGGAATGCATCAGTTGCAGCAATAGACAAAAGAAGCTTTTATCAACATATTCCAATATTACTTGAATCGGCTCAATTAAGAGAACCAGCGATGTAACAAAAGAAATGATGCTACAAGCATCGATGGAACCCCTTGAAATCACTGGAGAACAAACACAAAATATAGACAACGCCCCAAAACATACATTAACAATTAAAATAATTTCACAATTTAAAAATGTCACTAATCGTCTCAATTTTAAACATGTTAGGAAAAAAACCTTGATAGTGAGCAGTGTAGCATCCATATGATCACCCTATATTTTTTTTAAATCTTCCCTGAGATTGTTGGAAAAATGAATATGGAAACAGGATGCAAAAAATAAAATTGAGAAACTTATCTCCCTTGGGGAAGATTTTGCCCCCCAATATGGTGCAGAAGGCTCGTTGGCGTCTACTTCTAGGATACAACAGCCATTCCGATTGGTGTGCACTCACCAATTGAGAGACAAGAATGGTACGACTTGGTTAATCCGGATAGATATATTTCAATAATAACCAAATGAAAGAGATGACGATCAGATCAGAAATAAGAGAATTTTTCAGATAGAGTAGTTGTGATCTTATATATCTTTATCTCTCGAGATATACGTGTGTATATATATATAAACATACAAAAATTAAAAATTGTCGAGATGAGAATGCTTAGATGGATGAATGGTATAACATTGAAAGATAAATTAAGGAATGAACATATTCGCGGAAAGTTAGGTGTAGCTCCTATAGAAGATAAGAGAAGGGAGGGATGATTTAGATAGTATGAACACTTGCAATGTTGGCCACATAGTGTGCCAGTGAGGAAGAGTGAGTTAGTTACTGTGGGGGGCAGTAGAAGGGATAGGGGTAGACCTAAAATAACTTGGGAGAAGATAGTGAGTAAGGATTTAATATCTCTGAATCTGTCAAAAAAATGGTCCATGATCGCATAAATTAGCGGAAAAAGATTCATATAGCCGACCCCATCTAGTGGGATTTAGGGCTTGGTTTTGTTGTTGTCGTTGTTGTTATATATATATAAACAATTGATTTTAAAACTATCACAAAAAGGGTCAAAAAATTATTGCAAAAATGATCAACAGTCAATACTATTTTATAATGATTAATAAAACTAAATGAAGCCAGATAAAGGAACTAGATTTTGTAGATCGATTGCTCGTGTGATACCTGAAGTATTAGAGCATGTTCGTGTTCAAATTAAAGAAGGGTCGGCCTCTTTCTGGTTTGATCGATGGTTAGCCTCTTGTTCCCTTTGTGCTAAGGTTCAGGAAATCAGAAACCATAAGTTTCGAACACGAGATTGTTGGGACAGAGATGAGTGGAATGTTGATTTATTAGTGGATCTATTGGGTGAAGAACAGGCTGAGGAAGTAATGAATTCTGCTATTTCTTGCAAGAAGGGTCCAAATACAGTAATTTGGGAACCTTCAATAGATGGGAAATTTACCACGAAAGTGCTTGGGAAATTATAAGGGAACGTAAAGAGGAAATCTTAGTTTCAAAATGGATCTGGTATCCTATGTTGCCAAAATGGTTATCAATTTGTATGTGGAAGTCTTGGTTCGCTTGTCATCCGATTGATACTCGTATTCAAGAAGTAGGTGTTCAGATGGCCTCTTGGTGTGATTGTTGCTCAAATGCCAAGATTGAATCTCTAGACCATTTGTTTTGCATGGGATCTTTTGCTCAGGAGGTATGGAAACAAGCAGCAGTGGCGTTGGGTGTTAGTTGTATGGCAACGAATACATGGAAAGCCAGAGTTAATTTTTGGTTTAGTTGTGCAAGACGGGCCTCATAGTTAGGCATTTTGGTAGGTCTCATACTTAGTCTCATCATTTGGAGACTTTGGAGAGTCAGGATGCAATCAATTCATGATTCGGTGATAACGTTGGGACTTGATATTAAATATTAGTTGAGATCCATTTCGAACAAGTTAACTAAATGTGCACCTGCTTCTTGCACGGATATTGCAGTCCTTCATGCTTTGGATATTTAAGTAAAAATGTGAGGGTTCGTCTTCCTTGTGTAGTTAGATGGTGTAAACCTGGGATAGGTTGGGTTAAGTTGAATGTGGATGGAAGCTGTAGAGGTAACCCACGTAATTGTGGTGATGGAAGCGTGATAAGAGATGAAAGAGGATTATTCAAAACAGCTTTTTCCTCATTACTAGGTTATGGAACCAATAATATGACTGAATTGAAAGCGATTATTATAGGGATTAATCTATGCAAAGATCTCGGATTTGATCAAGTGGAAAAAAAAAATTAAACATTTAAACGACCATTAGAGGAGGGTAGTAAAGGCTTTTGAAATACCTTTACACAAAATACCAACATGTATGGCCTAACTTACGGTTTTGTTTGTAGAGTAGAAGCTTTTCAGATCAAACTTAGTGTCTTCCCTTTACTTAGCCTCTTGCATCATATTGCCAATTTTCTATCGCATATATTCTACTTAACTGCTAAACTTGTATCCTCTGTCCCTTGCCTCCTTCCTTTTCTGTGACTAGGCTCTCGTGACACCGCATCATCCACCATCCTAATTCACACACAGCATCCAATTTAACCTTGCTTAAAGAATTTTCAACCCTTGTATCCATCCTGTGCCTGGCAGCCTGGCCAGGCCTTTCTGGCATCATCTCCAGCCCTGCTGATGAAAATTAACAAACTTGGATTTTCTGCCCCCAACCATGTCCCTGTGCTCTGTAGTGCCGTCTGTAGTGCAACATCACCATCCAATCCAACCCACTCCAGACATTTGACAGCTATTTAATAAAACCTGCTGTTAATTCTATAAAAAATAATTGAAAAAAAAACACACACTGTTGAATAGTCTTTTACACAAAAGGCAGCAACTTAGAATTTATCTAGGGCAGAAAATGGCAACTGGAGTCTAAACTCTCAATCGAGATTCTTTCTCTTTGCCCTCTCAAGTACTGAAAGGAGTGAAGCATATTGTATAGGGCTTTTACTTTTTTTTTTTTTTGGGTATTTCTTAGAGCATTTTCCATACAGTTATTTTATTGCATTACAGAAATTCTAGATTTGCGAATTCTTTGTCCCATTAGTGCCTGGAAACAAATGGGTGTTTACAACACACTATTCTGGTGATCAAATATCGGCTTAATAAAAGCTCCAATAATATGTTTCCATGATATGTGAAATATATGAACCAATCAGAAGCCGATTGAAAATCGCTAGATTTGTCATGAAGTAAAGCTGCATGCAAATTACTGCATAAATGCATACATGTGCCCACGCGCACACACTCAGATTTATGTGTCTATTTATGTATGCACATATGCATACATATGCATGTGTGTGTGTAACATAAAATGTAAATCCAGTTCAACACATGATTCCACAAATTCACATACTGGAACAATTCAAGTAGCCATATCAGTATCCTCATAAAATGTGAAAATGCAAAGGCATGTTTAACTCTTATTTTTTTTTTTTAAAGACAGTTTAACATCTGATTCCACAAAAATTCACATACGTATTGATTTATGGTCAATTGTTTTTTTTTTATTCTTAATTTTATATTTTAAATTGTGTTAGACAAGAAGTAAAGTCATAATGATCTTATAATTCTCTGTATCCAGTTCTCTGTATCCAACATGCATGAATGACACAATAAAAGTTGTACTTGGACGTGCACGCATAGATTCATGAATCTACATATGTTTGTATGCATGCATGGTTCATACATACATAAATAGATGCATGCATGTGTGTTTGTAATATAAAAAATAAAACAAGTTTAACAACCCATTCTACAAATTCACATATTGGAACAATTCAAGGAGCTATACTGCTATACTCATAAAATGTGAATGCTGAAGCATGTCTTACTTCTATGTGTTTTTCTTAAATTGGGATTTACAGTCAATAGTTTTTTTTTTTTTGAAGTCATAATGATCTCATATTTCTCTGTAATTACCAAACCTTGGGGACGGGGAGCTGGATCTAGTGATTAAATTTTTTCACGCTGTCCGAGTATGAAGTTCAAAGCTTGGGTCTGGATTTGGACAAAGCACTATAAAAATTGTACTGAGTTTTCCTAGACTCCATACAAATCTAAATTCAAGGCTCGAACTCTATTATCCCATTGCTTAGCAATATTGACCAGGTCATGATAGAAATCTTTTTAGTGAGTGATTTTTGACTCTTCCCTGCAGGAACTAAATCAGCAATTATTGCAGTCAGTCAATGTTAGCGCCGGGACATTGGTGAATTATTATGATTGTTACTCTGGTTGGATTCAACAGTTGGTAAGACTTGTCTAATGAATGTTTGGGCTGGTGGAATAACTGGGGAGTAAATTGAGGGAGTGTAAATATATCAAGCTATTCCATATTGGCTTGGATTACGGCATACTCACTCCGGTGCTCGAAATTTTGTGAGTCATTTGGTTCTCTACTTGGCTTGGTCTACAATCTCATATTGACACGGAAACAAGAAAGGGTAATTACAGTTACAGGACATTGTTTATAGCTTTCCATATTTGGATGCTAGATTGACATCTAGGTGCGAATTGCAGGTTCTTGTGGATGAGGTCACAGAACTTGTTGAGCTTTGGAACTTTTAGTTGATATCAAGAATCGACTGGTTGTGCGCGGAATAAGAAAATGTCCACAAGTGCCGCTAAGATTGTGGCCAATCTGGGTCCCAGGGCTGCTGCTGCTGCTACTTCCGTAATAAGAACTCTTGAGGGAATATTGTGAATCATGGAGGACAATTATTTGCAATGGATCCTGCTGCTGTAACAAGAACTCTTGGGAGTATATCGTGAATCATCGATGACAATTATTTGCAATCCATTGGCCAAGCTGAGATATTTGGTGGAGATTTTGTTTTTGTTTTATTTTTTTCAATGACATGCCCCCCCCCCCCCCCTCTCTTGCTCACCGCCTGTGAGAAATGCAGAGGCAGGAGTCTGCCCATGTCCTGCATCAGGTGATTTGAAGGCTGTTGAACAGAATTCACACCTCGGCATCCCCGCTGAGATGCGTTGTCCTCAGCTAAGTCATCTACCTACATACAGGCATTTTGGCTGGGATTCTGTTTAAACAGAAAGTATTCATTGTCGGGATATTGTTTTCTATCTTGCGGGAATGTTTGAGTTTTTTCAGGATGCAAACTAGTAGTTGGTACCTTTAGATGCCAAATTCATATGGATCAAATCTAGACATTCTTCCCCACTGTCAACAAAGGTCAGAAAATGTGGTGGTTTTAGTGGGACGGGTCATTGATGCATTGGATAAACAAATCGGCATTGATTGCTTCCCAGAATGGCCCAAAATTTTGCCAATGAATATTTGCAATTGGAAAACATATACAAGCATTGGCGCGCAGTTTGGCTGATGAAGAAGTATATATGCTAGGCATCATATATATGGTGTTTAATTTTTTTAGTCATTTTCTTAATGTTCGACTGTTTTTTTGTTTGTATTTACAAATTAATTTAATCATTTTTTAATGTTTCTAAAGCTTACTATGAGCCATTGTAAGTTGTTTGACCAATGTGGTCAACTAATGGTAATTTTTTAGATTAATATAATTTTAATAAAAAGATAAATACTTTTGAAAATAATTTAGAATATCAAATAAAAGGAAGTTGCTCGAATAAATAAACCAAAATAAATAAATAAAAGAAAATAAAAAAAAATGTCATGATAATTGAGGGTGAAGTTAAAATAAGTCGGCATTTTGGTAAGAGAAAATTGTTGAAATTAGAGATCAAGTTTGTGTAAAAGTACAATATTAGCGCTAATCATATTAGATGTTCAAAGCATGAGTAATATTAATTCCTATTTTCGTGATAAATCCCATGTCATTTTTGGTTCATGGGGTACCAAACTCAAAATTAATGAGAATACAAACATTTAGTTGTAGGATCTTAGAATATAGATAAATACAAAATACATATTTTTTCTTCTGTCTGCAGAATATTTTTTTATAATTTTTTGATAGTAAAAGAAAGTATATTAAATTAAAAAGGAGAAGATCTGCATGGGCTATTACTTGATCAATATCTCTAAGAGAACATGAAAAACGCGTGTATATTACATAAGAAAAAAAATATGTATTTCCATAGGTGGGATAGGATTTAGCATTTGGTATCGTTGTGGGCTTCTGTAGCTGATTGTTTTACAGGATTATTTTTTCAAACTCAGCTGATTGGCAATTATGCATTTTCCAATATTTTCTTCTTGTTCTTACATCTTTTAAGGAGGATTTTTAAGGCTCTTTTTAAAATTACTTTCATTTCTCTTATTTCAAATCTCCTCTTCTATCAAAACAAATATTTAAAAATATATATATTTGAGAATAAAAAGTGAACACCAACGAAAGCTGTTAATTATTATGGATCGTAAGATATTTGTGTGTTGATTACAAGTGATTAATAACTATAGTTACAAGATTAATAATATTTCTTATGCTATCAAATTTACTCTCTTGACCAGTATCTTTACAAGGATATTTTAGCGTAATAAAAAATTGACGTCAAAGTGGAAAAATCCTGTCTATATATATACATGTTGAAGATAATGAAGTCTAATAGTTGACAGATTCATCTCGGATATTAATACAAATATAATCAAAATAGTAGTTTATATACATCGCTGTGTGAATATGTGTGCGCCAATGCATTTGTGTAAAAACTTGAATCTAAGAAGCCTTTTTTTTTTCCTTCCGGCTAGGCAAATCAAGAGGCTTTTTCCAGATGAGGAAAGGACGAAGTTTCATTAATTGCACGCAACCAATCCAAAACTTTTATCGTCTGTCAGACAATACCGAATCACTCCATGAAAGCATTATATCTCGGGCAACATTAGGAAAATCTGCAAGTTTTTAGAAAGCAAACATCGATCAGCAGAAGAAGAAGAAGAAAAGAGACCTAGTTTCTGATATAGTTGTAGAACTACTTAAATCAGCCATTAGCTTAAATTTACAAATTCAATAAAATTTTACCTTGTATTGCTCTAAAAGCTAGTGAAGGTATGTCAATTTCATCTTCAATCAATCTGTATACATCCACAAGCTATACAAACACAAATGACATTTCAGTGGTATTACCTAATAATGTGCACTGTTAGCACCAAAGTACAAAGAATAGATCTCTAGAAACACCAACCTCTTGAATGTGGAGCTTGGAGTCTTCAGTCAAAGCAAGAATAAGCTGTCGCCGGATTGCCTCATCAAACAGGAAAAGCCGAGCTCCATCTTTGATGGTGTCTGTAAGATCCAGTTTCCTTACAACTTGCAAATCTCTTGATCTTTGTCTGGAATAACAGGCCACCGGTGTAAATGTTCATGCTTATAAAATTCTCAGGCAAAATGACAAACAAAATTAGGCTGTAAGAAGACAGTACATGCTCTTCACTCGCAATGCAGGATTGCTGCTCATCTTGGCCACATTGTCTTTTGCTAGAACTATTAGGTTTTCAAGTCGTTTCCATTGGAAGATGCCATCTTTGAATAGAACCTAACACAGGAAGCAGATTGTTAAATGGAAACCACCGACCCCATACAGATTTCGGACTGAAAATTAACTTAAACAGCAGGTCGCTGCAAAATAAATTTCAAAAGAACATAAGAAAACAAATTAGGCTCTAAGATATCAGTAACAAAATGTCATGAATTCCTATTTCACCTTATCAGTGCAAGTAAGCTCAAGCATCATTTGACATTGTCACCTGTTGTGAAACTCAAGATTATTCCACCTAACTTCACCTAGTTTATTATTGCACAGGTGAATAGAGAGTGTATGATTGTGCTAACATACACCAAGTAAATTCCCAGGGAAGTGGGGGGTCACAATGGACCGCTTAAGTCCCACCTTCCTAGACACAATTTTCCTTGGATACGTAATTAGCACAATATATTACTACAACTATACCGGACAATAGCTAACTATTGAATAGATGAAAGGAAGAACACTAGAATTTAACGAGGTTCGGCTAATTGTACCTATGTCCTCGGACACTATCAACTAATATTTTTCTATTGCCGAAATATTACAAAGAGACCAAAGAGAGAATGTGCCTAAGAAAGAAGGCAATTTTGGGGATGGATTTACAAATAGAAGTGGTGGGTTTATATAGGGTAGAGAATAACACTATTACAACAACCCATCACCCACCATTGAAGACTTTCATGGCAATCTCAAGTTCAACAATGGTGAGCTTCTAGAAATGAGTCATAATTCAACAAATCTCCACCTTGGCGAAATTCCATCTCTTAAAAACTCTAATGGATTCCATAGTGTCTTCAAACGCACTTGTAGCATCAATCTTTCAATTTTCAACAATGTTGATCAAGTTCAAGCAATGTTGAAACTTGACCGCAGTCACCACTTTTGTCATTATATCAGCAGGATTCTCAATGGTTTGAATCTTCTAGATTACTACTCCACCTTCTTCCATAATTTCTCGTACAAAGTGATATTGAACGTCGATGTGCTTTGGCCTTGAATGGTAGACTTGGTTCTTTGCTAGATGGATAGCACTTTGGTTATCACAATACACCTTGATGTGTTTCTATCCAATTCTCAATTCTTTCATCAATCCTTGAAGCCAAATTACCTCCTTCACAGCTTCTGTGACTGTCATATACTTTGCCTCTATAGTGGACAAAGCAACTGTTGACTGTAAGGTAGACCTCCAACTACCCGGCGCTTTTGCAAGAGTAAATACATAGCTAGTAGTTGATCGACGCTTATCCAAATCACCAGCGTAGTCAGAATCACAGTATCCAATAATACTATGACCATCTTGCTTATCTTGCTCAAATATCAGTCCAACATCTACGGTATACAAAATGTATTGTAGAATCCATTCACAGTCTGCCAATGTTCCTTTCAGGGATCATGCATATACTTGCTCACAACTCCAACGACTTGTGAAATATCGGGCCTTGTACACACCATGGCATAAATCAAGCTACCAACAGCACTTGAATACGGTAATTTTGACATGTATTCTCGTTCTGCTTCAGTTTTTGGAGACATAAATGCATTTAACTTGAAATGAGGAGCAAGTAGAGTACTAATAGGTTTTGACTTCTCATTCATACCAAAACGCTTTAGTACTTTCCTCAAATATAGTTTTTGAGTCAAACAAAGCCTCCCCAATTTCCTATCTCTACTTATCTCCATACCGAGAATCTTCTTTGCTTCGCCTAGATCCTTCATCTCAAACTCCCTGTTCAACTGAGCCTTCAGTTTGTTAATTTCTATTTGACTCTTGGAGGCTATCAACATATCATCAACATAGAGAAGAAGATATATGTAAGATCTATCTTGTAGCTTATGAAAATACACACAATGATCATATTTGCTTCTTCTGTACTTTTGCCCCATCATAAACTTGTCAAATCGTTTGTACCACTGCCTTGGGGATTGCTTTAATCCATACAACAATTTTTCAAGTTTGCACACCATATTTTCTTTTCCAGCAACTTTGAAACCTCCTGGCTGAGTCATGTAGATTTCCTCTTCCAAGTCTCCATGTAAAAATGCAATTTTTACATTCAATTGAACTAGTTCCATATCCAATTTTGCTACCAAAGCCAATAAGATTCTAATGGAGGAATGCTTTACTACTAGAGAAAATACCTCATTGTAATCAATTCCCTCCGTCTGTGCGTAGCCTTTAGCCACCAATCTTGCTTTGTAGCGAATACTATTCTTGTCAGGAAATCCATCTTTCTTTGTATATACCCATTTGCACCCAATTGCCTTCTTTCCCTTTGGAAGACTAACTAGCTTCTATGTCCGATTCTTATGAAGGGATCGCATTTCTTCATTCATAGCTCCCCTCCACTTTCCTTCTTTTGAACTTTGGATTACTTCATTTTAAGTGACAGGAGTATCATCGTTTGCAATTGGAGACGCGTGAGCCACCATGTCAACAAAGTGAACAGGTTTTCTAATTTTTCTCTTTGGCTTACTCAATGCAATAGATTCATGTTGCTGTGGAGGTTCTTGGGCTGAAACCTCTTCTTCAGGCGACTCTTCTTCTACCATAGGAGAGTCTTTTGTCTCTTCATTTTCTGGGAAAACAATTCTTCTATCAAACTCCACCTATTTTGGAGCACCATCTGTCTGCTCAACACTTTCTGTTGTCACCTTTTTAAAAAAAAGGTAGATTCATTAAAGGTAACATCCCTACTGAAGATTATCTTCTTTGTTTCTGGACACCAAAGGTGATATCCCTTTACTCCAGGGGTGATCCCCATAAAGATTGCTTTCTTAGCCCTCGGATCCAACTTTGATTCCTTGACATGATAGTAGGCAATGGAACCAAATACATGTAAGGAATCATAATCTGTAGTAGGCTTTCCAAACCATTTCTCCAATGGTGTTTTACCACTAATAGCAGTAGATGGTAGGTGGTTGATGAGGTGGCAGACATATGTTACAGCCTTAGCCCAAAATTTTCTACCCAACCCAGAATTGGACAACATACACCGAACCTTCTCCAACAACGTTCGGTTCATATGTTCTGCCACTCCATTCTGTTGTGGTGTATTCCTCACTATGAAGTGTCATATAATACCTTCTTCTTCGTAGACTTTAAGAAATGGATCACTTCTATATTCTCCACCATTATCTATACGGAGGCGCTTGATCCTTTTGCTTGTTTGAGTTTCCATTGTATTTTTCCATTTAAGGAAGACTCCTAACACTTCATCTTTAGTTTTCGTAGTATACACCCATACTCTTTGGGAAAAATCATCAACAAAGGTCACATAGTAGTGTTTTCCTCCCAATGAAGCTGTCTTGGAAGGTCCCCACACATTAGAGTGAACATAATCCAAAACACCCTTGGTATCATGGATTGTAGTACCAAATTTCACTCTTGTCTGCTTCCCTTTGATGCAATGTTCACAGAAATCTAGTTTGCAGGTCTTTGATCCCTTTAATAATCCTTGATTTGTAAGAAGTCTCAAGGATTTTTCACCTGCATGCCCCAAGCATATATGCCATAACCTAGTTGCTTCTATTTCCTTATCATCGGTAGAAACTGTTGTTGCCGTCCCAATAACTGTACGACTATGATAGTGATACAAGTTATTGTTCTTCCGAATTCCCTTGATTACCACGAGTGCACCAAAGATGATATTCCTAACTCCGTTTTTTGCTGTTACTTTGAACCCCTTTGATTCTAGGGTTCCCACAGAAATAAGATTCTTCATCAAACTTGGTACATATCTAACGTTCGTCAATATTTTTATTGATCCATCTTGATTCCTTAAGCGTACTGAACCAATTCCATGTGTGGTTAGAGGGATATCATTTGCTATGTAGACGACTCCACCTTCTAGTTCTTTAAAATCAAAGAACCAATCCTGATTGGGACACATATGATGGCTACACCTAGAATCTAGTAGCCATATACTCGAAGAACTAGTTGGCGGCGTAACAACAAGTGAAAGATCTGAGCCTCCATCTTCGTACTTAGCCACATTTGAGACGGCTTTTCCTTTATCAGGTTTTCCTTTATTCTTTAACTTCAGACAGTTTTTCTTCTAGTGCCCTTTTTCCCGACAAAAGGCACATTCATCTTTGTTTGGTCTGGACCTTGACTAGGATCTCTCTTTATTTCTTCTATTCTGGCTTTGTGAACGGCTTCGAACTACTAGAGCTTTGTTGGCTTTACTTGTGCTTTCGAGCTTGTCCTTCTTCCTTAATTCATAGCTGTACAAAGCAACACAAACCTCGCTAAGAGACATTTTATCCTTTCCATGGAGTAGAGTAGTTTCAAGAAACTCAAACTCCTCAGGAAGGGATGAATCCCAACAACATCAAAGCCAGGTATTTATCTTTAAAAGTCTCATCCAGATTAACTAGATTAGAAACCAACCTATTAAAGTTGGTGATATGATCATTCATAGTGGTACCTGGGACATAAGTGAAGTGAAATAGTCTCTTCTTCATATGGAGTTTGTTCTAACAACTTTTCTTCAAAAACTTTTCCTCCAGTGCCTTCCACAACTTATTTCCAGAAGTTTCCTTACAGAATGCATACTTCTGCTCTCTTGTAAGACATGATAGAATTGTACCACATGCTAACCGATTGATGGTCCCCCATTCTTTCTTCTTAATATCTTTTGGTTTCTCTTCTTCAATGGAAATGTCTAGACCTTATTGAAAAAGAGCGTTTAGAACCTCACTTTGCCACATACCAAAATGACCGGTACCGTAAAAAATCTCCACTGCAAATCTAGCATTTGTCATAGTAGTTTTTGCTAGAATAGATGAGTTCGATGTGGATGTTTTTGCGCTATCTACCATCTCTGCCATAAATGCTATTCAATAGCTAACGATGCGGAATGCCAACAGCCCAAGGGAAACTTTTCTGATGTGGAAGATCAGACTAAGTTGCAACCATAGAGCATACTAAGAATAACCTTGGCTCTGATACCAATTGTTGTGAAACTCAGAATTATTCCACCTAAATTCACATAGTTTACTATTGCACAGGTGAATAGAGAGTGTATGATTGTGCTAACATACACCAGGTAAATTCTTAGGGAAGCGGGAGGTCAAAATCGTCCGCTTAAGTCCCACCTTCCTAGACACAATTTTCCTTGGATACGTAATTAGCACAATATATTACTACAACTATACCGGACAATAGCTAACTATTGAATAGATGAAAGGAAGAACACCAGAATTTAACGAGGTTCGGCTAATTGTGCTTACATCCTCGGACACTACCAACTAATATTTCTCTATTGCTGAAATATTACAAAGAGAGAAAAGAGAGAATGTGCCTAAGAGAGAAGTAGGCAATTTTGGGGATGGATTTACAAATGGAAGTGGTAGATTTATATAGGGTAGAGAATAACATTATTACAACAACCCATCACTCACCATTGAAGACTTCCATGGTAATCTCAAGTTTAACAATGGTGAGCTACTAGAAATGAGCCATAATTCAACATCACCCTCGCTTTGCTAGAAAACTTCAGCAAAACATTTTTAGCAATTTTTCGTCACCAACAACTTAATCAGAGCACAAAGGACAACAAAAAGTTGCAGATTGCAACTCAAGTTCCCTACTTAACTTAATCAAGGATGATTTTGGGCACCTCACCATCAGGGTAGTTATGCTAGTACACAAACTAATGATCCCATGATGGCATGAATTAACACCTCACATCCATTTATAGTAGTCCAGTCATTTATTTCCAAAACTGAACAGATCTGTTTTTATTATTACCTCCTTATAAAAACTTGTAGACTAGATAAAACAGCATTATCTTTTTGCCCTCTCAATGGCAACACAGCTAACCTTTTGTTAATATGGTGACTTTAGATTTTTGGGTCCTCTATAATTTTTATAAATGTTGTGCGCAAGATGATTGTTATTGTACATCTTGGATAGACCTTGTCAAACAAATATGTGAATTTTTCTTTTCCTTTCAACCACTTCGTAAGATGGCTAGTACCTAATCTGATAAGAGTATTAGCATAATAAAATCAGATCACAGGTGGAGGGCATCTATGGAGGATTATCATCTTTCTTAAACAGGCTGAGCAAGGAACCATATGCAGAGCTTATTGTGCTTCTCAAAATGAAATGGCATAGCAAAAAGAAAAAGAAAGAACAATCATATACTCACAGTTGCTTAGTTTGATATGAATATAAACATAATCAGATCATGGGTGTGAATACATACATGAAGGTTATCATTTTAACTGGCTGATTTAGGAACTGAACACAAAACCTCTTATCTAGGAGCCAAAAATCAAACTTCTTGTTTTTTGTTCTCATGACCAAATAGCATGGCAGAAAGAACACATTTACTGTGTCCTATTGATCACAAATTGGCATTATTGTTTGTTTCAGGTTTTCCTTTTTTTCTTTTTGTTTTTAAACAACGGGAGTGTTGTCTAAACTAATTCTTGCCCCACAAATCACGTTCTTCTTAGATAGTTAGGTTTTAAACTCCTTTTACACCTCCTATATCTTGGTCATCGCATTTTCATTTCGGTACAACGAATTTAAGTGCATGTTATGTAGATGTCCATAAATTTGACCACCAAAAGCTAGATTTCAAAGTCTTGAAACATGTTTCTGCTGGCAGCTCTCTTATCAAGGAGGGATAAAGTGTTTCCATCCACATGTCAAGAGTTCTTTGCTCTTAATGTGATGCTCTTCAAATCAATTTCTTTCTTTCAAAACCAGACTAAGAGAGGACTTTGTATCTTCAATTATTACAGAAATTCTGAAGTACTCTTGACCTTACTCATGCTATTTAAAGTGCTAATCTTTGACTTGCAACATCTCATTGCTAATTATGCTTCTAAACTCTGTTAAATGACTAAGTCACATATTATACTTTAATTGTCTCCTGTATTGTCACATTATCCATTTCTTTACCTCACATCATAACCGATTCTCCTCAGCAGAAAGATGCAACAGATCAGAATTGAGAATTGCTCAATTCACCTAAAACACAACATGACAGCATGACCTTCATAAAAGAGTAGAAATTGCTGTCGGCACTGAAATACAAAGATAATTTTTACTATTTAGAAGTTCTTCCACTAAAGATCCACATTCTCTCATTCTATCTGATTGTCAATTTCGTCATTAAGTCTCTATTTTTGTCATTATTGGTCACATTTGTAGTTTCGCATCAAAAGCTTGTTCAAGACTGGATACAAGAAGTCCAAGTAGATCATAATGGTAAGTTATCATGATAAAGAACAATACTTTAGACCATTTACGCTATAATCTAATCCAGAATGTTAACAATTAACAAGCATGTCATAGTTGATCAATACCTCACCAACGAAAAGCTGAGAAGATAACATTTAGCATTTCTATTATATACATTAAAGTTCAACTTTGTTGCATGTTCACTATTTGGAACAGTGATTGTCCCTTCACATAACAATGCATGCGAGGAATGTTTCAAGAGGGCAAGCCTTAGTCCAATGGTAAGGGTCCTAAGGGATCTACCCCAAAATCTAGAAGTCATAGGTTTAAGCCAGGAAAACAGCCTCACTAAAATGCAAAAATAAGGCCTTTGTACATTGTTAAGACCTGGTGTTCATTGTTCCCAAAAACTAACATTTTGAGCTTTTAGGTAAAGTGATTATCTAACATGACATCAGAGCCAGGGCTGCCAGAAGGTCATGAGTTTTAGTCTTATTGCTCAGGTTTATTGTTTGGTTGTTCAAAATTGTCTAGTTCCCTGTATAGGTGCTACTTATCATTTGTTTATCTTCCAACGTGCAATTGGGCTGCATGTGTGAATAAGTGTGAAGTCTTGATATACATTGTTGACCACAATCTAACAACTTAAGCTTTTAGGTAGTGTTAATGTAACATTAATTAAGATTATGCCCTCCCCAGAACCTTGATGCTGCATTACTAGCATAACCTTCCGTATCAGGTGCTACATTATGTTTTTAGATTCAATATATAAGCAAATATATTACAGGCAGAGGAAAAATCATACAAATGACAAGAGTGCCCACTCATCTAATTTCTTTCCGTCTTGTTCAACCTTTGTACACACATAGAGAGAGGGATAAAGAAAGTGTTTAAATTGGGTATGACATACCTGAAGACAATTAATAGAAGCCAGAAAAATTCAGTGCAGCATTTGAATATTGTTGTAAAGTTGGAGATGGAGGAGAGAAGAGAAAAAGAGGAAAAAAAATAAGCGGCAGTTTCCTGGAGGTCTACATACTGCTCCAGATCTGCCCTCTTATATATTATTAATAATAATAAAGTCTTTAGGACAAAAACACCCTCATTAACACAACCTAATTACTAAAATAACATGCTCTCTTCTAATACTCCCCTTCAAGCTGGAAGTGTATAAATATCACCTAACCCCAGCTTGTGACAATCATTAGGACAAGGCGAGCTTAAACAAGGGCCTCATAAAAACATCTTTTAACTAATCCATTGATTTCACAAAAGGAGTCCCCACAATCTTATTCAACACAACATCCCTCACAAAAAGGCAGTCAACTTCTATGTGTTTTGTCCTCTCATGGAACAGTGGATTGCTGGCATTATAAATTACGGTTTGATTATCACAAAACATATCTATTGACTTTGTTATGAAGAACCCCATCTCTAACATCAGAGACTTCAACCACATAGGTTCAATCAAAGTGTGAGCCACAGCTCGGTAATCTACTTCAGCACTAGATCTTGCTACAATAGTTTGTTTCTTGCTACACCAAGTAACAAGATTACCTCAACAAATGTACAATATCTAATAGTAGACCTTCAATCATCAACAGGGCCATCCAAATCTGCATCAGAATATCCCATATCTCACAGTTTTTATTACATTCATATTTAAAAATTTTTACCAAGAGAACTTTGAGATAACACAAAATCCTATGAACACCATCCCAATGTGGTTGTTTGGGATTTTCCATAAACTAGCTTACCACCCCCACTGCAAAAGATATGAAAGGTCTAGTGATAGTCAACACCAAGAAAGTAAAGCAACAAATCCAAGTCCTTGACTTTAAATTTCGCTTGAAGCCATTTCTTAACATCTGCAATCCCCCACTCTAGTCATTGCCAATGATGATGGTATCATCAACATAAACTACTAGAAGTACCAAACCTGCCTCCCTTTTGCAGACAAAAATTGGATGATCAGAGTAGCACTAGGTAAAGCCAAACGCAAGGACTACAACACTAAATTTGTCAAACCAGGCTCCAGGAGACTGCTTAAGACAACAAATGGCTTTATGCAATCTATATACTTAACCATCCTCCCCTTGAGCAACATATCTAGGATGTTGCTCCATGTATACCTCTTCCTACAAATCTCCGTACAAAAAGGCATTCTTCACATCCAATTGGTGCAAGGGCCAACCAAAATTAACTGCCAATGAGATCAATACATAAACAAAATTTAATCGAGCAACAAGGGAGAATGTCCAACCGAGCCTTAAGTCATTCAATTCCGTCACGAAGATATTTGATGGTGTGGACCCAACGATACCTAACCAACTCCTTACCAAGAAGATGATCTATCCAATCCCATGTCCCTTGAGTGGTCAAGGCATCCCTTTCTATATACATTCCATGCTTCCACCTAGGGTTAGCAAGTGCTTCAACATACAAGGAAGGGATAAAAATCGAGGAAACAAACAAGGAAAAAGAACGCATAGGACTAGGAACGTGAAGAATTGAAACATAATAGCAATTGATAAGCAATCAAGGACAGCTAAGCACATATTCGAGTACCTTTCTAGTAAGCAATGTGCAAATCCAAGTCACAGTGGGATAGATCTTTAGAACCAGAAGTATGGGCAAATGAGGTGCCAACATGGTGATAGTGATGTGTGTACGCACTTTCCATCGTTCATAAACCCTCAATTGTTTCTCTGGATTAGTAACTGATTAATTTGGAAGAGTAATGGATGATTTCTAAAAAAGGGATAAAGGTAGGAATAGGAGGATCAACACAAGAAGGGCGGACCACAAATCGTTGATGGAATCAAATTAGATTCATTCATAGAGGACCCAACACTAGAGAAATAAGGTTTCCCCTCAAAATAGGTGACATTGGCACTAACATATTTCCTACGAGTGTGGGGATCATAACATCCATATCCTTTATGAGTTCTCAAGTATCCAACAAAGACATATTTAACAGCACGAGGAGAGAGCTCGTCTTGACTATTATGCAGAACTTGAACAAAACATGTGCACCCAAAGACGTAAGGCATAAAAAAGAACATGGATGTCTCCAAGTTTGTCCCCCTAGAATACTTGAGGGCATCCTGTTAAGCAGAAAAATGGTTGTAAGAATAGCATCAGTCAAAGGTTTTTGGAACATGCATATGAAGGAGTAAATACCATGTCGTTCAAGTAAATGCCATTTTTTTTGTTTAGCTACTCAATTCTACAGAGGGGTATGCATATAGGATGTTTGATGAATGATCCCTTGGGCTAAGCAAAAAGACTGAAGCTCATTTCGAACAAATTCAAGCATGTTATAAGATCAAAAAATTTTGAATAACAATGAAAATTTAGTTTTTATTTATTGGTAGAATTGAGTAAATACATTAAAAAAATTCAGACTTATCTTTTAACAAATAGATCCAGATCATACAAGAAAAATTATCTGCAAAGGACACAATATATTGATCACCAGTCAAATTGTTAATTCTACGCAGACCCTAAATATTTGAATGAATAAGAGAAAACAATAATTTATTACGAGGTTTGACTCTAGACGGAGAAGATGTTCAAATATGCTTTCCCAACTGACACATGGAACACACAAAACGAGAAATAGACCTAAACATAGGAAAATTTTCTTGTAGTTTTTGAAGGGAGGATAACCCAAACAAGCATGCCATTGATCAATAGAAACACCATAAGCAGGAACTGATGAAGTTGTATGACAAGAATTGGATTCATCATGAGTCCATGATCACCATCGAAATAGTGCAGGCTATCCTTCTCAAGCCCTCCACCAATCCTCTTCTTTGTTTGGAGATCTTGAATAACACAATAAGCAAGAAAGAAGATCAGTAAACAATTATGATACTTAGTTAATTGATTAACTAATAGCAAGCTCAAAGGAAATTTAGGCACATATAACACAGACGAAAGAGGAATGGAAAGAATTGAAAGAATATTGCCAAAACTAGAATCCAATGTAACTGAACCATCAGCAAGAGTAACCTTAAGTGTAAGGTAGTGGGGTTCAAGGGCTCAAAACAAATTAGAACTACCTGTCATATGGGAGGAGGCACTGGAATCTATAACCCAATGTGAGGAGGATGAAGAGGCAAGCGCCAGCTTGGCCTGAATGGGGGCCATAGTAGCAATAGATGCAAAAGACTGAGTTTGGAGTTTTTGAACCATGCAAAAAGGATTGTTAAACTCCTCTCGAAACACGGTGGATGATTTACTCAACTCCCTAGTGGAGTGGCAAAGTGCGTTTTAAGTGTCAATATAGAATTTCCCTTTGCAAGAGACTTATTGCCCAAGCTGGTTTCCCAAGGAGATCCCATCAGTGATCAATGGTATGATTTTCCTTGCCACAATGTGTGAAAAAGCGAGAATTTCCACGATGAACTCCTTGTTGTAATACACAACCACTGCCACGACCACAATCCAAACCTTGTCCTCATCCTCCAAAACTTCCCCTTCTAAGGTTAGAGGTAGTACCCATTGCTGATTTATTGCAGGAAGGGGCTTGAGATGTCAGGCAGCACACGCTAGCACAAACAGCACTTTCAGGACTTGAAAAAACCAGAACTTGCAACATTTCAAACTCCCTAAAATCCAGAACTTCAATAGGCAGCTATGACTACAGAACTAAGCTTACAATACCCTATGAGGAATTACTTAACCACCAAGAACAAGGCAACCACAGCAAAGTACTGCAGGCATTTAATAAGCGACCTAGCAGCAGATCCAGGCATTATGGCTGGCAGCAACTGGAAATGAATGCAGAAAAGAACACTAGATAAGTACTTGAACACCAACTGAAACCAACCAACAATCAGTACAAGATTGCAAGCAATCAATCATAAACATACGTCATCAAAACAGTATCATCAGCAAACCGAAAACAGAGTGACAGAGGAACAGCAGCAGCAGCAGCATACTAGAAACAGAGCATAACTGATTTCACATCAGCAAATCACTATGAAAACACACAGCTTCCTGCCCAAGGATGCTGCAAAACCTAACCCATAGGGAGGGTGTCCTTCAACAACTCTAAAACCAACCAGAAAATCATATTTGAGATCTGATTAGGCAAGGATAAGGGAAAAAAATAAAAACTAAAAAGTATCAAAACCAATTCAGATATATCAGATTTGAAGGAGATCAATGCTCTGATACCACTTCATAAAGTTAGAAATGGAGGAGAGAAGAAGATAACGAGAGAAGAGGAGGACAAGAGACAACACCAAGCAACAAAAACAAGCCTTTAAGTCCCACTAGGTGGGGTAGGCTACATGAATCCTTTCCGCCAATTCATCAAATCGAGAGCATTTTCCTCTATTAGATTAAGGGCTATTAAATCTTTCCTCACTACCTTATTCCAAGTTATTTTAGGCATATCCTTACCTCTTTTCATGCCACAAACAATAACTAACTCACTCCTCCTCACAGGTGCTCTACTAGGGCCTGCGTTTCAAATGGCCAAACCATCTAAGCTGCCCCATCCCCATCAGCAAATCACTATGAAAACACACAGCTTCCCGCCCAAGGATGCTGCAAAACCTAACCCATAGGGAGGGTGTCCTTAAACAACTCTCAAACCAACCAGAAAATCATATTTGAGATCTGATTAGGCAAGGATAAGGGAAAAAAATAAAAACTAAAAAGTATCAAAACCAATTCAGATATATCAGATTTGAAGGAGATCAATGCTCTGATACCACTTCATAAAGTTAGAAATGGAGGAGAGAAGAAGATAACGAGAGAAGAGGAGGACAAGAGACAACACCAAGCAACAACAACAAGCCTTTAAGTCCCACTAGGTGGGGTAGGCTACATGAATCCTTTCCGCTAATTCACCAAATCGAGAGCGCTTTCCTCTATTAGATTAAGGGCTATTAAATCTTTCCTCACTACTTTATTCCTAGTTATTTTAGGCATATCCTTACCTCTTTTCATGCCACAAACAATAACTAACTCACTCCTCCTCACAGGTGCTCTACTAGGGCCTGCGTTTCAAATGACCAAACCATCTAAGCTGCCCCATCCCTTATCATGTCTTCAACTGGTGCTATGCCTAAATTATTGCGAATATGTTCATTTTTTACTTTATATTTTAATGCTACACAACTCATCCACCTTAACATTTGCATTTCAGCAACTTATACTTTTTGTACATGTTTCTTAGTTGCCCAACATTCTGAATCATAAAACATAGCTGGCCTTATAATTTTAAGGGTATTTTACAATCACACAACACACTTGACGCACTCCTCCATTTTACCTAACCAGTTTTAATTCTATATATTACGTCATCTTCAATTTCCCATTTAGCTTGCATAATAGATCCAAGATATCAAAATCTATTATTGTTATTAATCTCTTGATTATCAAGTTTAATCTTCTCTCCACTACTATTCCGTACATTACTAAAATTACATTTCATATAATCTGTGTTATTCCTACTTATACTAAACCCTTTAAACTCTAATGTGGCTCTCCAAAGTTCTAGCTTAGATTCCACTCCGCTCCTACTATCATCAATCAACACATAATCTGCAAACAACATACACACAAGGGATCTCATTTTGAATATTCCTAATAAGTTCAACAATCACTAAAGTATTAAGATAACGACTCAATAGAACTTTGATGTACACCTATTGTGATTGGAAAATCTCTAAATTTCCCTCCTATAGTCCTAACACTAGTCACTACTCTATCATAAATATCCTTAATGACCTCAGTATATCTATTGCAAACACCCTTCTTTTCTAAGACCCACCAAAGAATTTTCCTAGGTATTCTATCCTAAGCTTTGAAGGGGAGCTTAGGTGCAACGGTAAGGTTGTCACCGTGCGACCTGGAGGTCACGGGTTCGAGGCGTGAAAAAAGCCTCTTGCAAAAATGCAAGGTAACGCTGCGTACTATAGACCCATTGTGGTCCACCCCTTCCCCGGACCTCGCATACGTGAGAGCTTTGTGCACCGGGCTGCCCCTTTTACTCTATCATAAGCTTTCTCTAGGTCAATAAAAATCATATGCAAGGCCTTTTTCTTTTCCCTAAACTTTTCCATTAAGCTTCTTAAAAGATAAATAGCTTCTCTTGTTGATCTCTCAAACATAAAAACAAATTGATTTTCCGAAATCCTTGTTTTTAGTCTTATTCTATGGTCAATTACCCTTTCCCATAATTTCATTGTATGACTTATAATCTTAATTCCACGATAGTAATTACAATTTTGAATATCGTCTTTGTTTTTGTATAAAGGTACTAATGTACTTTTCCTCCATTCTTCTAGCATTTTCTTGGTTTTTATAATAATGTTGAATAGATTAGTTAACCAAATATTTCCTTTATCCCCTAAGCATTTCTAAACTTCAATTGGTATTTTATCTGTTCCTATAGATTTCCTACTTTTCATTTTTTTAATGTCATTTTAACTTGAAGAACTCTAATTTTGCGAATATATCTCTTATTTTTAGTCTTTCTCTCATTTGTCACTTCTAAGTTCAATCTTTCATTTTCGTTTTCATGAAATAACATATCGAAGTATCTTCACCAACTCTCATTTATGTCTTCTTCTCTAGTTAAGACATTATCATTCTCGTCCTTTGTACATTTACATCACCCAAATCTTTACATTTTCTTTCTCTAGCTCTAGCAAGTTTATAAACGCTTTTTTGTCCTTCTTTTGTACGTATCTAGTCTAGTATACAAAGTATCATAAGTTCTATGTTTAGCTTCACTAACTTTTTGCATTTTTTCTCGCCTTTTTATATTTTTCAAAATTTTCTATAGTTCTACAATTTTTCCATATTTTATACCAATTTATTTTTGTCTTAACAGCTTTTGGACTACTTGATACCACCACCAACTTTCTTTGCTACCCGAGTATCCTCCTTTGGACTCACCTAAAACCTATTTTGCTATCCTTATGATAGAATTAATCATTTTATTACAAATAGTATTTGCATCTACCTTATCTCCTATAGTCCAATCACACTCTTTAATCATTTTATCTTGGAATTTTACTAAATTAACTCCCTTCAAGCTCCACCATCTAATCTTTTTTGTGTTGATTTATGTCACTCTTTTTCTTCCAATTTTTAATATGTATATCTGATACTAGGACTCTATGTTGTGCAGCCAAACTTTCACCTAGGATAACTTTACAATCCTTACAAGATAGACGATCCCCATTCCTAGTTAAGAAGAAATGTATTTGACTTTTATTATGTCCACTCATGAAAGTTATTAAGTGTTCTTCTCTTTTTATAAAGCAAAGTATTCAATATAACCAAATCATAAGACATGGCAAAATCTAAGATTAGATCATTGGACTCAATTTTATCTCCAAATCCATGGCCTCCATGTATTCTCTCATAGCCTATATTATCCTTTTCAATATGTCCATTCAAATCAACTCCTATGAATGCCTTTTCAGGCATTGGTATCCCTTGTAAAATAATATCCATATCTTCCCAAAATTGTCTTTTAAGATTTTTTGCCAAGCCTAGTTGGGGAGCATACGCACTAATGACATTCACTATTACCAGGACTAGAGCTATCTTGATTTTAATGATCCTATCCTTTATTCTTTTAACATCTACTATATTATCTTTTAGATCTTTGTCTGCAATAATTCCCACCTCAATTTTATGTTTCACTTTTCCAGTGTACCAAAGTTTAAATCTTGATTTTTCAATTTCTCTAGCTTTCTCTTCTAGCCATTTCATCTCTTGAAGGCAGATTAAGTTAATTTTCCTATTAAACAATATTTCCACTATTTACATACTTTAGCTCGTAAGAGTCCCTATATTCCAAACTGCTAATCTAATCTTAATTTCTTGTGCTAACTGCTAAATTATTAGCCATTTCCCTTCAATATTGATCCGGTCTATTCTCTTAACCTAGGTTAATTTGGTTAGAATTAATGATAATAATTGCAGCAGTTTCTTGGAGTCTACATACAGCTCTAGGTCTGCTCTCTATATTATTATTAATAATAAAAGTCTTAAGGGCAAACATACCCCCATTAACACAACCTAATTACTAAAATAACATATTCTCTTCTAAGACATATTATTGAGGGTGTTAAGCAGTTATCACCAGACACCTCAACTTCAGCTGAAAAATTTTACATGTGCTTTGCAAATTATTTTGCATAACATATTTGGCTATATATCTCTAACAAATTCAATGGCTAAAATAGTGATTCTAGAATGAGATATCTTCTTGTGGAAATAATTCTCATTAATAGTAACATAGGTATAGGTCTGTATAAATAGATGTACAGCAGAAGAATAGAAGGAAAGAACCAAAGATGCTAACTTCTAAGGAAACTAAATATTCTAGGATATTCACACATTTACAGCTGAGATTCTCTTAGAAAAATAGGAAAGTTGACTAAACATATTTGAAACTTTCCAACACTCCCCCTCAAGCTAGCTTGAAGATATCTTCCATTGCCAGCTTGCTAATGAAGTTTTCAAACTATTTCTTCAACAGTCCCTTTGTCAATATGTCTGCTACTTGTTCAGTTGTCGAGATATATGGCAGACAGATTACTCCCTCATCTATTTTCTCCTTGATAAAATGCTTGTTTACCTCCACATGTTTAGTTCTATCATGAAGAATTGGATTGTGAGCGATAGCTATTGTAGCTTTATTGTCACAATACAGTTTCATTGGTAGTGAATTAGTAATCTTTAATTCTTCTAGCAACCTTTTGATCCATAGTGCTTCACAAATTCCATGAGCAACAACCCTAAATTCTGCCTCCGCACTACTCCTTGCCACCACATTTTGTTTCTTGTTCATGTTACTAGGTTTCCTCCAACAAAGGTGCAATAGCCAGAAGTTGATCTTCTATACTTCCAGCCCAATCTGCATTAGTGCATACTTCAACCTATAAATTCCCATGTCCTCCAAATAATAAACCTTTACTTGGAGTCCCTTTTAAGTACCTTAGAATCCTGTACACAGCATCAAAATGCTCGAGTCCTGGTAAGTGCATAAATTGACTTACCACGCTTGTTGCAAAGGCTATGTCAGGACGTGTATGAAAGAGATAAAAGGAGTTTTCCTACCAATCTTTGGTATCGCTCTCTATTGATCACTTCTTCAGCCTTAGTTGGTTGGAGTTTCATGTTCAGCTCTATAGGTGTTTCTGCTGCTTTGCACCCTAGCAGACCTATTTCTCCAAGTAAATCAAGCACATACTTGCATTGGGAAACAAAAATTCCTTTCTTTGACCTTACAAATTCCATACCAAGAAAATACTTCAAGTTTCCTAAGTCTTTGATCTCAAATTCCTGAGCAAGGATCTTCTTTAACCTCTCTAGCTCATTGCTATCATCACCTATTAGAATTATATCATCTACATAGACAATAAGGATAGCCATTTTACCTTCACTTGTGTGTCTATAGAACATAGTATGATCGACTTGACTTTGGCTGTATTCATGACTCTTTACTACCTTCCCAAAGCGTTCAAACCAAGCTTTAGGAGATTGTTTGAGTCCATACAATGATTTCCTCAATCTGAACACCTTGCCTTTGCCACCTTTCCCTTCAAATCCTGGCGGTAGATCCATAAAGACTTCCTCCTCTAAGTCTCCATTTAAGAATGCATTCTTCACATCTAGTTGATATAAGGGCTAGTTGGAGTGAGATGCTAGAGAGAGCAACACACGGATTGAGTTCATCTTGGCTACAAGAGCAAATGTTTCCTGGTAGTCAATTCCATATGTTTGAGTGAACCCATTTGCCACAAGTCTTGCTTTGTACCTTTCTATACTCCCATCAGCCTTGAATTTTACTGTAAATACCCATTTACAGCCAACAGTCTTCTTCCCCTCCGGTAGGTCACCAATTTCCCAAGTGTCGTTAGCAATTAGTGCATTCATCTCTTCTTGAATAGCCAATCTCCATTCTGGGTGATCTAGTGCTTCCTGAATGGTTCTTGGAATAAACAGATGAGAAACATTTGAAGTAAAGGCCTTATGAGAATCGAAGAGTCTATGATAAGATAGATGGTTGGAAATAGGATGTGTGGTACAATCCTTTCCTAAGGACAATGGGCAGGTCAAGATCAGAAGAATTATCAAAACAAGGATCTGAAGAAGAAAAAGTACCTGGAGTATGTGAAGGAGGACCAACTTGAGTAAGTGATGATGATTGGCCTCGCTTTGGATTTGAAGAATGAGCTCTATTATTCTGATGATTTCTTCTTCTGGTATAAACATGAAGCTCAGATGAGGGAATATTTTATAGTACTTCTCCCCCTGTTTGTGAATCAGGTATGCCTTGTATAGGTAGACTAGCATTTCCATTATTTTCTCCAGTTAAAGTACTGGTTTCCTGACCCTTTAAAGAGTGGATGTTAATGTCAAGGAAAACATTTGGAAGAGGCTTAGAGGTTTGCCAGAACTCATCTTCAGTTTCCTTTTTCTCTCTCCCTGAAGATAGTTACCAAAAAAGGGCGGGTTTTCGATAAAAACAACATCTATACTGACATGAATTTTTCTGGTCAGAGGGTTAAAACATTTGTACTCTTTTTTATTAGGAGCATATCCAAGGAAAACACATTTTTTGGCCCTAGGATCAAGCTTGGATCAAAGATTGGTAGGTATATGAACAAAAACAGTGCATCCAAACACTTTTAGTGGCAGGTCTGATGTTATCTGACATGTAGGAAACAGTTTTTTTAGGCAATCTAAGGGAGTGATGTATTTTAGCACTCGAGTAGGCATCCTATTAATAAGATAACATGCAATTAAAATAGCATCACCCTATAGATATTTAGGAACTTGCATTGAAAACATTAGGGCCAGTGCAACCTCTAACAAATGGTGATTTTTTTCTCTCAGCAATGCCATTTTGTTGTGGGGTGTCACGACAAGTAGATTGATGTTGAATACCCCTTGTTGAAAGAAACGTTCCTAAACATTTGTTAAAATATTTAGTACCATTATAAGTTTTAAGGATACCGATTCTTGTTTGGAATTGGGTTTCAACCATATTATAAAAATCCTGAAAAAAAATTTCAACCTTAGATTTGTCACTCAATAAGTACACCCAACACAAACATGTATGATCATCAATAAATGTAACAAACTATTTCTTACCAGAAGAAGTGGTGATTTTTGAGGGACCTCAAACATCACTATGAATTAAATAAAAAGGTTTGGAAGAATGATAAGCTTTTGATTGATGGGTGCTTCGGTGACTTTTGGATAAGTGGCAAACATCACAATGAAGAGAATTGCAATCCCGTTTTTTAAATAAGCTAGGAAACAAATGTCTTAAATAGAGAAAACTAGGATGTCTTAGTCTAAGATGCCAAAGCATTATTTGTTCACGCACAGAAACAGAACTAGTACTACTACTCAAACCTTGAGCTTGTTTATTGTTGAATAAAGTCTCATCGAAGTAGTAGAGTCCATCAATCATCCTCCCCGAGAGTTGGTCTTGAAATTCACAATGGGAATCAAAGAAAATGACACAACAATTAGAATCCCGTGAGAGTTTACTAACAAACAGCAGGTTACAAGCAAGTTTAAGGACGTGAAGGACATATTTGAGTTCTATTTTTTCACAGATTTGGATAGAACCTGTTCCAGCAATGGATGAAAAACTTCTATCCGCAATTCTAATATTTTTATTACCAGAACAAGGAGAATAAGATTGAAACAATTGTGAGGTACTGGTCATGTGATTAGATGCACTAGAATCAATAATCCATGGTGCAAGATATAAGCAAAAAGGGTAGGCACTAGAGTTATCACCTGTTTGGGCCAATCAACCAGTAGGAAGACCAGAGGCAGAAGTAGATTTCAGCAGTTGAAGAAGATGATCCACCTGCTCAGCACTTAGGAAACTAGCTTCATTGGCTTTAGGGACTGCATGATTGCTACCAGAGGGTCCATATTTGTTGCTCTTCCAGTTTGCTGGCTTTCCATGGAATTTCCAGCAATTTTCTCGAGTGTGGCGTGGCTTATTGCAATAGTCACACCATACTGGAGGCTTATCTTCCAACCTCCTTTAATTAGAGTAAGGCCGCTGTGCAAAAATATTGGCAGTAGCCAAATCTGTGTTACCAACAGCATGAGGAGCGGGATTATTGGCAGCAAGTAGAGCATAATTTTCCACAATCTCATCCTCCTTTTTCTTCATCATTACACTCCTACAATCTTCTCGTCGTACTTTAGAAAATACTTCCCTGAGTGGGGGTAGAGGCTGTCTCCCTAGGATTTTTCCCCTTACTTCATCAATCTCATCATTAAGCCCAGCCAAGAATTTAAAAATTCTTGCATTCTCCACCATCATTTTATTGTGATTGCAATCAGTAGGATTTTCCATTCATAATCATTGAATAAATCCAGATCTTTCCATAGGCCCTTAAGAACATTGAAATACCTTGTTACAGTGCCATCTCCTTGATAAGTATTGCTGATCTTTTGCTGCAATTCATAAATATGAGAGTAATTCCCAAGGTTAGAGTACATCTTACTCACATTGTCCCAAAGTTCCTTTGCAGTAGAATAGCACATGTAATTAGCACTAATCTCTTCATACATAGCATTCACAAGCCATGCCATCACCATGGAATTTTTAGCATCCCATATAGCATAAGATGGGTCTGTCTTCTCGGGCTTGTTAGCTTCACCAGTCAAGTACCCTATCTTCCCTCTTCCATGAATATACATCTTGACAGATTGTGACCACAACATGAAGTTGGCCTCATTCAATCGTATATTGGTAATTTGGATAGAGTAAGGTTCAGAATGAGTGGGTCTGGTTTCAGGCTTGGTTTCGGGTTTAGCTTTGTTTGAAGTTTCAGCCATGGCTACAACAACAAAAAAGATTAGGGTAGAGTTGAACAAGGAAGAAAACCCTATAGAGATTAGGGTCAGATTGGAGCCACCAAGGGAAACTAGGGTTTACACAAGGCCAAGAGCCGGACCTAGCTTTGATACCATCTAGAATGAGATAGCTTCTTGTGGAAATAATTCTCATTAATCGTAACATAGGTACAGGTTTGTATAAATAGATGTACAGCAGAAGAATAAAAGGAAAGAACCAAAATGCTAACTTCTAAGGAAACTAAATATTCTAGGATATTCACACATTTACAATCGAGATTCTCTTAGAAAAATAGGAAAGTTGACTAAACAGATTTGAAACTTTCCAACAGTGATGTAATTGTGTAAACAATAATCTATGCATAATGATGCATATTGGACAAGATTTAAGAGGGAAGAACTACATGCCTGTTAACCTTAGACCAAGTATGAGGAATAGTCATTTATATTGAAAGTAAAGGAGTTGTCCCAAGAGGGGGGGTGAATTGGATTATTAAAATTTCTTTTAATTCTTTTTATGAATTCTTTGACCTCTTGTTAATTTATCAAATACACAGCAAGAACTTAATTACTTTAATCAATCCACAAACCAATCACAACACAACACAAATAAACCAAAACTTAAACAAACATCCAACCAATCAACAACTTAAAGTAATCAATCACAAAATATAATCTATAGCACTTTAGCAATTTTCTGCTCAAGGTATTTGATTGTAGCACTGTGAATATATGTAAGCCCTATGGTTAATTGATTTGATTTCTCAATATGAAGCTGAATATGAAATCCAACACTCTTTCCAAGAATTTAGACTTTAAATAAACTTTCAGTTAATAAGTCTAGGGTGTTAACCAATCAACGTACTCCATTATGGTTTCCGCAATTTGTATTGATTAACTAATGTACTTCCTTTCGGTTTCTGCAAATCCCAAAATCAAATTAATCTTTAGTTTATTTAATATCCAATCCACATAGTGTTTATGATCAAAAATTAAAACACAACCACACAGTTAATATTTGCTGGAATTTAAAAAGAGTAAGGAAAGAGAGTGACATCACGTTTTTACGAGATTCGGCTTATCCCCAGCCTACATCCTCGCCTTTAGCCAATACCACCAAAGGATTCCACTATACCATTCCTTTCCGGCCGGAACAAACCGTTACAAGCGATACCTCACGCTTAAACACTCCTTCACTAGGCTAGAGCAACGCCTCTCCAAGTGATACCCCACACTCGGTCACTCCTTCAATAGGCTAGAACAACGCCTCTCCAAGAGATACCCCACACTTGGTTACAACGATCCAATAGCCTTGAACCGTCAAGAACTACAAGAAGAAGAACAAGAACTTGTGTACAAAAGATGCTCTCAAATAGAGCTGATTAGTACAACTATAAGCACAAAATATACTTCAATATAAATATCAATGTAAAGAAATTGAAGCTCAACTTAAACCTATTACCAATATAATCTTTCTTTGAATGAAAGATTCATACTTTAAAGCTTAATTTCGGAATGAGAAGATCAGCAATAACTCAGTTGAGAGAATAGCAAGATGTGAGCAAGATACCTTTGAAAATTGAGAGCACTTGAGAGTTTGTAGTTGCTGAAAATATTTCTTGGTTATTAAAATCTATGCCTTGGGGGCTATATATAGAGTTTAAAAAATTAATTCCTTATTCCCCAAGTTTACTTGGAGTGTTGGTCAAGTTTGGACGAAGTTTGGAGCCCAAGAAACCAATTTTTGAAACTTTCCGATTAGTAATTTTAAAAATACTTTCTAATGGCAGTCGCCTGTCTCGCTGTGTCAGGCGCCTGTCTCATTTAAATTTGAAAGTCAGAATATTGGCAAGCTCCTATCAAAACACAGGCAGTCGCCTCAGTGGTCAAGGCAGGCGTCTGTCTGGCTATCGTGAGGCGCCTATCACCTTTCTATCTGCCAGTCTTAAAAACATAAAAAGAGTCAGTCGCCTGGGGTTATTTGGTCAAGCACCTAAGGCTTTCAAAACACTCGTTTTTTAAGATTTTGATTTTAAAAACTCTTTTATCTTGAGACCTTCATAATTTATAACTTTGGAAATTATATTTCAAGGTCTTTTTAAAAAAATGGTTTCTAGGATTTTAATTTTTCCTAAAGAGCTTCAATGCTTTTATATTGAGTTTTACTTGAAGTACTCACAAAAGACTTCCTTAAGACTCTAAATCCTTCAACTCTTGGAGTCTTCATGTATGTCTTTCTTTAGCTCTCTTGCTTTGTCTTTCTTTGGCTCCATCTTGACTTCAAGTTTCAATATTCTTTAAGCTTTTAGCAAGTCTTCTTTAACATACATGCTCTCATTATCTTCAAGCTTTATTAGATCATCTTTGAATCCATGCCTTGACTCTTTAAGCTTCATTTGATCATATTTCTTTGAAGTATAAGCTTCCAATGATCCTTATGAGCATTTGACTTTGTATTCACATACTTGAGTTCTGAAATATCATCACTTAACCAAATATGTTAAGTTCCTCTGATTTGTTATCATCAAAACAAGATTTTAAGCCTTGTAAGGCCAACATATATAATGACACGTTAGCTCAGCAGAAGACTAAGAAACTTAAGATGGAGTGAATTGTAAATTCTAGCTATGGCATCAAATTAAAGATTGATGATCAAGTTCTTTACAATGATTCCCAGACACAACATATTCATTTGGCATGCATGGTGGTAAGAGATCATGCAACCTGCAGCCTGGCCACTGAAAGTAAGCAAAAATAGTTCCAAACAACTACTAGCAACAGCTTCTAGTCTTCAAAGATAGTGGTGAATCCCCTCCCATCAGGGACTATTGTAGTCAGCAAGTCCTCGAAAAATATGGTGAAGGCTTTTCCTAAACCTGATGCCAGGACTTGGACACACAATGTTACTAGTGTGGTGCTTTTCTTTGGGTGCAGACCAAGGAGGCTGCAAATGACATGAACCGAACACATACTTGAAACATACCACCCTAATCATTGGCAGATATCCTCAAGTACACAAATTCTACAACATTATTTGATGGCATATCCATGAAAGGATGGTATAGCACTGAGATTTAATCCTGCAACAAGTCATTTTATGTTTTTTTGACCTTTTTTTTTTCAATCTAAGATTGATGTGATATTGTGATAATTATGTATTTGTACAAGTAAGCATTTCTGGAATTGTATGAACCATAGATATTTAAAAAATTGAATTAAAGTAACCCTCCCCCCCACACACTCAAACATGTGTACACATGCCTGCACACAAAAAGGGGAAGAACTCCAAAAAGTTATTCCAGTGATTGCATATTCTGTTGGCCTTTCTACTCAAAGATATAGCCCTTACGATCTACCTACTATGGATTTGTAATCTTGAATCCAAGATCCAAATCCTTTGCCTTGACTGGAATAATGGGTAGTGTACAATGCCGGCTCAAAAGCCATGGTTTAAGGTCATAGTGTGCCATGGGGTCCTTATACGAATATACACAAGGCAATTCTATCAAGACAGGTAAAGGTACTCAAAGATGAATATAGACGTATTTACTGTTCATAAAATATGAATGCAAAACACAGCTATTATATCCCCATGCTGATAATATAAATATTATAACCATATGCTGATCTGTGACGTATAAGTGTGACTTTGAACATTGCACTCAGCGTAATAGTTTTTTACCATGTGGTTAAAGAAAAAAAAGCAATAAACATTTTAACATATAAAAAAAAACAAAGTGCTGAACATTAAAAATGTAATATAATTTGTACATAAAGAAATGGTTTTAGCTGACCTGTATAAGGCGTTCACGTAAAGCAGGATTTGGGTCTGTCAGGAGGCGTTTTGCCACATATGGGTAGGCAACCTAGCACAGTGCTAGTTATCAATAAAATTATGGAAAATAATTATAGGACATAATTATCACAAGCTAAAAAGATTTGGATAATATTGATAAATACTGAAGGTCTTCAATCACAATTAGTATGCATATTTTCATATAAGTATTGAAAGATAAAAGGATCGATGAGGACTAATATTGTGCTTGAGAAATTTGAATTAGCATAGTTCGTCATCATAGGCCAAATCTAATATAACCATCCAAGTACTCAAAATTACTTTTGCCATTTATATTTTCTTCTTGCTGTAAAGTGGGGGTGGGGAGTTGGGGTTCTGTGTATGTTTAAACACACATGTCAATAATAGGCATGGAATACAACATCATCCTTGACAGACCATATGCCTTCATGCAAAGAAGATAATCACAAGCTTTTTTAGCTTTAAGGCTAGAGTCAACCCAGTTCAGCTTTATATGAATGGAGGCAATGAAGTTCTATTTCAATACCTCCCAGAAATTCAGGCCACGTTAAACCTCTGCTTGACCCAAAAGTAAAAATTTGATCAGGAATATATTAATGATATACATCCTCCCTCTCTCGCTCTCTCTTTCTCTCTCTCTCTCTTTCTCTATCTATCTCATACACATGCATGTGCGAACACATATAAAACACACACACACACACACATTAATAGAAATTGTTTAGATTGGCAGCAAACTAGCACTTGAAAATTGGCAGCAGCACATATCAGCTATCAGCTTCTGGAATAAATCAGGGTGGTTATGGTAGGGCTTCAACACAACCATAAAGGAGCAGCAACAGCACTATGCAGAAACACACTAGGGAAAGCTGGATCAAGCACCCCCCCCCCCCCCTTCTCAAAGCAATCTGCCAGAAACAAAGAGAAGTCATACACACTCTAGATCTTAAAAAGATCACCCACAGCAACTACGAATCAAGCACGCATCACAACATAGGTACAGTTTTCTGATAACCTTGAATCATTGCATTCACACAACAAAAGAGACACAAATACATACACAGTGCATCCACAAGGAATGCAAGTGGCTAAAAAACCTAAAGGACTCAAAACACCTGCCTGGGGAAGGGGAGTCGTGTTCAATGAGAGAACATAGTGCGACCAATATCAATGAACAAATGCTATGCACAGGGACTGCGAACAGCCACTGTGGACAATATGATGAACAGAAACGTGAACGGTGAACAAAGATGAGACTTGAACACAGAGGATCATAGCTTGATCTTATACTGTGTTGCAAACCTTAAAGGTTTAACTTGATTGCAAGAATCAGGGTTAGGGTTGGAAAATAGAAGAAAACAGGGAGAATAAAATGAGAGAAGGTGTTCCGTCAGAGAATCTGCTTTATCAGATCATCAAAATACCTAAACCCAAGTCTGCTGCCATTCTTACTTTGAAGTGCTTAGTCACCTATCCTGTTGCTAATTATGTTTTTTCTGACCCATCTCTGTCAAGTTGTTCATACTTTTTCGTAGTCCATTTCCCCTATTTTTATCCCTTCCCTGCATGTTGAGGAGATTGCTAATCCTAGGTGACAGGGCTGAAGCATGGTATGAATGTAGAGATGGTGGCACACTTGCTTGATGCTACTAGGTATACAGCATGCTATGAATGTAGAGATGGAGGCTTTCTTGTGGGACATGAGATCTGGCAAATCTCCCTAGTCTTCCTGGAAAAGAACTTGTTTGTTGTTGCTAGGTATATAGCATTATATATCATTTCAAGAAACTGTTAAATGGTGGAAAGCCTTGTTGGTGGCCAAGCGGTACAGTTAAGACTTGTGGTGTTGATTAATTTGGGACATTCTCTCACTTAGGCTTGTAGCTTGACTGAATTCTGTTTGGGTTCAAATTTCCTCGATTGTTGTTTCAAGAGGCCCCTTGTTGTTAAATAGGCATTTAGAGGACCTTCATAAAGAGGTGTACATGAAACAACCTCCAGTGTATTATCTTCAAGAAGTGTGGCAAAGTTCGCAAGTTGTGAACAATGACGATTGTGCTGTGCATAATAATATTCTGCTCATTACTTTTTTGTGAGGGAGACAGGTGTGGTTTTTTCTCATGGTTTTATGTTGACAATATCATTTTTCACTAGCAGTTATACTCAGAGGAGTGCAAAGAAGTGCTGGCTTCAAAAGTTTTTTTTTTTACAAAGTATCTAGGAACTCTTCAATGTTTTCTGGATTTTTTAGGTTGTTTGGTGCATCGTTATTTTTTTTTTTTTTACCAAGTGTCTAGGAACTCTTCAATGTTCTCTGGATTTTTGAGGTTGTTTGGTGCATCAAAGGTCAAATTTTATCACAAAGAAAGTACAATTTAGACCTTTTGACTGAACTGGTATGTTAGGAGCTAAACCGGTTGATGTTATAACCCAAACGTGAAACTTTCTTAGGGGATGACAACCTTGAGTTTGAAGATAAGCATGGTTTGAGGATGTTGGTTGGGAAGCTGATGCACTTGACCGTCATTAGACCTAATGTCTTTTTCTAGGGAAGTAGTTGGTTCGTAAAGATTCATTAGGATCCCACCTTGTAGGAATCTTCAGTTTCACAAGAGTTTTGTATAAAAGACAGAAGTACAAGTGTTATAGGAGTTCTGATGATGTACGGCCCTCGAATTGAATTGTTGCTTGATTTAGTGCTGATCTGAATGTTGAATTGTGGCTCACAAGGTCAGTGAGTTAATGTGGCTTAAGTCTTTTATGTTGGAGTTCAGATTTCCAAGGACAAAATCCACACGCTTATTGTGATAACCATACCCTTTAGGCCATGGTAAACTTAAACTACTTTGATAAATTTGCATGACTTGCTTTGTTTTTTAATAAATAAGTTCATACTAGCCATGTTATTCATTTATATGAGTTCTGTTAACTGATATTGGAAATTCCTTTTGACTTATTAGTGGTAGGAGGGGCTTAGGTGAAGAAAATTATGAGGGCCAAGCTAAAACGTAAATAGCATAAGAGTTGGGGCAGAGAGAGAAAAAAAAAATGGGCCATGCTGAAACCAGGTGTGACACCTGGCAGCACTACAAACCAGCAGCTGCCACCTGGTAGTTCTGAAAAACCAGCAGTAGACACCTCATGCACAGCTGTTAGCACTGCAGGACCCCTGTTGCCACCAGCTGCTATGGTCCTGTCATGTGTCCAGCTGCTGTCTTGACTTTTCCAGCCTGCAGAAGAGCCTTTTTTTTTTTTTTACCCTAAAAGAGGGCGGCACCTCCTTTCTTTATTAGAAAACCCCTCACTTATGGCAGAGGAAAACCGTGATTATAGCATAGAAAAGAATACCCCAAAACTCTTGCTGAAAACCCTAGTTCTAGAGAGAGAGAGAGAGAGAGAGAGAGAGAGAGAGAGAGAGAGAGAGATAGAAAGAAGGGAGAGAGAAAGGGAAAGATAACTCTGCAGAAAATCAGGGAAATTCAGAGAAAATCAAGAGAAAATACAGGAAATTCAGAGGGGAACTTAGACTAAGTTGAAGAAGCTGAAAATCAAGGTAGGCGTTCTTAATTTTCATTTATTCACCTAGAGATTTTGGATATTTAAAGGAAACAAGGGTAGAAGCTTGTATAAAGTTGAATCCTAGTAAGGAAGATTTAAGTTTTTTATCTCTAATTACTTGATATGGCTGCATAGTACATATATGTTTCTTTGGTTATAATAGTTGCATATCTTGTTTAGTTGCGAAATTTTCATGTGATAGATATTCATCTTGTAAGGATGATGGTTTTATTTGCCATGGCAAAGCTCGTGTATGCATATGTTGAATTGTTATTGTGTGAAATAGATGGCACCATGTGTTGTTGTGGCTATGATATTGTGGAATTTGAGCAAGTAGGGATTGTGTCTCCCTTGGGTGAAAGGCCCTAAACCTCCGGAGGGTATTTCCGTGTTAAGCAGTGGTTGGCCAAGCTGGAATTTGGCACTGGTTAGTATTGCCGTGTTAAGAGGTGGTTGGCCAAGCTGGAATTTGGCACTTGTCAGTATTTCCGTGTTAAGCGGTGATTGGCTAGGTTGGAATTTGGCACTTGTTAGTATTTCCGCACTAAGCGGTGGTTGGCCAATCTGGAATTCGGCACTTGTTTAAAATAAAATGTGTACTTGTAGGGACAGCACTGTTGTTTTGGAAAAAATGTGTAAATGCCAGCTATTTGAATGTTTTGCATTGGTCACTTTAAATTAATAGATTTCTTTGAATAAAGATTGTGTTCATGCACCTTATGATCACGCATACATGTATGAAATCATGTGAAATCCTTAATTGAATAAGGGGGAGTTAAGAATGTATACTGAGCTTGTGGTTGCTCACCCTATTCCTTAATGATTTCAGGTTCAAACTGAAGGAGAACTCCACTTGTTACCATTTTGACATGTATTACAGGTTGGAAGGAAGGCAATAAGGATACTAAGTGTGGGTTCAGTTTTGGGCCCGTTTTGGGCCACTATGTATGTAGACTAGGGAGTGAGAAAAATGTTGTATGAAAAGTACAGCCCAATATAAAGAGCTTGTTACTAAATGAAAAACGTTTTTAGCTGCTTATGAAATATGTATATGTTTCATGTTTTCAACAAACGTTCACTCTTAATTGGCTTTTAACTTGGTTCCAATATATATATGTTTTGTGTTTTCAACTAATGTTCACTCTTAATTGGCTTTTAACTTGGTTCCAAATGATGATTTGTAAAACAAATTCTTGCCTGGGTACAACACCAAGCCTTAGTCCCACTAGGTGGGGTCGGCTATATGAATCCTTTTCCGCCAATTTATGTGATCATGGACCATTTCTTTTGATAGATTCGGGGATATTAAATCCTTACTCACTATCTCCTACCAAATTATTTTAAGTCTACCCCTACCCCTTCTACTACCCCCCATAGTAACTAGCCCACTCTTCCTCACAGGGGCACTATGTGGCCTACGTTGCAAGTGTCCATACCATCTGAATCTTCCCTCCCTTATCTTATCTTCTATAGGAGTTACACCTAACTTACCGTGAATATATTCATTCCTTAATTTATCTTTCAATGTTATACCACTCATCCATTTAAGCATTCTCATCTCGGCAACTTTTACTTTTGGATATTATGTTTCTTCATTGCCCAACATTCCGATCCATATAGCATAGCTGGTCTTATAGTTGTCCTATAAAACTTCCTTTTCAATTTTAAGGGTATTCTATGATCACAGAGCACAGTTGAAGCACTTCTCCATTTTACCCAACCTGCTTTAACTCTATGCATTACATCATCTTCAATTTCTCCTTCAGCTTGCATAATAGATCCAAGGACACAAAATCTACAAGTTCTATTTATTTCTTCATCATAAAGTTTAACTTTGTCTCCAATATTCCTCCTATCATTACTAAAATTATATTTCATATATTCTGTCTTATTTCTACTTATCCTAAAACCTCTAGATTCCAAAGCTTCTCTCCATAATTCTAACTCGGCCTCTACTTCGTCCCTAGTTTCGTCAATTAATACAATATCATCAGCAAACAACATACACCATGGATCCTCCTTTTGAATACTCTTAGTCAATTGGTCTATCACTAAAGCAAAAAGATAAGGACTCAAAGAAGATCCTTGATGTACACGTATGGTGATTAGAAATTGTCTAGTTTCTCCATCTATAGTCCTTACACTAGTTATTACTCCATCATACATATCCTTAATGACATCAGTATACCTACTACATACACCCTTTTTTTCTAAAACCTACCATAGAACTTTCTTAGGTATCCTATCATATGCTTTCTCAAGGTTAATAAATATCATATGCAAGTCCCTCTTCTTTTCCCCAAACTTTTCCATTAACCTTCTTAAAAGATAAATAGCTTATGTGGTAGATCTCCCAGGCATAAAACCAAATTGATTTTCTGAGATCTTCATTTCTAACCTTAATCTTTGTTCACCTACCCTTTTCCATAGTTTCATCGTATGACTCATAAGTTTAATTCCACGATAGTTATTACAATTCTGAATATCTCCTTTATTTTTGTATATAGGTATTAAAGTGCTTTTCCTCCATTTATCTGACATTTTCTTAACTTTTATAATTGTATTAAATAAATTAGTTAACCATATAATTCCGTTATTACCTATGCATTTCCAAACTTCAATTGGGATGTTATCCAGTCCTATAGCTTTCCTATTTTTCATTTTTTTTAGTGCAAACTTAACTTCGTTAACTCTAATTTTGCAAATAAATCTCATATTTTTAGTCTTTTTCTCATATTTCAAATCTAAGTTTTAGTCTTCTATTTGGTTTTCATTAAACAACTTACTATAGTAACTTCGCCATATTTCTTTAATGTCTTCATCCTTAACCAAGACAATATCATTCTCACTTTTTATACATTTTACGTTTCCTAAGTCGTTACTCTTTCTTTCTCTAACTTTAGCAAGTTTAAATATATCTCTTTCCCCTTTTTTTGTAACTAATTTATCAGACAAACTATTAAATGATCTGTATTTAACTTCACTGACAATTTTTTTTGCATCTTTTCTCGCCTCCTTATACTTTTCCAAGTTATCCATGTTTCTACATTTTTGCCACGTTTTATACTAAATTATTTTTGTCTTTATGACTTTTTGGACATCCACCAACTTTCTTTGCTATTCGAGAATCTTCCCCTTGATTCACCTAAAATATCTTTTGCTATCTTTTTAATAGAGCTAGCTAATCTACTCCAAAAAGTATTTGTATCTATCCCATCCTCTATAGTCCAATCCCCATATTTGATCATTTTATCTTTAAATTTTATTATATTTTCTCCTTTTAGGTTCCATCATCTAGTTCTCTTACACTGGTTTATTTTATCCTTTTTCTTCTATTTTTTTAATACATATATCTAACACTAAGACTCTATGTTGTGTGGTTAGCCTTCACCCGAAATAACTTTACAATCCTTGCATGATAAACGATCTACCCTCCTAGTTAAAAAAAAAATTTATTTGACTTCTATTCTGTCCACTTTAAAAGGTTATTAAGTGTTCTTCTCTCTTCTTAAAGCAATTATTCATTATAGTAAAATCATATGACATAGCAAAGTCTAAGATCATATCCACAGGCTCATTTTTGTCTCCATATCCATATCCTCTATGTATCCTCTCATAATTTTTATTATCCCTTCCAACGTGTCCACTCAAATCTCCTCCTATAAATATTTTCTCAAGGTCCCTGGTATTCCTGGTATAATACTATCCATATCTTCCCAAAATTGTCTCTTAAGATTTTCTGCTAAACCGACTTGAGGAGCATAAGCACTAATGATATTTATTATCTCTTGTCCTAATACCATCTTGATTTTTATAATTCTATCCCCTACTCTAGTGACATCCACAACACTATCTTTTAAGTTTTTGTCTATAATAATGCCTCCTCCATTCTTATGTTTTTCTTTTCCAGTGTACCAAATTTTAAATCTTGATTTATCAATTTCTCTAGCTTTCTCCCCCACCTACTTAGTTTCTTGAAGGCAAATTATATAATTCTTCTTCTGATCATTGTATCAACAATTTTCATGCTTTTACCCATAATTGTCCCTATATTCCAATTGCTAATGTAATCCTAGTTTCCTGAACTAACGTCTTTACCTTACCCACATCCAAAATAATGCATGAACCCTCGCATATTTGACACTGTACCCAGGCGCTAACGTGGCGTGTCGCTTTGGAGCGACGACCTAACCCACCCTCACCCACTTTTCGCTACACCTGGGTGGTTCAAGTGCAACGCGTCGCTCATAGGGGACGCCCCAGCAAATATTCGGTAAGGATTCATATCATAGTGATCTGACAAATTTTACAACGCTGGCTGTTAGCTGCTTAATGCAACCCTCCTCCTTTACCTGGGCTTGGGACCGGCTGTGCGTGAAAAAATTAGGACATTAAGTGCATCACAGGAGGAGTTTCTTGCCTAGGTGATGTGTTTAATTTCTATACAAGTTTTGTCATACTTTCACTCTAATTTTTATGCTAGTTTGTGTTTAATTTTATTATTTATTAGAGTTTTGATTTCTTTTGTTTATTTTTGTTTAGGAATAGATAAATTAAAGGAGTCATGCGATAATGAGGAAACTTTACTTTTCAAATTCAAATTCCCTTCATCAAGAGTCTTTCTCAAACTCAAATTCCTCTCCCGAATTTCTTGAAACACCCTTCAGTATTTGGAGCATAACTTTTGCTAGAAAACTCCAAAAAGGGCGATCTTGGTATCTACGGAAAGTTAAGAAAAAATCCTACAACATTCGTGTTGAAGATTTTCGAAGATGGGAAGATCTCGATAGAGAAAATCACACATCAAGGCGGAGGCAGAAAAGGAGGAGATTTGGATGATCTTGTTTTAGGGAGATAAGAAGGGAGGACGACCAGAGCTTTATAAAAGGAGGGGATTTGAACCTAGGAAAAAGGAGGAGGATTTTCTTCACCATTAGAGAGGAATTCGAAGCTTAGAAAAAGAAGAAGAGAGAAGCCGGATTGGAGTTGTTGGCGATCAAGATTCTCGATCTACATACAATTTTCTTCTTACGTCTTTCATCTTCTCTTCGTACAATTTTCATTATGAATTCTAGAATCATTATGGTTTGTTTTAATTCTAGTATGAGCTAATTGCTATTGCTAAGGCTACAATGTAACCTCTCCATGACAATTCCGAATCTTATTTCTATGGGATCATAATTTTATCATTCCTTTTGAGTATACATCATTGAGTTTAATGCTTTCAATTATCTGACCAATAGTTGAGTGATTTATTGTGCATGTTAATTTGATAGATGATGCATGCAGTTTAGCTTCACATGATGTATGCCATGAATTGAATGAAAGACAGGAATGTGCCAATGTGATTTGTGCGGCTTTTATGTGAAATGTTATTAATCTTAATGTACTCAAATGCTTTTAAATTCGCATAGACATATAGAGGGTTATCGTGTGTTGGGTAATCCTAATTCTATTTAAGAGAGGGTCTTAGATAAGTTCGAATATTTCACCGTCAAATTGGATGACAATTGATTGATTGCATGACTAGGATTTGGGATTGGATTGGTTAGGTGAGTCAGATGCCTTAGTGTTTTCTTCTTGGGTGAAATCTTCTTCTTTTTAAGTATTTAGTTGATTTTATTTTATTTGTTGTTTATTTTATTTTTCAGATTCAAAATCCACTACTTTTCTTGATTTTCAAATAATTTAGAATTAGAACAATTTCAATACTAGACCTAATGACCCCATTGGATTTTAGATGGAGTCACGGCCGGTCAAAAAAAAAAAAAAACAAGCCTTAAGTCCCACTAGATGGGGTCGGCTATATGAATCCTTTTCCGTCAATTTATGCGATCATGGACCATTTCTTTTGACAGATTCAGGGATATTAAATCCTTACTCACTATCTTCTCCCAAGTTATTTTAGGTCTACCCCTACCCCTTCTATTGCCCCCCACAGTAACTAACTCACTTTTCCTCACTGGTGCACCATGCGACCTACGTTGCAAGTGTCCATACCATCTAAGTCGTTCCTCCCTTATCTTATCTTCTATAGGAGCTACACATAACTTCCCACGAATATGTTCATTCCTAAATTTATCTTTCAATGTTATACCACTCGTCCATCTAAGCATTTTCATCTCGGCAACTTTTACTTTTTGGATATAATGTTTCTTAGTCGCCCACATTCCGATCCATATAGCATAGCTGGTCTTATAGCTGTCCTATAAAACTTCCCTTTCAATTTTAAGGATATTCTACGGTCACAGAGCACACTTGAAACACTTCAACAATTTACCCAATTTGCTTTAACTCTGCATTACATCATCTTCAATTTCTCCTTTAGCTTGCATAATAGATCCAAGGTATCGAAATCTACAAGTGCTATTTATTTCTTCATCATCAAGTTTAACTTTATCTCCAATATTCCTCCTATAGAGGTAGACTGCCACTTTGTGAGGGATGTTGTGATGAAGAAGATTGTGGCTACTTCCTTTGTCAAGTTCTGTAATCATTTAGGAGATGAGCATTACAGGTTGGGGTTTACTGTTCATTCTATTAAGGATATCTTGGTTATCATCTATGCATGCATGTGCGTCATAGAGATCTCTTGGCCATACTCTTATCATCTTCTTTTCACTCCTCTTCAATTTTATGACCCTGACTCATAATCAAATTCGATCTCTTAAGTTTGCAACAAAAATAAAATAGATGGTACAAAAAACACTTGAGAACTAAGCTAATTACCACCAGGAAAACCAATTGTGGGGAATCATTGGGTTTATGCTATGCTATCTAGTATGCGCTAGATGGTACTATTGGAAGGTAAAAAGTTCACTTGGCCACTAAAAGATATACCGAAACCCTAGCTATCAAATTGAGATTCAAATCTTTTATAGAAATCTCAATCTATAGAATCAACAATTGAATTGTAAGCATGGTCATAACTTTCCACCAAATTGTCGAAATTTCTGCTTTCCATCGCCCTCCAAATTGAAATGCCAATCAATTTCTGTCTTACATAATTTATTTCAAAATTTTGACGCATCATCTTAAATTTATTGAAATCTCAAAATTTTAGCAAAACTTGTCGAAATTGAATGAAATTTCTTTGGAATTCAAATGTGAGATTTAGAAATGAAATTCCTATCTTAATTTATCTTACTTTTTTATTGAAACAAAAGATTATTACAAAGGCTTTTGATATTATATGAAGAAAAAAAAAAAGTTGAACTTACAACAACATTTTATTCAACCATTCATACCTAAATTATCTTTATTTGTATAAAAAAATAATATTTAATTGATTAATGAATTTCATTTATGTTAGCCAAATACGTTTAATACACATTACATTCCCTATTGACCATTTCTAAAGTTTCATAAAAGAATTCCATGCTTTACAACTAATTTCCATCGTTTTTTTTCAAAAGAAAATCGAAATTAACATTGAAATTGAAATTCCATGGAAATTTCTAGACTTTTGGAGCCTCAAATTTTTAGTCAAAATCAAACTTTAAGATCTTGATCATAGGATTAGTATGAATTTCCAAAATTCTAAATGACACACGTGTAAAATAAACTTCAAATGGAATATTTTCACATACACAGAGGGATCTCTCAAAATGGAAAATTTCACTATTGGATCGGATTGTTGTATCATGGGTTCTTTGCTGATTAAATTTGGGCTCCATCCAAAAGGCACTAAGTCTGATTATCTTCACCAAGGCGGATTCATGGTAGGATGTATTACTAGTTATTTTGGTCATTTAGCATGTGTTACTGCTATGTTAGTAAGCGTGAGTTACTAGGGGTATTGTGGTCATTGCATGTTCTTGATGTGCATTATTAATAGAGGGAGAGTCCTGTCACTGTGAGTAGGTCTTCCAATTGAACCAAAGTAGATCAACAAGCATGATATCAACAAAATTTTCAATCCAATCGAAGAGATCCATTTTGGTGGTATCATGGTTCCTGCAAAAATTAAAATATATAGTTTTACATCATACTCAACAATAATTATCACCAAGCCTTATGTTCCACCATCCCACATGGTTTTACATCGTGTTTGTGTCTCTATCTATCTATATATCTATCTATTTATACATACTATGTATGTATGTGTGTGTTTGTGTGTGTGTTTGTGTGTGTGTGTGCTTATCAGCTGATAAGATAACTTCTTACATAATATCATGCCCATTGATTAAATATGGACCCTATTTCATCATAGCAAAGTATCCTTGAAAATTTTCAGCCATTTCTTTAAGCAATCAATTTTTTACTACTTCCACTGAAACACACCCATGATCAAATGGAGTCTAAATTTGATTGTCACGTAGGATATAAGGTAAACTTTCAATCCAACATTGAAGCCCTCCTTTTGTGGCCCGGCATTATAGTAGTTCTACATGTGACAACTTCACAAATACAAAGAACATTTAAAAATAACACAAAGCAGATAATAATAATAATAACAACAACAACAACAATGGTTCCACCTTCAGTCTGCTGCTTGAATTGCCTATAAACTCTCATTGATAAATTGATAGCAAATATCTAAATAAGGATAATGTACCCATAATAATAATTATTTAAACAGTTTTCTGTTATTCTCAACCTACATGTGATTCCTAAATTTTTGTATCAATGTTATCAACAACAGTTTTGGTTTCTCACCACTCTCTTTTACCCACTCTAACCATATAGCAGTTTTTTTTCTCAAAGTGTTATCTAACTGCATAACAATTTTGATTTATCTTTACTTTTAGCTATTTTATTTTACCAATTACACTCTACATTGTTAAGGACCACACAACAGTCTTATTCTAGAGCTCTCCACAGCCAGGGCATAATGAAATTATCCAAAATGGAGCTGAACACAACTCCAGGAAACTGCCACCTCCTCCTCTCTCATTCTTTCTTCTTCTTTTCTTCTTCTCACCTCCATCTCTAAATTTACAACATGGTATTGGAGCACTAATCTCCTAAATTCTTATTTTTCTGAGTTTTTTTTCCTTGACATTCTTTTTTTCGTTTTCTTTCTTTTCTTTCCCTAATCAGCTCTCAAATCTGATTTTCAGGTTGGTTTGAGAGTTGTTTAAGGTGACTTTTCGTCTTGGATTCGCTGTGCATGTGTGTTCATGGTGATTTTATGATGTGAAGTTACACTCTGTTTCTGTATCCGATGTTGCTGTGTGGAACTCTGTTTATGGTATCTGCTGCTGCTGTGTTGCTGTTCGCTGGTTGGTTGTAGCATGATGATTTTGTGCGTTTGTGATCGATTGCTGCAATGTTGTATCAATTTCTGGTGTTTTTTATTGGTGTTCAAAGACTTTATTTCCTGCTCTTGCCAGCACTCAGTTCTAGTTGCTTCCAGCCATCATAGTTGTAGCTGCTGTACTGCCAGGTTGTCCATCAAGAGCCTGCGGTGCTTGTCATGGGTTGCCCACATCTGCATAGTAAAGTAATTCCTTGTAGGATATTGTAACTTATGTTCCATAGTCAGAGAAGTCTCTTGAAGTGTTGCTTATATCAGGTTGTTTATCAAGTGCCTGCTCTGTGCTAGTGTGTGCTGCCTGATTTCTCACTGTTGCTGTGTTGTTCATTCCCAGTACTGGTATGCATTTCTTTTATTAGGGGTGGTTTTGATGGCCTATAGAGAGAGGGCTTCGACTGATACTGTTAATGTACAGATCATAGCCATAAAATTGGTTGGATCCTCCAACTACCTGTTATGGTCTCAGCTGTGTGTATATTAGTGTGAAAGGAAAGTCCAAATATTGTTGCTGTTAGGGCTTGATATACAATGTTGGCCCACAACCTAACAGCTTAATCTTTTAGGTACAGTGGTAATCTAACATGGTATCAGAGCTGGTTACCAAGAGGTCCTGGGTTCTAGTTTTGTTGCCCACATTTACTGTTTGGTGTTGAAAAAAATTATTGTACTCACTGTAATGGGTCTTATTTATCATGTGTTTTTATCTTCCTACGTGCTGTCGGGCTGCAAGTGTGGGAGAGTGTTAAGGCTTGATATACATTGTTGGCCCACAACCTAACAGCTAAAGCTTTTAGGTTAAGTGGTAATCTAACAGTTGCATTCTCCTCCGTCTCCAGACTCCAAGGACTACGAAGATAGGATGAAATAGAATGGTATATTTCTTGTGTGGTTGCGGAATAGCATGGAACCATGATTGCTGCAAACATGATGTTTCATAGAACAGCAAAGGCCATATGGGATGATCTCCATGAAAGATTTTCTCAAGATAAAAATCAAACTTGACCAATATAAGAAGCTTTCCAAATATGTACAAGAAGGTAAACCGAATAGTGAGTATTACAGCACTCTAAAGGGTATGCAGGACGAACTCAACATTTATCAACCAATTAGTTCCGACATTGAGATGATTAAGAGGCAAAGGGTCGAATTCTTGGCTGCCTAGTTTTTAGGTGGTTTGAGTGCAAAGCTTCAACCCATCCACGATCAGATTCTTGCCAGTGAATCCATTCTATCTATGAATGAAGCAGCTAGAATTCAGAGGATCACCAAAGATGGCTCCAAGTCTTCTTCTTAAGCTTCTTCATGCGATAGTTTAGACATGGTTAGCAGCACATTTAACCATTGTTGGGGAAGTGTTAGAGAATTAGAATGAGGTTTGGATGATGGTTGTGGAAAAAACAGTGTATCGGGACAAGGAATTCACCGTTGCACTTCTCACATTTGCACACATTGTGGCAAGGACAATCATAACATTGATTAATGTTGGAATCACCATAGGAAACCTACTTGGGCCAATAAGTCTCTTGCTGAGGGTGATTCAATAGTTGACACTTCTAGTGCACCTAGCCACTCCATTAGGGAGTTGAGTACATCATCTACCATGTCAAGAGAGGAGTATAACAATCTTCTTTGCATGGTTCAATAATTTCAAACCCAGTCCACTACATCTAGTGCTACTGTGGCCTATTCAGGTACAACTGGGCTTTTTGCCTCTTAATCCTCCTCACCATGAGTTATTGCTCTAGTGCCTCCTCCCATATGACAGGTAGTCCTAATTTATTTCGGTCCATAAAACCCACAAGTTTAAACTCCAAGATTACTCTTGTCAATTGCTTGGTTACACCGGTCTCTGATTGTGGCAATATTGTTTCTTTCCTTCTATTCCTCTTTCTTCTGTGTTATATGTGCCTAAATTTACCTTGAACCTGTTATCAGTTAGTTAATTAACTAAATCACATAATTGGTTTGTGACCTTTTTTCCTTTTCATTGTGTTATTCAGGATCTCCAAAGAAAGAAGAGAATTGGTGAAGGGTTTTAGAAGGATGATACGTATTGTTTCAATGGTAGTAATGGTAGATCTGGTTATTTTCATATAGCTTCTTCAATTTCTATCCATAGTGTTTCTTTGGATCAATGGCATGCTCATTTGGGTCATCCATCACTTCAAAAGTTGCAACAAGTTTTTCCTATGTTCATGTCTACTTCTCGTTTTGAGTGTTCTGCGTGTCATTAGGAAAACATGCTAGGAAATCTTTTCCATCTAGAGTTGAGTCTTGTAGTAAATCATTGTTTTCTTTCATTCATTTAGACATTTAGGCTCCATGTAGGGTCGAGAATTTTACTAGTCATTAATATTTTGTCTCTTTTGTGGATGATTTTTCACTTATGACCCAGATCTATTTGTTAAAAGACAAGTCATATTTTCTTAATGTATTTACTCAATTCCATAAGGAAATAAAAACCCAATTTGACATTAGTATTCAAATTTTTCAATTTGATAATGCACTACAACTTGTTCAAAATGAGCTTCAGACTTTTCCCTTGGCCAAAGGAATTATTCATCAAACATCGTGTGTACATACCTCTTAGAAAAATGGAGTAGTTGAATGGAAAAATACACATTTACTTGACATAGCATGGTCTTTACTCTTTCATATGCATGTTCCTAAAATCCTTAGGACCGATGCTCTTCTTACATCTTGTTTTCTACTTAATAGGATGTCTTTCAAAAGTGTTCTAGGGGGACAAATTCCCTTCTCTATCATGTATCCAAAAACATCCACGTTCTCTATTGTGCCTCGTGTCTTTGGATGCACGTGTTTTGTTCATGATCCACATACGTGTCAAGACAAATTCTTTCCTTGTGCTGTTGAATGTGTCTTTGTTGGCTACTCAAGAACTCAAAAAGGATATAGATGTTATGATCCCCACCCTCACAAGAAACATGTTAGTGCAGATGTTCCCTTCTTTTAGGGGACACCTTATTTCTCTAGTGCTAGGTCCTCATTGGATGAATACATTCTGAGTCCATCAATAATTTCTAGCTGCCCTTTGAGCATTGATCCAACAATCCCTACCCTTATCCCTCTAAAGAAAATCCTGATCCTCCTCCGGATGCCAATATGCAGCTGCCTCTCCTGCCCTCCATTGTTTCAACTTCTAGTTTTGGAGATCCATCCCAACAAGATTTGGATTTGCTGATTTCATACTAAAAGGCAGTGTTTTAAAAGGCGAATGTGTAAGGCGAGACATTTTAACCCTTAAGAGGCGAGGCATAAGCTTTAAAGCAATGGGGTGTAAGCCTTTTGAGAATTTGTTTTTAAGATAAAAATATGTAAACATATTATATATTTTTTAAAAATATGGAAAAATTAATAAAATCATAAATATAATGTAAAAAAGAAAAATTATATATACTTTGCAAACTAATTGTAAGCCATTTAAAAATTTCTAACTTGAATACATGACATAAATCATGACAAAAGATAGTTATGCTATAACAAAGTTCAAACTATTTTCATGATCTAAGATACAACTCTGAATTATTTTGGAAAGGTTGAGGTTTAAGAGTTTTAGAAATCAACTCATATTATGATATTCCTTTTGATAAAAACATGCAGTTAAAATTTTTTACCAATTCCAACTTGAGAATCACACACAAATGCGTAAGCCTCAGCATGTAATGCGTCAACTTTTTTGGAATTTGGTATTTTAGATTGAGCCTCAAGGCGTTTTAGGGCTTGGCTTGAGGCGAGCCTCGATTGAGCCTTTTAAAACACTGCTGAAAGGTATTCAAACATGTACTCAACAATCATTAATGGCTTATCCTACTGCTCATTTTGTTTCAGTTCAACTCCTTCCTAGTCCTATGTGTTCTTTTGCCTTGTCAATGACCTCTGTCTCTATCCTTTTTTCACATGCTGAAGCACTTGCTAACCTTGGGTGGAAGAATGCAATGGATGTAGAAATGGATGCCTTAAGCACTGGGGAACATGGGATTTGGTGGATCTTCCTCCTGGTAAGGAGTTGGTTAGGTACTATTGGGTCTATAATGTCAAATATCTTCCTAAAGGCTCTATTGAACGGCTAAAGGCTTGATTGGTTGCAAAGGATTAGACTCAAATATATGGCATTGAATATTCTAAGACCTTCTCTCCTATTGCTAGACCTAGACAAAATTTTATTCGTGTATTGATCTCATTGGTAGTTAGTTTTGATTGGCCCTTATACAATTGGATATGAAGAATGCCTTCTTGTTTGGAGATTTGCAAGAAGAGGTATAAATAGATCAAACTACTCGGTATGTTGCTCAAGGGAAGGATTGTAAGGTATGTAGGCTGCATAAGGCCATTTATGATCTTAAGCAGTCTCGTCAAGGCTGATTTGGTGGTGAGGTGGTCGCTGCATTCGGTTTCATTTAGTGCTACTCTGATCATTCCATCTTTGTTCACCAAAATGAGGCATGGATAATGCTCCTAGTAGTTTATGTTGATGACATCATCATCATTGGCAGTGACAAAAGTGGGATTGCAGATGTCAAGCAATGACTTCAGGAAAAATTTCAAATCAAGGACTTAGGTACTCTACATTACTTTCTTGGTATTGAGATTGTATGGTGTAACAAAGGGTTGAATCTATCTTAGCATAAATATGCCTTGGACTTGCTAAGGCAGACTAAACCATTTGATACTCCTATGGATCCCAATGTGAAGTTGACTAGGGATGTTGGATTGGACTTTGAAGATTGATATAGGCAGTTCTTTGGCAAGTTGATCTAGCTGACTGTCACTAGACCTGATTATTCCTTAGTTGTGAAGGTGGTGAGTCAGCTTATGGAAAATCCCAAACAACCAGAGTAGGAAGTTGTTTGTAGGATTTTTAAGGCTTCTTAGAGGCTCTCCTGGTAGAGATTTGATATATAAATGTAACAGAAACTAACAGATCATGAGATACTCTGATGCCGATGAGGCTGGCTCAATTGATGACTGAAGGAATACTACTAGATACTATACATTTGTGAGAGGTAATCTTGTTACCTAGCGTAGCAAGAAACAAACTATTGTATCTAGATCTAGTGCTGAAACAGAATACCGAGCTATGGCTTATACTGTGAGTGAGCTTGTGTGATTGAGGTCTCTCATGTCAGAGATGAGATTCTTGGTTAAGAAGCCCATAGATATGTTCTATAACAATCAAGTTGTGTTTCATGAGAGGACGAAGAACATTGAAGTTGATTGCCATTTTGCGAGGAATGTTGTGTTGAAGTCTTGAAGAAGGTTGTAAGGACTCCATTTGTGAAATCAATGGATCAGTTAGGCAATGTTTTCACGAAGGCTTTATTTAAGCCTGCCTTGTTTGGCAGTTGTTGCAAGCTGGGTTAGGAGATATTTATACACCTCCAGCTTGTGGGGGAATGTTACAAGAGAGAGGCTATTTTAGTAATTATGTGGTGCATGTAGGGGTATTTTTATCTTTCAGTCTTTTCTATTATTAGCATATAAAAGGGCAGACCAGGAGCTGAACATAACTCCAGTAAACTGCCACCGCCTCCTTTCTTTTTCTTTTTCTTTTTCTTTCTTCTTCTCTTCTTCTCTTCTTCTCTTCTTTTCTTCTTCTCACCTCCATATCAAAATTTACAACATTATTTATAGAGCTAGGAGATGGATTCAATGTGGGGTAAAGGAAGGTAGGTTTGGGAAGCACTAGGGGCAAGACTTCCTCCTTCATCCTTGATCAATGTGGGGTAAAGGGAGGTAGGGAAACAGCCTTCCCCCAATTCCCTCACATGTGTGTGCAAGAGAGTGAGGGAGGGCATTTCCCTCCATCCCACATCAATCAAGGATGAAGGACAGGAGCTCCTCGTCTCCTATGAACAACAATTGCCCCAATCTTTCTCTTCTGCTTGAGGGTTGGGCGAACCCTAAATCCTAAAACCCTAAACTCAAAATCCTAAACCCTAAACCCCAAACCTGGGCCTTTATTTTAGCCTCTATTGTTTTTTTCTTAAAGAAAAAAAAAAGAACTAAACATGTTTCAATTGCCAGATTACAGGTTGCTTACTAAGTTCAGATTTTAATAATTTAATAAAGCCTAGCCATGCTGCAGCAATGGGACATTAAGTTAAAAACTAACTACAAAACTGAACCAAGCAGGTGAAAACTGATGGTTGTTTTATTAGAATTTCATTTTTATTGGTTTAGCATCATTTTTCAAATTTTCAAACTGAACTGTTTCAGCTCCTTTTAGAACCAAATTAGAGCCCTACCTCCAACCACTGCATGGGCCGCAAGCTGTAGTAGTAAAGTAGTCATATTAGAATATTAGAAATATGTACTGGTCCTCACCTCCAAGAATTTGAAATCAGGCTTCATTGTGAAACAAATGCCTTCCTGTGTCAATAGAGAACGGATAACAAGAGAAAATCTCTCTGGGATACGGATTGGGTATTGGTAAACCAATTGATTGAACTTCCCTGCAGCATATCCAGAAAAATTTAAACCAGATGCCAATAGAGAGTGCATAATGATAAATAAATTAATACAAATATTCATGCTAAGTAATGGTCTTGAAAATTCATTTTTTCTCTCCTCTTTTTTGGTGGTGGGTTGGGGGGTAATTGACTGGAAGTTTATTGGTCTTTAAAAAAAATTCCATGGGCTACTGATAACAAAGTCCACTCATCTACTACTGTGACAAAGACTCATAACATCAACATATATTGAATTAAAGTGAACTTCATAGCTAATTTATTAACCTAACCTACAAAAACATTATAAATAAACTTTAAAAACAACTATTCAACTAAAAACCCAACTTTTTTGGCCAAGGAGCATTTTTAAAAAAAATATGAGTGGTGAAAAAAAGATGTTAATACGTGGGAAACTATCAATTAGCATCCAAAACAAATATACTTGAAATATGAACTAGAACTAAAACTAAAAAAAAAAATGTCATTTGGTTTGTATTTTGCATAATAATTCACAATGGTGACATTTTCAAGCCAAAAATAATTTATTGTGGTTCCTTGAACGAGTTCTAAAAATAAGTATGAAACATGTTGATGTAGGACAAGAAACAGAATTCAGAAATAGAGAGAGAATTGGCAGAATTAGTAGAGAGAAGAAGAGAAGGAGAGTAGAATAGGAAAGAAGAGAAAAGGGCTGCGGGCAGCAGGGGCAGAATAGAGGAAGAGAAAGAGCAGACGAGAGATGGGAGGAGAAAGAAGAGGGAAGAAAAAGAAGAAGCAGCAGGAACCTGTGGGAGAGAGGGAGGGAAACTGCACTTGCAATCCAATTCAAAACATTAACTGTACAATAACTTACATGTCCACATGTTGATGTAGGACAAGCAACAGAATTCAGAAATAGGGAGAGAATTGACAGAATTAGTAGAGAGAAGAAGAGAAGGCGAGTAGAACAGGAAAGAAGAGAAAAGGGGCTGCAGGCAGCAGGGACAGAACAGAGGAAGAGAAAGACAGAAAAGAGAAAGAGCAGACAAGAGATGGGAGGAGAAAGAAGAGGGAATAAAAAGAAGCAGCAGCAGGAACCCGTGGGAGAGAGAGAGAGAGGGAAACTGCACTTGCAATCTGATTCAAAACATTAACTGTACAATAACTTACATGTCCAGCACTTATACCGACTACTACTAACACATATTTACACAAAAACCCCAATGAATCAAGAAATTACAAAAAGACCTCGAAGTATTTAAATACAAAAAACAAACCAAAATCAACTAAACTTCTAATATAACCAAAGTTTTCCAAACCGAAAATAAAAACCTAGCTACAATAAACATCTAAAGTTCTCCATTGATGGTTCCCCATCACATATTATCGAGAAATAAATAAGCTACATCCCCCCTCCTGAGAGAGAGAGAGAAACAAGTGCTGAAATATGTGCGATATATACGCAAACTGTAAAAAACATAGGAAAGCTGGAATGTACCAGTAACACTTCGAAAATTAAAATCAGAAAGTCCTTTGCCAAGAGAGTTCTGCCAAATTGCTTCCAAAGCTGGAATTATAGGGGAGACATCAGTCCCACTAGCAAGGAAACCAAGCCTGGTGAAATCATTTGCCATCTCAAAATAATCCTCATTCACAGCATGGACAACAGCATCAATCAAAATTTGTTTGTTTTGCTGAAAAATAACATAGCAACCAATTTCTTACAGGTCTATGATATAATAGAAACCTTAACATTTTTTTTTTTCCCAATAAAAACACTATGAACTGAAGAGTAAACAAGAATAAAAAATAATCAAGAAAAGAATAAAAAAAATAAGCACTAAATGTCCATTTAATAGTATTGAATTTCATTACATTAGCAGGTAGATTGCACTTTCGAATACATAAGCATGACTATGTCACCAAGTCTTATTGCCACAAGCAAGAGTTTGCAGGATTCTGAAACTACAAATTGTTACAATGATTTCTTTTAAAAGTTGATCAATTGGATGATGGAGAGTTCTTATTTATCCATTGGTATTAGGACATTATCAAATTAGAGAGTTCTTATTGACCATCAAAGTTATCAAATAGTGCATGTGGCAAAAAGGGGGTAAAGGACATAAAGAACAGGTTGGTATTAACCTTGTTTTGGAATCTGCTGATGATGTGACTTCCCTAATACCACTACCTAGAAAGTTATCTCCCTTAGGACTGCCATGATAATAATCATCAGTTGGAATTTGTTTTCTTTGGATTTTTTCCTTTCACAATTTCAATATGTAGTATCCAATATATAATCTCAAGATTTTAGTTAACTTGATACTTGAGACTAACCAGATCTAGAAGAGAGTGATGTAGGACAGTAGAACAGTGAAGAGAGAAGAGAAAAAAGACAAAGAAGAGGTAGAAATAGAAGACAATAGAGGGAAGAATTAGAGAAGAGATGGGGAGAGGAGGTTACAATAGCAGACGGTTTGAAGCCATCTCGTGAACGAGTTGGCCAAAATGGCATATCTTCTCAAAAAGGGGCAGCACTACTGTTGACTCCCATTTATTGGTTCTTAAGAAAGGGAATTACAGAGGCCTAGTCTAGCCCATAGCTGGGAAATGGTTTGCTATCTTTCACCTTAAGAAAAGGTCCACTATAGTAATAGAAGCAATAGCCTATGCTCCACCATCAATATAAGTCACTTCGAACTATTAAGGTCATTAGTCATGTATATATATAGAGAGAAAGGACAATCAATTTTTCCAGAAAAATTGGTTTGGTTGACTAAAAAATTGGCTCAAGAATAAGCTCTAAGAAAAACTGTAAGTTCAGCTTCATTTCATAGCTAATGCATCTATTGATTTGTTCATATTCTTTACACTGCTTGTCTAGGAACACAATTCACCTGACTGAGCACAGCAACATTCCCAAAGTCCACATATGCAATGCGTCCATCACGCATGGCGAAGATGTTTCCAGGATGTGGATCACCATGAAATAACCCAAATTCTAGCAATTGCCGCAAAGCAGCACTGACTCCAACAGTCAAAAACCCATTTACATCAATGCCAGAATCCTTAATAGCCTGAGTTATATGAGGAAAATGTATCAGTATAGCAAGCTATTACGTGATTTTTCCTGATACTCAATTCAAAAGGAATATCATACAAAAGTGTAGAACTGTCAACATCATTCAAACCTGAGGGTCAGTGCATCGAATACCATCAATCCATTCCATTACTAAAACATGTGGACCAGAAAGATTTCTATAAACCCGAGGAATTTTGACCGTGGGATCATCTTTGAAGTTTTCCAAAAAATCTTCAATATTACGAGCTTCCTGCATAAGCAGAGAAAAGGATAGGCAGAGGTAACTAAATACCAAATATACAACTAAAACCACAAAATGCTTGAACACATGGGAATGAATTTACTTTGCTAGCTTGATTTCCACAAGGCACCTAGTTATATATCACATTGATATAAAAATCATGCAAGGAAAAAAAAAAAAAAAGCAAATTTAGAGTTCACATGTGATGCAATTCAAATTTCGGAACAAATTATGGATATTTTTGAAGCACATCATAGCATTTTCATATAAATACAAGGGCAGTTCTCAAAGGTACCAGGGTGTAATCAAGCTCCTCCAGAAGCTTCTCACCAAATTCATCAACTATCAGCTCAGAATTGCAACCCAATTTCTCCAGACTAATGCCATTCAAGAATGATGCAAGAGTTCGGAAAAGGAAGAGATCCCTATAGATTATAGGTTCTATCTCAGGCCTTTGAACCTGTAAGTCAGTGAATCATTTTACACATTAGAATTTGTTCAGCTTTTTCTCTATTTATTTATTTATTTATTGCTGGGAACAAATATGATCCCAATTAAAACTAGATAAGTTTTGCACGTAACACATTCAATAATAAAACATAAATGAGAAAAGTAGATGAATTGAAGGTAGCATCATGTGCAGAAGGAAACGTTAAATGTGTGTATACATACATATTAAGAAAGGGAAAAGGAGTTCATGAAGCATCAAAGGATTCAAAGCCATAGATTACATTCTTCTTCTTCTTCTTCTTCTTCTTCTTCTTCTTTGGATGGCCAAGGCCACAAGTAACAAGCATAATTATCCACATAAAAAGGTCTTCTCAGGCAATATTGTCATGGCAAAGAAATAGGCAACTTTTTGCACCAATGTTGTAAAAATTGAAAGATAATGAGAAGTTGTGAACCATCAATTTACTCGCTTGATCATTCCAGTAAAGAAGCATATTCAAACCCCAATCCAAGTAGTCATGCTCAACCTTGCGAGTTGCAACAATATTTAAGAAATGGATCTCCAGATCAAGAAATGGGTAATGCTGGATACTGATAAGAAACCACATTGAAAGAATGATGCGCAGAATGTGATTAACATTTTCAGCTGATACATACCACATATTGCTTAACTAATGCACCAAAGAATTATTACCAGTATATTACTTTGTTGATTTAGAAATTTAAAAAAAAAAAAAACAAACAAAGTAGTAATTTTTTTAGACAAAGAATTGTATTGGAAAGGGAAAGAAGATGCAACCAAAGAGGAGAAAAATGAAAAACAAGGAGAACAAGGTGTCTCCTCCTTTTACAACAAGAAAACAACTAGAAGAACAAAGAAAAACAAAGACAGAAAAAACCCAATGAAGCACCCAACCAACCATACTATAAGTCTTCCAAAGAAATATGACGTAAGAAACCATTTGCCAAAACCCACAGCGACACAAGAAACACCACTCTACTCCAAAGCAAGTTATTAGAAGTAGCCACGCCTTCGAAAATTTTGGCATTCCACTCCAACCAAACACACCAAATAATTGCCATAACAGCACATCACCGCAAAGCTTTCCTATTCTTTCCTTACCAAACCACTAAACATAATAATACAAAAAAGACTTCAATGTGGAGGTTCACCAAAAATACCAAATTATTAATTCCAAACAACCAAATTGACAAGACAATGTAAAAACAGATGTCAACATGTCTTCCCACTCCTAAAACAAAGGAAACAGCAAATATTCAAGAAGGCAATAAAAAGCGTTCATGAGGAAAGTGAAAGGAGTTGGAAGACTCAAATAAGAACAAAAAGAAGGCATGTTGTTGATGAGATAACATGCTATAAGAATCACATCACTCTAAAATATTTGAAAGATATAAAAAGGTGTAAAGAAATACTCTAGAGCATTATCACTGCTGACCACACAAACAGATAAGTTGAACCAAGTCTTAATTTCAGCACAAAATTCAAAGAAAATAGAAAATAACCCAGAACAATTTTTCATTAAATAAAGCCATGTGATTATTGAATAATCATCCTCAGCTTGACAAAATACTGAAACCCAAAGATGTCTGATGGAACCAGTACACTCGATGAATCATTTTGAATCAATTTGGAGGCCAATTTCAAAGAATAGGTCAAAGTGTTGCTGAGCCCTAAACCCAAACGTGTTTAGTATAATTAGCAGTTAGACTTATGTGTATAAGGTATAGGTTTAAATATTTGTGCTTTATTTGTATTTCTCTTGTATTTTAGTCTTTCTTATTAGGGTGTACCAGTGTGGAAATCATGTAAAGATAGTTTTTTGATAATTTGAATTTGGAAATCAAAATGTGATTTTCTCTTGTATCTCCTTCTTCCCATCTCTCTTTTTCCTTCTTCCTTCTTCTTTTTCTTCTTCTTCTTCTTTCCTTCTCCTTTTTTGTTTCTCTCTTTCCATTAGACCCTCAGTGCTGTTACGCATCCCCAACATTGAAGTAACATGACCCAGACCTCAAACATCAAAATGAACAAACAAAATGAGACTTGAAGAAACAAGAAGAACATGATGGTAATTCCTATATGACATGACTCACACTTTAAACATGACAAATGACTTAAACCAGACCCTAATTTCTTCAAATTTTTCAAGGACAGAAATCCAAGACAACAATGAATCTGTAATGGCAAGGCCGAAGCAGCGTAAGCAGCGAGTTGAAGTAATGAAAACATGGGGCTCATGTCCTCCATCAATCATCTCCCTAGTCTTCAAATCTGTGTTACAACATAATTAGAAAAGAAAATGACAGAGGAATTAAAATGCTTAGCAAGTTTACTAGCAAGCACAAGAAAAAAGATAGTGCAAAATAGGGGAAGCCACGTCCTGCCAAGTTGAGACCTACTTCACTGAAGTGACAAAAGAATAAGAGAAATTCACACTCTCATTCAAAGACAAAGAGCGGAAAGAAACCAACAGCTCACAAGGCCAGAGTTGTGGAGGGTGATAAGCACCTACATTTGAAGAGTACATCTCAGAAGGGTTCTTCAAGGAGAATAAAGTTGCGGCAAGCATGTTGACCTATCATGAGGTCCATGATGAAGACCACTTAAATGAAGGGAGAACACCACAAAGCCCGCTAACGAGTCCCAAACCACGAATAACTCCATGGTTTGACATCCCATATATGTGTTGGGGATCTCATACAACTTCCCAAAGCTATGTGTCATGCACTTGCAAAGTTCCAAGTCCCTGAGGAATCACCCTTGACTTGATTTGCTTAAAGAGTGAAGGAATCATGCCCATCAGGCCACGAGACTACATCAAGTCCAGCCCAAACAAACTTATCCTCATCCAAGGAAACACTCAAATGTCTAATCTAGTGGTCAGGTCTTACGGTCCGAAAGCCCTTGATCCAACTAAGTCATCATTGAGGAACCCAGAATAAAATATTAAGGGAGTAAAACTCATGTGTCACCAGCACGAGAGTAACTCTCATCCCCATAGAACAATCCTCATGTCAAAATACCCGTTACTTGCCACCCTATAGCTGAAACTAAGTGACACCATACACTACTAGAGCAAGACACATGAAGGGTTAACATCCTATGATAGTCCAACTGATATAGGATGACATTGCCTAATAGTATAGTTGATGGCCAAGAAGGGATGGACATCAAACCTCCGAGGTGAGAGTACTACACGCCCTCATTCTCAAATGGATCATCCATTAGACTCCCAATCAAACGCGGAAGCCCAACACACCCCTCAAGGATGTTAAGAGCCCGCTCCAGAGCTCTCCTCAAAGTGCTCAGTTAGTACGCAATAGGATACCAAGAGAGTTAGGCCGCTAACCTAGTGCTCCCCCAAAAGCAACATCTTTGAAGCATTCTCATGCACATTTAAGTAACCACCAGGGATCTAATGATCATACATCTTAAGTTCAATAATTCCACCATAAATAATATTTGGATCTACCGCAACGTCACAGCAAACTGCAATCATCCCCATGACATCTACATAGTCGTATCCAGGTTAACCAAAATTTTCTCCAAGTTAGATTAATGCACCCAAAACCATGTGTCATAATCGCAAGACTCGAAGACTGTGACACTATACAAGAAAAGCTTATATATGTCCTCAAAATCTAGAGCACCTTGACTCCTAAACTCCTATCAAACCTCCAAGACAAGGAAGATGTCCTCTATGTTGTCCACCATCTCTTTCACAAAAATTTTTTTTTTTTTTGGATGATGAAAGAATATAAATTAAAAGAGAAAAAGGAGATAACAACATAAAATAGGATGAGGAATCCTCAATAAAAATAAAATAAAATAAAATAAAAACTAACAAATCACATAGGAAACCCCCTCTTTAAGATCTTGCCCTTATAGTTCTCCAAACACTTTAAGTTTTCTAATTCACATAGCCCCTCCTTCAGTTTATTTTTATCCAAACAAATTTCGTTACCTCCCATACTGAAAAACCAAACACCCATCTTATCCATTAATTGTTGAGCTTCTATGTCCTTCCAATCAACCTCAACAACCAATATGGACAAAACACCTTCCTTACATTGTTACTCCTTACCTAGACCATCCTCCTCAATTACAAAAGGCCATCTAACCATTCCATTGGAGATGAAGCCACATAAAATAAATCCCTGAGTAAATTCAGAAACATAGCCACACTAATCTTGAATTTTATCCAAACATAGACTGCCCTCATCTGCAAATTCACTAATGCCATCACTATCATTATCCAATACAAGGAGAACAAGAAATAAAAATGAAACAATAACAATAAAACAAAATTCAAACAGTCATAATAAAAAAGCCAACCAATCTCGTTGCCCATTGGAGTTCAGAAAACCTTTCTCCTTCAAAACAACTAGCAAAAGCATACCAAAGCAAGGCCAAATAATAAATCTTATCACCTAGCAAAAATTCGTTGAACCTTTTTTCCATAAATATACAAGCATTCCATTCAGTCCCAAAAACCCACAAAACTGTAAAAACCGCACACTTTCACAAAGCATGAGCATCCTTCCTTCTACCTAAAGCAACAAAAGAAAGTCACCAACAAATCCTCCATCAACTTTGGACAAACTCAATTCTCTTCCAAAGGACCAAAAATTTTATTCTAAATATTCCAAGCAAACAAGCAGCCCAAAAACAAATGAGACATTTTTTTAGAATGATCAAACAATGAAAACATATCAAGAGAAAGTTCCTTTGAAGGTCTCCTACTTTGCAACAAATTGTTGGCATTAACTCTACTAAGAACAACTAATCAAATAAAAGCCTTGATCTTTAAGGGAACTTTGGCCTTCCAAATAATTCTATGGCGCCGAATGGAAATATTAGCGTTTGTTACATTACCACTTTACCTAAAAGCTTTGACTATTAGGATGTGGGCCAACAACGTATATCAAACTTTAACAGCATTGACCAAGTAGTCACAAAAATATTGGCAAGAATAAGCCCCCAAAGATTCTAAAGACCAAGAGTGTTTATCCACCCTTAAGGGCGGACAATTCCCCAATAACATCAAGAAGGAAGAAAACTCCTCTACCTATTTATCATTAAGAGTTCTACGGAAATGTAAGTCCCAAGAAAATAAATGACCTTTAGAAATTAAAAAAAAAAAAAGGCAATAATTTCATTATGACTTAAACTCAAACGACACAACATTACCCACTGATAAGTCTTCCCAGAAATGAATACGAGAAACATTATCCAAGACAAGCTTAGTGCAAGGAATAAAGAAGGGGAAGACCTGGGAAATACAATTTCATGGGCTATCCAAAAGGCATCTATATCCTAAATTAGAAACCTAACCATTCACATGCATAACAATTTGCTTTTAATTACTCTATGCCATAGCAAGGACTCCTCCAAGGGGGAGAGCCAAAATCGTCTAGCGAAAAGAGCAATGTTTCAAACACCAATGTACCAAGACCCAAACCCCCTTCCAACCTAGACCAATAGTCTCCCAACTAACAAGATTATCTCTGTTATCCCCAACCCTCGGCCAAAGAAACTCTCACATGATTTTCTCAATCTTACTAGCTATCCCCATCAAGATCCTAAAAACAGACAAATAAAAAAAAGTGATACTAGCAAGACAAGCCTGAATAAGAGTCATACGACCCCTTAAAGAAAACAAAGCACCTTTCCATCCATCCTAACGCTTAAAGACTCTTTCCACCACTAGATCCCAAAAAAACCAAAGACCTAGGATTACTTACCAATGGGACACCTAGATAAGACAAGGGCCAATCCAAAGTACTTTCAACATTGTTATTACATCTTTTCCAATTTCCCAAAAGAATTATCTCGTTCATCCACTCGGCAAACATGAACTTTCTTGAAAATCCTTAACTTACCAAAAGCGCCCCCTCATCAACAACCAATTTATGTATATTACATGTACCACCTTCGTGAACCTTAGTGCAAGGCCCTCCCTCTACTAACGAGGGCAACTTCTCAATCAAGCCCTCATCCTGCAACTTCCCCCTTAAACCAAAAACTTGGGATCCCAAGCAAAGTTCCCAAGACTAATCAAGCTGCTACTATCCTTGGTTGGAGGCTACCTACCTCCCTATGTCGCGTAGTGGAAGACTTTGAATCCCTTTCCTACAATAAGGCGTCAAACCTACAAAAGGGGAAGGATTGTCTCCATGTGAGAGTTAGTTGCACTGAGCTTATACAACCCATTTCTAAAATTTGTAGTGGGCTTATTACCTTCTTTGTGATAATAAGAACTTTGGGCCTAGCCAAGAATCCCTTCAAGAGATCATTGGCTTTTATTCAAGTTCCATTGGGCTGGAAATTGGGCCAGATCTGTACAGACTCAGAAAATTTAAATTATGAAATTAATAAAGGAAAAAGAAATTTTTAAGGGGAAACTACAGGGCTTCGTCGATGAGCGCCCTAAGCTCGTCGACGAACTGCCTTCTTTGACCTGTCAACAAGGACACGTGTCTCGTCAACGAAGAGATACAAAGAGCAGGGTTTCAAAACTTTCAAGTTCGGCGACAAGGTTCATGGGTTTGTCGACGAACTCCCTTCTTCGGTTCGTCGATGAGTCCACGAATGGTTTTAAATAAAGGTCGTGACCGTTACGTAACACCGTTACGTAATGGTTTTTTGGGTTACCGATACCGTTACACACCGCGAAATTGGTGGGAAGAAAAATCACAGTCGTAGCAGCCGTTACGGACCACAACCATTACATAAAGGCCGCTACGGCCGTTACGTAACCGCTACAAGACTGTTACACCAAAAAATTATTTTATTTTTTACTTTTTCTTCTTACTTTTTCCCTCTCTTTCATATATCATTCCAATATACCAAGTGGCAAAAGGGAGAAAAGATTATAATGAGGATGACAATGACACAAAATTTACTATTTCTTTAAATACTCACAATAGATGCATTAATTAACAATTTGAAAATACTAACTTGTTAGGAAAATATTTTATTTTGATAATATTAGTAATGTGATATTTATGTTCTATATTTTTCAACTTCAACCTTTTTATTTTCTAGCTACTTAATATTTGTATTATTCGTATGTCTTATGTGTCTAATAGATTAAAGGAGTGTATAATGTATTTTGTTTTATTAATTAATTTAGCATACATAAGAATTTATCACAGATAAGAACAATGAGGAGTATAAATACACACACACACGTAATTTTTCTATCAATGGTGGTTTAAAACAAATGTAAACTTGTTACCCTTACCAAATAACTTAGTTACTCAAACTAAAGGATCCAAAATACACTAAAACTCTTTCTAAGAAGGGCTAAAAGCTTAAAATATGCAAGTACGCTAATATGCACAAGGTTGTGCGTGTTTCAAAAAAATTCACGGTCGTTACACCTGCTTCCCGTTATGTAACATCTGCTACTCCCGCTTCCTGTTACTGTTGCGTTACGCTAACCGCTACCGCGATTTAAAACCATGAATCCACGTGTCTCGTTGACGAAGCCACGTGACCATCCATCTATAAATACGCAAAAATCACATTTTCAGCAAGGGTTTTAGGATTTTACTGTTTCTCTCTCTAAAATTTCAGTGCTCCCTCCTTCTCTCTTCAGATTCGGCTCCATTCTTCCCTATTTCGACGATCAGAAATTGCCACGATGAGCCGAAGCAGAATGTTGATTTGAATATCTTAGGCAAAATCCCAAAATCAGGGTAAGTAAGTAATTTTAGGGTTTATGTGCTTATTTGGAATTGTGGAACCCAAAAAATGTGTTAGATGTTAAAATACTGGGGTTTGAGTGGAGTGAACTGGGGTGAATGTGATTTCAGGGTTTGGAGTTTGGAATGCTGTAGGCGTGATTCAGGGCTTTTAACAGGCTTCGCAAGAATTAGGTAAGGGAATATATTAAGTAAGGTATTTTCAGAAATTTATTTATGAATTAATGTATTTTTGGGAATACTGGTGTTGAACAGAGGAAATAGGTTTTATAACATATTATAGTATAATACAGAATAATACTCACTCGTGTGGCATAAGCATAAATTTAATGTAATATCAGTATGTTAGAAATGTTATTATTCTAAAGAATAAGTTGGTTTTTCAGTAATCTTTAGAAGATCATAGACAGTACAGAAGTTAAAGATATTTCCAGTATATTATAATATGATAGCTGGCGCAAATGCCGAGATATGATAGCCGGCGCAGATTTCATGATCAGTTTTATTATGATGATTTATTCAGAAAATATGAAATGATAGTTTTTATTTAGGAATATGTAAAAGTCGGATCTTATTACAGAAATGTGAAAATGTTATTTATGTACAGAAATATATATATTATGTGAAATGTAATATATATAGGAATAGAACCGGATGGTTACGTATGTTAAGAGCACGGTACCATAGCTACTTAATCTAATCGGTATAGTAGAATACCCACTGAGTGCTGACCCCCAGAGGTTGTCGGTGAGTAGGTTGGGCAAACAAGTTTGGGTATAGCCGACGGTGCAACCACACTGTTCAGGAAGTGTGGGTCAGTAGCCGATTAGCCCGGAAGTGTAGGCGGTGTAGTAGGATACCCACTGCATTACTAACCCCTAGAGGTTGTCGGTGTAGTAGGCTAGGCAGGCTAGGTTAGGTGGGCAATCGTGCATAGTTATGTTATATTATGTTTGACTTAACTTGGTAGGCCAGCCAGCGTTAAGTCCAGCCTACGAGCCGCACAACCCGGATCATGAGGGGTGGAGTCAAGATACACAGATTTACATCCAAGGTATAATTTCAGTAAAATACAGATTTAACAGATGATTTTTAAGATATGAAAATTCATTATGATATAGTATGTTTGAAAGTAGAGATTTTCATATGATAATCGTTACAGCTTAAGATATGTACATATTATAGTTACATTATTTGCAGTATATGTATGTAGTATGATAATACTCACATTGCCACACACTGATATTAGTTTATTTCCCTTACTGAGAGGTGTCTCACCCCAGCATTACAAATATTTTAGAAAATCCCGACAGACAAGTGGAGCGAGCTCCGTGATAGAGGAGTTCGTAGATACTACCCAGTTGTAGGGTAAGTAGTCGAGTCAGACTCATGATGGATTTTTGGGGTATATATGTGTATATATAGAAACAGTGAAACTCTGGTATTGTATATATGTATAGTGTATTTTGGTTCAGCTGCTTAGGTAATATGTATGTATAAACAGGTAAATCCCCAATACTTATGGGTCCGGGTTGACTTTGACTGTGCATTATGGTATCAGAGTATTATTAGAATAATAATATGTTAAAAAAAATGGTTCTAAAGTCAATGCGTTACATTTTGGTATTAGAGCCTAGGTTACTAGGTTCTGTAGACTTTAATGTGCAGCGGAAACAATACCAGAGTATAGGAATAGATCAGGAATTTAGAGAGGCAATGCTGGGGAAATTAAGATGAGTATTTATGGTTTTGTTTCGTAATCAGGAAGCAGAATTTTCATAGTGGTTTTTGTGTTTTTCCCGGGGTGACAATTTCAGGAAAGTCATAGTAAACTATTGTCGAATTGTGTTTCTCAATTGCTGGACTGAATCTTAAATTGAAGAATAAGGACATTAGATTAAATTGATCAAATAAGATTTCAGTTAAATAAATATGTTAGTTTTGTTGCGCAGACAGAGTCCTCAGACTAGGTTTATCTTCTTTTCAGGATGGACCCTGGGGGTAGCAGCGCTCACGCCAGTGGTGATGATGGTGCAGGTCCCTCTGGTGTGGATGGTGGTGATTTAGATGCAGTTCTGCATAGTGTGGCTCAGCAAGTTATGGTTAAGATTGCATGGAGTTCTAGGGAGCAGGGAGGACCAGCTGCAAACCAGGGCTGCACTATAGAGAAGTTCGCTAAAATGAATCCTCCGGCGTTTTCAAGAGGAGCTGATCCTGCAATTGCTGAAAACTGGATGCAAGAGATTGAGAAAATACTAGCAGTGCTTCATTCCACCGATGAACAGAGGGTCCTATATGCCACATACAAGTTGACAAGTGCGGCTGAGAGATGGTGGACAGCCGTGAAATTGCTTAAGGAACAGAGACCCATACCAGTGGTCCATGTCATGGAACCGATTCAAGGAAATGTTCTTTGATCGTTATTTTTCTCCTACTGTTGAAGAAGCTAAGATAGCAGAATTTTTGAATCTAAGACAGGGGCAACTGACGGTTCAGCAATATGCAACAAAGTTTATCGAGTTGTCACGCTTTGCTCCTTACATCGTTCCAGATGAAGTGAAGAAGGCGAGAATGTTTGAAAGGGATTTAAGGCATGACATCCATAGACAGGTGGCAGTCTTAAAGATGCAGGATTTCTGCGAATTAGTGGATAGGGCCACAGTAGCAGAAGAGAGCAAGGATGTGGGGTCGTCGAGTCAGAGGAAGAGGCCCATGCCTCCGGGATTCCAGGCAGGGTTCAACCGAGGCCCTTGGAGGGAGACAGATACGGCAGAGCTCAGAGGCAAGAGACTGGGATACAAGAGTTTCAAGGCGAGCAGGCGTATCCAGTTTGTCCTACATGTGGAAAGAGACACTAGGAGAATGTCGAGCAAGGAGGAACATTTGCTACCGATGTGGTGGACCGGGTCATGTAGCACAGGAATGTCGTATGCAGTATAACTCCCGCTCCTAGACCATTTGGAGGGAATATCCAGGCACCCAGGGGTGGCGGCCAGCAAAGGAACACAGCCCCAACGAGGGTCTATGCGTTGACGCCAAGAGATGCTGAGTCTACAGGCGACGTCGTGACAGGTATAATTATTGTTTTATCATATAAAGCTATTATTTTATTTGACTCCGGTGCTACCCATTCATTCGTATCATTGGGATATGTCAAGTCGACTGAAGTTGAGACACAGTTGTTAGATATAGATTTGTCAGTAGCCATGCCAACTAAATCAGTAGTGAGATGTGGAAGGGTACTTAAAAATTATCCAGTGATCATTCAGGAGAAAATATTACCAGTCAATCTTTTAGTGTTGGGCATGCAAGAATTCGATATAATATTGGGTATGGACTAGTTGACAGCTAACTATGCTAGCATTAATTGCCATCAAAAAGAGGTGATTTTCAAACCCTCGAGAAAGCAGGAATTCAGGTTTGTGGGATTGTGTGTGCATGCCTCGCCATAGTTAGTGTTGACTATTCAGGCCAAAAGGCTACTTCAGGGTGGTTGCCAGGGGTATGTTACTTATATAAAGGAAATGCCAAAGGAAAAATTGAAACAAGTTGATGTTCCAGTAGTCAGAGAATTTCTAGATGTTTTTCCAAAGGAATTACTTGGTTTACCACCAGATCGAGAGATTGAATTTGCCGTAGATTTACTACCAAGGTCAGCACCGATATCTAAAGCACCTTACAGAATGGCTCCAACTGAACTGAAAGAATTGAAAGACCAATTGCAAGAGTTATTGGATAAAGGATTTATTAGGCCTAGCATGTCGCCTTGGGGAGCACCAGTCATGTTCTATATATTCTTCAGTTGGATCATTCATGAATTAACGGACTACACTAACCAAGAACCCAATATCAGCTCTGGTGTGCGAAAGATAAATCAGCCTCCCAACAAGTCTTTGATATCTGCCTTTGTCCATTGGAACATTGTCCTTATTAGCTCCAAGCTTAGTACTTGAGTCCATGGGTGTTTCATCCGGTTTGCACCCAAGCATTCCTATCTCTTTAAGAAGATCTAGTACATACTTCTGTTGTGACACTGAAATTCCCTTTCTTGATCAGGCTACTTCCATTCCAAGGAAGTATTTTAGGCTCCCAAGATCCTTGGTTTCGAATTCTTTGGCAAGTAAGTTTTAAGCTTGATCAGTTCGTCTTCATAATCACTTGTTAAGATGAAGTCATCTACATGCACAATGAGAATCGCCAATTTTCCTTCGGTTGAGTGTTTGATAAACAAAGTATGATCTTCTTGACATTGAGAATACCCATATTTCTTCACTGTTTTGTTGAACCTGTCAAACCAAGCTCTTGGGGATTAATTCAGTCCATAAAGGGATTCCTTAAGCTTACATACCTTATTCATATTTGCCTTTGTTTCAAAGCCAGGAGGAATGTCCATGTAGACTTCTTCTGTAAGGTCTCCATTGAGAAAGGTGTTCTTAACATCAAGTTGATGAAGGGGCCAATCAAGATTGGCAACCAATGATAGTAGTACCCAAATAGTGTTTAATTTGGCTACTAGAGGAAATGTCTCTTGGTAGTCAATGCCATAGGATTGAGTGAAATCTTTTGCAACCAGTCGCGCTTTAAACCTGTCCACGCTTCCATTAGCCTTGTATTTGATAATGAATATCCATTTACATCCTACTGGATGTTTCCCACTCGGTAGGTCTGAAATCTCCCGAGTTCCATTTTTCTTTAGTGCCTACATTTCTTCCCATACTGTAATCTTCCATTCTAGAATTGAAATGGCTTCTTGAATGGAGTTAGGAACCTGCACTTTGTTCATATTTGCCACAAATGTTTGGAAGCTAGGTGACAACCCTTTGTAAGAGACAAAGTTGTAGATTGGATGACCAATACATGACCTCCTACCTTTCCTTAAAGCAATGGGACAATCAAGGTCATTAGCAGAAGACTCATTAGTGAAGTTTCATGTGTTCTTGCATTCGGGTCAGATTCTTGACTTCGCTCGGGAGGTGCTTGTTGCTCTAAATCTTCTCGAATCTTCTCCTTCCGAAAATATACAATGAACTCACCATTGGTTGCAGGTTTCAGACGTTGGATAGGAGTTGAAGGAGGTGGAAGATTTTCAAATTCTGTTTATGTTTGGTGACTATGGTTTGCAATAGGAGTGGGAGTAGTTAAGATAGGAGGGATGGTGACTTGTGGACTTGGGTGGTTGTTAATTGTTGTGGCATCAATATCCCAAAGTTGGTATTCCTGTATGAGATTCTCCCCCTAAATATCATATTTGGGGTAGTAAGGTTGATGTTCAAAGAAAGAAACATCCATGGAAGTGTATAGTATTTTTGTAACCATGAAATAGCATATGTACCCTTTTTGGTTTGGAGAGTAACCAAGGAATATACTTTTAAGTGCTTTGGGGTCGAGTTTACTTCTATGTTGTTGATGGACATGGACCAACATAGAGCACCCAAATACTTTGAGTGGCGTTGTTGAGACAATTCGAGTGTTGGGATAAGATTGAAGAAGGAGTTGACAATGTGTTTGGAAGTTTAAGACACGGGAAGGCATTCGAAAAACCCGTTGAGGTTTATGAGATAAGTTGTTATGAGTATGGCTTCCCCCCAGAAGTGTTTTGGGACATGAGTGGAAAACATAAGTGATCTAGCAACCTCTAGAATGTGTCTATTTTTCCTTTCTGCTACTCCATTTTGTTGAGGAGTATCGACACACGAACTTTGGTGTATAATACCTTAACTTTGTAGGTAATCTCCGAGAATGTGTTTGAAGTATTCCTTAGCATCATCAGTCCTAAAGATTTGTATTTTGGTATGGAATTGGGTTTGAATCATAGTGTTGAAGTTTTTGAAGATTTGCCCAACCTCTGATTTTTATTTCATGAGAAACACCCAAGTGATCCTTGTGTGATCATCTACAAATAAAATAAATCAGCGAGTCCCAGTAATACTTTTGATACATGAAGGTCCCCAGACATATCACTAATGGATCATTGAGAATGGATGGGATTTTTTATATTATTAAATTGAATAAGGGTTACGGGCATGTTTAGCGAATTGACAAACTTCACACTAAAAATCTTTTGGATTTTTATTGCTGAATAATGAGGGAACAAGTTTTTGAAGGTACACGAAATTTGGATGACCTAGTCTATAGTGCCATAACTAACTACACTATCATTATTGAAACGAGAAACAAAAAAAGAAATTTTTGTAGACTAATTGTTTGCCTTGTCTGAATCTGCCTTGTGAGTTCGTTGTTCGGGAAGATCACCAACCTTGAGGATATAAAGCCCTAAGCACATCTTAGCATTGCCAATCATCTTCCCCGAAGTCAAGTCTTGAAATTCACACGGGTTAGGGAAGAATTTAGTAACACAGTTAAGCTCTTGAGTGAGTTTGCTAATAGAGAGTAAATTGCAACCTAAGTTTGGGACTAGGAGGATGGAGTTTAAGGTGAGGTTCTTTGATATAACCACAAAACCTGTTCGTGTTATTGAGAGAGACCCATCTGCAATTCTGACAGAAAAATTTTCATGACATGGACTACAAGTATTAAAAATCCTTGCATCTCCAGTCATGTGATCGGAGGCTCCTGAATCCACAATCCACGGGCTGATTTTATCTCTTGTTGCATTGAGAGCGTTTAAAAAATTACTTTTGTGAGCCAAGGATCCGGTTCCAATGACCGAGGTATTGGGGCATTGTTGCTAGTTGATCAATTTTTGCAAAAGTTCCATTTGTTCTTTGCTGAATGGACTCAATTCTGGTTGTGTGTGTTTCTCGTCACAGGAGGCCAGATGTCCACAGCTTTCTCTGTTGTTGAATGAACATGAGGGCTTCCAATCGGCGGGTTTTCCATGAATCTTCCAGCAGGTCTCCTTGGTCTGACCAGTCTTCCAGCAGTGATCGCACCAAGGTCGTCCTTTTTTTGGTCTGTTGTCTCCAGCTTGATGTTGAGGCCCTTGAATCAAGAGTGTAGATCCTTCAAGGCTGAGCCGTAGTTGGTGGTCCCGTCATCACTTTCTTTCGACTCTCTTCCATGCAAACTTCTGAAAACGCCTCTCGAATACTAGATGGCAGTATCAGCCCCATGATTCTTCGTCGAACTTCATCAAGGTCCTTGTTGAGGCTCAACAGAAACTTATAGAGTCTTTTCTTTTCAATGATTTTCATATATTTGATTCCATCTTATGGGCAGTTCCAATCGTATTCTTTAAACATGTCTAATTGCTGCCAACTCCGTGTGAGAGTGTTGAAATATTGAGTGACCATGAGATCTCCTTGGCATTGATCATGAAGAATACTTTCAACAGCGAACAGTTCGGATGAGTTATCAAAGCTAGAATACGTTTCTTTGGCTGCGTCCCAGATGTCCCTTGCGGTCACATACAATAGGAAATTTTCTCCTATTTCGTTTGCCATTGAGTTAATAAGCCAGGACATCACCATGTTGTTCTCTAACTTCCATGTTCTATACTAGGGATCTTCTTTGCATGGCAGGGCTGCAACTCCGGTGAGGTAATCATCTCTTCCCTTTCCGCAAATGAACATAATTACCAATTGTGACCACTGAAGATAATTCTATCCTTTTGAGTTTGTGCCCTATAATGGGCAGAAGATTGTCATCTAATCCTCCATTGCTGCCTATGGCTGAGGTTTCAAGATGGAAGGTGACTTAGGAGAAGGATTGACTTTGCCGAGCCATTGTCATCCCGTAATTTGTCATCTATCTATGGTTCAAAGGTGGCTCTGATACCATGTTGATTTTAGTGAAGAAAATAATTATCCTTTTTTTTTAATGATAAATGTACAGCCTGTATATAACAGAAGGAAGAAAAGTTCCTTTCACTATATTCGATAACAAGATACTAAATTACCAAAAAATCAGGAAACTAGCCAAATATCAGAAACTACAAAATAAGAAACAAACTAATAGAGATATCAAGAATTTTCCTAAGTCTCTTTATTCCTAAATTAACATAGTCAACTAATAATAAAATCAGAATTGCTGCAGCGGTATCCCTAAAAATCAGGGATCGGGCATTTCCGCAATAAAACTTGGCATTAAAAAAGTGAGCTTCTGCCTTCGAGAAAGGTTTGAGATCAGCCTCCACCTTAGTTACCACTTTGAAATTATTTGAAGTGGTGATAGAGGGTTGAAGGCACAATGCCTTTTTCATGGTTCAAAGGTCATCATAACAACAACCTGAAAGTTATTTTAAGGTTGATGAGATGGAACATGACATTTCTTTTCAAATCATTTGTGATGAGCTCTAAGAAAAACATGTCAATTAATTGCTAACCACCTTGATTAAATCCTTCGTAAACTATGCGACTTCAAGATAATCCATTCATAGTGACTCCAAGTTCCTTCTTGGCATGATGTTAACCTTTTGTTCACAAATGTAGCCAAAGACAAAAAGTGGTCGATTATGGTGTTTCAAACCCAACAAAAGATCTTCATCCATGAAAGAGATGGTGGACTAGCACCATTTTCTTCTTTGTCTAGGAGGTTTGAAGGAGTTTAAGAGACAAGGTCCTCTGGATTTTTTAGGATGTAAGTTTTTCTCTCATAGATTTGGGAAGTTGTAAAAGATCGCCAACGTATATAAAGATGGCAAATGTTGGAGCTATCACTTGTGCATGATTTTGGACTTGGAAACATCTAAGTCAAACAACGGGTACTATTTCTCCACCCACTCCTTAGGCTATGATGCTTTCATTTACTAGTTGAACGACTACTAGATGCTCTTTCTTCATTCATGCTCTTCCTAGCTATCTCGATGCGTTCAAGAAAAAGACAAGAGGATTTTGGTTATCATCCTTGCAATGCTTATCTCCATCTTTCGCAGACATGTCACTAATTCTTTGAATGTGTGTAATTTAATTTCTATAAGGATATAAGCAATCCTCAATGCATGTCTTGAATACACATCTCTATAGCAGAAATTTCTAAACTGGCCCTTCATAGTCAATACTTAAGGCACACCATCTGTTGATATAGTTCACGACAACCTCATCTTTCCACTCCTTGGTGTTTGTTAGTTCCAGACAAACATTGCAACCAACTCTAGAAGTAGTTAAGGAATTACCTACCAAGTTGCGCCCAATTGTCAATTCTTTCAAACTTTAAGAATGTCACCAAGCGTATCAGCAGTCTTGCAAGTTTCAGAGAAATGGACAACATGTTGCTTAGGGTTTCCTTTTTTATCAAACTAATTGAACTCAAATGTTGACCCATTTGGCAACCAAATTTTATTAATGCACTTTGTCAATGGCTTCCAATAAACAAGGGAGGTTCATTTTGAGCCCAAATTGTGTTTGTTATCATATCCTATAATTTTTGGATAGATATGAGGCAACCAAGGTAGGGGGTCTTATAAGAAGTCTCAAGGACTTCCTTTTCCTTCCTCACAGTTTTGCAAACGATGTAAGTGTAAAACTAGGAGGGCGTGCATGATCTTGGCTTGATTCAACACTATTTTGCATTTCCATCTTATTCTTGAGTGAGGTAATTTGGATTTGTCTTTGAAAGTCTTGGTCAAAAGTATAATCTTCCTCTCCATTTCCATGAGCTTCTCTTCCATGGTAGCAATGGTGGTCTCCATGACAAGCATGATCCCAGCAAGTCAAGGGGTATCCAATTGTGTGAATGAGATGACTTCTTTAAGGCTTCCAAGTGATGATACAAAGTATATGCTATTGGAAGAGTGATATCTTGTTTTATGGATAGGGGTTTTGTTACCATCTTAGAGTGTTCTAAGATTGGCAACACCTTTCACGTTCAACACCTTGCTGAGATTAAGCACTGGTGTAGGTTAGATTTGTTCCACAGGGTATTGCAAATATTTCTAATCGCAAATTTTGTGCTTCAATTTCGTATCAAACAAAAGAATGGGTACAATATATATAAATATATATATATATATATATATACAAACGAGAGAATGGGTACAATATATATAAATAAATAAATATATATATGTACTTTTTTACAAGAAACGAGGCAAATAATCCTATGATTTGATCTCCTTGAAAATGGGTTTGCTAATTCGGGGCTTAAGGAGCGTGTTCTCAAACAAGGCAGCGATGGTTCTTCTACACGACAAATTTTCCAATTGTGGAAGATGGATTTGTGATGATTTTCAATCTCCTTAAATAGATCTACTGATTTGAGTGCTCAAGAGTACGTTCCTTAATGAGTTGGTGATGGATCTTCCAATGATGGTTAGTTAATTTAATAGAAGATAGACTTGTGTTTGATCTTCAATCTTTTTTTAGGGCTCAAAGAGAGTGTTCTTGAATGAGGGGGTGATGGATCCTTTGAATGACAAATTTGATGATCTATAGGTAGATAGGTTTGTATTGATCTGAATTTCCTTAAGGAGATCTGCCGAATCGATGGCTTAGGGAGTGTGGAGTGAGTTCTTGAACAAGATGGATCTTTCAAACGATAAAATTGACAATTAATTGGAAGATGGATTTCTATTTAAACTTCATGAGCATAATATTGACCATGAAAGATGGATGTCTGAATGAAGAATGGATCTCACAAGAACAATTAGAAATTTGATGTTCGAGCACTTATAGCTCTAGTTGAAGAAGTTGTCGAAGGGTGGATCACAGAAGATCACAGGCTGATCTTCGCAATATAGGAAGCTCTAATTTTGAGAGAGTTGTCAAAGAGTGAAGGCTAGGATTTTCCCCACATGTCAATGTGAACCCCTTGGTTGGAATTCCCCCTTTTGAGAAGGCAAATGAGACTAGAAGCCTTCATGTTTGGACATGTGTCCCTGTGTAAGACATGGCCTAATGAACTAACTAACCATATTTAATTAGTTAGTATCACATTTTGATGTTGAGCAAATAGCTCATTTTCAAAAAGAGGCCCAAAATGCTTTTATTAGTTGGACCCCAAAAAATTTATCATATATATATATATGGAGAGAGAGTGAGAGATCAATGAAGTTAACTTTATACGTTGACAATTTTTTCTAATGCATACGATCAAAACCACTCTAAAAGTTTGCATAATGGCTATGCATACTTCAGAAAGCTTCCAAATGGTTTATCTACCTATATTTTTGTTATATGTGGATGATATGTCAAAAGTTTAGCAGTTGTTAAGGCTTGACATACGTTGCCAGCCCACAACCTAACAACTAAATATTTAGGTGAGCTGGTACTCTAACATGGTATCAGATCTATGATTGCCAAGAGGTCCTAGGTTCTAGTCTTGTTGCCAGCCTTTATTATTTGTTTTTTAACAATTATCTTTTTCCATGTAATCGGTGTTATTTGTCAATGGTTTATCTCTCCATTTGCAATCCAGCTGCACATGCAAGGGAGTGTTGAGGCTTGATATACATTATAGTTGGCCCATAACCTAACAGCATAAGCTTTTAGGTAAAGTGGTACTCTGACAGTAGTCATTTTGGGATCAAAGATTTGAGCGCAGCAAAGAAGATGCTTGGTATGGTGATCCAGGCAATAAGAAAATTGTGTTTGTCATGAAAGAATTATATAGAGAAAGTTTGAGAATGCACATTTTTGGCATGGAAAAGGCCCTAGCCTATGGATACTCAACTCACAACACACTTTAGACTCTCACAGTTCAATGTCATAGGTCAATTGAAAATGAAGAGAATGTGCCATGTGTCGTACTCTGCAGTGCTATGTATGCTATGGTTTTTTCTTGCCCCAATATTTCAAGTAGTCCTTGTTTTTGAGTATTGATTTTTCGAGTACAAGAAATGAGCATTCGTGGGTAGTGAATGAATTTTTTAATGTTTGCAGGGTACTGCAGATGTTGACTACAGTCTACAGCTTGGGGGGAATATCCAGTTGGTTTCGTTGACTCAGATTCTAAGGAAACCTTGATAGGAGGAGGTCCATTAGACACTATGTAGTTATAGATGGTGCTTCTACTACTAGCCAGTGCCAGAGAAATTCTTTTCAGCCTATGGTCACACTGTCAACACAGTCAAAATGCATTATAGTGTCAGGCAGCTAAGGAAGTTATTTGATTAAAGAGGCCTATTTAGAGGGACCATTTTGTATCATGCGGTGAGTTTGGAGTGCTATTTATTTGACTACAGATGAGGTGTTCCATAGTAAGGCGAAGCAGATTGATATTTGAATCTATTTTTTTCCTCATGTAGCTGCCTATAAGGAGAACAGTTGTGAGGAAGAACCTACAGAAGACAATCCGACTCAAATATTGACCAAGTCTCTCACCTTGGTCAAGTTCAAGCAAAGCTTGGACTTGATTGGTCTTTGCAGATTTCATCGATGGTCCTTGGGACCATTGCAGTCACAACAGTGTTTTGATCCTATTTTTCATGAGGAGTTTCAAGAAGAAATTTTGCAAGGTGGAGATTTGTTAGTTGACCAGTTTGCCTTGCAAAATTATGTGCAGTCTTCCTTGTTTGTCCAGCGTCATTGAACCAATCAACTAATGCCTCTAGGAAACTATTGTTTCAGGCATGAAATTCGTGAAGGAATTCATTTGAAACTTTTGAGAGCAATTCTCTGAAGTTTGTCAGGGTTTCTTAAGCATGAGAAAACCATAATTGAGAGTTTCTCTAGAGAATGTAGGGTTTGCAGCCACATTGCACAAATTTGAGTATGCATTCTGTCTTTAAATTTCTCTATTTCTTTAATTAGTTATATTCTTGCACTTAAACAATGAATTTTTCCTTTGCATTACTACAGCATTGCATTTCACAACAATCTTTATAATGCAAATCTAGAAACAATGTTGTACCTCTGCACTAAAAGATTTTTTTCCCCAAATTTCAGAAGCAAAAGATATAAAACTCTGATCAAAATTCCATATTGCCAACTATTGCAGTACCAAAATGCTAATATATAGCATCCATAAAAGAAAATGTGGCAACATTGAAAATTAACCACAAAAATTAACGCAAACAGTTACGTTCACCAAGTGTCAAATTAGCCTCCCAAAGGAAGGCCACCAGATGAACCTTGTACAACCTTGATTGCAACATCCTCCCCTGAGGCACAAAGTGTAGCTCGATAAACTTGACCCAAACTTGCAGCTGCTATTGTCTTTGCTGAAATTTTGCTGAAAATAGCTTCAAGAGGCTGGCCCAATTCCTCCTCTATTGTGGTGAAAGCAACCTAGAAATTTTTCAAAACCATTCACAGCTGAATTGGGAAAGGTTTAATTTTGGCGTGGACATTAAATACAGCTCAAATGTTTACCTGATTTGGAAAAGGAGGAACATCATCCTGAAGGATGCAGAGCTCATTCATATAATCTTCTCTGATAATATCAGGTCTGCTTGCAAGCACCTGTCAAGACACTGAAAATATCTAGTCAAGAAGAAAGCTTAAAGATCAAAGAGCATACATCATAGAATGACCAAGCACCTTATATTTTTATTTTTCATGCATGCCAACCAGTTATTCTGACAACTAGTCATCTTGGCCAAAAATCGAACTTGAATAGGTAAACCTAGTTGAACAGACAAAATTGGGCTGTGAATTCAGAACATCACATAAAAAATTTCGAACAGTGCTCCTCTATTATCTACATCACTATGGGTCGAAATTTGTTTTCTTTAAATTTAAATTTAAATTTAAGAAAAATAAAAATAAAAAGAAGAAGAAATCTGGAATTGATAGAGTATCATGATAATTAATCTATGAATTGGGATAAAATAGTATAACTTTGTCAGTTCTTAGCAAAAAAAAAATTATATATATTAAACTGAAAAATAAAAGCATTCAAGAGGCATAACTAAATACAAAATTCAGGAGTTAGATCCAGAGCTGCTGGAAAGCTTTGCAAATTGACAAACATGATAAACAAAGCACTGTAACTAGCAGTGGAAAAATTATAATTCAAACAACAACAACCTTATGCAGATAAAAGTTACGAATAAACCATGGCAGACCTGACCAACTTTGATGAAGGAAGGCCCCAAATCACACAAGAGATTCCGAAGCTGTTGGGCACGATAAGGGACAACTTCTTCGTCCCGCCCAACAAAGCAGTCGTACATTAAGGTAGACCAATATAGACCCAAGTTCCATACTATTTCAAAACCACGTGCAACAAGTAACAGAATTGATCCTCTAGATTCCAATACCTTGCTCCTCACCTAATGAATAACAGCAAGGATAAGCTCATGTCAAATTAATACGAACAAGTCTAAATCTCAAAGTGAAACTCATTTCTCATATTGTAAAGTCACCATCGCTTAACTATCAACAACAACAACAATAATGCTGAAAATGAAAATAGTTACTTAAGAATTGGAGTTTACTTCATGTAAGTGATGGAAGGTCATGTAAGAGCTCAATTATTAATTAGAACAACATCGAAATCCACATCGAATCATATAAATATTTTTCGATTGGAGAATCTTTTTTCTTGAAGAATCATAAAACAACGAACCCGCCACAAATCAGACAAAATATGATGAACGCATATGGACTTTCATTTAGAATTTCAAAATCATTCCGCCACCAAATTACCATAGACAATTACATTAAAGACGAACATGCTTGCAACTCAATCAAAATTTCACAATAGCATCATCACAAACTCATACTGTCTCGGGCGAATACTTGCGAAAGGGCACGCAGACTCCGCGCTCGATATCGAGCTGCTCCAAAGCACTACTGGACTCGGCCGGCCTCACCTCGCTCTCTCTTCCAGTGGGGCCTCTTCCAGTGCTGACAACAGTGGAAGTCGCGGCGAGGAGTTTGCATCGTCTCCGAAGATGGACACGAGATGAAGACGAGGGATGAGCAAACGAAGGTAAGTGGTTCGAAAGGAGGAAAGGAAGAGGAGGACTTGCCCTCTGATTAGGTGAGAGGGTTACAGAGCTTACGGGAATCACAGCCATGGAACCCTAGAAATTGCAGAAGGAAGGAAGTGAGGAATGAGGAGAAGCGGGGAAGAGGTGGGAAAGAGAGCATGAGCTTCAAAACTCAGTTAGGCAAGCTTCAGCCACACAAGTACTACTTGAGAGATGTATGCGCTGCGCAGCTGCGCAGGGTGGGAGGTAACGTTCTCTTTTTTAAAGTGTTTTTTTCATGATAAATTTTTATTTCTAGTAAATATTGTGTGTGAATAATAGAATAAAATATTTCTTGATATTATTATAATTTAATTTATAAATATGAAAATATAAATATTCTAAACATATTTTTGCCCATAAGATGATTTCATTTATCAATAACTTTATATATAGTATACAAATTTACTTTTTCGGGGATGTTTTTATTAAATTTTATTTTAAAAGTAATGACACTTTTATTTACAAATTGATTTGAAATTTCTTTTTTTTTTTAAGGATTTTTAGTTTTTATTTCAAGAATATTTTAATTCACAAAATAATATATATTATTTGTACTTTTATATATATATTACATATATAAACTAATTGATTATTATTAATGCACATTTTTATTTTAAAATAACAATTTTAGGAATTCAATATATATGAAAACTTCTATAATCCTTAATTGGAAAAATTTAATATTTTGTAAATAGTGTTTTTGCTCCACAATATTGTTATTGAAATCATCAAATTAAAATTGTGATTTTTTATTTTAAAATTTTCTTTTCAATATTAAAAGGATAGAATTCTTCTTCCGAGCAATGTAACATTTTTTAAATTTAAATTTTTATACAAATAAAATTCTAGGAAAATAAAAGTATTATCGAGATACCCTAAGGAATATTGGGTACTATAAGCATATATGCTATTTTCAAGTATGAGCAATATTTATTAATATAATCGGAAGGTTGTAAAATAATTTGACATGTACAAAGTATTAGACCTAAGTTTCCTAATCTAGTTTTTATGAGTATTTGGTGTTGATGACTTTCGAGCTTAAAATTAATGTTAAATGGTTAAACTAATTGCATCCAAATGTTCTTAGAAGATGGAAACAATTAGTTTAATTGTGGATTTTTTTAAACAAAAAAATTATAAATTATAAAATTTCTAATTTATTTATAAATCTTTCAAGATTGGCATTCAAGGTCAAAAAAAAAAAGTGTTTGCTTAAATGTGCAAAATAAATATTTACTTTTTATTTTTATATTTCATACACAATAAATAAATTATTTTTAATTTTTTTTTAAATATATATGAGGTAGTATTTGAGGATGACGGATTTTTAGACTTGATTTTAGATTTGTCTAGATTTGAAAAAAACTTAGGATTTGGATGAGATGCAATATATAATTTATTGAAATTAATTCAAATCCACTCAAATTCAACTGTAAGGTTGAAATCCACGCTCCCAAACGCAATGTTAATGTTCAAATTTCATTTTAGTTTTTTAAAAAAATTAAAATTAAAATTAAAATTTATTTCCCATAATTAAACGACCCCTTGATTTGCTCTATATCTTTCTTTTATCATGTACTATTTAAATTCATGATTTATTATCATTATGTGGCGAGAAAAAACAAAATTTATGTTTTAAAAAATAAATAAAAACGCTAAGTCCATTTAGTTAAGGAAAATAAATTTTTATTATAGTTTTTTAAAATTATTATAAAAAAAGTTAACTAATTTTTTTTTATTTTTACGACATTGTATCAAATAAATGAATAGCAGTAAATAAAATTGAAAAATTATTTTACACATTGAAAAAACTCTTTATTTTCTTTTCTTTTTTTTTTTAATATGAATCTTGTACAATTTTAAAAATAATTTAATTTTTTTACATTTTTCTGTAAAAAAAAATGAACAATATGTCTACAATTAAACAAGGTCCAAGTTTTGAAACTAGCTTATTAAGATAACTTGGACTAGGGGTGAGCAAAATTTGGGGAAACCCGAATTAACCGACCGAAATTGGTCAATTCGATTTAGTTAAGAAAATAGGATCGGTCAGTTCGGTTATGGTTTTACAAAGTTCAAATAATCGGTTCGGTTAAGAAGAATGTTAATTCGGTTAACCAAAATAACTGATTTAATAATTAATTAAAATTCAAATATAAATTAGTATATGCTAATTTATAAATATGTTAATTTGTTAATATGTTAATTAATATATGTTAATTAGTATTTGGTAAAAAATCTACAATTATATTCTGTTTTTATTAATTAATTTCAAATTAATTTGGTTAAATTCGGTTAACCGAATTACCCGAAAAGGTAATTCGGTCGGGTTTGCTTTGGTGAGGCCCCTCTATTCGTTCGGTTCGGTAAACAATTTTCATTAACCAAAAAATTTGGTTAATTAACCAAATTTTACCAAATCAATCGTTTGCTCACTCTTAACTTGGACTCCATTAGGATATTGGCCATCTCCCTCTACGAGGCGATTGACCCCATTCCCTAAAGTTCCCAACCCACTCCTATTTGCATAAGAATTTACGCAATCAAACCAAAAGATATTGGATCGCTTTGGAGATTTAGGAGATTTTGTTTATTTGTTTTTATCTTATATTTATATTATAGTGCATGGTTAAATTTAAAGCATACAAGACAATTTTATTTCAAAGTTCAAACTCGAATTTCATTGAAAATAAATAGGGTGTTTCATATAAAGTGTCTAAACAAAAGCTCTCCCAGCCCGTGAATCGGTGAATAAACATCATTTTCTGCTTTAATGACTATTTGATAAGAACAATCACCTAATTGAGTGATTAACATGTACAACAAGGTAAAAATATGCACCGAAAACCCATTGCAAGCATTTTACGCTAAAGAGATAAATGTTTTTCAAAACTATAATGACATACTTTAATATTTGCCTTAGAGTTAAAATCACAATTGTTTTTTTATTAGTATACTCATTATTAGAAATATCTTCTTTCATTGAAGCTTCTAAAATTGTTTTTGCCTAATCGAAAAAAAAAAAAAAACAAGAAGTTAGAGCTTCAGATTTATTTGTTACAATGGAGAGTCGAGGCAATTGCATGCTTGGGGAAGTAGAAGACATAGTTTGGAGATAGTTGAAGCCATGTAAAGGTTTGGGTTAGCTATGTTTGAGTCTCATCCTGTTTTGATAATGATAAATCACAACATTTCATTTGTGTACTAAGTATATATTAACAGAATTAAGTTTTAGAAAGCACAAATGACCGATGCAAATTAGAAGCCTTGAAGCACTCAATTTAAGACATCATTTGGCACATTCCATGGTGTTGTACTTGGTGTGATCCCAATAGGAGAGTGTATTGGATTTTAAAACATTTTGGTTAAATTAAACATTTGTTGATTCACCATAGTTCATATCTCATTTAATATTAAAAGCGTGTATTTAAAACTATTAAGTTATCGGTGCAGACATACACATGTACTGCATATCTCATTTAAATTAAATGTGTGCATGCAAATAATTATAACAATAAATAAGTAAACATACACATATGAAAACAAAAGTGCAGTAATTAAATGAGATAGAGAGAGAGAGCGACACACAATATTTGTTATCGAGGTTCGGCCAAATCAGCCAACGTCCCCGCCTTGGGCATATCCCCCAAGGATTCTACTATACCTACTCACTTACGGGTGGAGCAAAAACTATTTACAATATTTCCTTACGGAGTAAGGTAAACCTTGGGTCAGATTACAGGGCTAACCCCAACCTTCACACCTCTCCTTACGAGGCAAGGAATACCCTACTTAATTACCAGATTGAGCCGACTGGTCTCCCTTATGGGGCAGAGACACCCCAGTTCAATTAAGGGCTAAACCCAACTAGTTTCCCTTACGGGGTAGAGACTCCTCGAGTCAATTAACAGGCTGAACCTAACCGTTACATTAAAACATTTTTGTACATATAAAAATGCTTCTAAATACAAGTAGAGATGTACAACATTGAAGTTTTTAAAACATGCACTCTAATATGATATGAGTTAGGCTCAGTAGAGTAAGGGTGCTTATCAAAATAATATTTCTTAACCTTTGAAAAAATAATGTGTATGATGAATACTCAAAGGTTTTGACTCTAATAAAAATTTCTCCCAAAAATAATTTTATAGGAATGATAGGAGAACCTAGGGTTTTGCTCTTTTTTGCACAAATAATGTATATAAATATATATAAATGATAAATATGTTCTCCAACAAAGTTTTTGCAAATGAAAAATATTTGGAGAATCTGGGATTTAAGCTCAAAAATATTTGTGCAGTAGAAAATTTCTCCCAAAAATATTTATCAAAAGAAATAACCGAGAGAAACCAAAGCTATACTCTCAAAAATAATTTTCAAAAATAAATAATAAGTAAGAGTATATGCACGTGAATATAAAAATAAATGCTTAAAATAAATATACTCTCTTCCAAAATGATTTTGAAATAAGTGAATGGAAAAAGAGTTTGAGAGTTTTGTTTAAAAATTTTAGCCTCAAAGAAAATATTTTTGCAATAAAAATGATTTGGGGAAACTTTTATTAATAACGGATTTGTGAGAAAATTATAACTAATCAAAGTTGCTAATCTGAGGTTATGAGGGGGTATTTATAGATTTTCCAAAAATTATGACCGTTAGGGACACGCTCGGTATTTTCCAAATTGTTTAATTAAGAATTAATACGTAATTAGCACTGAAATTTAGAAAAACCCGTGAGGTTTGGTCAACCTAAGCATAGGCAGATCGGCCGAATGAAAAGGCAATAGAGAACCCTTCGTAGGTTTGGTCAACCAAGGCAAAAAGGTTGGTTAGCCACTCATAAGGTTAGGTCGACCATGACGTTGTAGAACTAAGAGGTTGGTCAACCGAGACAGGTGAAAAAGTCAAATTCTTGAAGGTCGGTCAACCGTGGAAGCTACGTTCAAGATTGGGTTGGTCGACCGAGCCTTGATCAAAACTTTGACTTAGGCAAACAATGCGGTCAGTCAACCAAGGGGTATAAGGCATAGGCAGATCAGTCGATTGAGCCAAGTCAAATGTTTGACTTTTGCCCTGATGTATGATCGTTCAACCTAGGCTTTTTAATTAAGCCTAAAAATCCAACATCAGTAGACCAATCTAAGGTCTGTCTATGGCCTTTGATCCCCTATGGTCAGTTTATGGTAAATTTGAGCATTAAGTCATATCATGCAAATGCAAGCATTATTACTGATCAATAAATAAAAACTTATATGCAATACAAATTAAAAAGAATGTCTTCGTCTTTTGTTCTTCAGTTTTCATGGAATACGCTGGATAATATTATCTTTATGTTCTTCCAGACTTCCATGTTCTTTACCTCATATGTGTGCTGAATCATGAATCTGTTCCAAAACACTAAATGTGTAACACCTCGGACCTGCCATGTGGGGCCCGGAGTATTATAAGGACGACACGCGTCTCTGATGCCATTAACGCAGCGGAAATGATAATAAAATACCTCGAACATAAAATACCAGAGTTCTATATTTTTATATTAACAAACTTTTACCATGTATCCTTATTTACCATATTACAAACTTGGAAGAAATATAAAGAAACATAAAAACTAAAACATAACTATTCCAGTTTCACTCACAAAACTACCCCGCCCTAGAGTTATCTAAGCTCGATCACCTAGATAACCTGAAAAGATTAAACATATAACGGGGTGAGACACCTCTCGATAAGGAAGAAATAATTTATAATAGTGTGTGACTGAAGTGTTTATAATACAATTTAAAATATCCATGTAAAGTGTACACACAATCCACAAGTAGCCTAGATATCATGCCCATAATCACATAAGGTCAACGTCATTATCATCCATTCATATATTCATAACCATCAATATTTTATTGTTAATTTCCGAGAATAGGGAAATCTACCCGCCCATACAAGTAGGTTCCCTCTGCTCTAATTCTAACACCGGGGCACTCACCTTTCTCAGTAGGCCATCAGTTTATGCGTCTAGGTAAAGTCACTGAGATTGGGGAAGATCACCTGCTCATACAAGTGGCTTCCCTCTACTCTGGTATCCATAAATCATTGCCAGAGTACTCGTCTTTCTCAACAAGCTCTCGGGTGGAGTAATCTACTTTACCCAAAATACTTAATTAATTAAATGTTGTACACAGCCAACACAATCGCTTCACAGAATTTCGCACATACATCCCTATCACAATCAATCCACAAAGGACATTCATACAAATTACCAATTATACCCACACATGGTTTACATCTACATGTCATGTAATCGTCCACACAGGACTAATCAAATCACAGCATAAATGTCCACACACAACTAGTCCACACAGGACTCAAAATAATACTTCGTTCATAGTAAATAGGTAAACAACTTCCTCATACCACTGTCAATATTTACCTCCCAATATAATCATCCATATAATGACCTCCTCATACCACTGATAACGCTATATCGTAATTTACATAAACCACACAACTGAATCAACAACAATCAACCGTACAACACCCAAGATTTCACCACAACATACCCAACATCAGCATATTCAATCAACCATAATTTCACAATTAATCAATATTCACATTCTCACAATTCCTCATTCCACATTATTCACAATCATTTATTTATCAAAAAATGATTTCAACCACACGGTTTTTCCCCATATAACTTATCTATTTAAAAACAACGTTTTCAATAACAGTAAAATTCAGAAAATTATACTTGTAGATATATAAAACTTCATAATTGAAATTAGTTGTTTAACATTATTGAAAAGTCATTATAAAATATTTCCCCTTACCTGCTTCTCGAAATTCGATCCAAAATCCACAAAACGAGACCGTGAAATCCAAAATTTCAAGTTCCTCAAATCTTAGTATAATACTCCTATAACATTTCCTAGGCTCCAAATGACAATATTTATTAAAGCAATTCCAAAATAACTCATTTACCTTGATTTTGGGATGTTTCCCAAACTACTCAAATCAAAAATCCACTCCGCCTATACTGCGGATAATTTTCCCAGAGTCTCATGGTAGCTTATGATTGTCGAACCGAGTTAAAAACGGCCCGGAATCGAAGAGAGAAGGTGGAAGGGCCGAAATTTCTAGAGAAAGAGAGAAGACATGCAAGGAATTTGCGCTGAAATGAAAGAAGTCCGCTATTTATACACAAGAATTCGTCGAAGAGACACGTTGATTCGTCGACAAGTCCTAGTACACAGTTCATTGACGAGAAGACCAACTCGTCGACGAATTTCAGTCATGCAAAGAACCCCTCTCGGTAATTCCTCATCGACGAGACACATACCCTCGTCGATGAGCTATGAATAACATTCGTCGACGAGACCAGTTTGTTCATCGACGAATGCTTGCTGCCACCTTTTTGAATTTATTCTTTCTTCCTTTCCCATTCTCTTTACTATTTCAAATTATTTAAAAATTTTCTGGATTGTTACAAAATGCTCACAAGAGATACTTGTACTTTGTCAGCATCAAAATGGGGATCGGATTCAAAAAGTCAACACATGGTATATTGAAGAGCAAAAACTTGAAAACATGTGTTTTTCAACTATAATGTATTTAAGTTTCAAACTCTAATTTCATTGAAAACAAATAGGGTGTTTCATATAAAGTGTCTAAATAAAAGCTCTGCTAGCCCATAAATTGGTGAATAAACATCATTTTTTTCCATTAATGATGTAATAACCCCAAAAATGGTTATACAATATTAATGGGGTGATTCCCAATATATATATATATATATATATAATTAATTAATTAAATTTATAAAAAAGAATAATAATTAAAATTTATTTATTTTTATTAATAAAATATAATATTATTAATATTAATTAATTAATTATTATTATTATTATTATTATTATTATTATATATAATCATTCCTCAAGCTTCAAGAATAGTTGTGAATGCAGGCAAAGCTGCGTAGGAGTAGCCCCCACCCCCCCCCCCCCATTCAGCTTCTTTATCTCCCACTCCTCGTTCTCTCTCCCTCTCTCCTCATTTTTCTCAGTGGATACTCACCCGATCGAAAATCGAAAGATACTGCTAGACTCCATTTTCCGCTGCTGTCATTTCTACCGGAGCGGATTTGTGGTAGGAGCGGCGTAGGCGTAACTCCTGGGGTAAGCCAAATTTTATCTTTTACCTTAATTTCTAGAGAATTTGAAGTCCAATTGACGATCGGAAACCACCACGAGAATTTAGGAATAATTCTCGACAAGTCTAGTAAAGCGGAATTCTCGTGGGGTCATCGTAAGCATAACCCCAAATTTTGGATAAGGGGGTTATTAAGGGACTTATTATTATTTAATTAGTGTTAATTTATAAATATTAAAATATTGAGCTTCTGAGGTTAAAGTAAGATTTTCAAAATTTAGGACCCGGGTGAGCGCCGCGGGTGTAATTTCAGGACCCGCAAACATAGTTTAGAAAATTAAGTGAGGGTGTTAAATATTAGTTTAAATTTTAATTTGAGGTATATGAAGCCTATGGAAGGTTATATGGGTATTATTTTGAGGAAATTAGTTATTTAATATAGAAAAAATGTGAATTGTAAGATTTGAGTTTTGGACGCCAAGGGCGTAGGATCTAGGTTTTAACGAGACTTTCAGTAAGTTAGGTAAGGGGAATAAATTATAACAGATAAATTGTGTGGCATTTGAGTAATATTAAATTGTGATATTTTGGAATGTGAAATTAATATATTATGAATATTAGATGAAAACTGTGTGGCATATGACGTGTATTAAAAAATGTGAAGTATAGCGATGTGTAATTTTTAAGAAAGAAATGAGAATTATTGATATGATTAGTAGAAAATAATGAAATATGGAATTTATATGCGAGTATAAGTGATTTGCATGAAAAATGAGATTTTGCGAATTACTGATATGGGTATTTTGAGAAATATTGAAATACGTGAAATGTAATATATACAATTATGAGATGATGAAACGTACACAAAAAATGATAAGAACATTTATATTAAGATGAATTGAGATATACTGGTATGAGATTAAAGAAATGTATTGATACGAAAATATTGAAATGTGAAAATAAGAACGTGAATTCTGAAACGTATATACTGAAATATGATTGATGAAATGTCAATACGGCATAATGATTGCGGGTATGTGGTGGTAAACCCCGATGGATGGTGGTGGAAACCCTAATGATGGGTTGTGATATTGAGCATGATACCATTGCTAGTGGTGTAGTGCAACCACACGGACTCTTGAAGCGTGTGGCGTGACAGTCAACTAAGCTGTTTTGTAGAGTTGTTGTGCCCCCTGAGTCTGGATTAGGGTTATAGGCCGGCCAATCATACTAAAGATGCGTGATATGTGATATGATATTTTGATCTAACCGGGTCAGCTAACCGCGGTTAGATCCAGCCTTCGGGCCGCACAACCCTGACCATGTGGGGAAGCATGACGTGAAAAGAAAGATCCTCAAGGTGGCCATGAGTTTAGTCGCGATGTTGGTATTAGATACCAAGGATATTAATTTGCCGGATAGTGAAATGGAAACGGAAAGTGAAAGAATAATAAAATTGGCTAAAATGAGAAATGAAAGAAACAATGGAAAATGAGAAATAGAGAATGGTAAAATTGAGAAATGATTTTGTGTAAGTTAATAATATAAATAATTGAAGCGAAGTAAAACTCTCCGCCTAAGGGCTTACTGAATAAGGTGAGTGCCCTGATAGGTATCAGATGTGGCCATACCTGGCTACATAAAGTGTTAGGGTAGAGGGAAGCTACCTTTATGGGCAGGTAATATTCCCTATTCTCAGAATCTTCGCTGGTAAATATGTGTTGGAAATGATTGAATTTAAGGAATGATTTTTAAACTTATAAAAGCTGGTGTTGTATATCTATATGATTATGAGAATATGTCATCAGTGTATTTTACTCAAATGAAATGTTGATTTGAAAAATAAAGTGTGTTATAATAGAACTTATATGGTCGCACACTGTAAATAATTTATTCCTTCTTATTGAGATTTGTCTCACCCAAATTATTTAAATTTTTCATGGAACAGGGATAGGCCAAGTGATAGAGCTCTAAGACCATAGGGAGCTGGGACCCTGACATGCAGGGTGAGTTCTTGGGCTAGGGAGGTGTAATTCCCATAGGGTTTAGTTGTTTTTGAGTATGTGATGGTAATGTATTTATGTATGTATGTTGATACTCTGGGTATTGTATTCTGGTTGTTAAGTATGTACTATCTTCCGCTATTAGGTTGTATAAATAAAATGACTTTTTACCTGGTACCCAATGCGAGTCGGGTCATATGAATGGTAATAGGGTTGTTGACGTGGCCGATTTGTAAATGTTGTTGATGACGAGTGAAATTTTATTTATTATTGTATGTAAAGAAAAAAGGATGAAAATCGGGGCGTCACAAATGACTATTTAATAAGCCGATGAAATCCAATAATGATCACCCAATTGAGTGATTGACATGTACAACAAGGAAAAAATATGCACCGAAAACCTATTGCAAGCATTTTACTCCAAAGAGATAAATGTTTTTCAAAACTATTGTCGACGCCCTAATTTTTACCAGGCCTTCCCGAGAAGACCTGGCATAATAAAACTAACTTTAAGACTGATCGGAGTCCCGATTGTTTTTATTTATTCGGTTCCCGTTTAGAGCCTGGTCATTTCAAATTAATTTTCAAGATAAGTCCCAATAATCTAGGAAAGTTTGAGTCCTTTCCATGTTGGGTTTTTATAAGAATTCCTTTAGTTGCAAAATTAATCTTTTTTCTTAAAAGGTAGATTTTCAAAATCAAGTCCTTGATTCTTTTAGTTGCATATTTGAGTCTTGGTATTTTTTTTTTTAAATAGAGTCCAGTATTATTTTGAGTTATGCTATTTTTTCGAGTCCCGGATCCATTTAATTTAAAGTGTAAACTAAATTTTCTCTAATTTTGGTCAACGCCCTTCAATGTCAAAACTAATTGTGGATTAAACCCCATAATTCCATAATTTTGAGTCCTTTTAATTTTTATTTTTATTTTTAAAATTTGAATTTCAAAATGAAGTGTTGTTATTTTGAGTCAAGTCATAGGTCTTAAATTAAGTCCTTCAAAATTTTTGAATCAAAGTATTTAAATCTTAAGTTGAGTCTTTTAAAATTTTTTAGTGGAGTCATTTAAATTTCAAAATCGAGTTTTTTAAAACCGGGTTTTGATTTAGTCTTAAGGTTCTATTTATTACCAATTGCTTCCTGGGCAAGCTTGGTCAATGTTGACATGGGAATTTTAGCCAGAAATTTAAAATAACACATGATGTCACATATTTTAATTGAAAGGGGATGGAACGTGTCCCAATCACAGTAAGGGAAGAACATGCAAAAGGATGCCCAAGAAAAAAAAATCGAAAAAACAAAAAGAGAAAATACAAAAATGAAGTACATGCAGGGAAAAAGAAGCAAGTACAAAGAATAGTTGCACCGAAGGCAACATAGAGATACATACATCATTACATACAAGGAAATTTACGAAGAAAATAAATACAAAGCCCCCCAATCCATGTATGTCTACTAGACCTCCCCATGTCACCTGCACACAAAGAGGAACAACAAACCATTATGTTAAAAGGAAAATTAGAAGAAGAAAAAAATGAAATGCAAAATACCAATTCAAATGTGCGTAGGACAAAGAAATCGGTTAGGAAAATATTCCCTGCCAGCGTAGGGAATAATGGGAGAATTATGTTAGAAGAGCACCCAATTTGGCGCCAAAATCACCTCAGAGCTTCCTTATTAATAGGGAGGCTTGCACTATAGTTGGATAGGAGCAGAGTATTAGAAAAACCCTATAAAAATGGAGAGAAATGGGAAAATCAGAGAGTTACAGTAAAGAAACTCTGCAGAAACAGAAAGAAAGAAAGAGGGAAGAAGACTCTGCAAAAGTTGAGAGCCTTTGAGAGAAATTCGAGAGAGATTGAGAGCATCAGAAATAAAAAAAGGTTTATAGAAGAGAGAGGAGCCTTGGAGGCAATCCCCATATTTGCCTCAAATACCACTAAGCTATAGAAAGGATAAGGCTGCTACCAGAACCATAAGGTAGAGATAGAGGCACTGAGCAGACATTAAGAAGGCACTCCGTAGTGCCCTCTCACTCACAAACCCGACTAGCATAGACACAGGGGGAAGAAAAGGAAGACTGGAGGAGAGGCAAGTCTGAGGTAAAACAAGATGTTTACCTCTTCCTGATTTACAAATTAAAATATACTGTGTTGTGTGTGGAAATGTGAGTGCAGGTCTCCCCCTTTCTTGAGTTTCAACTTAAAAAACTGAACTCATAACCCAAATCTAAATTTGGGTTCAAATCCGTATTAAGAAACAACTCGTACCCGAATTGAAACTCGGATCCTCTGGACCCTAAACCAAACCCTTGAAACCCAATCCCCGACTCCAATATTTTGTGTCTAATCTAGTATATAAATTATTAAATAATATATGTTTAACTTCACTAGTGACTTTTTTGCATCTTTTTCTCGCCTTTTAATACTTGTGTATTTTGCAAACCCAACACTATGATTAATTATCATTTGCTTTTATAACTGCAATGAGATGTGCTCTCTCCCAATCCCCCACCTTTAGGGTAAAAGCTATAATGATATTTGATATGACCCAGAGCCTATTTAATACACTTTTGGAGCTAGCAAAATAGAAGTATTCCCATTTTGGGGTAAAAGTAATTCCATACATAAATAGGGTAAAGGAAGATAAATAAAAGCACACAAGCTTCTCTTCTTTGCCGACCATCAGTTTCTTGGAATCTTGGAGTTGAAAATTAACAATTAAGCAAACAGAAGGTGGGGGGTCAATGTCCATACAAAACATTGAATGCCATATGCCAGTGTAATTAAAAATTTTAGGTACAAAGTCCATTAGCTTCCGATGTCTTCATGATTCTAAGCCTCTTCACTGTGTTGAGGAACATCCTATATACAAACCAAAAAACAAAAACAAAAAAAAAACATATATATTGTCAGCATTTACAGAACATCTAAATTTTCAACTATAATATTGTCTTTTCTTATGACGTTGTATTTGATATGCATTGCCCATAGGTCTCTGCCTGTCCAAAGTATCTAAGAACTTGAATGAAATAGGTCTTAAAAGTATGGTCTAAAATATTTAATATTAGGTTACTAGTAGTGCAGTTAGTGCTTCTACACCTAAAAATGTCGCTCAAAATAGACCATTCAATTCTTCCACAAGGCTAGCCTTGTCATTTGACATCATTCCATTTGGGGCTTAGAAGTGCATATACAAACATCATGCATAAATATGTGCATATATACACACAAAGACACATTCACAAAAACATATATACATAAGTATATATACATTGCACTAGTATAATCATTTAGAATGAAATAAAAGGTGCATACTCCCAAGGAACATCTCCTACGAGCATCCAGTCCCCCTCTTTATCTTCATAAGTGAGCACAAATTCGAATGATCCATCCAAAAACTTGGAGGCCTTTCTTGCTTGCTCACTCTATCCACTCAAACCTAGTTGCACAATCATAATTACATTTTAAAACTAGAACAGAAATATCTATGCAACTCATTACTGTCCTAGTCCTACTAATTTGACTTTGAGGTCAAATGTTTATGCCATCTTAGACCACTTGGTTCTAAAAGCTAGTCGTTAGATTAAGGTGCAACAATGATTTAACAATAGTCTCACATCAAAACTTTTAAGATTGAATTGATAGAAAATAAGTTAATTACACATTACTGATAAAAAATATAGAAAATAAAGAATAAACTCACGAATGGAAGTGATACTCGTGGTGGGATTAAAAAACATGTCCTCTAGTGCTTGGGCTAAAGTCTCGTAGCAAGCATGAGCATTTAGATCAACTTTCCTCCCTATTGGTAATCCATCCATATTAACCTTAACAAACCCAAGATGTCATTTTTCCATAGTAGCAGTATTGTTCTTATTGCTACCATCATACACTTTTTTCTTTGAAGTACCTTAAATTTATCATCCTCGCATGTCTCATCTTCTTCAGAGGTGAGAGTCTTTGCCTGGTTAACAAAGTTGTTCATCCTAAAAGCCCTATAGGCGGCCATCCCACAACCTGACTGCTCCCAAGGAACAAAATTAATTATAGTAATAACTAATGAGTAATATATTAGTTGAGTCATGGAGAGAGAAAATAAATAGTGACATAAAGTAACAATTATTCCAATCTTTTAGTTTCAGCCATGATCCCAATCTTTTAACAATCCAAATTAATTGAGGCAGATCCTCATGAGTTACCCTTCTCAAAGTTATCTAAATTTGAATGGTTTCACGGTAGCAAGAAAGAGACAGTGTAGGAGAGAGGGACAATTTCTCAATTACATGAAACTCCATAAAAAAAAAATAACTCTAAAGGATTAGTTGATATATACTTTGGCTGATAGCCGAGAATATTAATTTTGCAACAAAAAAGGATTACTATTTTAATAAATGAGTTTTTCTTTGCACGTTTTGAAATGCTGGAAAATTAGAAACTTTACTTCGGTATTTTACATATGAAAATAATCAAGATTTTATCCTCTACTCTTCATTATTTCAATTTTCTATGCAATTTAAAAAAAAGACGATTGACCCTTAACAGAAGAAAATTGAAACACCCATATCAGTAAAATAAAAATGACATTAGAATTTATAGGGAAAATTGTGGAACAGAGAGAGAGAGAGAGAGAAAGAGAGAGAGAGAGAGAGAGAGAGAGAGTAATAGACAAACAAACCCAAAATAGAAAATTCCAGAAATGCGAAAATTAAAATCCTAACTCCATCAAAGGGAACATGGTCACTAAAACTCATTGTCAGAGAAAAAATGAATAATGGTAAAAGAAAACATGAGAATGAAAAGTGAACCAAAAAAGAATAAAAGAAGCGTTATGCTTCTATAAATATTTATGCTGACAACGCCAACGACAGCAGCAACTTCTTGGGCAACATAATCAGCGGCTCTCTTTGTGCTATAGACAACGGCAATAGAAGAAGCAGAAGTTCTGTTTGGAACATGTTAAACTATTTAAATATTAATTATTTTCAATTAATATTAAAATATTTCCTACTCAATAAAATAACCAAAGATTTACCTATTTAATTAAATATAATTAGTGTATATTTATAGTGTATGACTGTTATATTAATTTATGATAAAAAATATATTTTTAACTAAATTACGAACTGTAATTTATTACATGTGAAAATTTAAATTAATAACTCATTATTCCCTCCAATAATTCAAAAAATAATTTAATTAATCATTATTATAATAAATAAATAATAAAGGCAAAAACAATAAATAGGTGCACAGAAAATCTCGCTACTCCAAGTAGCTAGATTTAAATAAATATCACTACTTGAAGTGACGAGATTTAAGCAAATCTTGCTACACGAAGTAGCAAGACTTAAATGCCAGCCCCAATCTGGTACAGATGCGTGACAACCAAATCTCGCTACTTGAAATTTAAATAAATATCGCTACTTGAAATGGCGAGATTTAAGCAATTCTCGATACACGAAGTAGCGAGATTTAAATGCTAGCCCCAATCTGGTACAGACGCATGACAACCAAATCTTGTTACTCAAAGTAGCGAGATTTGCATAAGGTCATACACGTGGAAAATCTCGCTACTTGGAGTAGTGAGATTACGTCAGAGTCATTGTAATGACCCGAGAAATAATGATATTTAAATGTTAAAGAGAGAGGGAAATGAAAGGTGGCAGCAGACTTCGCGTTCGTCAACGACGCGGCAACTTGGGCAACTCTGACTTTCGTCAACGAAGGGGGAGTTCATCGACGAATTATCTATTAACCTTGTCAACGAGAAGATATTGATAAGATATCTAGGGTAACTCTGAATTTCGTTGACGAAGGAGATAGCTCGTCGACGAATTTCCTATTGACCTCGTCGACGAGGTGATATGACTTGTCAATGAAGCTACTAGTATAAATTGTGTGAAATTCGGGTTTAAATGTAGCAAATTGGGAAAAATCACTCTCTCCTCTACGGTTTCTCTCTCCTCTTTCTTCGATTTCGGTTCCGTCGTTTGCTAGATCGACGATCGGAGGCCACCACTTTACTTATGGGGAAGTTCTCTAAAAATTTTCTAGAGCGAATCGTTGGTGGAAGTGAGTTGAAATTCATCCCTGAGTTAAGGTAAAACTTTTTATGCCAACTTTGATTTTTTCGCAGTTATAGAAAATGATACTCATATGAAAATACTGAAATTTAGTTATGGGAGTTATTGTTTTGAGGGGGTTGAACGGGAAACCCTGCAAGTGCAGGACCAGAAATTTTAGGGGATTTTTTCCAAGTGTTAGGTAAGAGAATAAATTAAAACAGTTATTTTCCACGCGTATTATTATTAATTATCAGCAAATTAATTTTCAGGAAAGCATGTATTATATTTGAATATTATTGAGAAAATGTATATTATTGGAAAAATACTGCTGTTATACAGAAAATGTGATTTTAGAATGAAATGTATGAATTTACTCAACTTTATGTGACATGAATGTTATTTTTTATGAAAAGTATTATGATATAACAATTTTACGAATAGACATGTTTTTAGGAATTATGAAATAATACTGTACGTTATGATTTTGAAGTATATGATAAATGATTTATTTATTCAGAATGATATGTATGAAATATTCGATGCAAGACTATGATTGATAGCAGGCGAAAGGCCATGTATGATATATGATTTCGGCGCGAGGCCGTATTTATGAAATGTTCGGCGCGAGATCGTAATTATGAAATATTCGGCGCGAGGCCATAATTATGAAATGTTTGGCATAAGGTTGTATTTAAGAAATTATAGAAATGCTATCAATCTATTTATGTTAAATGTTATATTATCATGTACTATATGTTATGAGAACCTGGATGTTAGTTTACTTCAGTTTTAGGAGTACGGTACTATAACTCATAGATTAGATATCTATGTTCATATTGGTGCTAACCACCCCACAAGGAGTGGGAGATGGATAGTCGATATAGCTTTTAGTGTAGAGTTGTAGGCGTCCACTTGGCAGTCCGAACCAAAGTGTGGCGGGTTCATCGTACTTACAAATATTTTTGATTCGACAGTAGTCGACCAGCCATTTTCTGGTCCCGTATTCAGGCTGCATAACCCGTCATGGGGGATAATACATGACATAAACTAGTTATTCACCTTGAGTATGTTTTCAGTATTAGTAGCTATAATAGATATTTTATGAACAAAATGATTTATTAGAAAATACGAAAGTATATGATTATTCAGTATGTTATGATGAATGTTCACAAATATATGAAATGTACTGTATATGTATAATTGCATTAAATGTTCATGTTACTACACAACTGTATTTAGTTTATTTTCCCTTACTGAAAGGTGTCTCACCCCTTAATATTAAATGATTTTCAGGAAACCCAGAAAGACCGGTGGAGCGTAGCCGCCGTTGAGTTTATTGAGTTACCCCGCTAGGAGGGTAAGTTTGAACTAAGATTAGAAGTTTTGGATGTGGGATCCTAGAGATGTTTTTGTATTTTTGGAATATGGTATATAAACATAATATTTTGAGATATGTCAGACTCTGATATTATGTATTTTGTGGTTATGAGTTTGTGATTTATATTTACTGCTGCCTAAGTTCCGCTGTGTATGATAGATGTTCCTGTTACCCACGGGTTCTGGTTAATTATTTTACTTATTATGTTTTATTATATGATTAGATAAGGGGGTCGTTATAGTTATTATGGCAAATACTTCTCAAAATGGGATATTATTTAATATATTTAAAAAAAAAAGTTAAATCGGAAAAAAACTCTATATATATATATGTATGTATATTTATTTATTTTTATTATTTCAAATCGAGTTTGTGAGTGTGGCGAATGAGTGAATTATAGAATTAGCATCTCCCGCCTTCAATGTGTATTTAAGGCGGGAAACTCATGTGAAATGGCGGGAAACATCCATCCTTCCATAAATCCATCTACTATTCAAGCCTCACTCTTTCTCTCTCTCTCTCTCTCGCCTTTCTAGGGTTTCGCAGATGTTATCGAGCCAATTCGATGGTTCCGCCGCCTTCTTCGGCGGCGGGTTCACGTCGTCTCAGCTCACTCAAGCCTCTGATTCCAGTCCTTCTTCTGCCAAGGTCAGCTATGTCTTAATTTTTACTCTCATTAATGTTATTGAAGTTTTATCTTGTCTCCTATTTTCTGTTTGGTTCCTTAGAAGCGAAGGAGTAGATCTTAATTGTTTTGTTTTCGCTCTTCAATTTCTATTGTCTTGGCAGCGACCGAATGGGGGCGCCGATTAGGGTTTGATTCATTTTGCTAAGTGTTTATTGTTTTGATTCAGAGCCGCGAAAGTCACGGAATTCGTCCAGTTACAGTGAAGCAGATTAGTGGAGCCTCACAGTCTGGCGGTGACAAGTCCAATTTTCTCATTGACGGTGTTGATGTTGCTAACGTACCCTTTCTAAGACCCTTTCGACACTCGTTTGGCTTTGTCTGTTTTCACTGAAAATGTTTATTTAGAAATCGTTTTCTTGGGTAATATTTTCTTAAAGGATTTTATTCAAACGTCGGATTCAAAGATGATTAAAGGGTCGCGATGATAACATTTGAACTGGTTTGTTTTTAGTTCTTATTTTTTTTCGTTCTGAAATGGTGCTTTTTTTGATTTTGAGTTGGTTTAGGTTACAGTGATTGGATTGGTTTCTGATAAATCTGAAAGAGTTACTGATGTTGATTTCTCTCTAGATGATGGAACAGGTCGAATTTTCTGCAAGAGATGGTAATTGCTTTTGTTTGGTAAATACTGTATTTCGGTACAGATTTTTTAATTAGTTGCAGAACTTAATTTTAATATCCGTTTCTCTATATATTCAGGTGTAATGAAACTTTTGACAAAAAAGAAATGGAGGATATACAGTAAGTTTTCAATCTTACAGGATGTCGGGATCAGGGTGGAATTGAGACATTGTTTTCAGTTTTTCTTAACGGTTCAGCCATGGAGAAAATATAGTTGTGTTTTTGCTACAAATGAGTTATTTCATCCTTGATAGTTACTTATATTTAAGTTTGATGCATTTGTAATAGTGATGGAATGTATGTTCGTGTTGTTGGGCACCTAAATAGCTTTCAAGGCCAAAGGCAAGTAGCCGCCTTTTCTGTCAGGTATAAGTTCACTTCTTTCCTATTAATTATTGCATTTTTCAAATGTACAAGTGTTATAAACATAACCTGGACGATCATGCACACATGTTACATGTACCGAAATAGAGGGAAGAATATAGCAATTTCATATGGTTTGCTACTCCACCTTTGTCCTCAGACTTGCAGTTGTGAAAATCTCTATTATACTAGTATACTGTCAACAAAAATTGGCCTAAGGTTTCAACCTTTTGCTACAAATATAAATATTCCTTATGTGAAATTTGAAAATATTCTCACATGACAATATGAGGATGTTATATATGGCATACCCTCCTTAGCTTAGAAATATTATACTGTAGAGCTGTTTTGGGGGGTGGGGATTGAGCCCTCCTACATCACCAATGAACTGTGAGACTTTCTCACTTGGGTGTTGGGAAGGTTTTGCTCATGGAGGGCTTGGGGGCTAAAAGCAAAACCTTCTCCTTGCTTACAGACTTAAAATGAGCTGTCCTCTAAATATGAACCACAGCTCAAACACTTAGTTATTTATGTTGGGTGTATCCCATGATTCATCTCTAGTTTGTGTTGCAATTTCTGCCAAAAAAAAAAAAACCATGGAGGGGTTTGCTGTAGGTGAGGCTGGATTTAATAAAAAATTTGTTAACATATAACATTTTCTATGGTTCACATTTATTGTAATCTGAGGACTTATTATTTTATTACTTAAACATGCTATTTTTTTAAAAATATTTTAGACATACTATATTCCTTCAAAGTTGTTGATTTAATGCCTAAAATTAAAAAAATAATAAGTCATTTTGTCCAACAAAGAAGACATGAAGTATGTATTATATACACAAAAATGCTCATATATATACAATACACAAAGATAAAACAATATTCCTTAAAGGATAAATTACATAAATGCTTATTTTTTATTTGCATAATTGTAATTTATTTTGAAATCATCATATGGCACATTTTAGAAAATTTTGTTAAATTATAAAGTCTTAACCGAGAAGAAAGATCTGGGTTTTGGTATTTGACATAATAAAAAAGAGTAAAATAATGTCTTAGCATTTGTTGAAGATATTTTAGTTATAATCTTGTTTTATAACTTAGGGCCTAGCAGCTAAAATGGCACATGCATTGATCATGAGAGACATTAGACATTAGACATTAGACATTAGACATTAGATAATGAGGATACGATTCTCATATTACGCTGCCCAATCTCAATAGATATCTAAATAAACCTACAAAAAATCAAGGGAAGAATAATATAATGTTAATGAAAAATATTTTAAATTGTAATAATATATTTCTTAAAAAATTGCAGACCACTGACCCAGCAATGACTCTTTTTGCAATTCATGATCTGTACATCCAATTTCAAAGATACAATTAGGAAGCAAAAGAGGACAAGGCACATTTGGAACTTGCAAAACATTAGGGAAATGTGAAAGAATCTATTTTTCATGTTTGGTTATCGAGGAAAGTGAGAAGGAAAATAAAAATATATTACGAATCAGTAACTGAAAATTTAATTTACAAACCATTAATATTTGCTTTCTTTTTGTAGAAGTTCTAGAGATATTAGAATAAAATATCATTTTTAATAGTATTTGGTGTGGAGAGAAAATAAAATGAAAATTGAATTTTTATTTATTTCCTTTTCCTCTCATTTCTATAAACATAATCCTTGATCCAAATAGAGTGTAAAGGAAAAGGACAAGGAAAATATGTCTAACTAAAAGGGCAGCCTGGTGCACAAAGTTCCTGTATATGCGGGGTCTGGGAAAGGGGCGGACCATAATGGGTCTATAGTACGCAGCCTTACCTTGCATTTTTGCAAGAGGCTGTTTTCAAGCCTCGAATCCATGACCTCCACATCACACGACGACAACCTTACCATTGCGCCTAAGCTCCCCTTCAAAATCTGTCTAACTATGCACATTTTTCTTTTTCGTCTAGAAAATTCAGTGGAAATTTTTTAATGAGTGATTTTTTTTTTCTAGTAAATTGTAGGATTAGAGTTTATGCAAATTTCAAAGAGTGTATCCTTCTTAGATTCTAGCGTTGCATTTGGGAGCATGGATTTCGGGCCTTGGTTTTGGATTTGAGTGGATTTGGACAAATTTTAATACAATTTTATGTTACATTTTATTCAAATCCAATACAACTCCAAATCTAAGGCCTATCCAAAAATGGGTAAATGTCTGATGATCCTTGCGATTTATGTTTCCTGAACTGAATAGTCTTACATTGAGAGTTCAATGGGGCACATAGTCAACCTGGAGCACTAAATTCTCTACCCCATCTTTCTAATTTCATCACCTCTAATCAAAGTTTCAGATTTTGGGTTTTGATATGCCAGGTCTAGAAATGTCCCACATTGAATTATAACAAGGGGTTGCCATCACTTTCCTGCCAGTAGCATAGAAAGCATCTGTTCTCTGCCCTCTGACAATGGGTATTGCCATTCTTCATTCTATAACAGAAGGAATCTAGGAAAATTTTTTTCCAGGTGAGGGCTGTGCCCCTCATCAGCCACCCCTTAGCTCTGTCCCTACTTCTATTTATAAATGGGACCATCATCGCGAGTGTTGATGCCAAAAACCCAATATATTTTTTCTCATTGTTTTATTTCATGAAATACGATAGTTACCAAGGATTTTTTTGTATTGGGTTCATATGACAGGGCCAATAGCTTGGTTATCCTCACCAAGGTCTCTTTACCGTTCTCACTGTTTGGTGCTTAGGAAGAATAGGCCACAAGAGGTTGCTTATAAATGGTGGATTGGAAACTCCTGCATAAGTACATGAATCTGAGGTTGTGTTCATTGATGTTGTTACTGGTGATTCTTCAAGTGGAATCAAAGTTTTATGTTTTCCATTAAGGTCTCCCAAATTTTTGTTACAGCCCAGTTACATTAATAATGAATGCTGTTGTTCATCAAGGAAAAAAAATTAATGACTGGACACTGCTTAAAGGAGAGGATGGGTGCTACAGTGCTAGCAATGTTGAGTTTACCTTGGTTATGGTTATAAATTTTGTTTTTGGTACTAGTACTGCAATTGATTTGGTAAATTAGGTTTTGAGAGACATTGAGTACTTTTATGGGGGTCTAATTTGGTACATTGTTTTGTGTTTTTATGATTTATGTATGAAAAATATCTGGGCAACTCAATTATGTCTATAGTATCAATTGTCTATAAAAACTCACATTTCCATTAGTTGTATTACAAGTGGAGTCCTGAATTGGGCATTCGCAGTTGTGAATGATTAGTAACATTATATCTACATTTCCCCCCTCTTAATGGTTCTAGTACTCTTGAATATTTTTGTAATACTTTTTGTGAGCATTTGAATGTGGTAGGTGAATGACATCCTGCTTTGAAGTTTTGATATGACTCCAAGTTCCAGTGAATAGAAATTTTGGGAAAATGTTTAGGGCCTGTTTAGCAGTGGAAATCAATTTTCATTTTTAATCTTTACTTTTCCAAAAAATTATGAAAAAACCATCTTAGTTTTCAGTTTTGCAACAATTGTATAAAAAAATGAAGATCAAGGTTTTGTCACTATTCACTTATAATTATAAAAATGCCACCTTGTTTTCAAGTTTTCAAAATTTGTAGGAAAATTGGATACTTCCTTTTATTGTTTTCTAGATTTCTAATTTCTTATAAAAATAAGAAAATAATGGCTTTTTTATAATTATTTTGAAATCTAGAAATGAAAAACGAAACTGTTTTTTCCTACTAAATAAATCGTTTATTTTCTTCCTTTTTTTAATACGAATCTTGGACTACTAAAAATAAGCAGGAGTTTTTATAATTCTTTGGAAAACTAAAAATGGATGATTAAAACTCTTTTCTACAACTAAATGGTTCCTTGACTTTCACAAATCAGTAATACATGGAAGCTGCCAACTTCTCCATGGTCTGCCAATGCATAAACTGCTTAAGGCCAAGTTTTTTGCAAGGGTCGAAGCACGATTAAGTTATATTCTTTACTTTGTTACATAAACTGCATGTCTCAAGGTATATAAATTTAATGTAATATTTTTTGGAAGAATCACAATCTTGTAGAGAAATATATTTCCTGTAGCTAAAATTTTCCAGGCCCTTAATTTAATGTTAAGACTCAAAGAAAGTTTTGCAACTCTACAAGTATTGTTTGGGAACATGTATTTCGGGCGTTAAATTTGAACCTGCGTGAATTTGGAGTAAATTCGATTCAATTTTGTATAGTGTTTTGTTCAAATCCAGACAAATCCAAATCCAAGGCCTGATATCCATGCTCCCCCAAACACAGCTTTTGGGAATTTCCTTGTTGATAGTCTGGAAATACAGCACAGAACCATTTAGATGTGTTGTGTTCGCTTTCATAAATTTTCTTGGTAACTAAAAGTTATCTGTAAGACAAACTACTTTAATACCCTAACTTCATTCTTCGCCTATGAAAAAGGAAAAATCCTCCTGTTCTCTAATGCCAATAATAGTTCTGAAATGTACGAGTGAATCCCAATGATAGGGTAGTCGAGACAATTTTATGTTTGAGATTTGAGACTCTGCATGTTGTCTTATTTTATGATAGTTAGATTGGCAGTGTCTTGGAGAATTGAATTAACTATTTATTGCAGGCCAGTGACAAACTTTGATGAGGTTACATTCCACTTTATCCAGTGCATTCATGTTCACTTGCAAAATTCTAAACTAAAGGTAGATATCTTGGACTTATAGATATATTTCTGTCCTGTGATGTGCAGTCATCAACTTGCAGATGGTTGATGCATGACGTGAATATGTTGTATTTTGTTATTGATAAATTTCACATTTAAACTGATTGAAGCTGCAAGGTGAATCTTCATCTCATCCTGTGGAGATAAATCCATCTCTGCCCAGCTCTCTTGGTTCAAATGGATATCAACCCTCCCAATCAAATCAAGTAAGAGACCAAAATTTGGATTTTTTAATATAATACCTTCATTGATGTATATATTTGAATTAAATTTGTTTATCTATTATCCTTTTCTCCCCCTAGTTCTCTGAGGAATTGAGTATTGAAGGATTCGCAGCTTTTGATCAAACTGTTCTCAATTATTTGCGGCAATCTTCGAACGCGTGAGTTATACATTAAAAATAAAGTTTCTATCTTATTTCATTGTCTACCTTTTTATTTTTTTTTTTCATGTTTTGGTTTAATTGATGTTGCCTTACTCTTTTGCAAGAGTTGAGTTGGCTGCTGATGTCTTTACACATGATTGTTGTTAGGCAATAAAAAGAGTAAACTTGGATAATGATGGATAATACATGAATGAGAATAACTAGATATATACATACATTTCATTGTCACTGAAAAAGCTAAGGGCTAGGGAATTGCTTACTGAATAATAGATGTCTCAAGCATGAATGGGCAATTGGTCAATGTCTTGTACTCCATGCAATGGCATCACAAAGTTCAGCATTTGGTCTTTAGAACATAGAGCTAATCCCACTCAATATGATTCCCAATTTGATGGGGTATAAATGAGGTTCTCTGCAACAACAATTCTGTTATGCTCTATGTATTTGTTGTGGTGATTCTAATGAACTGTTGAATATTTCACATCTGCAGTGGACAGGAAACAGGGATACATAGGGATGAACTTTCTCGACAGCTGAAAGTCCCTCTGGAGAAGATCATGTACTCCTCTCTCTCTCTTTCTGATTGTGGATGTGTGCGCGCGCGCGCACTTGAGAAGAATCTGTCCTCCATACAACAGAATGGAAAGAAGGGAGAATGGTTCCCTGCAGCAATCGACTTATCCTCTGTTTGTGGGATGCCTTGGATTTGGATTTATGTGGATTTGAACAAAATTTATACAAAAATTGTATCGAGTTTTGTTCATATCCACGCAAATCTAAATCTAAAGTTCAAAATCCATGCTTCCAGATATAATATTTTTATTGTTTTTGTTGTATTGTGTAACCTGTTATTGTAATAACATCAAGCAATATGTTCCAGGGAATCAATCAGAACGCTTGAAAGTGAAGGCATGGTGTACTCCACGATAGATGAATTGCATTACAAGTCAACATAAAAGGCAGTTGACAATGCTGAAGAACTTAAACCTGGGAGGGACTGGTAAGAGCTGCTGGTTTGCTCTAATTTGTGTGTTCTTTGTTACTTGTCTAACGATAAGGGATGTAGGTATTTTTCAAAGAATGCTGTACTTGTCAACAGTGTGAGAATAGTTAGTAGTGTCAGAGCATATCTCACTTTTAAAATTATGCCTGTTGTTTAGTCGTTGTAGTTAATATTTGTTCTATGTATGGACTAATCATTTGAAACCCTAGTTTTGGGGAAACATGGGAGTGAGAACCTATAGCATGCAGCATGAGTATTGAAGACAACAATAACACTCAACTATCCTCTCACCATAGACTAAAAATTAACCCACACAAGGACTTTGTGTATTTTTTAGGAGAAAAGGTTAAAATCTGTAAATAGAAAGAGGACTTACTTCCTTGTTAGTTGAATACAAAAAGTTAATAAAAATGTAAAAAAATGTTAGGTGTCCTATAATTAATATATTTTTATTGATAACTAATAATTGTTTGGTATAAATTTTTTGGTGTGTTTTTTTGACATTCTAAAGTGCTTTTATCCAAGTTTAAATTTCAATAGAGTTAACTATTATTTGATCAAATTTAGTTAGCAGCTTGTAATAATTTATGATGAATTAGAGAGAATGTTAGAAATATTAAAAATTTAAATTACATTGTAAAAAGAAAGAAAAAATAATGTAAATAATTTATTAATTATATAAACAGCTTAAATAAGGGTATATTATAAATGTACCATTCCTATTGAATGTATAGTGGCTAATGGGACTTGCCCTATAAACAACTTTTCTCTCCTTTTTCAATATTTTCCAAGTTCCAAATGGTCATAAATATTTTAAAATCTTACTGAGTTTAAATTCAAGGCTTAAATTTCATTCTTTCAAACAAAATTACAACTTAAATTTGAAATAGAATATTTATTTGAACATATACTGGCTTTATTCATTGTTAACAAGCATGAGATATAATGATTTCATCTCAAGATAAAATACTTAAAAAAAAAAAAGAAGAAAATTATGGAATGAAATTAAGAAATCCCTTGTAGTGTCATTTTATTTTTATTTTTGTTTTTACTAAAAGAGGGCGGCATCTTCATTTATTTATTAATATACTTTCATTTTTGGCGGAGGAATATCGTGGTTATAAGTTAAAACAAATTAATCAAATTAGGATAAACAAAACTAAACATAATTAACAAAGGAGATAAAAATATAAAAATAATCAAAATCAAAATAAAATATATCAAATGAAACCCTAAAGTTGAACTAATGATGAACAGAAACGAGAATTTACCTATCCATCTGAAGGATATCTTTCAGATAATGTGGTAGAAGGTGTTGTTTTTCGTAAATTATATTGTTTCTCATTTTTCCTTCTTTAGCAAGAAAATCAGTCGTACTATTGCCTTTCCTATATTGATACATGTATGACAAGTTAAATTTTATTGATATCAAAATATAATAATTTAGTATGATGTCTTTTTTGTTGGTTAATGGTTTAAATTTAATTAGATCAATCGTGTTTTGCAGCATGGATTTTATGCTCTGAATTTAGTTTGTATGAATTTGGTTGAAACTTAATTCCCATAATTTTGTATTGCATTTTAATCCAAGTCCAATTCTGATGGAATATTAAACTCCCAAACATAAAATTAGAAATAGAGAATTGTGATGACATGCAAGGTTAGAGAAAAAAAGAAGCTTTTAAGCTAGGGTAAGATTGGGAAATATGCATCCTCAATCCCAACCCAACCCAACCCAACCCAACCCCTGGCCCATTTAGAAAATTTTTTAAGTGGAGACAAAAAAAAAAAAAGTATGAATAATATTAAAATATAAATATATTTACATTTCTAATATACTTAATTTAAATGCAAATAAATTTATGTGTAACACAATTAATAATTGTTTCAAATAATATTTATTTAAATAAAAAACTAAAGAAATACTTGGTAGCATCTCATAATAATGAATTTGTGCGATTTTGTCTATTTTACAAGAAAAAGTTTAGGTCTTTTGAGTTTATTGGCTTTAAAAGAGGCGGGGTAAGATAGCATTTTGCTGGGAATACATGCTCACAATTTCTTTTCATTCTTAAAATAGTGCCACTATTTTCAGTGCCTTAGGATTGTCTGTGCACCTTTTGCAGGCAATCGAGATGCAAATAGTAGTGCAAGCTAAGCTAAGCTTTATTCTTCGGGTGAAGTAATGCCTTTTAGTAGAGAAGGATCCATGATATTCCTCATTTGTACTAATGCCTTAAGGGTTGGAATTGCATATCAATTTGCTTTTCCATATTTATTATTAATCATCTTCTGTTCACCTCAATCATCACTAGACATATGTATTTCAGAGATGTGATGGCCTGAATTATGTTATATTTTATGGTTTATCACTTTGATTTGTATTCAAGGTGATGATTGGGGTTTATTTTTGATTTATTAGTTAAACTATGTGCTAGTGCCGCACCATCTTTTACATGTTTTTGAAGTATTCGATATATAACTATATATGTAGCATGTGTAACCAAATGATCTTTATTTTGTAAAATGCATGTTTTTAAGAACAAAGCATTGACGACATAAAAACTTATGAATCATTTTTAGGTTCTTTTTGGAACTTAAAAAATATCAAGAAAAAAAAAAATATACCAAAAAATCTATATTTTCTTGATTGATTATCAAGAAAATTAAAAAATAAAGTGAAAATACATTAAATTTATGAATAAAGTTTTGATTCTATTTAAATATCTTCTATCAGGTTATCTGAAATGTATTATTCGGATGTATAGGTGAGGTCTTTATTTCCGTTCGTCGTTAAAAAAAAAAAAAATTATATTAAAATAAAATTTTATTTTTAGTAATATTTTATATTCTCTTTTTCTTTTTCTTTTGTTTTTCAAGTAACATCTTTGATCAAACCAATCCTCATATAAGTGACTTGCAAAAAGTTTTATTAAATCATATCACAAATTGAAAATTAGGAGTAGCTTTCTTATATTTATCCCACTCTATTCTTATAAAACATTTTTAGGAATGAACAAAGATAACATTAGGAAAGTGACGGGGGATGAACGCACGAGGCCACGTGGCATACTGCTTAATGAATGACGTGGAACATTGGGGTCCACTTCACGTGAAGCTCATCTCTCTTAGAGAAATTATTAGGTGTTTTGGGGAGGAGGGGGGGGGGGGGGGGGGGCTCACAGAATCAGGACCTAACTCATGGAGTCATCCCTCTCATCATTGGATGTGCCTTCTGTCTCATATATTCATCATATCCTCTCTCTCTCTCTCTCTCTCTACAATTATTTTTCCTTTTTAATTAAAATATATATATATTGTTATTGGTGAAGGAAAATAAAATCCCTCTTGAAATTCCAATAAAGAGATGGAAATTAAAGAGGAAGTCATATGTATAATTTGTGCATGGTGTAGAATACCACGTCAATTATATTCCATCTTTTACAAGGAATATCAATTTGGACTTATAAATGGATAATTTCAAAAAAAAAAGAATAATAGAAGAGTATTTTCTTGATTGTTCCCTCTCTTTAATTTTATTCTTTTGAAGTTATAATGTTAAGTACATTTAATTATAATTAGCCTCTTCCGTATATTTACGTAACTTAAAATTTAAATTAATTTTCAAATTGTATTAAATTTTATCTCAATCGTAGACATACAATATTAATATTCGTGTGTCTGATTTCGGATCGTATATGTGCTACCAAATATAAAATATGAATGAGAAATACTGAAATTTTGATAAAAAAACAATACAATAGACCGTTTTATACATACGGGTGATGCATGGCGTATATATTTGGAAGTTTGAAATTTATATGTTAGTTAAATATGAATTAATTGGTATAAATTAATTGAAAAAAAAATAATATTAAGTTTCTCCAAATGCATCCAATTTAAATTTAGAAATGTAAATCTATTTTTTTTTCCCAAACAGAGTGTTAAGATTTTTTTTTATGTATGAGGCTGCTTTGTAGAATTATGAATTAATTAGCAACCATTTCCAACCTAGCTGTAGCTAGCTAGCTAGCTAATCGCCATTGGTAAACTTAGGAATCCTACAGCTAGCTTAGATTGGACTGGATTCAAGTGCATGGTGATAATGTGGTACGTTATAAAACCACACATGCACATATGCATGCATCCATGGTGAACCTTATATATATATAACCCGATTGTAACTACTACTTTAACATGTAGGTGCTTTGGACCTATCTAGGCAAATCCAAATAGGGCCGAGTGAAATCATTGTCACCTGTCCATTCACACGCTTTTCATAATTTTATCAAATAAATTATAAGTAAGGAATCGAACCTAGTCCTTTTGAAATCTTTAAGACGCACTTAGCTCGTCTAGGGATTATAATACATGTATGTTAGTGTTTCGCTTGGCTGAATTATATATATACACACGCATGCATATATACAAGCATATATATATATATATATTATTTATGTTTGTGTATTATATTAGCATTATTTTCATTTTCCAACCTTTTATATATATTAAAGTCACTATACTCTCTTCCAACAATACGTGAGATGTACAATCGACAAGCTAATATAATAATAATCTGAAACAAGTTAGCTAGTTCAATTAGTAGCATGCATGCATGCATGCTGACCCAATATGTAGTTAATACATGTGAGTTGGAATCAGAAAGCAAAAGCAATATTAATTAATACACACGCATTACTACGCGAGCTACCTGGCCAGCTATAAACACAGGTATATATCGCACAAAATCATTTACATATCTTCAATCTTTATTATTACATGTAATAGTACTGGAACAAGCACAAGAAGATGAAGCACAAGCCATGCACAGAGATGATCATGCAGTCACCCTAGCTAAAACCTACTCACTTCTAAATAACATATACAGTACTCTTAACAAAGGACAGGCATGCAACACTACAATGAGACCTGAGATGTTAACGACACACGACTAGGCAATGAGAAAAGATATCGATTGAAGACTAACACGGGCGGCAGTGACATATATATGGATGGACCATAATACTACATATCTCGAACTTGGAAGATGTTGGGGGTTTTGACAACGATATCGTACATGTAAATGGAGGTGAACTTGGAGAAGTCTTTGGGGAGGGAAATGAGATCAATGGAGGAGTGCTTGTGGAATTGGAGTAGCTCTGGGTTCCCATCATAGTACCTCTCCCACCCTAAGCGCATCAAGATTTGCTGCAGAGAAGAGTACGACGACACCACCTCCCCCGTCGCCAAATACACTAACTCCGTCCTTCTTCCCCCACTGCCCTGCCTCCCTCCTCCTCCGCCGTTCACCTCCGCCGTTGGGTTTTCGATTCGGAACACTCCATTATCATCAAACACCCAAACTCCAGACATTCTCTCGATCGATATCTACGTATGACTACTTTTGAGTTTTTGCTTGGTACTGGGTATGTGTCTCTATAAATATTGAGGCAGTGAATATATGTATGTATGCAGGGAAGGAAGAAGTGATGAGGAAGGAGAGGGAGGGAGGGTGTATATATATGGGGAAAGGGCTTGGGGGGGGGGGGGGGTGTGCCCTTTGGCATATAGAATCTAGATATTGTGGGTCACAATGGGTTTAAATATTAGGGCATATGGGGATGCCTGTGATTTACCTTCAGTGGGGTTAGGTTAAAGGAGAATCTTTAAATTGTAAGCAGGGGAGGGGATGCGCGTGTAAGCTGTCTCTTTGCATGCTGCTTATTGCTTGCTTTGGAATCCTTTGGTACGCTTTGTTTTGTTTTCATGCTTAAAATTAATTTGCAAGGAGAAAAGAAAAAGACTTAATTTCCTAGTCAAATCAATATATAAATAAATAAAAGATGTTGCAAGCACACGCCCACTTGGGAGATTGCTCACGCGTAGGCCACGTGAACACAGATGGAGCAGGTTTCGTGTGGGGATGCACCACCTAGTTTGCGGCTGTAGCTCCTTTTTGAGAAAATTACAACACCTTCTAAAGTTGGCTTTAATGTTTTATCCCCTTCACTCCTTAATTTTGTGGCTAAATCCTCTTTCCTGGTTTTGGTTTTGGTTTTGGGTTTTGGTTAAAATTTCAACTCTTGGGTACAAATATATATATATATATATATATATATATATATATAGTTTGTATATGAAGATCTTAGAATTCTCTCATATGATAACATATTATATTACATGTAGGCTCAAATATACTATACTGTACCGTGGGAGGGCGAAGCCCTCCTTACACCTTTGCCGGGTTTGATTTAAGTAGATGAGGAGGCTTCGCACATGGAGGGTTTAGGGTTCCTTCGTCTCCCCTCGCCCTCCGAGCAAAACCTTCTGTTTGGAATAGACTTCAAGCGGATAAATCCTTCTAAATATGAGTCATAACTCAACAGTTGGCTAACTTGACCTTGCATCCTCATATTCATAAATTAGATGTAGATCTGCTGATTTGCTTCTCGAGAGACATTTCAATAGTTAAAATTTCATCATTTCATGTTAAAATTAAGTTTTATGCTTTAATTAGTCTTGGAGGGTTAAAATATGATACATGAATCCTATGTAGTCTAGACTAGATGTAGAAGTCGGTTTCATTCAAGGAAAGTTAAAATTCAATTTAAAGTATATATCCAATTGATAATTATTAGGGATGCATGTATGTAGTGATTTGGATCAATTTACATAGATTTGGGGTTTCATAAAAGAGAAATTATTAGGTAGATTGGGTTTATCACATCATTCATGGACTAATCCAATAAAGCGGCGATGCCTCATAAGTTAGACCATATAAGTAAATCATAATTAATTTTTTTTTCTAAGACAATAATTTTTTTTATTATGAAATGTCATTGTTTTATTGAATTAGTTCATAAATAACGTGGTAGACTTTGTCTATTACTTAATAATTTTTCTCCATGTAGACTCACAAGGAAGTGGAAACCACCTCATTGTCTCTAGGTTATAAACCAACAAGGATTTATAGTTGGAAGACATTCTTTTTGGTTCTACTTTTAACGTTTCATTTTGATAATTGTTTTTGTTTGAAATAATTTTTGGTTTCAACGAGGTACTAGGTTTTTACTTCCAAATGACGAGAAAGACTCCTAAGGAATAGTTTCTTCTAAAATAAGATTTGGAGCATATCAATACTACAATAACATTTGGACACATATAAGTGAGAGGAGTGCATGATTTGGTGGGTTCCAATAATGTGGGTCTTGCATTACTTTAGTGTATGTGTTCAAATATTAAGATGATATTTTATTGTTGGTCAGTTCCAAATTTTACTAGTCAAGGAGCCGTACTTAACAAGTATTTCTTTAAAATGAATGCTCAAGCTAGCTAGGGTTGGGGTTACCATTTGACGCTTAAGTTAGCGTTAATATAGATATGAGATTGATGGAAAGAAAAAGGGAAAGAGGATGGCTTGGTTGTTTAGTCTTAGGTGTTTTTGAATAAATAGGTTTCTCTTCTTTTAAGTTGGATTAGACTGGCTAGTGTTGAAATTGGATAGAGAATAGCTAGCCCTAGTTGGTAACACATTAAAAGAGCAAACCTACCATCATGAGTGGGTTGATGGAAGTGATTTACATGACAATTTAATAAAAGAGTAGTGACTGAGAGGGGGGGGGGGGGGGTGTGGCATGCCTTAGTTTTTCTTAAAGTGTTAAATGATTTGTTCTTGGGTAATATGGAACCGTCATATTGAGTTAGTTTGGTACATTACCTCATATCAATTAATTGCCCTCCGTCCCTTATTCAACTATACATATATAATAGGGGTTAAGAGTTTCAATACTTTAACTTGTTATGCTTTCTTGAAGAACTTGGCCATTTTCGATCTCTCGTGCACTTGCATTGAGGTGCTCTCAACAAAAGAAACAAAAGATGAAATATATGTTTTTCTTCTTTTCCAAAGGTGCAAGACTGGAGCATCCTAAGAAATGTTAGGAAAATATTTGAGTTGAATCTTTAATTTCAAATGCACAAATGCTAGTGTCTCCATACTTTTTGGAGGGTTATGCATGTTTGTCGTTGTATATGATAAGATTATGAACTAACATCTAGTGAACTTTTGGTAGGTATGCTTTGAATGTCTGTCTTATTTGAATCTTGAAAGGGTATTTAATAGCATGGGTAAACTAAATATTAATAGTCCAAGATTTATGGGATATGAATGTTGAAAATGGTGAAAATATTTTGAATTTTTTTTTTCAAAATTTTAGAGTCATTTTAGATTTTTTTTTAAATCACATTGAAATAAAGTTTAGTTTTTTCATAAAAAATATGCATACAATTTACAAAATGAAAATCTAAATATTAAACTATGGTGACAATAAAGAATGATATCAGCAATTAAAATTTAGAAAATCTATTTTGCAACTATTATCACAACTATTGAAATTTACATTGAAAACAAAAAACTAATGACGTAAATGAATATATTATCATCGTCTGTTTTCATCACACTACAACAAAAAGTTAAAAAAAAAAAGCACAAAAATTATACTAAATTCTTTCTCTTATTTTATTCTTTCCAGTACGGTCATTCAATAAAAATTTAAGACAATTAAAAAAATATTTTCTTTCCCCTTCTCCTTTAGATTTTTTTTTTTTTTTTATAGAGATTTTCCACCTTATTTTAGACTTTTATTATTTATTTACTTCATTATCCACCAAATATTTCTTAGACACTAGTCAAATCACATTAAAAAAAGATTGATGCAATAAATGCAACTCAATCATTAGTGATTATTTGATTAAATAAATATGATAGTCGTGTAGACATATTTCAATGATGATCCAAAAGTCACCTTTTGTGAAGGACCACCACAAGAAAAGAAAATTCTACAATTTTCTAGCTTTGTCTATGTATAAACTTGCTTCTTTCCTTCCCTTTCTTCTTCTTCTTCTTCTTCTTTCTTCCATTTTTAAAAAATATTTTTTAGAGTTTATCCCACCCTTCCACATACACATTTGAACATTCATACATATCCATATATCATACTTGGTATTCACATGCCATCACATGGGTCAAGTGGTCCTTACCTCCCACATTAATGGTTGTTTGCTAGCTTGCACTGTCAAATCTTGCCATGCATGGAACCTTTCATTAGATATTTTAAGCTTCATATCATAAAAACCATTTCCAGCTATTTTGAACTCATGCTCCCCTTCTCTCCTTTCACTAAAATTAATCATATCTACATAAATATATATGTGTGTATGAGAGAGAGAGAGAGAGAGAGAGAGAGAGAGAGAGAGAGAGAGAGATGGGAGATTATATATGTGTGTGTGGTCAGAGCTTTGTGGGCTCAAGCCATGTGACCAATATGTGTGGATAATAGACAAAGCTTGTGTGCCCATTTTGAGACAAACCTTAGACAATATGCATTGGACTCTGAGTGTAGCTTAAGAGCAGCCATTGTCAGTCCTGTAATAATGCATGATATGTATACATACGTGTATATTATAGGTTTATGGTCCAAATATTCCACAAGTTTTGCTGGGGGTTATCTCTTCTCCAACATTTCCCCTATGGGGTTGGACCAGTGAGTAGAGCAGCTGGTGCAAGCATTCAAGATTCTCCCACCATACATGCTAAACTTTATGATTGATAGTGATTTTAAAATAATTTTATGCTGTTGACCGTACAAATTTCTAATTTGAATAAATTTTAAATTTAAATTTAATTAAGAGCTCTCCCGTACATAAGGTAGAAAATATATTTCAATAGCCTTCGCGTGGGAAAACATGCAAATATTAGAAGAAGTTATGGTAAGTAATTTGATTAAATTGGAACTCAAGTACGAGAGACTAAGTACAAACCACCATGATTAGTGAAGAAGTTAGGTTCCATATAAATTTACATTAAAAAAAAAAAAAAACACTTTTCTTCCAAACCTTGCACTTATGGAAATTTGTTTTATGAGAAAATGGTTAAGGTTGGAGAGGCTGAACAATTTGCAAGACTACTAATGGAAATCAACAAGAAAATGCAAGTTCTATGTTTTTTTAGTTTATCAAAGTAATGTAATCCATTATAATGGACTTTTCCGTTTTATGAAGTTCAACAAGAAATAAAATCTTATTACTCTCATGACCAATTTACATAGGTAGGGATGAAGAATGTCACTAATAAGGAAAAAAAATTAAGATTGGACAATTTGACTAATCTAGAACACTTTTAGAAACAAACTAAAACACACAAATAGTCAGGCTTAATAGATGGCAAAATCTATTGCTCGAACAAAGCTCGACTCAACTCAACTTGCCATAAGGGTACCACCTATTACCAACTATGATAGCATAAAGAATAAGTTATGGAAACTAATTGACACACAAGCTAGCTGTTGGACTTACTATCTAGATGATGAGACCAATTGCCTAGCAAAGCTCGACTTGGCATGGGTACACCACTTACTACCCTAAGATAGCAAAATAGTAATTTAAGAAAACATGTGCTGGATGATCTAACTTCCACTTCCTTATCTTTATCGTTTGGGAAGTTCAACAAGAAAAAAAAGCTTACTACTCTTACCCCTCACCTACAAGGGTTGGAATAAGAGGGAGGGGCAATAGATAGAATGAGTAATTTAAGGAAACATGTATTGGCCTGATCTAACTAGTTTTCACAAGGTTCAAGTTTTCACCTCGTCTCCTTGATATTGTGATGGCATCGATCAAGTTTTAGTTGGTAAAGCCAATGATTTACAAAATCAAATTCATTGGTTAATCCTGCAAATGTGTAAAGGGGGTATGACATTACACAAGGCAACAAGTTTGCAGAAGAGACACCTCCCAACCCATATTCTTAATAAGAAAAGGATCACACAATCCAAACAAGTGCAAGAATACGATCCACGAATTCCCTTTGATGTCCCATGCCATCCACACTTCATTATATACAGTTGACACTCCCCCAACTGCAGAGGTTGTTCTAGATGTAGCTAGAATTTTACTTATGCATAATTAACTAAATGTACATATTTGTGGCTAGAAACACTGCCATACATCAAACATTAAGATATCCTTCAAATAAGCATGCTTGTGAACCCCTACAATGAAACCTATAAAGTAATCACCTTGTCTAGTCAACATGTTAATACTGCAACCTTTGTCATTAATTGACACCATACACAGGCTAAGGGTCAACTCCTTGTGTCATGCATGATTTATTTATCCATAATATCCCACATATGCATAAGCACCATATGATGCTGAGACACTTGACATGGACTTGAGTTAAGCATTTGACAACATCAATCCTAACTAGCCACTATAGTCACTCTGTCAAAGACCATGGTTCTGATCATGTCCATCCCTGACCATGTTGGGTACGCTGTTAGTTTTTATATACTTCTTCTATAAAAACATACATGTCAATCCATTGAATCCTACAAGATAACCCATGACTACCTTCTTGTGCTATCGCCTTTGCACATGAGTTAACAACACCACATGCCTGACATTGTTAAGGTAATCAAGGATCTGACACTAGTATACTTCGATAATAAATGATCTTTAAATACTAGTTTGGTGATAATTAGACTTATATTAGAACATAATAGTTGGTTGAGAAAGAAAACTAGGTGTCATGGGATATTGTGCCTCCTCCACACTGTGCCACATATATTTGTGAATGGTCAAACTATTTATGTAGAAAAGTTTTAGCAAAAGGGACACGGTATTCTCGTGGCATACGAGCCTTTCCTAATAGTTGGATTTACAAATCAAATCTTCTACATTGATTGCTTCTTTCCTATCTCAAACCCAAAGTTACAACATAAATATGAAAAGGGTATCTGATAATAAAGTTCATTTATACTTCTCAGCTAGTTTCCTAACTTAAATTTATTTTGTATGTTAATCTCTTCACAAGCCTGTCAATCAATGATCTGAACTCATCTATATAATTTGTCCAAACAATGAGAAAAACTCTTGCAAGAACAACTCCAATTTAATAAGAAAAAAAAATGACAACTCAAACCCAAAAAAAAAAATTAGTAATTAATAAAATTAATGAACTAGTTTGCTAAATTGAGGTTGCCCCTTTTTCTTCGGATTGTACAATCCAAACGTTCTGTCACAATATTCAAGTGAACGTTGGGAAGGTAGTATATAAGGAACGGAAATGGGGTATGTTTTTCTACATCAAGCTGTTTAAACTTAGTTCTTGTTGTTTGCAATTTGAGTTGAGATTTTGAAATTTGAGTTGAAATTTGTATTAGTTTGTAGTAGAAATTGGTGTTTTGTATTTTGAATTGGGTTATATTGAAGTCATTTTGGTGATTTGAAGCATCCTTGTGGAACCCCCAAATTGAGCTTATAGTTTTTTTTTTTTCATGTCTAAATTTTTCATGTATAAATGATGAATGCATAATAAATTTGTTTGAATAAATGATGAATGCATATGAAATTTTGTGTTGGATATCATGAAATTATATTGTATCACTTGTGTCTTTTTATCTTTTATTTTTGTTACAACAACATATTGTTTGTGTTTTGAATTTTGAATTTTTTTGCTGTAAAATTTATAAAAAGAATCAAAATTTATAGTTGTTGGTTGTTATATTTTAATATTCAAAATTGATTTTTTTTTGTGTTAAATTATTCAATTTTATAAAGAATTATTAACTATAATTGAAATAAAATGACAAATTAATTGTAAAATAATTAAAATAAAAATATTAAACAAAATGTTTGTTTGTGTTTTGAATTTTTAATTTTTGTGGTCAAATTTGTAAGAAGAATCAAAATTTATGTCTATTGGTTATGTTTTAGTATTCAAAATTGATTTTTTTGTGTTAAATTAATCAATTTTATATAGAATTATTAACTATAATTGAAATAAAATGACAAAGTAATTAAAAATGATTAAAATAAAAATATTAAATAATATGTTTGTTTGTATTTTGAATTTTTAAATTTTGTGGTCAAATTTATAAGAAGAATCAAAATTTATTGTTGTTGGTTGTTATGTTTTAATATTCAAAATTGGTTTTTTGTGTTAAATTATTCAATTTTATATATAATTATTAATTATAATTGAAATAAGATGAAGAATTAATTGCAAAATAATTAAAAAAAATGTCAAGCAATATGTTTGTTTGTATCTTAAAATTTTAATTTTGTGGTCAAATTTGTAAAAAGAATCAAAATTTATGGCTATTGGTTGTTATGTTTTAATATTAAAAATTGATTTTTTGTGTTACATTATTTAATTTTATACACAATTATTAACTATAATTGAAATAAAATGACAAATTTATTTATGGGCATACTGAAAGCTACAAAATGTACCTAAGAGATAGCATCAAACATGTCATTTTGAAGACCATCATTCTGGTAAGATCCATAAATATGACCCCCTTCTTAGCACATAATAGCATGCAACTCATTAGGGTTCAATCGGACAAATACCCCCTAATTGAAAGATAAAAACTTACTCTCTTTTTAAATTAGAATAAATCCTGCATATGTAGAAAAACATGGTAGTAAAGTTATCGCAAAACATGCATCAACAATTTAAATACACAAACTACTTCCATACTTACAAAATTTTACAGTAACATATGCTCATAATTTATATGACTTATAATCCAAGTAAATTGGTAGTTAAAGTTCATTATTGAAGTCTAAATTAATTATGTCGGTTTACTTATCTCGTGCCCCTAATGAGATATTACCTCCTAATTTGAATAAAATAGGGAAAAAAACTTATTTCAATAATATACTAAAATATTGTTAACAAAAAGGAACAATCACAAGGCTAGTTGGCGCATGCATGGGCTATGCAAAAAACGCTCCTTCAAATAACGTTTTTTTAATTAAAAAAGCTACTTGGTATAGCGTCTTTTGTTAAAAGACATTAGATGGTCTAATATCTTTTTTTTTTTTCAAAAAACGTTAGACTGTCAAAAGTTTTTTCTGGACTCATCAATTTTAGAAATAAAGTTTCATCCGAATTATTGTTAAATAATTTTAATTAGAATAAAATTAAAATGGAAAAAAACTCCATTCACATACATACAAATATATATATGAACTTTACAACAATGGTGCTATTAATATATCAAATTATTTCATGAATTGGATTCACTTGATTGTCTACAACTCCATTGCATACCCTCATTCTTAGACTCTTTATGAGGAGATGACTATTCATAACTAATACCTTGACATCAAAGAAGAGTTTCGCCCAATGCACACTGTGTATAAATATTTTTATATGTGTATGTATATTTAGGGTGGTAATTGTGTCACTTAAGACCTTATTTTGAAAAGAAACATGCACTTATATTTAGATATCAATTCATCTTTCTCCTATTGCTTATTCTAATTTTGAGATTTTAAAAAAATATTAGGCGATAAAAGAAAGGAAAACATAATGAATTCCACTTTTTCTTGTTTATTTATCAACAAAAATAGGAAATAAAACAATTATTTTTTGGTTTTTCACTCATGTTAGAATAAAACTTCATTTTCAATAGTTTGAAAAAAAAAAAAAAATAAATAGAGAAAGAAGGTATCGTCAAGTCATAAGACTCCTTGCTTTGCAACGACAGGAGAGGATTATCATTGTGTATGCAACTTTATCCTAATTTTATATGGAGATAATTTTTTTAAATTCGAACTTATGATTAATTGGTCACCAAAAAAATAATTTTATCTTCGATCGAAGATCTGTCCTATTTTTGATAGTGTACAATAAAATTTATATTTCTTTTTATATATCTTTTTTCCATTTTTTGTGAACAAAGAATTCAATGGCTGATATGCAAAACCCTTTTACATCAACTAGTCCAATGTGATCTACATGGTTTTGAGCATTGAATATTCATAATTTGCTCTAAATTTGGTCAGCATGTGACATGACACACTTTGATTTGGTTTCCGATAAGAACAAGAGGGGGAAATACAAAAGCAAGGAATAAAAAAAAAGCAATAGTAATGTTGTGGATGGCACCAACAGGAACAAACCAAGTGACCCACTTACGAAAATTGTTGGATTGAGTTTCTCTCAATTTCTAGTTGACAAAAGGTTATTTTACTTGAAAGTGATAGAAGGCTTTTAATTAAGGGTCAGTGGTTTTATGTGATTATCTATTTTGAATGAAAGGAACAATATTGTCTATGTATTGTTGTAATTAAGAGACATGCACTTATATTTAGATATCAATTTATCTGTCTCCTCTTGCTTATTCTAATTTGATATATAAAAATATTAGACGATAGAAGAAAGGAAACTACAATGAATTTTACTTTTTCCTGATTTATTTATTAAGAAAAATAGAAAAGAAAGCAATTAACTTTTGATTTTTTACTCGTATCAGAACAAATTCGTATTTTCAATAGTAAAAAAAAAAAAAAAAAAGTGTTCTCGGACCACAGGGCTCCCTATCCTCTCACTCTGTATGTTACTTTATCCCTACTTAATACATAGACTATTCTTTTTAGATTTAAACCTATAAGTTAGTCACAAAAGAATAACCTTAACCTTACCATTGATCTGAGGCCTATCTTATTTTAGATAGTGACAATAATAAAAAAGTATTTTTTTTCAAGCAAAGAATTTAGTGGTTGACATGCAAAAGCCTTTTACATCATTTAGCCCAATGTGAACTGCATGCTTTAGACACACTTTGATTTTGTTTCTGATAAAACCAAGAGGAAGAAATACAAAAGCAGGGAATAAAAAAAAGCACTAGTAGTAATGTTGTGGATGGCACCAACAAGAGCACACCAAGTGATCCGCTTAGCAAAATTGTTGGATTGGGTTTCTCTCAATTTCTACATGCTTCTTAAGACATAGCCACAAGGGGGCATTTTGTTGAAAGTGATAGAAGGCTTTTAATTAGGGGTCCACAGGCTTTTGTGTGATATTCTATTTTGAATTAAGGTGCAATGTTATTTATGCATTGTTGTGAGAAGGTGATTTTGAAAATTTTAAAGTTTAATATTATTATTGGGGGTGGGGGAAAAGTCAAAACATTGAATCAAATGACAAAATCGAATCAAATCAAACTGAAAAATTGATTGGCTACTTTTTTAGTCGGGTTTTGGTTCGGAATTTTAATTTTTCGATTATCGGGTTGGCTTCGGTTAGACTCTTTTGATAACCGTGATTAAGTGAATCAGACCGATTTATTATAAATATATATATTTAAAAATACATATCGTATATAATATTATATAACATTTTAATAATTTAAATTAAAAAATTATATTGCACTAAAATTGATACTTCAATTTTAATGTTGAATATTTTAAATTTACATGTTGAGTATTATTAAAAAAAAATATTATTTGTAGTGACCTAAAAATTTAAATTGTATTTAACGGTTTGGTTTGGTTAACCATTGGATATTGATCTACAATTGGTTAACCGTTTTAAATGGTTTGGTTTTGATTTGAATTTTCTGATGAACCGAAACTTTGGTTAGTGTAAACAAAAACTTTGATTCGATTAACAATTTTGGGAGGGGAGCTTGGTTCGGTTCTACAACCTGATATTTTCAAGCCAATTCTTTCCCATCATCATTATCATCACATTTTTTCAAAATTAGAGTTCTGATGTCAACATCTTTTCAGAGCGATACTTTGGGCTCTTCAAAGTCATGCTGGAGCGTTTTTGGTAGTAATTAATGATAATACCGGAGGATCAAAAGGGATATTTTCCTTTTATTTTTTTAACCTTTCATTATTTTTAAAGGTATCCATGTAACGACCCCAAAAAGAGTTATACAAGATTAGTGATATGATCTTAAAAAAAATTTAATTAATTAATTATTAAATTGAATTAATTAAATGAATAAAATGATATATATATATATATATATATATGGATAAAAGTAATATGTATATATATATGTATATAATATTAATATAATATTATAAAGTTATATATATGTATATGTTTCCTGAAGCTTTGCAATTTGATTTCTAATCCCAACCCCTGGTCAAATTCAACTCTCTCTCTAAAATTCTCGGCTATTTCTCAACCAAATCAGGAAACGAACACCACTATGGGGACCTAGCAACAATCCTTAATGACAGAAAAGAAACTCTCTCTATTATCTCTTGTTAACACTTTACAAGGCTTTATAGTTAAAGGAGACAAGGTATACAAGGGTAACTTTGGAAGTATACAAGGGTACAAGGGTAACTTAGGAAGAGTATACTAACATTCCCCCTCAAACTCAAGGTGGAATTGAAGATGTCAACTGGAGTTTGCATACTAAAGCACGATGGTGACTAGGTGGATGAGCCTTTGTGAAGATATCAGCCAATTGATCAGTTGAAGGAACTGACAGGAGGCGAAGTGTCCTTTCCTGAAGATGATGACACATGAAATGACAATTGATCTCGATGTGTTTGGTGCGTTCATGAAAAACATTGTTGTGAGCGATTTGTACAACACTATGATTGTCATAGTAAAGCGGAGTGCGTGAGGGCTGAGGAACACCTATATCGTGGAGAAGCCAACGAAGCCGAAGAAGCTTAGAAGTTGTATCAGCAAGAGCCCGATACTCAGCCTCAGTACTAGAGCGAACAACAACAGTTTGCTTTTTGCTCCGCCAAGAGATAAGAGAGTCACCAAGTAGAAAATAAAAACCAGTGGTAGACTGAAGATCAGTAGAGTCCCCTTCCCAATCAGCATCTAAATAAACCTGCAACGTCAAGGATGAGTGAGAGGAAAAGAAAATCCCATGAGATAGGGTTCCCTTCACATATCGTAAGATGCAAAGAATTGCTGCATAATGAACGGAACGAGGAGCCGACATAAACTAGCTAACAAGGTGCACTGCAAAGGCAATGTATGGTCTAGTGATAGTGAGATAAATCAAGCTCCCAAAAAGCTATCGGTAACGAGTGGCATCGGGAAGGAGCTTCCCATCAGTAGGACGAAGTTTGATGTTGGGCTCCAACGGACTATCAACGATCTTACAATCTGTGATACCGACATGTGTGAGAAGATCAGAAGCATATTTAGCTTGAGTCAAAGAGTAGCCATCAGAGATAGGAGACACTTCTAAGCCGAGGAAGTAGCGAAGAGAATCGAGGTCTTTCATCTCAAACTGCTGACACAGAAATCGCTTAAGCTCATGAATACCAGAAGTATCATCACCAGTAATGATCATATCATCAACATAAAGTAGTAGAATAGTGATGCCAATAGCGGTGTGACGGGTAAAAAGGGCTGAATCATAAGGGCTAGAGGCAAACCCAAGTTGTGCAATAGTGGAGCTGAAGTTGGCAAACCAAGCCCAGGGAGCTTGCTTAGGCCCATATAAAGCACGACGGAGACGACATACCTTACCAGGAGGATGAAGATATCTTGGAGGGGGCTGCATATATACCTCCTCAGCCAAGTCACCATGTAAGAAGGCATTCTTGACATCCATATGAAATAAAGGCCATTGGTGAGCAGAGGCAATAGCCAGAAGTGAGCGAACGGAGGTAATACGAGCAACATGAGCAAATGTCTCCTCATAATCAATGCCATATTCCTAAGTAAAGCCCTTTGCCACTAAATGAGCTTTATGTCTTACTTCAGAACCGTTGGAGTTTGTTTTCCGTTTATACACCCATTTGTTCCCAACTATAGTCTTTCCAAGAGGCAGGTCAACCAGGTCCCAAGTATGAGTTTTGTGAAGTGGGTCAAGTTCTTTAGACATAGCTTGTTGCCAAATAGGAACAGAACAAGCTTTACAATAATTGTGAGGCTCGTAAAGGGAGTCAAGAGTAGAAAAACAGTGATAATCACTAAGATAGGTAGGAGGTGCCCTTACTTGACTAGAATGACGAACATCCAAATCAGAGGACTTAGGCGAAGTGGATGCGACGACATGATCATTAGATGGGCCAGGTTCGGGAGAGGCAGACACGGAGTGATCACCTGATGAGCTGTCATGACCTGCATTAGAGGAAAAATAGGGGAAGAGATCGATGGCAGGGTCAGTGAAAATGGGAGAGTATGAGGGACAATCAGAAGAAAAAGGAGAGATACTAGTGAACATTTTATGTTCCCAAAACTAAACATGCCGAGAGACTCGAAGACGCTTGGCTATGGGGTCGTAGCACCAATAACCCTTGTGTTTAATGCCGTAACCAAGAAAGCAACAGAGACGAGAACGAGGTTCAAGTTTTGTATGTTCATGAGGTGGGAGCAAAACAAAGCAAGCACAACCAAATACTTTGAGAAGAGAATAATTAGGTACCTTTTCATAGAGAGCCTCATATGGAGATTTATTGGAAAGAGTAGGAGTTGGAACCCGATTAATAGTGTAAACAGCGGTAAGAGTAGCTTCTCCCCAAAAGGCAACTGGGAAGGATGCCGAGAAGAGTTGAGAGCGAACAGTGTCAAGGATGTGGCGATGCTTACGTTTAGCATGGCCATTTTGTTGGGAGGTGAATGGATAGGATCGATGGGATAAGGTGCCGTCTTGTGAAGTTTTGCAAGGAAAGGAGCAGAAGTATATTCTAGGGCATTGTTGGACTGAAAGATTTTAATGGTGCGATTAAAATGAGTTTTAATCATTTGATTAAAGTCACGAAAAACAATAAGTAATCCAGTGCGATCATGTAAAAGATAAATCCATGTATATCGAGAGTAATCATCATTAAAAATAACAAAGTAACGAGACCCGCCCTTAGTAGGGAGAGGAGCAGGTCTCCAAATATCAAAATGAACCAAATCAAAAGGTGCAGAAGACAAAGAATGTGAAAACCCAAATAATAATGGGATTTAAATAATGAAGAGGAGGGGAAATGGAAATAGCGACAAAAGGAGGAAGTCGAAGCGTTCGTCGACGACAATGCATTTTGGAAGTAATAATCGAGGGAAATATCAGGGCCTTATTGACAAAGCCCAATTTTGTCGATGAGAAAATACTGAGAGAGGTTTTTGAGCAGACTGAATTTCATCGAAGAGGAGTGGATTTCGTTGACGAAATTATTGAAGGACTCGTCGACGTGATGACGTGGCTCGCAGTTACTTTTTACGATATTTGAATATTATGGAATAAATGTACGTTTGAGAAAAATACTGCCAATGTGATGAAACGTATATATATATGTATAAGATGTTAGAAATTATGATTTTTAGAATATAATGTATGGTTTTATATAGCAAATGTGTGGCTCGTCGACGAATCCAGCCCTATAAATACTAAAAATTTGGATTTTAACTTCCAAACTAAGAAACCTCTCATCCTCTCTCTCCTCCCTTCGGTTCTCTCTCTCTCTCTCTCTCTCTCTCTCTCTCTCTCTCTCTCTCTTCAATTTCGGGCCAAATTTACGCCGGATCAACAATCTGAAGCCACCATGACGCTCATGGGAAAGTTCTCTCCAAATCTGTCGGAGCGGATCGTTGGTGAAGGTAAGTTGGAAATCATTCCTGAGTTGAGGTAAGGTTTTTTAAGCCAAATTTGGTCTTGCGGTAGTTATAGGAAATGATGTACATGTGGAAATACCGAGGTTTAATACTGTGAATTTTCAGTTTCAAGGTATTGATCAGGAAATCCTACGGGGGTTAGACCAAGATATTTTAGGGGCTTTCTCAGTAGTCAGGTAAGGGAATAAACTAAAGCAGTTATTTTCCATGCAAATTTCTACTATATATGAGTAAGTTTATTTTCAAAAAAACATATATTTCATATGAATATTATTGAAAAAATGTATGTTATTGGGAAAATACTGCTGTTATACAGGAATGTGATTTTAGAATGAAATGTACGGATTTACTCAGCTTTGTGTGGTATGAATATTATTTTTACATGAATGTAATATGGAAATTTTACGAGAAAAACATGTTTTCAGGAATCACGAAATAGTGCAGTATATGATGACTTTGAATTGAATGATAATTGATTTATTTTCAGAATATGAAATGTTCGGCACGAGGCCGTAATTATGAAATTATGAAAGACGTTATAATATCATATATTATACATTATCAGAACCCAGATATTAGTTTAGTTCAGTTTCAAGAATTCGGTACCGTAACTATATAGATCAGATATCTATGTTCAGACTTATGCTAACCACCCCACGAGGGGATGGGAGATGGATAGTTGATGTGGCTTCTAGTGTAGAGTTGTATACGTCCACTTGGCAGTTCGGACCAGGTTGCGGCGGGCCTATCGTACTTACAGACATTTTTTGACTTGGCAGTGGTCAACCAGCCATTGTCAGGTCCAGCCTTCGGGCTGGACAACTCGTCATGGGGGGTAATACATGACATCAACTAGCTATTCATCCTGGGTATGTTTTTAGTATTATCAGATATAACAGACGATTTATGAATGATATGAGTTACTAGAATAATATGGAAGTATATGATGATTCAGTATGTTTTGACGTATGTTCATTGATATATAAAATGTATTGTATATGTATAACTGCATTATATATATTCATATTACCACACAGCTGTATTTAGTTTATTTTTCCTTACTGAGAAGTGTCTCACCCTCGAATATTAAATGATTTTTAGGAAACCCAGAGGGACCGGTGGGTCAAGGCCGCCGTTGAGTGGGTTTAGCTTCCCTACTTGAAAGGTAAGCGTTGAACTAGGATTATGAGATTTTTGTTGTATGATCCTAGTGTTATTTTGACTTTTTGGAGATTGTATATATATACAATATTTTGATGATGTAGTAAACTCTGGTATTATGCCTTATGGTTGGATGATTGAGATTTTATTTTTACTGTGCTTAGGTTTTCGCTATTTATGTCAGGCTATCCCCACTACCCACGGGTTCGGGTTAATTTTTTATTTATTATACTACATTTTACATTAAAAAATTGAGGTCGTTACAAAGAATTACTTTCATTACAAGGTAAAGCTTTTTATTTCCCAAGTTGACAAGACATACAATCAAAAGGTTCAAACTTAACATTTCCTAAGCAACCACTAGAAGCAAAAGACTGAACATGAGATAAAGCGGTATAACCGAGACGATAATGCTAAACATGGGAAGACACTGCAACAGAAAGAGATGGAGGAGAACACGAACGAGGCAAATGCAGCGACGTGAGCTCGAAAAGGCGACCAACTTTACGCCCGATCCCAACAAGATGGCCCGTATTCGGATCCTGCACATCATAACCATTGTGAGAAAAGGTTAAGATCAAACCACTTTCAACAAGTTGACCAACAGAAAGGAGATTGAGAGACAAGTTAGGCACAACATATGTGTTAGGGATAGAAAAAACAGGAGTAGAAACATGACCAAGATGACTAACACACACATGTGAACCGTCAGCAGTATAAATTAAGGGAACAAGATTTAAAGACTGCTTATGAGTCACTAAAGAGGAATTAGAGGTCATATGATTGCAATAGGCAGAATCAATAAACCAAGGTGTAGAGGTACCTGTGGAGACTGATAAGGCAGTAGAAGTGTGGGAGAGAACCTGGGTGATAATTGCCTTAAGGTCTGCTGTAGAAAGAGACAACAAAGTAGGTGTGGAAGATGGAGCAGAAAAGGAGGAGCTGGTGGAGATAGTAGCAACAGGCTTGGAAGAGGAAGATGCCTTAGCCTTTAGAGCATCCCTAGCATCCTTAGCCTTCTTTTTAGGACAATCAGAAATACGGTGACTATCTTCCTTACAATAGTGGCACTGGCCATTGAAATGGCGCGGTCTAGAAGAAGCAACAGCTGCAACAGGAGTAGAGGAGCTAGATGGAGCAGTAGCCAAGATCATATTAGTAGAATGAACCCGACGAGTCTGTTGTCGTGTCTCCTAAAAAATGAGCTCTGAAAAAGCAACCTCAAGTGTAGGAAGAGGAGATTGATGTAATAAAGAAGCTCGAGTGTTCTCAAAGTCATCCCAGATATGCATCATAAAGTATAGGAACTGACGACAATCCCAATATGCAGCAAAAAGCTTAATGGACCACTTATCAGAAAAAGCTGGGTCAATATGAGAAAGTTGATCCCAAATGCCACTAACCTGAGCATGAAACTTGGCAATAGATTGTCCAGGTGCTTGATGCATCTAAGAAAGCCTAGTTTCCAACTGAAATTCGAGAGCAGCATCATTGCCACAGTTATATCGTTTGGCCAAAAAATCCCAAGCAAGTTTGGCATTACGAAACTTAGGAAGTAGACTCTGAATAGTAAGAACTGATGTATTAATAAACTAAGAAAGGATGTTATAGTGAGTACTTTCCCATTCATCAAGAGCCTCATCAAATGCCTCTATGGATTGCGTGGCAGTTTTGGTGGGTTTTGGTTTTGTTCCAGTGACAAAATGCCATAATCGCCGACCAATCAAAAAAACTGACATTTGTTGAGCCCACGCATTATAGTTGGAGCCATTCAAAACAATATCTATAGGAAGAGCAACATCGGTGAAAGACGCTATAAAAAAAAATGCAAGGACAATATTGGAAAATTTGAATCACAGTAAAGAGAGTAGGAATTTAGCTAGAAATAGCTTCCCAAGAGGGGGGGGGGGGGGTGAATTGGCTTTTAAAAATTTCTTTTAACTTCTTTTAAGAATCCTTAACTTCTTTAAACACTTAACCAATTCTTTAACTTATTTGTTTAATTTCACCAATCACACAACAACTTAATTAAACAACCAATCAATTAAACGCAATCTTCAATCAATTTATTTTCTAAGTATAAGTCAAACAACAAACAACCAAACCAAGATATAAAGTATTCAGCACTTTGGTAATATAACAACTCAAGATGGTTGTTTGTTTATATTTACCAAATTTGAACCAAGTCCTGTAATGAATGAGAATTTATGCTTGCTGATGTAAAGCCCTATATAGATGAATCAAATCACTCTTTCCAAATATTTAGAACTCAAATAAGCTCTTGGTAAATTTATCTTTGGGATGTTAACCAAGTAACGTACTCCCGTAAGGTTTCCGCAAGATATGGAGTCACCAACGTACTCCCTTTCGGTTTCTGCAACCCAAATCAAAATTAAACCTTAAGTTTGTTTGATTTTCCAAATATATGTAGTTTATATGATTCCCAAATTTTAAACCATCCACACAATTTAAATATGCTGAAAATAAAGAGTAAGGGAAGGAGAGAATGAGACGGAGATTTTTACGAGGTTCGGCTTATACCCAGCTTACATCATTGCCTTTGGAAAACCACCAAAGGATTCACTAGTTCAGTTCCGTTGACGGGTGGAACAATACCGATTACAACACTCCTTGGTTGAGGCTAAAGCCCGCCTTCTCCAAACGATATTCCCTCGTTCGGTCACTCCTTACATAGGTTAGAGTCCGCCTCTCTAAGCAATGTCCCCTTACTTAGCCAACGATCCAAACAACCCTTAGAATGTCAAAGAACTATAAGAAACACAAGATAAGTTTTGCATACAAGTATACTCTCTCAAAGAGCAAGTTAGTACAATTTCAGCACTATATACTTTGAATGTAAAATACCAATATGAAATACAATGAAGCTCAAGTGTAGAATTCACCAATATCCTTCTTAGAAGAGGATTAGAAGTAGGAATTCAAAGGAGGAATAATTAGCACTTCAGAATTTCTCAGCAAAATAGATTTGCAATGAGTGAGCAAGAAAGCTTTTGGAAGAACAAGAATACTTTCAGCTTCACAAGCATATTTTTCAATTCTTGGATGTGTTTTGATTTGTAAAACCATGTATTTATGGGCTTTCAAACTTGTTTCCATGTTGCAAAAGTTTCCTTTGAGAGTTTCCCAAAATTATAGAAAGTTTGGAGCTCAAACGGCTATATTTTAAAATATTAGAATTTGAAAAATTTTCCCGTTGAACAGAGTTCAGTTGACTGAAGTGTCTTAGTTAGTCAACTGAAGTTCCTTAAACCCCTTTAAAATAGAGCTGGATACAGGGTCAGTCATCTAAAGTAGGGTTCAGTTGACTGATGTCGCAAGTTCAGTTGACTGAAGTCACAAGTTCAATCGACTGAACTCACTGCTGCAACTTTCTGGCTGTTCTGGAAATACTTCAGTCAGCTGAACTTATTCTTCAGTCGACCGAAGTCATCTGTTCAGTCATCTGAAGTCCCTCCCATGAACAGTGTTTAGTTGACTGACAGCAGTGACCCCGCTTCAGTGTTTTAACCATAACTTTTTTTGTATAACTCTAAATTAGATCTTCTTGGTGTCAAATGAAATCTAAGAGAAAATACTAAAACTTTCATGTTGATCACTTTTTAAAATAATGAGGTTTTGATAGTGAAAAATATACTTGAATACGGCTGTATAAAAACTGACAGCAAACAAAAAAACCCTTTTTGGTGCTTTTTATTCCAAAAATGATTCTAACCCTTTTAAAATAATTTTTGACTTTATAAAATTATTTTACAGATATTTTGAAAGATATTTAGGTTCAAGAAGTTAACCTAAGAGCTTCAAAATATTGCAAATGATATTTTAAACATTTAAAGTACTTACATGAAAACTTCTAAAACTTTTCTCATTCTTAAGTCTTCATGTTTTGTTTTTTCAAACTTCCATCTTTTCTTTAAGCTTTCAAACTTTGAGCTTTATCACTTTGCCTTTCTTTGGATCTTTTAGTATTCCTTGGCTTTCAACAACTCATTCATGTCTTCATATTCTTCAAGATTTAGTATATCATCTTTAAATTCATGCTTGGACTTTTTTAAGCTTCATTTGATCCTCTTGAGCACTTTGACCTTTGCTTTCTCATATATAAGTCCTGAAATATCATTACTCACACAAATACATTAAATTTTACTTGTTTGTTAGTATCAAAACAAGATAACAAAATTTTAAACCTTAAAAAGGCTTAAATAAGCTTAAAAAGGCTTAATTTTTGCTTTTTGATGATGACAAACAAGGAGGCAAAAATGTGAGTAAGTCTTAAAAAGGCTCCCTCTTTCAATAAGTTTCATCTTAATAAAATCAATATTAATTTCATCAATCATGCTTATCACTTATGCTCAATTTTTGCTTCACAACTTCTCCCCCTTTTGACATCAATCAAAAAGAAAAGAAAAGATTTAAATTCAAATACATATCATTTTGAGCATATCAATAACCATGTATTCCAAACATATGTACACACTCAAGTTATTGTTTTTCAATATTGCATGGATAGTGTATAACTTACAGCATTTATTCAAGATATCGGCTGATAATAATTTGATGGCTTTTATGACATCAATTTAAAATTTAAAATTTAATTCATGGTGTTAATCGATTTATGACACTCCCCCTGAATTCAATACATTCAGATTTGATACCAATTATGCTTTTAAGTTTATTATTCATGCTTCACATATTGATTCATATCCTGTATGTTCTCATGAATATACTCATCAAATACCAATATCATGCTAAGATCATCAATGTCACATCATACTCATAGACATAATCATGCTCATAAATAATTTGACTTTATGATACCAAGTGAGCTTTTAAGATTTGATATCTATTGAATTTTTTTTTTTAAACATGTGAAACCAAAAATACTTTATAGATACCAAAGCTTAATATCACATCATGCATAGTTCATGGATATAAAAAAAATATCATTCATAGCACATGGATACCAACATAGAGATCAACATAAATTAAATTTATCCACTTGATTCATTATTAGCATGCATAGTCAAAAATTAATTTTATATCAAGATTCATGCTCATGCTCAATAATCTCATGCTCAAACTCTATTTTTCTTATATCAAGATTTAGCTTCATAATCATGCTCAAGTTTGCAATATAATGAGCCATAAATTATCAATATAAGTCAAGTTAAGTCAAGTCATACTCATGTAGCATATAGCATATCAATACATCACATAAGTAGGGAGCTTATCATATAGGCATGTAAGCTTTCATTCTCAAATATCTTCTTCTTAATCAAGGTACTTAAGTAATAAGCTCGATTTGATTATTTCTTAATATTTTCTTAATTTAAGCCTTGTAAAAAAAATCATCCTAAGATTTTGGCCAACAATGCCATTTTCTATTTTATATATGTGTGAAGTCATTATTTCATTTTTGGCACCCATATTTTCTTGGGTCCGGAGGATTTTTGAAGGAAGATTTCTTTTATTTTCCATACTTGCTTGGTTTTAACACCTTTCCTCTTAAACGGACATTCAAACTTTACATGCTCCTTTTTCTTGCATTGATAGCATATGGTGTTTGTGTAGGCATTAGAAGATGTGCAAGTATAGTTTTTGGATTCTTTCGAGAAATATCCCAAGTAAGAATTCTTTTTCTTTTTATTTTCAATTCCATTGAAACTAATGCCTTCTTTATTTAGAGACATTCTTTGTAAGCCAATCATCTTATCAAGGTTTTCCTTTCCTTTAGTAAAATTATGAATGATCTTATCTTTATCTTCAATCTGACTCTTAAGATTTTCTATCTCTTTCTTGTTATCAACCTTCTTTTGTGATTTCTCTAACTCTAGAGATAATTTTCTTATTCTATCCTCTAATCCAAAAATATACATATCTTTCTCATATACGGTAGAGGATAAGGATCAAAGGTCTTCTATCATCTTTTCATTCCTGCTTTCTAATTCTTTGATTTTCAAGTCTTTCTCTTTTTCAGCAAGATTTTTAGCTTCTAACTCCTTTTTCAAAGTTTCATTCTTACTTTCCATTTTCTTGATTCTAGACTCTTTTTCTCTTTCTGTAGCCTTAAGGGATTCTAGCTCTTTCATTATTCCTTCATTCATATTTTTTAATGACGTATTTCGTTTATTTTCTTTGATAAGCATCTTATGTACTTTGAATAAATCATTTTGAAGTTCATCATAAGATGGCATACCCTCATCACTTGATTCATCATTACAAGAATTATTTGAAGATTTAAAGCCTTGTAAGGCCAACAAACAGCTTTTTCTTTGTTGTTGTTGTTTTTTTTTTTTTTTTTTTTTTTGTAGTGTGCTTTGATAGGAGAATAAGAATTAAAAATTGGAAAGTGGAAGCACAGTAAAGAGAGAAGGGTGCTTCTCTGGTTGCAGGAGGGTTGCTGTGGATCACAGCTGGCCATGCGGAGGGACCACCAGAAGGTGCAGTAATGGAACCAGTGCTGTTGCTGCCGGAGAGGCGAAGCCGACGAGACGATGCTGAGAGACGAGAGAAGCAAGATCGCTGGAGAATCAGGAATGCTGGAGAATCAAGAACATCACTGGAGAATCAAGAAGGAGAGTGGCAGCAGCAGAGTCTGCGAGACGGTAGAGAACTGGGACGATGCCGGAGAAAGAGAAACAGAGGCGAGCGGCGAACCAAGAGACCATGAACAGGCCACGACCACAACAAGTGTAGAGAGACCGAGACGTGGATGAACAGAGAAAGTGATGAACTAAGAAACCACGATGTGCATGAGAGAGCAGCGATGATAATGACAGCACCGAGAAGCCAAGGGAACACCGAGAGGGAGCCAGAGGATGGACGAGGGGAACTGCTGTGGTTGTCGGAAACTAGAAGGGGAGTTAGAGCGGACGGCGGAGGTGGAAAAAATAAATAAATTAAAGAACCCTAGGCTCTGATACCATGACAGAAGAGAAACTCTCTCTATTATCTCTTATTAACACTTTACAAGGCTTTATAGCTAAAGGAGACAGGGTATACGAGGGTAACTTAGGAAGTATACAAGGGTACAAGGGTAACTCAGGAAGAGTATACTAACACTTAACAAGTTAACCGGAGTGGAATCGTCATTTGAGGATCTTAGGCACCACTCTAAGGCTAAGGTAAGGGGAATAAATTATGTCAGAAATTTTTATAAATTAACCGATTAAATTTTAATATGTGATTACAGAAATTGATATATATGTTTTCTAGGTATTCAGATATATGGAAATTGGATTTTGGATTATTATTATTATTATTATTATTATTATTATTATTATTATTATTATTATTATTATGAGTTGATTAAACTGGCGTTTGTGAGCTTAAGGATTTTATAATAATTGTTCTTTCAAAACTGAACCGATCAAATTGAGAATTTGGATACAGAAATACTATATATGATTTTTTTGAATTATTTAGGCATGTGGAAATGATGATTTTTGGTTATTATATTATGATTTAATGCTTAAATCATGTGACATGAGATTAATATTTTTTTTAATAAACTGGTTGTGAAAGTTGTGGTGCATTTAATTGATATGTTATGCTGTTGTGTTGTTATTCATGTAAATTGTAATATAATGTCGGCATGAGTGAGGAGTTCGTTATATTGTACCTGTTATAAATCGCAATATATCGTTGCCAGGATTTGAGGAGGTCGTTATATTGTCATTTATACAGATGGGGTAAGGCGTTGGCAAGCATGAGGAGGCCGTTTTACTGTTTTACTATGAATAGGGCTATGTGTGTTGTGACTATGGAAGTGTGTGAAGTAAGATCGTGGGGGGAACGATGGGGAGGGATGCTCAGAGAACCACGAGCTATGAAGTAAATGTGTATTTTCAATTATGGGTGTGAATGCATGAATGTGGATTGAATGTATAGTAAATGTGGATGTGTTGTGGTGTATGTGTATATAGATTCTGTGATATGATTGATGTTGAAAGTGTGTGAGTATAGTTACAAGTGTGCTTACTGTTACTGTTAATTAATAAACGAGTATATTTTGTATATACTAAAACTCATGTTATCACACACTGATAATAATTTGTTCCATCCTTACTGAGAAGTGTCTCACTCCAATATACAACTCATTTTTCAAGACCTTCGCATGATCGAGCTTAGCGAGCTTAGGGCAGGGTTGGTTAGCGTAGTGTAGTGTGAGTGTTTGTAAGAACTTTAAAGTCTTTAAGTTTATGTTGTTTTAAAATTTTGGTTATGTAATATGGATAGATGGAAATTTATTTTTTGTCGTGTAATATAGTATTTTGGTATTTTATTTGAGGATGTTTAATTATATTCCGCTGCTTGGATGATATTTATGGTATCAGAGATAGTTGAATGGAACACATAACACCTTGGGCCCCACTTGGCGGGTTCGGGGCGTTACAATGCACATGTTAATTGAGGTAACCATTCTATAAATGGGCGTCGTTAGAGACATTGGTTAGCCAACCATCACTAAGATGGTTAGACGGTTACCTTTCCTATACACAAATGCACTCTAAAACTTAACGGTTAGATGGTTAATTCAAAGGCAAATTTCAGATGCTGATAATAATTTTCTTTGTACCAATCCGATAGAAGAAGTTAAAAGAGTGGTGTTCTTTATTCCCAAAGAAAGCAGTCTAGGACCAGAAGGGTTTGACTTTGAGTTTTATATTTCTTGTTGGGACATTGTTAAAAAAGATGTCTTGGATGCGGCAAATAATTTTTTTCTGGGCACTCCTCTTTCCTAGTTCTTTCCCTCTTTGTTTGTTGTTTTAATTCCGAAGGTGGACAATCCTTCTAGCTTTGATAAATTCCGGCCTATTAGTTTGTGCTCTGTGGCTTACAAATTTTTTTCCAAGATTATTGATAAGTTGGTCTCGCATGAGTAAGGTGCTTTTATTCTCGAGTGTAGTATTTTTGAGAATATTACGCTTGCATAGGAAATGGTTAATTCTTTGCACAAAAAAATGGCTGACAATAATATGATGGTAAAATTGGATATGGCTAAAGCTTATGATAGAGTGAATTGGAATTTTCTTCTGGAGATTCTTAAGGCTTTTGGCTTCTCTGAGAGGTTTTGCAAGCTTATAAAAAATTGTGTGGAGTCCTCGTGGTTTTCCGTTATGATGAACGGAACCTTTAAAGGGTTTTTTTAATCGACTAGAGACTTGAGACAAGGGGATCCATTTTCTCCTTATTTATTCATCATAATGGAGGAGGTTTTGACAAGGTTGCTTAGGAAAAACTATGAGACAGGTCGTATTGAACAATTTAATCATCCGATTGGGGCCCCTTTGGTTCGCATTTGCTTTATGCAGATGATATTCTTATTTTACAAATGGTGGGAAAAGGTTTATTAGAAATTTGTTTTACACTCTCGAGATGTATGAGAAGTGGTCGAGTCAAAAAATCAGCATGACAAAGTCTGCGTTATTCCTTTCTAAATACATTACTCCTGCTTGAAAACGTGGTTTATTGAGAATCACGAGTTTCTTAGAAGGTAAATTACCAGTTACATATTTGGGTGCACCTTTGGTTCCTAGAAAATTGTCTTCCAGGATCTTGGAGCCTCTTGTGGAGAAGATTAGGAAGAAAATTGTAGGGTAGAAATTTAAGTTGCTCTTAAAAGGTGGAAGATTGATTTTATTAAGACATGTGTTGTCTAACATGCCGATACATTTGATGTCGGTTATTAATGTTTCCCAGGTCACATTTTCTCATATCAACTCTCTTATTACTATTTTTTTATGGGTAGAGGTGAAAGGTAAAAGGAAGTTTCATTGGCACTCTTGGGATAAAATTTGTAAACCTACCTCGGAAGGGGATATGGGCTTGAGAGATCTTAAAGAAGTTCAAAAATCGCTTCTCATGAAATTTTCCTTCAGACTGCTCACTTCTAACAATCTATGGTAAGGTTTTTTCAGGGCTAAATATTGCAGAAATGATCATTTATTAATAAGGAAGGGGAGACCAAATTACTCTCGGTTATGGAAATCAATAATGGCCACCATTCCGAAAGTTATGGATAATGTTAAAATTTTGGTGAGAGGTGGGAACTCTTCTTTTTGATTCGATAGGTGGCTTACATTAGGCCCGTTAGCTATGCGCACTGAGGATATTTTGAACAAAAAGCCATGTATTAAGGATTGCTAGCTGAATAAAAACTGGAACTCTGATTTATTAATGGAATTGGTTGGGGCCGACAGAATAATGGAAATATTGCATAATGTGCCAGCTGGTAAAAGTGGTCAGGATATATTCATTTGGAAGATTGCCCTTGACGACAATTTCTCTACAAAGATGGCATAGGAGGCAGTGAGGAGCAGAAGTAATAATTTTGAGTGGAATGGATGGTTTTGACATTCTTTATTGCTGAGTAGAATCTCAATGTGTTTATGGAAAGCCTGGTTTAGATGCTTAGCAGTAGATGATAGAATTCAGGCCAAAGGAATATCGATGACTTCAACTTGTGATTGCTACATGTAGAGAAGCCTAGAAAACACTAATCACATTCTTTCTTTAGGCAAGGCGGCTTCAGAGGTTTGGCATCAGGCTAGTGTGGTGTTGGGGGTTCCTTTCGAACGGTTCCTTCCCTGGAAAAACATAATTGCAAACAAGTTCCACTATACTTGAAAATCATCTATTAAATGTCTTTTAATCGGTTTGATTTTGTGTTTGATTATATGGTGCCTTTGGAATCGAAGATGCAAAGCGAGAATGGAAAAAGTTTATCAAAGTGCGGATCAAATGTGGAGAAGTGTTTGATACCGGGTTAGTTCTTTAGTTGAGAGTTCTAATTCTTTTCGAAAATTGAAGATATCGGACATTACGATTTTGAAAGAGTTTGAAATTTAGCATCAGGGATTTTGCGCCAGGCCTGGAAAAACTATTTTGTGGGTTTAGCAGGGTGGATAAAGCTTAATTGTGATGGGAGCTGTAGGGGCAATCCAGGTGCTTCAGAAGGTGGAGGAATTATTCGGGACTGCCATGGCATGGTGAAAGCGGTTTTTTCAAGCTATTTTGGCAATGGTACGAACACTAGTGCGAAATTAAAAGCAATTCTAGAAGGAATTCGTTTATGCAAACGACTTTGTTGTTTTGATGTGATTATTGAAAGTGACTCGCGAATTGTTGTTGATTAACTTCGGAAAGGTAGATGTACCTTGTGGTATCTTTGAGATTTTTTGGAGGACCTCGTGGCGGAACTAGAAGGAGTGAACTTTATGGTGATCCATCAATAAAGGGAAGGCAATAGTGCGACTGATTTTTTCACTAGAGAAGGAGAAATGGGAAATAATATCATCTACGAAGAACAACATCTTTTACCACGTTCTTTGAAAGGTATCCTTTGGATGGATAGGTTGGGTCTCACTTCCTTTCGTCATTAGTTCATCCTCTCGATTTTTGTTTGATTGGTTAGATTTTTTGATTTTAGTTTATTTTATTATTTTTGTTTTTGATAGGCTTGTTTAGATTTGTTTCTTATTTAGCTTTGTTTGAATTTGTAGTCCTATTTTGGTTGGCTGTTGGTGTTGTTTTTGGGAGGCCTTTAATATATATATATATATATATATATATATATATATATATTTATATATTATCTGTAATCTCCCAATGCTCGTCTTGTAATCACGGTATTCCTCTATCAAAAGTGAGTGTATATCAATAAATAAATGGAGGTGCCGCCCTCCTTTAGTAAATAAAAAAAAAACTTAATATTTGATTTTTTGCAAACTTTTAAGGTTTTTATTTATTTATTTATTGATTTTCCTTATATATATATATATATATATATATATATTAAAAAGTGACAGCTCCGTGACTTTAATGTTTTTGCCTTTTTTACTCCCCTTTCTTTAATCTTTCATATTTGGGTATCACCATTCCCTCCGTTGGCACTCCAGACAGAATCTATCGTTGACCACGTGCATGCACATGCCGATGCGTGAAGATCACGTGTAGGTGCATGCACACTGCCCTTTATTGGAACTGTATTGTTTTGTTAACTAATTTAATATATATATATATATATATATATATATATATATATATATATATATGGGGGCCAAATTGACACCAATTTAGCCCCCATTTTCTTCCTTATTCGTCCCTACAATTTTTGGCAAGCCTCTGGTCACCAAATCAACCATTTTTGCTAGCAACTACCCTTTATCTCCCTTATTTCAAGCCACTATGCCCCCCCCCCCCCAACACCCTTAACTACTTCCTTACCTCCCCTAATCCTCTTAGAGCCCCTAAAAACCCAAAAAACCACCTAAATCGAATACCCCTACCCCCTTTCTGTCCATACTCTGTTGCCCTTTTTAATTTTTTTCTTAATTTATTTCTTTTTTTAGGCTTATTTAAGCTTGAAAAGCAGAGATGCTTGAAGGGGGGGTGGGTGTGACGCCCCGAACCCGCCAGGTGGGGCCTGGGGTGTGATGAGACCAATCATCATCTCTGATACCATTTTGTAATGCCCCAACCTAGGTTTGTTAAGGAGCACTACGTCGCTCCTCCTCCACCTGAACCAAACAATAAGAGACGGACTTTATCGGACTAATGACTGGCCCCATAGACCAACACATGTCATTTTCAGTGTGTTTTATCCTCTCACACACACTTCCCAAGAAAACTTTCCAGAAGGTCACCCATCCCAAGATTACTCTAAGCCAAGTACGTTTAATTGTGGAGTTCTTATAGGAAGACTTCTGAAAAGAAATGTGCACCTTGTTGATATGGGTAGTAACATCAAATCGTTTTGAAACCTTTCTTCCATAGGATATCACATGCTCCCCCACTTGCCGAATGCAACGTCCTCGTTGCAAACCCATATTTCCAAACCCAGGCGGTGTAAATCTCATCACACTTTCCGCTGGGTAATTGCTCTGATACCCCTTTGTAATGCCTCGAACCTGCTAGGTGTGGTCTCTGATACCATATTTAACATACACGTAGCGGAAAGTAAAGAACAACCTCAAATAAAATACCAGAGTACTATATACAACCCAAAAGAAAAATCCATCCACATATATTACATTACCAGAAATTCTAACACATTATTACACATATATCAGTTCTACTACCAGTCACAAGTCTCTAAAATTCTAAACCCTACACCGGAGCTTCCCAAGCTCGATCACTTGAAGGACCTGAAAAGTCAATAATTCCTCGGGGTGAGACACCTCTTAGTAAGGAAGAAATATATTATAGCAGTGTGTGGCAGAAGAGTTTTAATACATATATAAAATATAATCTCATCAATTAATCAGCAACCACTAGCTAGGCACTTACACACTGCAGTCACACAAACAAAACCAATAGTTGTAGTGTAAGTTCCATATTGGGAAGATTACATGCCCATACATGTATCTTCCCTCTGCTCTAATACCTTTATAGCTATCAGGGCACTTACCTTACTCAGTAAGCCCTCGGGGTTTATTCATAAGCAAAGTCTCCGAGAATAGGGAAATTTAGATGCCCATACAAGTAGCTTCCCTCTGCTCTGGTACCAAACTATAATTACCAGGACACTCGCCTTTCCTAGCAAGCCCTCGGCGGAGATATTTACTTTGGCATAAATATTTATACAATTAAATTCACATACCAGTATACACCCACATTCACATCAATCATTCCATATAGTTCGCAAACATATACACCACCGTTCATTCACACAGGTTACAACACAATCCATTAAACTCAGTATGTGGCCCACCTAGGGCAACTGCATACCTACCAGTATGTGGCCCACGTAGGGTAGCTACATACTTCTTTGTACGTGGCCCACGTAGGGCAGGTACATAACTCACAATACGTGGCCCACGTAGGGTAGTTACACAACTCACTGTACGTGACCCACATAGGGCAACTGCGTACTCCACTGTACGTGACCCACGTAGGGCAACTGTGTACTCCACTATATGTGACCCACGTAGGGCAACTAGGTATTTCACTACACATTTACACTCACAACAGACAGTATTCACAATCAACTCATATTCAAATCAAGCAATGTTCATAGCCAACCAGTACTCACAACCAGGTAGTATTCACAACTGATTAGATTTTACAAGTAGTCAGTATTCTCAACCAAGTAGTATTCTTAATCAATTTATTATAAAGGATTATTCTCATGCCACACATTTTTTTCGAAATTATAAATTATAACAAAATCATTATTTTAACTTGGCTGATACGTCCGAAAAATCATACTATAATTATACGATTCCTATACTTGAAAATAATCAATTTAAATTTAAATAAAAACTTGGTATAATTTTATTTCTCTTTACCTGCTCCTTAAAGTTCTGCCCAAATCGAATAGAAAATGAAACCCTGTATTCCAAAAATCGTAACTAGATTAGTTTAACCCTAGGATATTTATCATTTAACATCTCCTAGGCCCATTCACTCCCAATACTTAATTTAATATTAAAAATATCCTACTTACCTTGGTTTTGGAGTGGTGCCCCTGAAGTTTCTGCTCTGGCTAACTTGAAGAGAAACTCCCTAGGAACCTTGTGGTGGTTTTCGATTGTCGAATCAGGCTAAATCTAGGCCGGATTTGAATAAAGAAGGTAAGGAAACCGAAACCTAGAGAGAGAAAATGAGAGAGGAGAGAGAGTTCGTGGAAGAAAAAGATCCAAGGCCTATTTATAACCCGAACTTCGTCGAAAAATTTAAAAGGTTCATCGATGATCCGAAGGACATTTGTCAATGAGGTCATCGGGTTCGTCGACGAATCTATTAAAAATATGAATTTTCCCTGCTCTTGGTAATTTCTCATCGACGAGACACGTGTACTCGTCAATGAAGCCTAGAAGGACGTTCGTTGACGAGGAGAACTATTTCATCTATGAATCCTTGCTTGATGCCCTTTCTAAATTTCTTTTCTCTTTATTTATTTTCCCCTTTTTCCTTTTGTTTATTTTTTTTTTCTTTTTTGGGTTCAAGTTATTACAGGGGTGGGGGGGGGGGGATAGAGCAGGGGGTCTATCTTAATCACTCTCTTTTTTTCTCCACTCAAACTCTCTTTCTCCCTAATTCTAATTTTTCTATGCTCTCATCTCTCTCTCTCTCTCTCTCTCTCTCTCTCTCTCTCTCTCTCTCTCTCTCTCTCTCTCTCTCTCTCTCTCTCTCTCTCTCTCTCTTAAATACAGAAGGTCAATTTCCTTTATATCTTTAATTTCCAATTTTTTCTTTTGAAGGTACACACATGTAATTGAGGTAACCATTTTGTGAACGAATATCGATAAGTATGTTGGTTTCAATTACCTTCCCTTCGTACAAATGCACTCCTAAACTCAATCTCGAGTTTTGAAGACTTTTTAAGGATATTTCTCTGTTTTTCTTATATTTTCAAAAAGAAATAAGGTGTTGACTCTGTGTCTTATATGTTTTTGTATGTTTTACCCCTCTTCTTCATTCCTTTTTGTTTGGGGATCGTCATTCCCTTCATTAGTGCCCGTGACAAAATTTGGGGTCAACAACCTCAATCTAATCAAGGGCTACAAACCTAGCTCCTAGTTAGCATAAAGTCATGCATTCAAGGGCATTTGAAAATTAACATAGTGTTCAGGAGCAACCTCAAATTGGTGTGTACATGGCATTCATGAAAATAAGTAGGTGGTGGGGTTTAAGAGTGCATGCTTTGCGTTCAATCACCTAAATACTATTCTTATGCTTACGATGACCCTTCCTGTGTTGTCACCTACACAAGTGCTAGTTATCTTATTACTTCCTGTCCTTTTTGTTAGCCTTAGTGGCTACATAATCATGTTTAATGTTTTTTGATGATATTAACCTATTTGTTGTTCCAAGTGTATCATACCTTTGCAAATCACGTTAAGTACAGGTATAAATGACAAATACATGAAGCTAGGTATTGGATTAGAGGCAAAGATTGGACTGAGTAGACGTTCGAGTAGGAAAATCAAAAGGACACTCACCCAGAAGAACTCAAGCACATCCAAGAAAACTAATGTAGAATCATATGTAATGGGGAGTGTTTGAGGTAGTATTTGTTTTAACTCTTGCAATTTTATTTCACACATGATTACTGAGTAAGAGTTGAGCAAATTACATATGCATATTAGTTCATACGAGTATATAGTATATCTCTTAAATGAAAAATAAGTTTTTCATAGTTTGAAACTTATGGTTTTCAAAGACAAAACAAGAGTTTTATAAAAATATCGTTTACTCAAATGTATTTTTATATGGGGCAAATTTTAAATTATATTAGTGTTATAATCATTTAAAAGCTTGGTCCTAATTGGGTTTAAAACCTCAGTTATGCACCTCTCAAATTTCCTAAACACCCTTCAGTATTTGGAGCATAACTTTTGTTAGAAAACTCCAAAATGGGCGATCTTGGTATCTACGGAAAGTTAAGAAAAAATCTCACAACTTTCATGTTGAAAACTTTTTCTGATTTGAGGTAATCAGTTGACGATTTTGGGTAATCAGTTGACGGTTTCGGGCATAATGTGGCTTAGGTGAAATAGTCAACTAATTGGGGTAATCAGTCAACTAATTGGGGCAAACAGTCGACTAATTGGGTCAAACAGTCTACGGTTTGCATCATGATTCAAGCCCCAACGACTATAAATGGTTAGTTTTCCAAGTAAACAATTATTTTACAAGCCCAACGACCATAAAACGGCTAGTAACCCATTTTGCCTATAAATACAAGTCCAAAGACTTGTTTAAACATTGATTTTAGTCATTATACATTATTACCAAGCACACTTCATTTTACTTCATTAGCTTTATGCTCAACATCTCTCTTGCTCTTTATTCTAGTTGTGAATCATTACTTGGAGAGATTTGTATGAAGTTTGATTGTATTTATTATCAGCTCATTCAAGGAGCATTGTTGTTGCATGTAAATCATTTTCATCCTTAACTTGTAAAAGGGTTCTTGGTGAACCAAAGTGTGAGGGTTCTTGGTGAACCAAATTGCAAGGATTCTTAGTGAACCTTGATGCTCTTGTTGAGCAAAAGGGATTGGTTCCCGTGTGAAAGTTCTTGGTGAGCCTTGCGGCTCTTGGTGAGCGATAGGGATTTGTTCCCATTTGTAAAGGCTTCTTCGCCGGTGAAGGAGGCTTATAGTAGATTGTGGAATCCTTGAGTGTGTCTCAAGGCATGGACATAGGCAAGAGGCTGAACCACATTAAAATTGTTTGTCAAACTTTTCTTCCCTACTCTTTTATTTATGTTTTGTGCATGATATACATTTTATATATTGTGATATATGCAAATATTTATATTTTGTAGAGAAAAGTAAAAATACGCGAAAGAGTCTATTCACCCCCCCTCTAGACTCTACTCTAGGGCGAACACTTTTGATTAAAAATATGTAATCAATAAGCCTATGGGTTCATGATCTTGTTGAGAATGGATATGAATGCATGATTTTGCACAATAAAGATCTAATTAATTATTTTTTATATTTTTTTCATTAATTTATTTAATTAATATTTTTATTTTGATTATTTTCATGTTGGAGTGTCATAATAGTCTTTGGTATAACTATTTTAACATTGTAATTCCCTTGTATACTTGAAGGTAGTTATATGGTGTTTGTTTTAGTTCAAAGAGTACTAACAACTAACTTTTAGTAAATGGGACTCGTAGATGCAATTTAGCCATTACAAATAACTCTCCAAAGAAAGAAATAATTTTTTTTCTCCAAACAATTTGTTGAGGTGTCTTGGATTTTGTCCCACATTACTTACGTTGAGATGTTTTGTATTTTTCCCAAATCACTTATGTCTAATGAGTTCTAGGCTAGGATTTTTGTAAATAGTGTAAGCTACAACTATGTAGTGAATATTTTCTCCTTCCTACTCATAGATGCAGGTTTCTCATGGGGAAAACGACTTCTATAGACACCTTATTTTGTCCAAACATTATATAGCAAAACTTCAGTCATTTTCATTTTGTTTTTTTAAAAATTTTTAGCTAATTTTTTTTTTTTTTTGCCATTATCTAGAGGTGTCATCTAAGGTCATCACCTAATCAGATCTTTCATTTAGATGCTCTTGGCCTCACCACCTTGAAAGGAGATTTCATTAATTAGGGATTTTATACAAAGTTTTTTTTTTTTTAATAGTCATTCATCTATATACTTTACAAGCACAATATTTAAGAGGAAAAAAAAAAAAGAAAAAAGAAAAGAAAAATTGAATTTCATTCTTGGGGCTCCTTGCATTGGGCCTTCTTTGTATATATTCAGTTACATGCACATAAGAGCTTTCGAGTCAGTTTCACATATAAAAGTCTTTTAGGCCCATTTTGGACCAGTTTTGTGATTTAAAGCCTATAGGCCTAATTTTGAAAAGGCAGCCCTTGTGGGATTATTTTGAGTAAGTTGAAGCCTATTGTGGGCTTTGATTTTATACTAAAGCCCAATTTTAGGTTGAGGACAAAAAAAGCGCCCAATTTGGGGGCCTTTGGTTGGAATTGGCGAATTCTTACAGTTGTTCCCCCTGAACAGTTGTGGCATGTAGTGGTGTTCCCATTCCTATAATATGCATTTCTTGTATAGCTGGCTCCCATGGCCAACCATGTTTTGTAGTCTTTAGGGAGCTAGTTCCTATGTTGTATGGCCGATAAAAGGAGGCTTTTTAGAGAAGGAGACTTTTAGGGGGGAGAATTCATTGAGAGAGAGAGAGAGAGTAAGAAAGAAAGTATGCGTAGAGAGTGAAGAAGAAAAGAGGGAGACTTTAAGTAGAAATCATTGATAGAGTGAGTGAAAGAGCATGTTGTTGACCTTTTGAGTCTGATTCTTGTTTTGATGCTGACAAAGCACTTGAAACTAATGTGTGTGCCTAATACTTGAATAGGTCATTAATTCAGAACACACAAATGAGAGAGGATTGATGGAAGCCTATGGGACATAATGATCATACTGTCTGTCGTATTCCATGATTAGAGGAGCAAAAGAATAAAAAGAAGATAATTATTTTAAATGTAAATGCATTTAGTATTTATATTTTTGTCTGTAATAATGCATGACATGCATGATATGAAAGAAAGCTTAGTGATGACCGTAGAAGGACCGTAGAGAAATAAAAAGACCTTAGATAAGACACGCTGGACTTTTGGGCTCAATTAAAAAGCCAAGGCCATAGATTGACTTTAGGTCCCAAGATTCTTCATGAAAAATCCCCTATATCTTAAAAGTTATACCTATGTGAATAGGGGTGACTTCTAAATAAAAATCTAGACCTAAATTGTGCTTTGAAAGAGCTTCGGGCGGCCTACCAGAGGGTGTTATAAATGCCCTGGTCGACTAAAATGGTAAAAAGTAAATACTTTGACTTGGATCGGGTGACCGGTCCAAAAATGAACGTATCGTTCACGGTTGACTGAACCTTGGTCTTGACTTTTTCAAACTTTCTCGGCCGCCAGAACTTATAGTTCAAAATCACCCTAGGCGATTGAATTGTGAAGTTCGACAAACCGAACCACTCATCAGGCGACCGAGAGCAAGAATGATTGGGAAATCACCTTGGCTCGGCCGACCGGTGCCTTGCTCAGCCAACCGAACCCAATATTGTCTATAAGTCTGTTCAAGTGATCGGCCCTATGAACCGGGTGACCAAACCTCTCGGGTTCACATATTTTTATCGTGATAATTAAGGTTAATTTTGAATTAAATATTTCTAAAAATCCCTAATATGTCCTTAATGGTAAAAAATCATCCTAAGTCTATATATACCTCCTCCATTACTCATTTTCAACAATTAGATTAGAGAGAAAATCCTCCCAAATTATTTTTTAAATTTATTCATTCTTGTTCTCCAACCCTTATTATTTTTGAAAATCTTTCAAGAGAACATTTATTTGGGCATTCATTTTTTCATAATTAAAATCTATTACTCTTATTTTCTCCTTTCTTTCAAAATCATTTCTTGAGAGTAAAGTTTAGGTTCTCCCACATATTTTCACTTGATAAATATCTTTGGGAGTAAACTTTTTATGCTTGTGAATCTTGCGCATCTATTGCAAGATTTCAAAGCTCATATTGTTTTATTGCAAAATCCTTTTTGAGCTTGAACCCTAGATCGCCTGCACTTTATTATTAAATATATTTTGGAGATTTCATTTGAAGTTTTTTTTTTAGATCTTTAAAAACACATATTTCATTTTTATCAAAAATCATATATATTCATTTGAAAAATTATTTTTTTAGAGAAAATTATTTTTAGGGTTTAAATCTTTGAAGTGCTTTATCATATACGTTAGTATTCAAAGATTTCAAAATACTTTGAGAAGTTATCACATACTCACACTGAGCTTATTTTTCATATCATACGTGAGGGCATTGTGCTTATTGTTGTACATATTTGCTTGTTGTAGAAGCATTATATTTCTACATAATATTTGATTATTATTGTATTCCCTATGGTTGGAAGAGGGAGACTAGCCGTGTGAATCGTCCCAGACTTGCTCAGACCCGGTTAGGAGAGCATCAGACTAGTTCAGACCCGGTTAGGAGAACTAGGTGCACCATCCTGGTAAGGTATTATATTCGGTGCCGCTCCACCTATTAAGTGAGTTATAGTGGAATCCTCTTGCTTGTGAGCCTAAGGCGGGGACGTAAGCAGTATTGGCCGAACCCCAATAAGATATTTTTGTGTTGGCTCTCTATTTAATTTCCGCACTTTCAATTTTGCACATGTATGCTAGTACTTGAACTGCTGTGAATGTTTTAATTACTTTATATATCTGCATACATATTTATTTGGGGAATACTAAGCTTGCGATATTTGTGTTGATCATTTGCTTAGTTTTTTATTAGTGGTATTTCTGTTTGCATAAGAAAGACCCTAGGTTGTACATTACTGTTTGTGGATTCAAATTTGATCTAGACATAATTTTTTAAATACCCAATTCACCCCCTCTTGGGAATACACAAATTCCAACACATGCTAGAAAAAAAAGGGAAATTGAGAGAGACTCTGAAAAAAATCATGGAGAAAGATAGAGAGGAAGAAACCAACAGGCTAAAAAAAAAGGAGTTGAGGCTGAAAAAAGGGAGGGGGTTCTTTGGGGGCAAAAAGGGTTGTTGAGAGAAAGATAGTAAGAAATCAGTAGAAAAGATATTTAAAGGAGGAGACATTTGAGTAGTTTCTTACAAATTGTGTTGGCTTGTCTATCTTGGGGTATAAGGGCCGATTCTCCTTAATCCTTGGTAGTTTTCTTTTTGTAGACCAATAGGGTATGCACCCTGCTTTGGAGGAATGAGGCTAAGTTCCCAAATCTGAGTATTTTCCTTACAATTCCTGTTGGTTTGTCTATTTTGTGTATAAGGGTCGATTCTCCCTAATCCTAAGTAGTTTTCCCTTGTATAGACCAATATGGTTTGCATCCTACTTAGGAGGCATGTGGCAAAGTTCCAAGTAGTTTTTCTTTACAAATTGTGTAGGTTTATCTATCTTGGGTATAAGGGCTGATTCTCCCTAACCCTTGGTAGTTTTCCCTTTTGTAGACTGGTATGGTTGACATCCTATTTAGGAGGCATGTGGCTAAGTTCCCAAATCCTAGTTAGCATTTTTTTTTTTTAAACTAGGGCAGTCTATGCCTTACTCTGTAAATTTGTAGAAATGACCCAAATTTCATTTAACATTAAGAAAAAAAAAAAGAAAAAGAAAGAGAGACAAACATTCAAAGTAGAGGGCACACTTTTGCAAGTTTTTCTATATAATGTTCAACCCAAAATTCATGCATTTGTCTTCATATGTTTGTTACCTTAGGATGTCAGAAGTAGCGCTTTCCTAGCATCCTAAGTAATAAGCACATAAAGACAGGTAGCTGTAGACACTCCATTTTATTTGACCATTATATGGTAAAACTTTAATAGTTTTTATTTTATTTTTTAACTTTTAGTTCCTTTTTGCTAATAGTTAGAGATGCCATCCAAGATCTTCACCTAATCAGATCTCTCATTTCAATGCTTTTAGCATCGCCACCTTGAAAGGAGATTTCATTAATCAAGGATTTTTTACAAGTGCTTTTTACATTCATTCATCCATATACTTTACAAGCACAATATTTAAGTGGAAAAAAAAAATAAAAAATACAAAAAATAAAATAAAATTGAGCTTCATTCTTGGGGCTACTTGCATTGGGCCTTCTTCGCATATGTTCACCTGCATGCACATAAGATGTAGCGTCCCGAACCCGGGGGCCCCAGAGTGCTATTCTCCATACATATATCTCTGATACCATAATTATAGCAACTCGAACTCAACAAGAGATCTCGGGTACGCCATTCCACAAGACATTTAAAAAATATGTAGCGGAAATACATCAAACCTTAAAACAACTTTACCAGATTTCTAATACCACCATAATTACACATGTTGTAGAGACCTCGAAAGTAGAAATAATAAGAAATATAAAGAAAAAGAGAAAAATGGTTTAGTGAGGACCAAACCATCAACGGTTTTGGGGAGTGTTTAGAAAACCGTCGGCGATTACGTTTTATTGCGGTTAGGTTAAGGGTAAAATAATGAAAACCGGTTTGGTTAAAGACCAAGCCGTCGACGGTTTTTTGAGAGCCAAAGAAAACCATCGACGGTTTTATCCTAGTACAGAATCTATAAAAGGGGCTGCATGTCATTTTCTTTGTAAATTTTAAAACTCTCTCTCTCTCTCTCTCTCTCTCTCTCTTCCCTCATTTTCTCACTCCAAAAGCCCCAGATTGATGATCAGATACTGTTTTTAAGGCCTAATAGCTATTCCTATCAATTTAATTGGGGTGGATTTGTATTTTGAGAACCTCAGGCACCACTCCAAACATAGGGTAATGGAGTTGTTTTTAAGTTTAAATAACTAATGGGATTTTGGTGGCCTTAGGAATGTTAGGATGTTATGCATTCTGGGGTTGAACTGATAAAATTAGGATTTGTGGAATACAGGGATTTGTGCGACCGTTGCAGGCATTGACTTAGGATACCCGCGAGCATTCCCATAGGAAAGCAGGTAAGAGGAATAAACTATGTCAGGACTTTTGGGAAATTTATGGAAATATTATATATGAATTTTCTGACTTATCAGGTATACATATGATATGGTAGTTTTTGAAATATCTAATGTTTTACTAAATAAATATTATATGGTTAAATATTAGTAGAAACCTATGTGGCATGAGAAGCAATTTTGATTACTGGAAAAATAAATCTGCGTATATATTATATGATGAAATGGGGTTTATGTTGAGATTCGAATATATATGTTTTACATGGGTATGATGATATGTATATATATATATATATATATGTATATATATAGATATGTTTTAAAAAGTTATATTAATATGAAATATGAACAGATATGATTTTATATAGATATGACGAAATGAGATTCATACAGACATGCTTTTATCAGATTGAGCATAATAATGAGTGATGGAAATGAGAACCCGATTGTTATATGAGAGCACGATATTGTAGCTAGTGATTAAGTTTGTGCAACCACACAGCTCAGGGAGCGTGTAGGTATAGAAAGTTGATTAAGTCGGCGTAGAGATGTTGACTGCCCCTGGGTTCAGACTAGGTTGAGGTGGGCCAATCGTACTACGGACGAGGTATATTGACTTAACCTGGTAGGCTAACTAGGGTTAAGTCCCGCTTTCATGCCGCACAACGCAGTCATGTGGGGGTAATTACATGACGGAGATATGAATGAGCTTCCTCATAACAGATGCGACACACTCATATGATGGTATTTTGATAGATATGACATTTTAAACACAGAGATATTTATTCAGCATGGTTATTTTCGAGAAAAGTATATGGTTACAAATTTATGTATATGTTTGCGAATTTGTGTACAGATTTCCATGATACTTCAGTTTAATTAATATTTTTATGAACATGGTATGATACACTGTAACTCATTGCCACATATTGATAATAGTTTATTCCCACCTACTGAGAGGTGTCTCACAAATCCAGAACGTCAAGCAGAGCGAGCTCCGAGATAGAGGAGACGTCATCCTTGTAGTGTAGGGTATGTGTGTTATATTTTGGGACTGGAGTATGCTTGTATGAAGCTTTGGGAAGTCAGATGATCTTTGGGGGTTTGTACGTATATTTTTGGGAGACTGAAGTACTCTTGTATTGTATATAAAAGTTTAGATATATATTTATGTTTTTCGCTGCTTAGAACACATGGGATTATGGACAGGTCTATCCCCGGTACCTCAGCTTGGGATTAGGTGGATTTGGTTGTTTATTATCATTATGGTATCTGGGGTATTTTAAAGAAAAAAGGGGGGGGGGGGGTCACACATGTACCTCCAAGTAGTCATATTACATCCCAAAATAAACAAAAACATAATAACCCAGTGTTTCGCAAACACTTACAATGAACTATAAAATCTAATCCCAACCCCGTAGCTCGCTAGACTTGGTTTCCTGTAGGTCCTGAAAAACGAAGATATTTATTGGGGTGAGACACCTGTCAGTAAGATGGATTAAATTATCATCAGTGTGTGGCCAACATGAGTTTTAATGTGAGCATAAGACATTCATTAATTTAACTGTTAGTGAAAAGGCATTTGAAAACTGTACTCATACCTGTATCATCAAAAATACATACATTTTCCTTGATAACATACTTTCGGGCCCAATATAACCCATTTTTCATAAATTACATATATGAATAGAGAATATTCGTTATTGAGCCATCATATAACATCATGAATAACCCCCATGATCTGGTTGTGCGGTTCGAAGACTGGACCTAGCAATATGGTCGGCCGACCACTGTTAGGTAAACATAAAATGCTTTGAAGTATGATTTGCCCACCTCTACTTGATCCGGACTCCAGGAGGGTATGATCCTACTCAAGTCAAATTGACTGTCTATGGCCTACACTTCCACTACAGTGTGGCTGCACTAATACTTTCACTAGCTGCGGTACCGAGCTTCCACAAGATCTAGTCCCTCAGGGTTCATAAACCATATATATAATTTACATAGTAAATCAGTAACATGATCTCATTTTCACAATGGTATAAACCGTCATATTCATAAATCTGTATAAAACCTGTCATATTATAACTCGGTATAAAACCGTCATGTCATATCTTGGTATAAAATTGTCTTATCATAACTCGATATAAAACCGTCATATTCATAATTCTGTATAGAACCTATCATATCATAACTCGGTATAAAAACCGTTATATCATAAATCCACCTTATTCTTAACAATTCCCGATATTAGTATAAAGCCATATCTTTCACTGTATAATACCATAAAAACCATAAGGTTTAATTATGCAATAATAATAAACATTCTTATGCCACACGATTTAAGTGATATATCATAATATAATAAACTGCCTGGGGAGAAATATATTTTACTGAAAATAAAGGTATGATCATCTCTAGAGTTTAGTTTAACTCAGTACATATGTTTTTTAGGAAAAGAAGATGATCGCCTCACTCACTTTAGTTTTCCTCAAATACATATATAATACCAAAACCCTCATTTTCATACACTTGATTCATTCAAAAATCATACATAGTATATTTGTATCCATATACTTCAGTTTAATCGGTTCACTTTTTAAAAAAAACTGACATAATCTATTCCGAAAAACCTGCCTACAACGTTCGAAGGAAATCCTAACTTCTTAACCTGGTCGAGGAGCGAGGACCAACAAGCCGAGAGGAGAGGGAGAGGATTAGAGAGCGCGTGTGAAGAGATTTTGGGCTACAGAGAGAGTGAGAGACTTGGTTTAGGGAAAGGGTGAGAGAAAGAATGAAAGCCCTGAGAGAGAGAGAGAGAGAGAGAGAGAGAGAGAGAGAGAGAGTTAAAATGAAAATAAATAATAAATTTCCTTATATAGACCCCCAGCCCGCAGGAAACCGTCGACAGTTTTCCTAAGATTGCTGAAACTGTTGACGACTTGGTTTTACCAAACCGTTGCCCTGCTGAAATCATTGATTGTTTTCCTGAGGTTCCTCAAACCGTCAACGGTTTGGTCCTGTCTTAAACCGTTTCCTTTCTTCTTTTTTTTTTTTTTCACTTTTCTTTTTCTTTTCTTTTCTTTTTCTTTTCTTGGTTTGGGTTCCTACATCCTCCCCTCCTTATAAAAATTTCATCCTCAAAATTTGCTAACTGACACTTAATCCAACATCTGGAAATCACTGAAATTTTTACCCGACTTTAGAAGAAGCCGGTGGCCACCCACATAGCGGCCCTATCCCAAGTTTATTAAATACCCTCACCTGTGGCGAAGGAATATTGTGGTTACATATGAGCTTCTGGGAGATTACATGTAGCACAACTATAGCAAATCAAAACTCTCTCCCAAAACCACTCTTAGCCTAAAACCAAAAAGAGACAGTTTAAAACCAAACAACCTAACCAAATAACCTACTATAACAAGTCCATAATCAAAACCACCAAATACTTACTTGAACAGTCTTACTTACCTGCCTAGCGTTGGTGTGATACCCCATGGAAGAAAGACTTAAAAGGATTAGATGTTACTACCCATATCAACAAGGTGCACCTTTCTTTTCAGGAGCCTTCCCATAAGAACTCTATGGTTAAGCGTGCTTGACTTGGAGTAATCTTGGGATGGGTGACTTTCCGGAAAGTTTTCTTAGGAAGTGTGTGAGTGAGGAAAAAACACACTAAAAAAGACAAATGTTAGTCTGTGGGGCCAGTCATTAGTCTGATAAGGCCCGCTCCCTATTGTCTGGTCCAGGTGGAGGAGGAGAGACGCAGTGCTCCTTGGCTAACCCAGGTTGGGGCGTTACAATTGGGTCTCATTGAATAAGTTTGGGTACCTCTGACGTATTTCCTCCTCTAATTCCCACGAAACTTCCTCAACTGTGTGATTACGCCAGAGTACTTTCACTAACATAATCTTTTTGGTACGTAGTTCTTGCTCCGTACAGTCTAGAATCTGAACTGGCACTTCATCATATGATAATGTGTCTCTGACTTCCAAAGACTCATAGCTTATAACGTGCAAAGGATCTGGGACATAATTTTTCAACATTGACATGTGAAACACATCATGGATCCTAGATAATGTCGGGTGTAATGCTACCCTGTAAGCAATTGGACCAACCTTCACCAGTATCTTGAATGACCCGATATACCTAGGGCTTACCTTACCCTTCTTCCCAAATCTCATAACTCCCTTTATTGGCGCAATTCTAAAAAATATCATATCCCCTACATCAAACTCTAGCTCTTATCGGTGAGTATCAATATAACTCTTCTGTCCACTTTGAGCTTTTTTAATTCTTTCCTGGATGAGTTTGATTTTATCAGAAGTCTACTGTATAATTTCTAGCCCCAAAATTCACCGTTCACCAATCTCATCCCAATACAATGGAGATCGGCACCTCTAACCATATAATGCTTCATACAGTGCCATATCAATACTGGCATGATAGCTATTGTTGTAGGTGAACTCAACTAGTGGCAGATACTGAATCCAACTATCTCTGAAATCTAGCACACAAGCCCACAACTTATCCTCTAATATCTGAATCATTTTTCTCTGATTGCCCATTAGTATGTGGGTGAAACACTGTGCTAAAGATCAATTGAGATCCCAAAGATTTTTGCAAACTCTTCTAAAACTGGGAGGTAAACCGTGGGTTCTGAAATGATGGACATAGATACGCCGTGTATTCTAACTATCCTTTAAACATACAACTCTACTAGTCTATTCATGGAGTAGTTAACTTTAATCAGAATAAAATAGACAGTTTTTGTCAGTCGGTCAACAACTACCCAGATGGAATTTTGCCTATGAAGTGTCGGTGGTAACCTCATGACGAAGTCCATGGAAATGTGCTCCCACTTCCACTTAAGAATGTGAAGTGGTTGCAATGGTCCTGCTAGTCTATGATGCTCAGCCTTCACTTGCTGATATGTCAGGCACTATTCCATGAATCATGCAATTTCTCTCTTCATGTTGATCCACCAGATGATTCTCACAGATCATGATACATCTTAGTGCTCCGTGGATGTACTGTATAAAAAGAGCAATATGCCTATTCCAGAATGGTTCTTTTAATATTAGCATCATTGGGTACACATAACCTGGTGTAAAACCTCAAAACCCCATCGTTTGAGATGTTAAAATCCGCCCTCAGCCCACTCTGTACTTTATCCATAGTCTTCACTAACTCTGCATTTTTCATTTGAGCGGTTTTAATCCTCTCTAGCAAGGTCGATTGGATTACTAGACTAGCAATGAACTCCTGGTGATTTCCTTCCACTATTTCTACACCAAATCTTTCCAGATCCATCATGATTTGATGTTGAGTTACAACTACTGATACTGATGCACCAACTGACTTCCGACTCAACGCATTAGCTACTACGTTAACTTTCCCTGGATGGTAACTGATGGTACAATCATAGTCCTTTATTAGCTCTAGCCATCTCCTCTGTCTCATATTCAGTTCCTTCTGCATGAAGAAGTACTTAAGGCTTTTATGGTCCGTAAAGATCTCGTATCTTTCACCATACATGTAGCGCCTCCAGATTTTCAATGCATACACTACTGCCGCCAATTCCATATCATGTGTGGGATAGTTCTTCTTGTATTCCTTGAGTTGAAGAGAAGTATATGCGATGACCTTCCCCCATTGCATTAAAACACATCCAAGCCCTTTTTGAGACGCATCACTATAAATCACGAAACCCCAATCTCCTGATGGAATGGTCAGAACCGGAGCAATGACAGGTCGTTGTCTAGATTTTTGGAAACTCTACTCACAATTGTCAGTCCACTCACACTTCTCATTCTTTCTTGTCAACCGTGTCAAAGGACATGATAGTTTAGAAAATCCTTCCACGAGCCGATGATAATACCCTACTAGACTTAGGAAACTCTTGACCTCGTGAACATTCTTCGGTCTCGCCCAATCCACTACCGCCTTTATCTTACTCAGGTCCACAGAAATACCGCTCCTGGATATTACATGTCCCTGAAATGCAACTTGTTCTAACCATAATTCACATTTCTTGAGTTTAGCATAAAGTTTCCTTTCTCTAAGCTCCTAAAGTACCAGTCTCAAATGAGTCTCATGCTTTTTGGGACTCCTTGAATAAACCAAAATTTCATTAATGAACACCACCTCAAACTAATCCAGATACTTATGGAAGACCCTGTTCATTAGGCCTATGAATGCAATGGGAGCATTAGTCAGTCTGAATGGAATAACTAAGAACTCATAGTGGCCATACCTGGTTCGGAAAGAAGTCTTCGGTAAATCCTTTAATTTGACTTTCACCTGATGATACCCGGATCGGAGATCAATCTTTGAGAAGACCTGTGTTCCCTGAAGTTGGTTAAACAGATCATCAATACGGGGTAGCGAGTACTTGTTCTTGGTCGTTACTTTATTTATTTCTCGGTAGTCGATATACATCCTCATCGACCCATCTTTCTTTTCCATAAACAACACCGGTGCTCCCTAGGGTGACGCACTAGGTCTGATAAATCTCTTGTCCAGTAATTTTTGTAACTGCTTCTTCAATTCCTTCAATTCAATTGGAGTCATTCTGTACGGAGCCTTAGAGATTGGGGCCTTTCGTGGAAGTAAGTCAATAGAAAACTCCACTTCCTTAATACTGGCATATCCTCCAGCTCTAGTTCTTTCATTGGTGCTTTTTTCACACATGCTAGGTGCCCCTAGCATCCCTCGAGGATTAACCTCTTTGTATGAATAGTTGACAGAATCTGTGGTGAGGAGGGCATGCACGACCCGACAAACTTATACTCCTACTCCCTAGGAGGTTTGAACACTACTTCTTTCCTGTAACAGTCTATACTAGCATAAGTAGAGGCTAGTTAGTCCATTCCCAGAATGACATCGAATCCATGCATGTCAAACACTATTAAACTAGTAGGTAGCATTCTTTCCTGAATACCCACTGAATAATCTCTAATCACTTTTTTACATACCACTACTATTCTCGTTGGTGAGACTACAAATAATTCGGCGTCTAATAACTGAGTTTCTACCCCACACAATTTGATATACCCCAGAGATATGAAAGAGTGCTTTGCCATCGCTGGGATCCATCCTAAAGATATGACAAAAACTAATCTTAGAATCCCAATATCATAACATGATCGGTGCAATCATCTAACTAAGAAACTATAAAATGTGCTATATTGTAACGACCTACCTATTTTACCATTTTTTTTCATAATAATATTTAATAAAATAATCCTGATAAAACATAACCAACTTGGACCCATGGGTACTAGGGATATACCTGAAATACAACTTTGACACCTAAGCAGCAAAAAACATAAAATCATTTACATACCAAATCATCCAACCAACACAATACCAGAGTTTTACTAAAACTGTTATATACATATACATTTCCCAAAAAGGTCAAAAAGTGCCCTAGGGTCTTAACCCAAAAATCCATGAGACCCTAGCATATCGACTTACCCTTCTACTAGGGTAGAATAGTCAACCACTAATGTTGCGGAGCTTTATCCACTCTCCTATCCGGGGCTCCTGAAATGTTTATATAGTTGGGGTGAGACACCTCTCAGTAAGGGAAATAAACTAACATCAGTGCGTGGCAACATGAGTATTTTCGTGTTATACATATATAACAGTACATAAAACATATTTGACAAAACCATCAGTATCATATATGGATAAAACATAATTTATCATAATATGATATAATATACTGAGTTTGTATACATGAAATCATCATATATAACTGTACATGAAATAATACTCTCGATGGATAGCTAGCTGGTGTCATGTCTTACCCCCACATGATTAGGTTGTGCGGCCCGAAGGCGGTACCTAGCAATAGCTGGCCGACCACGCTAGATCAACATAAGTTTGTAAGTATGATGGGTCTACCCCTCCTGGTCTAGACACTAGAGGGACGCCTGCACTACCATAAAACCACATCGACTTCCGATCTCCCACTGCCCCTTACGATAAGTGGTATAACTAACATATACATGATCATGATCATATAGCTACGGTATCGTGCTTCGTGAAAGCCTAAACCAAGCCATCTTGGTTCTGATAACATATAGTAAATCTCAAATAATGATACATAACTGTTTCATAATAATATCAGTCAAGATAATATTTTAATAAATTTTTGCATACCATAACATATAAATCACGGCCCTTACGCCGACAATTTGTATCTTATAAATCACGACCCTTACGCCGGTATAGTAAAACATGATATCCACGGCCCTTACGCCAGCATAGCATATCATATGAAAATCACGGCCTTTACGCCGGCAAGTCATATAAAACCTCGGCCCTTATGCTGGCATATCATGTAAAACCTCGGCCCTTACGCCGACATATCATATAAAACCTCATAGCTTGAAATCCCTGTACCATTTTTAATATCTTTCTGAGTAATAACATGCTTATTCCGAAAACATAATATTATGATATTATGTAAAATCATAGAATTTCATACTCATGCCACACAAAAGTAAATATTGTTTCATTCATAAAGTTTACACAAAATCATAATCCCTGCTAAACTGTGTTAAAATCATTTTCCTATTAACAACAGCATTTCCAAACTCAGTTCTATAACATACATAATTTCCTTGAAAATAAAAGCTGAATATTAGTAAATAATTTCATGGAAATACTGACTTAGTTTATCCCCTTACCTGACTTATGGAAAAGCCCACAAATTACTCCAAAATTACACCCTCGTGTTCCCCAACTCAACACCCTAAAATTGCATTTCCCCTCAGCAAAACTTTAGTATAAACTCATCTAATACCTTCCTCAACCCAGAAATACCAAATACCTTAATAAATATTAAAATAATCAACTTACCCAAATTTTGGGATGGTTCCCAAGTTAGCCTAACCAACAAATCACTCCAGCAGATTTGTAGAGAATCTTCCTAGGAGTGACATGGCGGCTTCCGATCATCGAACCGACGAAGAATGGGGCCGAAATCGATAAGAGAAAGGGGGAAGAGTCATTGGAGAGAGAGAGAGAGAGAGAGAGAGAGAGAGAGAGAGAGAGAGAGAGAGAGAGAGAGAGAGAGAGAGAGAGAGAGAGAGAGAGATTTTGTAAATTTTTCGCAGCAAAAATGGGTTCTTGAGCTTATATAGAAAGCTTGTCCACGTGGCCTCGTCGATGAGTCTCGACGAGTCAATGAAGGGAGCTCGTCGACGAGCACCTTCCCCTTGTAGTCAAGTTTCAGAGTCTAAAACAGTCATGTTGGTAACTTTTCGTCGATGAGACACAAGTCCCCATCGACGAGCCGAAGAATCCTTTAAGAAAATTCCATTTTCTCTCCTTTTATTATTTAATTACTATAATTCTTCGGGTCTCTACATTCTCCCCTCTTTATAAAAATTTCATCCTCGAAATTTACTATTTGTATTGACACCATCCTTTAAAAGAAAATGGACTACTTATTTTATTACTTACCCTCACTTGTGGCGGAGGAATACCGTAGTTATATTCAGGGTCCTCGGAGATTACAATACATAAACTAAAATTCTCCCAAAACCAAAATACTACCTATTTTATAACCTAAAATACTACTCATACATGTCTCATCTTGCTTTTCATAAAATTAAATCATACTACATTAACTATACCCATATACCTAGTGTTGATCTCCACTGAATAAGTGCGGGTATTTCTGTCGTATCTGCTCCTCGAGCTCCCGTGAGGTTTCCTCTACCACATGATTTCTTCATAGGAATTTTACTAAAGGAATCTTCTTATTGCGCAATTCCTGTTCCTTCATGTCTAGAATCTGGACTGGAGTTTCTTCATAAGCCAAAGTGTCATTGAGTTCTAACTCGACATAACTGATGACATGGGAGGGATCTGTGATGTATTTCCTTAACATGGAAACATGAAATCATCATGAATTCTAAATAAAGCTGGTGGTAAAGCTAGCCGATAAGCCACTGCCCCCACTCTTTCAAGTATCTCAAAAGGGCCAATGAAGCTAGGGCTAAGCTTACCCTTCTTCCAAATCTCATAATTCCCTTTAACGGTGCTATCCTCAGAAACACGTGATCTTCCATATCAAATTCTAGTTCCCTGTGGCAAGTATCAGCGTAACTCTTCTGCTGGCTCTGAGCTGCACCAATCCTGTCTCTAATGAGCTGAACTTTATCATATGCCTACTACACTAGCTCTAGCCCCACCACTCGCCTCTCACCTATCTCATCCCAGTATAGAGGAGAACGATATCTCCTACCATACAATGCCTCGTAAAGTGCCATGCCAATGCTGGCCTAATAGTTATTATTGTATGCAAATTCTACCAGTAGCATATATTGAGTCCAACTACCCCCAAAATCTAACACGCACGCCTGCAACATATCTTCTAATATCTGAATCACCCTCTTAGTCTGGCCGTCCATCTGAGGTTGAAATGCCATGCTGAAAGGTAACTGAGACCCCAGAGCCTCTTGCAAGCTCCTCCAAAATCGTGACGTGAAATGTGAGTCTCGGTCTGACACTATAGACATTAGCACACCATGAGAACAAACTATCTCCTGAACATAAATCTTTGCCAGTCTATCCATGGAGTAGTTAAATTTAATAGGAATAAAGTGAGTGGTCTTCATCAATCTGTCAATGACTACCCAAATAGCATTTTGGCCATGCGGTTCTGGTGGCAAACCGATCACAAAGTCCATAATTACTTGATCTCATTTCCATTCCGAGATATAAAGCGGCTGCAACTGGCCCGTCGGTCTCTAGTGCTCATCCTTTACTTGTGAGCCTCCACTAAAATTGTCCTTTTGATATCAGTATCTGCAGGCATGCACAACCTAAAATGGAAATTTAAAGCCCCATCATCAGAAATATTGAATTCATCTCCCTGTCCGTCCTGCACCTTAGCTATCAGCTCTGCTAATTCTTCTTCATCTCTTTAAGTTGTTTTAATCCAATCCTGTAGAGTAGGCTGCACTACCAGGCTGGCAATAAATACCTAAGGATCACTCTCTACCAACTCTACACCGAGTCTCTTTAGATGCATCTAAATCGGATGCTGAACCTCCATAGCTGCCAGTGCTGATCCTACTAATTTCTTGCTCAGAGCATCAACTACCACATTTGCTTTCCTTGGGTGGTAACTAATAGTGCAGTCATAGTCTTTAATAAGTTTCAACCACTTCCTCTATCTCATGTTCAGCTCCTTTTGAGTGAAAAAGTACTTCAAACTTTTGTGATTGGAGAATATCTCACATCTTTCACCATACAAGTAATGCCTCCAAATCTTTAACGCATGCACCATTGCAGCCAATTCCAGATTATGGGTAGGGTAGTTCTTTTCATACTCTTTCAACTTTTGGGAGGCATAAGCTACAATCCTACCATGCTGCATAAATACACAACCAAGCCCTTTCAAAGATGCATCACTGTAAATGACATAACCATCACCCCCTAATGGAATGATCAACACTGGTGCAGTGACAAGCCTCTGTTTCAGTTCCTGAAAGCTCTATACACAATCCTTATCCCAGTCATACCTAACATTCTTCCTGGTCAGATGCGTGAGAGGTCTTGATAATGTTGAAAACCCCTCCACAAACCGACGGTAATAACTCGCCAGTCCTAAGAAACTCCTAATTTCCTGAACATTCTTCAACCTTTTCCAATTCAATACTGTCTCAATCTTGCTGGGATCCACTGAAAAACCATCCCCTGAAATAACATGCCCCAAAAATGACACTTTCTCTAGCCAAAATTCACATTTACCAAACTAAGCATACAACTTCTTTTCCCTGAGCATTTGAAGTACTAGCCGTAGGTGCGTATCATGCTCCTCAAAACTCTTTGAGTAAACCAGCATGTCATTAATGAAAACTACAACGATCTGATCTAAATACTGGTGAAAAACTTTATTCATCAAGTCCATTAATACAACAGGAGCATTTGTTAGACCAAATGGCATAACTAAAAATTCATAATGCCCGTACTTGGTCCTGAAAGCTGTCTTCGAGACATCTTCTGCTTTTACTTTCACCTGGTGATAGCCTGATTTGAGATCAATCTTGGAATAGACCCGGGTACCCTGAAATTGGTCAAATAAATTGTCTATACAAGGTAGAGGATACCTGTTCTTGATTGTCACCTTATAATTTCCCTATAATCTATACATAACCTCATAGACCTATCATTTTTCTTTACAAATAACACAGGAGCTCCCCACGGTGATACACTGCGCCGAATAAAATCCTTATCTAGCAAGTCTTACAACTGATCCTTTAACTCTCCCAACTCTTCTGGAACCATTCTGTAAGGAGCTTTAGAGATCGGATGCCGTCCTGGGAAGTAGATCAATAACGAAATCTACCTCGCGGTCATGTGGTAACCCAGGTAGATCTTTTGGAAAAATGTCTGGAAATTCCTTAACCACTGGTGTATTGCCTAGCTTCGATTCATTTTTTGACACCTCATTTACCAAGGCCATAAACCCCTGACAGCCATCCAAAAGTAATCTCCTTACCTTTATGGCTGATACTAACAGAGGCGGGAATTGCACACGTGACCCTATAAACTTGAATTCTGGTCTTCCTGAAGGTTTAAATATTACTTCTTTTAAACAACAGTCTATATTGGCATAATTGGCTGCCAACCAATCCATTCCAAAAATTATATTGAACCCATGCATGTCCAATACTATCAAATCAGCTGGCAAGACCTTCCCTTGAATATCGACTGGACAGCCTCGGAGCACTCTACTACACCTCACTACTGACCCTGTCGGTGTAGTTACTAACAGTTCGGTGTTTAACAACTGTGTTTCTACCCCACATAATCAAATACACCCTATAGACATGAACGAATATATGGCTCCTGAATCAAATAATACAATAACTTTAAATGAAAACATGTTAATCATAGCTATCACCACATCACCGGCTGTCTCAGCATCTCCAGGTGCCAAAGCATAGACCCTCGTTGGAGCTACATTTCTCTGTTGGTCTCTACGAGGCGCCTGATGGCCTCCCCGGTACAGTATGGGAGCAGTAGCGGTACCAGGTGGTGTAGGGTAATCTCGCACCAGATGTCCCTACCTACCGCAGCAATAGCAGACGACTCTCCCCACTTGACACTCTCCCAAAAATTTGACAGACATGAAAATTCCGCACCGCCTGAAACTCACGACCTCCAGTCTCCTGCCTCTGTACTCTGCCATAGTTTCCTCTCCTCCACTGACCCTGCCTGGCTCCCTGCTGGAAGTCTAAAGGCGTAAATCTCTTCTTCTGTCCCTGCTCCTCTACATCCATGCGCTCAATAGCCTCGACCAAAGCTGCTTTGTCAACTAACTCGGCAAAATCCTGTATCTTTAGCACTACCACCTGCTTATATATTCCTCGTCTCAATCCCCTTTCAAACTGCCTTGTTTTCTTTACTTCATCAGGGACAACATACGGAGCGAAGCAAGACAACTTTATGAACCTCACCGCATACTGCTGGAATGACTATTGTCCCTACTTCAAATTTAGGAACTCTTCCACTTTAGCTTCTCTGACAGTGGCTAGAAAATATCTGTAAAAAAATAATTCTTTAAATCGATCCCATGTCATGACTATTGGTGTCGTCCTCTGCTGCTCCATAAGTTTCACAGTAGTCCACCACCTCTTAGCGTCCCCTGTCAATTTATAGGTGGCGAAGAGAATCCTTTGCTCCTCCGTACACTGTAATACCACCAAAACTTTCTTGATCTCCTACATCTAATTCTCTACGGCTGCAGGATCAACTCCTCTTGAAAATGCCGGAGGATTCATCTTGGTAAATTTATTTATTGTGCACCCATGGCCTGCACTACCATAAAACGACATCGACTGCCTATCTCCCACTGCCCCTTACGACAAGTGGTAGCACTAACATATACATGATCGTGATCATATAGTTACAGTACTGTGCTTTGTGAAAGCCTAAATCAAGCCATTCGGGTTTTGATAACATATAGTAAATCTCAAATAATGATACATAGATGTTTCCTAATAATATCAATCAAGATAATATTTTGATGAATTTTTGCATATCATAACATATAAACCACGGCCCTTACGCTGACAATTTGTATCTTATAAATCACGGTCCTTACGCCAACGTAGTAAAACATGAAATCCATGGCCCTTACGCCGGCATAGCATATCATATAAAAATCATGCCCCTTATGCCGGCATGTCATATAAAACCTCGGCCCTTACGCCAGCATATTATGTAAAACCTCGGCCCTTATGCTGGCATATCATATAAAACCTCGTAGTTTGAAATCCCTGTACCATTTTTAATATCTTCCTGAAAACAGTAATAACATGCTTATTCTGAAAACATAATATTCTGATATTACATAAAATCATAGAATTTCATACTTATGCTACACAAAAGTAAATATTGTTTCATTCATAAAGTTTACACAAAATCATAGTCCCTGCTGAACTGTGTTAAAATCATTTTCCTGTTAATAATAGCATTTCCAAACTCAGTTCTATAACATACATAATTTCCTTGAAAATAAAAGCTGAATATTAGTAAATAATTTCATGGAAATGTTGACTTAGTTTATCCCCTTACCTGACTTATAGAAAAGCCTACAAATTACTCCAAAATTATACCCACGTGTTCCCCAGCTCAACACCTTGAAATTGTATTTCCCCTAGCAAGACTTCAGTATAAACTCATCTAATACCTTCCTCAACCTAAAAATACTAAATACCTTAATAAATATTAAAATAATCAACTTAACCAAAATTTGGGATGATTCCCAAGTTAGCCTAACCAACAAATCACTCGAATAGATTTGTAAAGAATCTTCCCAGGAGTGACGTGACGGCTTCCGATCGTCGAATTGACAAAGAATGGGGCCAGAATCAAAGAGAGAAGGGGGGAAGAGTCATAGGAGAGAGAGAAAGAGAAAGAGAGAGAGAGAGAGAGAGAGAGAGAGAGAGAGAGAGAGAGAGAGAGAGAGAGAGAGAGAGAGAGAGAGATTCTGTAAATTTTTTGCAGAAAAAAATGGTTCTTAAGCTTATATAGAAAGCTTGTCCACGTGGCCTCGTAGACGAGTCACATTTCCTCATCGACGAGTCAATGAAGGGAGCTCATCGACGAACACCTTCCCCACATCGGTAAGTTTCAGAGTCTCAAATAGTCCTCTCGATAACTTCTCGTCGATGAGACGCAAGTCCCCGTCGACGAGCCCAAGAATCCTGCTTGTCGATGAGACCCTGTTGAAATCCTTTAAGAAAATTCCTTTTCTGTTTCCTTCTTTTATTATTTAATAACTATAATTCTTTGGGTCTCTACATATATCCTCATACTAAAATTCTTAAGCTTTCCCCTTAGAAACTTCCCTCGCACCGACAAACCAATTTAACGTCCATGCTCCCAATTTAAGGTTCATTCTCATTGTTAAGACAAAAAATCGTCGACAGTTTTACTGAGACCTTTGAAACCATCAACAGATTTCTTGAGATACCAGGAGCTTGATTTGATTCGTTGATGGTTTGTGGATGCCACAGAAAATCGTCGATGGTTTGGCCTCATAAAGCCTCATTAATCCCTTTCTTATATACATTTATTCATTTCAAGGAATAGGCCTCAAATCACCATAGAAATTATGAGATATCCAACCAACTTAAAGTTCTAGTTCTAATTTTTCATGTTCCAGTCTCTCAACTCAGAAACAAAGTCCGTCGATGGATTTACCGTGGCTTTTCTGAAACTGCCATTTTAGGAAAATCATAGAAGACCGTCAAGGGATTTTTGTCTCTATGCTGCGAGACAAAACTCAAAATAACCTACCAGTATCCTATCTACTCGTTCTTATCCTCATCCTAACTCGAACCTATACTCTAGTACGATCATCTATCAAAGTCTATATGACCTATCAACTTGGGCTCTAATACCACAACTATAGCGCCCCAAACTCGGTAGGGCTTGGAGTGCTATTCTCCATACATATATCTTTAATTCCATAATTATAGCGAACCGAACCCAATAGGGGATCCTGGGTATGCCATTCCACGATAAATTTAAACAACATGTAGCGAAAATACATCAAACCTTAAAACAACTTTGCTAGAGTTCTAATACCACCATAATTACACATGTACCTCCAAGTATTCATATTACATCCCAAAAGAAACAAAAACATAATAACCCAGTGTCTCGCAAACACTTACAATGAACTATAAAATCTAATCCCAATCCTATAGCTCACTACACTCGGTTTCCTATAGGTCCTAAAAAATAAAATATTTATTGGGGTGAGACACTTCTCAATGAGACGAATTATATTATCATCAGTGTGTGGCCAACATGAGTTTTAATGTGAGCATAAGACATTCATTAATTTAATTGTAAGTGAAAAGGCATTTGAAAACTATACTCACACCTATATCATTGAAAATACATACATTTTCCTTGATAACCTACTTTCGGCTCAATATAACTCATTTTTCATAAATTAAATATATGAATAGAGAACCTTCCTTATTGGGCCATCATATAACATCATGAATAACCCCCATGATCGGGTTGTGCGGTCCTAAAACTGGACCTAGCAATCTAGCTGGCCGACCACTGCTAGGTCAACATAACATGCTCTGAAGTACGATTTGCCCACTTCTACCTGGTCCGAACTCCAAGAGGGTATGATTCTACTCAGGCCAAATCAACTGTCTATGGCCTACACTTGCACTAAAGTGTGGCTGCACTAATACTTTCACTAGCTGTGGCACTGAGCTTCCACAAGATCTAGTCCATCAGGGTTCATAAACCATATATATAATTTACATAGTAAAAACAGTAACATGATCTCATTTTCAAAATTTAGTATAAACCTTTATATTCATAAATCTGTATAAAACCTGTCATATCATAACTCGGTATAAAATTCTCATGTCATATCTCGGCATAAAACCGTCATTGTTAGCCTTGATGGCTACACTATCATGGTTTATGTATTTTTATGATATTAACCTATATGTGGTTTCTAATGTTTTCCATCTTTGCAGATCATGTTTAGTATAAGTTCAATGGCAATTACATGAAGTACTAAGATCAGAGGCAAAGATCGGACTGAGTTGACGTCGAGTAGGGAGATCAAATGGACACGTACTCAGAAAAAATCCAAGCACAACCCAAGGAAGGAAGATTATTGTTGAATTATTTTTGTTTCTTGCATGATTTTTGAGCAAAAGTGAGCAATGCACATGCATACTAGGACACATAAGTTTATGGATTGCACTAAAATCACAAACTCAACTTTCATGGTTTTCAAAGTTAAACTTAAGAGTTTGTCAAATGAATCATAAACTCCAATATGTTTTCAAAGGGACAAATTTTAACGTCCTAGTTTTAAGAACATTTTTATACTTAGTCCCGATTGTGTTAAAACAAGTTTTATATCCTAAAGGTTCAAAGAAAGTGAAGTATATTTATAAAAGGACATACTAAGCATATAAGATATCAAACAAACTTTAAATATGTTTTCATTAATCAAGATATTTTATATTTAAGTAAGAAACTTATTTGGACAAGTATTAAACTCTATTAGACTTAATATATTTCATATAATTTTGTTTAAGAATGTTTTAAGTCATTAAATTGCTTTTTAACAACGAAAAACAAAGCAATTGTCACTAACATGGTGCAGCCTTGAGTACTGAACACCCTTCGGCATTTGGGTCATAACTTTTTCCAAAAAGTCCAAAAAGGATGATCTTGGTGTCCCTGGAAAGTAAGACAAAATGCCACAACTTTCATGTTGATGACTTTTTCTGATTTAGGGCACTCGTCGACGAACACAGGGGATTCGTTGACGAGTGATAGTGTGTGACTAGTCGATGAGTGCAGGCGAATAGTCGACGAGTCCAATGGGCAGAATGATGCTAACGGACGGAAAATGGCTAGTTTACCAAATAAAATATCTTTTCTTCCCCCCAAAAGCTAGTTAACGGCTCCTTTGGCTCTTCGACTATAAATACAAGCTATTAGACTTGTATTAACATGGTTTTGAATTCTTTTGATCATTCTTAGTGAAAAACATCTTCTTATACCAAAACCTAAGCACCTAGCACTTTGCATTGTTGTTCTTCATTCACAAGTGCTCATTCTCTCTTGCTTTTTAATTGTATTTGATTCATTACTTGAGAGATAGTCTGAGATTTTCTTTGTATTTAATATTTGCTCATTTGAGGAGCATCATATTGTATTTCCATCATCTTTTTGTAAAGGTTCTTTGTGAACCGTTTGGTGAAGGTTCTTTGTGAACCGAAGAGGCTCTTTGTGAGTGGGGAGGGATTTGTTCTTGAGTGAATGCTCTTTGTGAGTATGGTAGAGATTTGTTCCCAAGTTGTAAGGCTTCTCCGCCGGTGAAGGAGTTCCTCAGTGGATTGTGGAATCCTTGGGTTGGTCCCAAGGCGTGGGCGTAGGCTTGGTGTCAAACCACGTAAAAATAGTGGTGTTGATTTTCTTTACCCTCCTCCTTATTTTATTTGTCTTGTGCATGATTTACATTTGCTTATATTGTGATATAATTTTTTGTATCTTGCAAAGAATTTTTGTTTTGTAGAGAAATACGCATTCCACGAAAAGATTCTTTTCACCCCCCTTTATACTATATACTCCTGGGGCTGGGACATCTAATAGTCATATCATAACTCGGTATAAAACCGTCATATTCATAATTCTGTATGGAACTTGTCATATCATAAGTCAGTATAAAAACCGTCATTTCATAAATCCATCTTATTCTTAACAATTCCTAAGATCAATATAAAACCATATCTTTCACTGTATAATACCATAAAAATCATCAGGTTTAGTTATGCAATAATAATAAGCATTCACACGATTTAAGTGATATATCATAATATAATAAACTATCCGGGAAAAAAATATATTTTGCTGAAAATAAAGGTATGATCATTTCTAGGGTCTAGTTTAACTCAGTATATATGTTTTTTAGGAAAAAGAGATGATCACCTCACTTACTTTAGTTTTTCCCAAATACATATATAATACCCAAACCCTCATTTTCATACGCCTGATTCATGTAAAAATCATACATAGTATACCTATATCCATATACTTCAGTTTAAGCGGTTCACATTTCAAAAATAATTGACATAATCTAATCTCCTTACCTATTCTTGAAAATCTACCTACAACGTTCGGAGGAAATCCTAGCTTCTTAACCTGGCTGAGGAGTGAGGACCAACAAGCCGAGAGGAGTGGGAGAGGATTGGAGAGCACGTGTGGAGAGATGCTGGGCTAGAGAGAGAGTGAGAGACTTAGTTTAGGGAAAGGGTGAGAGAGAGAGAGAGAGAGAGAGTAAAAGCCCTAAGAGAGAGAAAGAGAGTTAAAATGAGAAGAAATAATATATTTCCTTTTATAGACCCCCAACCCGTAGGAAATCGTCGACAATTTTCCTAAGATTTCTGAAACCGTCGACGGTTTGGTCTTACCAAACCGCTGCCCATCTAAATTCGTTAACAATTTTCCTGAGGTTCTTCAAACTGTCGATGGTTTGGTCTTGTCTCAAATCGTTTCCTTTCTTTCTATTTTTTTTTATTTTTTATTTAATTTTCTTTTCTTGGTTTGGGTTCCTACATAAGATATTTCAAGTTAGTTTCACGTATCAAAGCCTTTTGGGCCCATTTTGGGAAAATTTTATGATTTAAAGCCTATGGGCCTAATTTTGGAAAGGAAGCCCTTGTGGGCTTATTTCAAGTAATTTAAGGCCTATAATGGGCCTTACTTTTAAATTGAAGCCTAATTTTGGATTAAGGATAGAAAAGGGCCTGATTTGGGGGCCTTTGGATGGAAATGGAAGCTTCTCACGCCTGTTCCCTATGAGCAGCCATGGCATGTAGTGGTGTTGATTGTAGCTCTTATACTTTAGTTTTCTTAAGCAAAGAAAGAGGAAAGAAAAACATGTAGGGGCAGCATAGCAGAAGCTTGTCAACGAATGCCCTATGTTCGTCAACGAGAAGAGAACAAGGGTTTGTCGACGAACGTCCTGAGATCGTTTATGAGAAAATATCGAGAGCAAAAAAATTTTAGAGTTCTGGACTCATTGACAAAATTCTGTTCTCATCGACAAGTGGTCTTTTATGGATCATTGACGAAGCCCTGTACTTGTCGACGAAGGACACCTATGTTGCGAGCAATTTGAACTTTTGAATTTGAACCTTGGGTGGTTGGGTAAATGGAGGGAAACCTCTGAGAGACTCTTTTATATGTCATTATGGGCATGTATTGAGGGAGAGAGAGTGATCATTTGAGAAGTGTATTGTGTACATTGCAAATTTGTGTGCCATGGCTTTCGTGGATGTAGACTTTGCCGAACCACGTAAAATATATCATTGTTCTTGTTTTGGTTGTGTTTGCATTTAATTGTTGTTTATTCCGCTGTGGTTCTACTTATTTGATCCATATTACAACAAATTGGTATCAGAGAGATTGTTTTTATGGCATCGGGATCATCTTTTGCAAGATTTGACATTGTTAAATTTTATGGAACCGAAAATTTTGGTTTATGGTAGAGGAGAGGGAAGGACATTCTTGTGCAACAAGTGATGGCTAAGGCTCTACTTGATACTCAATCAGAAGGAATGGATGAGGCAACATGGGTAGATTTGAAAATAAAGGCTGCATCTGCAATATTCTTGTGTTTGGACGATGAAGTTCTCTATCGAGTGATGGAGGAGGATTCTTTAGCGGCTATTTGGCAAAAGTTAGAAAGCCGATACATGTTTAAATCCTTCAATAACAAATTTTTTCTTAAGCAACGTTTATATTGGCTTAAGATGGTTAAAGGATCAAGTTTGGATCAACACATCAATGCCTTTAATCAAATCATAAGTGATTTGATGAGGGTTGATGTTAAGTTTGATGAGGATGGTAAGGCTTTGATGCTGTTAAATTCTCTGCCCTCGACTCATACCTACGAACTCTTGATCTGGAAGAGGTAACAGGTGCCTTAATATTTTTCATCAAAGGTTGAAGATATGTGATGGAGGAGAAGGACTAATGGTAAAGGGTAGTAATGAGCGAGGCAAAGGAAAGTTTAAGAATGAGTTTAATCAGAAATCCCGAAATCAATCCAAGAAGAAGAAGGAAATCCAGTGTTATAAATGCGGTAAAAAGGGGCATGTGAAACCGGAGTGTCCGGATTGGAAAAAGGGAAATTCTGAAAAGCATGAGGGGATTTCAAAATCCGTGAATGTTGTTCAAGAATATGATTCAGCGGATGGTGATGTTCTATCAATTTCAGCGGGATCGGATAATCTAACAGACTCTGTGATACTTGACTCAGCATGTTCTTATCACATGGCTTCGAACAAAGGGTGGTTCAGCACTTACAGGTTAGTGAATTCTGGATCAGTTCTTATGGGTAATGATACTTCTTGCAAGATCGTTGGCATATGAAATGTAAAGATCAAGATGTTTGATGGTGCTATAAGAACATTATGTAATGTAAGACATATACCTAAGTTGAGAAAGAGTTTGATATCTCTTGGCACTTTGGATTGTAATGGCTTCAATTACAAGTCCAAAGGTGGAGTCTTAACGGTATGGAAAGGTAATCTGACGATAATGAAAGGGCAGAAATTGGATGGGAATATTTACACATTGTAGGGAACTACCGTTGTAGGTGGAGTTGCTGCTGTGAATGTTGAATTAGATGAGACCGTCTTATGGCATATGCGTCTTGGGCATATGGGGGAACATGGCATGATGGAACTACACAAGAGGAAATTTTTGAAGGGCTTGAAATCATGTCAGCTAGAATTTTTCTGGATTTGTGTTCTTGGAAAATAGAATAGGGCAAAGTTCAGATTAGCCAAACACAAGACGAAAGGTAATCTTGACTATGTGCATTCAGATGTTTGGGGCCGAGTTAGAGTTGCATCAAAGGATGGACATGTGTATTATGTGAGTTTCATTGATGATTACTCACGGAAGGTCTGGGTTTACTTCATGCATCACAAATCAGATACGTTTGCCAGGTTTAAGATTTGGAAGATTGAAGTGGAGAACCAGACAGGGAGGAGAATCAAATGTTTGAGGTCTAGATAATGGGACCGAGTACGCTGATTCTTGGTTTATGAAATTTTTCGTGGAGTAGGGCATCAAGAGACATTTTATAGTTCGTCAGACACCTTACAAAATGGTGTGGCAGAACGGATGAACCAAACTCTTGCTGATAGGGCTCGGTGTCTCAGATTGAATGCAAGGCTACCTAAGAACTTCTGGGCTGAGGTAGTTTGTATGACTTGTTTTCTGGTAAACTGATCACCAAGAGCGTCACTAGAGGGTAAAGTGGCAGAAGAGGCATGGACGGGAAATGTAGTACTATTCCAAATTGAAAATATTCAGGTGTCTAGCCTATATCCGCGTGTCTAGTGAGGAGAGGTATAAGCTTGACCTAAAGTCTCGACGTTGCATCTTTTTAGGGTATCTAGTGGGTGTAAAGGGGTACAAGCTAGGGATCCAGTGGCAAATAAGGTGGTGATAAGTAGGGATATAGTCTTTGATGAGGAGGCTATGGTGAAGCGTACTCAAGAATGTGATGAACAGAAACAAGAGCTAGAAAGGTAGGGCAGTGATGAACATATCGTGCAGGTGGATTTGGAAGCTCAGGGCAACAGGAAATGACCATGGTCCTGTTGTTGCAGGGAGCTTTAGCTTGGAAATCCAGCAAGTCAATGATATTCCGTTAAGAAGATCCAGACGCACTATTCGGCCTCCGCCAAGGCATGGGTTTGAAGATTTAGTGTTGTATGCTTTTCTTACTAGTTACAACGATCTAACTACATTTCAAGAGGCAGTGCACGGCCAGGAGAAAGATAGATGGATGGGAACAATGATTAAGGAGATGAAGTCACTATGTAAAAATTAAATTTGGGAGTTGGTGGAGCTTCCAGATGGGAAAAGACTGATAGGCTACAAATGGGTTTATAGGAAAAAGGAGGTAATATCAGAGAATGAAGCTGAGAAATTCAAGGCACGGTTGGTGGCAAAAGGGTACTCAGAAAAGAAAAGGGGATAGACTATGATGAGATCTTTTCTCCAATAGTTTGACCTATTTCTATCAGAGTTGTATTGGGGTTAGTAGCTCATTATGATCTTCATTTGGAACAAATGGATGTGAAGATGGTGTTTCTTCATAGTGACTTGGAGGAACAAATCTATATGGTACAGCCAGAGGGATTCATTAAATTGGTAAAATAAAATTTAGTTTGCAAGTTAAAGAAATCTCTTTATGGACTGAAACACTCTCCAAGGCAATGGTATAAAAGGTTTGATTCCTACATGATCAAAATTGGCTACAAATGATGTGAGTATGACTGTTGTGTATATGTGAACAAACTTGATGATGACTTACTTATTTTCTTGTTATTGTATGTCGATGATATGTTGATAGCTGCAAGAGATTTAACTGAGACGAATCAGTTAAAGGACCTGTTGTATAAGGAATTTGACATGAAGGATCTTGGTTCAGCCAAAAAAAATACTTGGAATGGAGATTCGCCGAGACAGGACTGCAGGGAGATTATGGCTTTCTCAGGGCGGTTATGTGCATAAGGTGTTGGAGAGGTTTAGCATGGCTAATTCAAAACCGGTGAGTACACCTTTAGCGAATCATTTTAAGTTGTTTATTGCAGATTATACAAATTCGGACGAGGAAATTTGGGACATGTCAAAGGTCCCCTATGCTAGTGCAGTGGGGAGTTTAATGTATGCCATGGTGTGTATAAGGCCAGAATTGGCTCATGCGGTGAGCATGGTAAGTAAGTTTTTTTCTAATCCAAGAAGGCAGAATTGGGAAGTTGTAAAATGGATACTTAGATACTTGCGGGGTACATCAGATTATGACATCATGTTCGGCAAGCAACAGGGTTGTCATTTAGTTATGGGGTTTGTAGATGCAGATTATGCTGGAGATATAGCTGACAGAAGGTCTACAATGGTTTATGTCTTTACTCTTATAGGAGGATTGATATGTTGGAGACCAATGGTACAGTCTCTGATAGCATTGTTCATGACTGAGGTGGAATATATGGCAGTTGCCGAAACTACAAAGGAAGCCTTATGGCTTACTGGTTTAGTCAGAGAGCTAGGGTTACAACAAGATGGAGTGGTGCTGCGTTGTGATAGTTAGAGTGTCAATTACTTGGCGAATAATCAAATTTACCATGCTAGAACCAAGCACATTGATGTGAGGTTTCACAGTGTTCAGGAATTAATTGCTTCAGGTGAACTTGTGTTGGAGAAGGTTCACACTTTTGAAAATGTAACAAATATTCTGACTAAATCAGTTATGTCAGAGAAGTTCAAGCATTGCTTGGACTTACTCCCGTCTCCAAGTGATAGAAGGGAGACATGCTCAACCAGGCTTTTTTCAAGTTCAAGGTGGAGTAGTTCATGTTTTTCGGGATTCTCCTAAGGGGCGTATAATCACCAAGGTGGAGATTGTTGATTGTAGCTCTTATACTTTAGTTTTCTTAAGCAAAGAAAGAGGAAAGAAAAACATGAAGGGGCAGCACAGCAGAAGCTCGTCCACGAATGCACTATGTTCATCAACGAGAAGATAGCAAGGGTTCGTCGATGAACGTCTTGAGATCATCGATGAGAAAATATCGAGAGCAGACAAATTTCAGAGTTTTGGACTTGTCAATGAAAGTCTATTCTTGTCAATGAGTGGTCTTCTATGGATCGTCGATGAAGCCCTGTACTCGTCGACGAAGGACGTGTAGGTTGCAAGCAGTTTTTTGAACTTTTTGAATTTGAACGTTGGGTGGTTGGGTAAACGGAGGGCAACCTCTGAAAGACTCTTTTATATGTCATTCTAAGTATGTATGGAGAGAGAGAGAGAGAGAGCTCATTTGGGAAGTGTATTGTGTACATTGTGATTTCCATAGTGAAATTTTTGTGCCATTGCTTCCGTAGATGTAGGCTTTGCCGAACAACGTAAAATCTGTTGTTGTTCTTTTTCTGGTTGTGTTTGCATTTACTTGTTGTTTATTCCACTGTGTATTCTACTTATTTGATCCATATTATAACAAGTGGTGCTCCCTTTCCCTATAATCTGCATTTCCTACATAGCTGGTTCCAATGGCTAGCCATTCCTTGTATTCTCTAGAGAGCTAGTTTTCCATGCTGGCTAGCCTAGAAAACCATGCTTTTAGAGAAGGAGACTTTTGGTGGAGGGGGGGGGGGGGGGGGGAGAGTTCATTGAGAGAAAAAGAGTAAGGAAAAAAATGCAAAGAGAGTGAAGAAGAAAAGGGGTAGATATTGAGTAGAAATCATTGATAGAGTGAGTGTAAGAGTAGGCTAGAAAAAAAGGGAAAATAAGAGACTTTGAAAAAAATCGTTGAGAAAGATAAAGAGTAAGAAGCTAGTAGGCTAAGAAAAAGGGAGGGGCTAAGGCTGAAAATAGGAAGGGAGTTCTTTGGGCCGAAAATATTGATGAGAGAAAGATAGTAAGAAATCAATGAAGAGACGTTTAAAGGAGGAGGCATTGAGAGATTTTTAGGGCAGAAGGCATTCATAGAGCAATTTATAAGAAGTAGAGGAAGGGAGAGCAAGTTTCGAAGGATTGTAGTAGATTCAGAGGGCTATAGAGAAGCTTAGTGAATTAGAGGTAGAGAAGGAGGGTCTAAAAGGTCAGTACCTCATCCCCTATTTTGATCCTATTTTAGTTTTGAATGTTTGATTGAAGGTCTGATTGAGTTTAATAGAGTATTCTATTTTTGCAAAATGTCTTAAATGCTGCCTTGATTTATATTTGTTTGAACTCCCAACTAGAACCAAATATAAAAATCTCAAAAGCTCCAATTAGAACCAAAAATCAAAAGCCCAAAAGACTTCAGCTACAGATCACAATTGAACAAAAACACTTTTGGCCAATGCCCAAAATTTGACCCCAAAATACCCTAATAGAATTCAGTAATTTGACTTTAAATCCCTTGCAATGCTTTAAATAGAGCCCCAAAATTAGACCAAAAACCTTGCAAAAATTATAGCCCAAGATTGGAATAAAAAAAAACCCCACTAAAAACCCTACAAAAATCCTAAACAGACATAAATTTGGCCCAAATACCCGGGTCAAACTACCTAGACTCAGGTCAATAAAATATGGATCCAAATCAACTTAATTCAGAATAGACCCGAGTCAATGTGACCTAGTTGACTGAACCTGCCCTACTATGCGTCAACTTGACCCAAGCCAACCTAAGTCCTAACCTCCCTTGAATCTTGGCTTAATTTCAAACCCAAGACGCATAAACCAACAACTCCCTTATGGCCCAAGCTTAATTTTAACCAATCCAGTCCAAATTATAAAACCTAAACCCAAATCAAAACCCATTGTTCGAAGCCCGTATCTCAACATGACTCTCCTAAACTCGTAGCCCACTAGCATGACTAGGCCCAAAACTACTCGTCCCAATCCCATCCAAAAACCTATATGATCCAAAGCCCAAAAGCAAAGCCCAATACAACTTAGACCTAAATCCAAACACTAAAATAGACTTTAGCCTAGACCAACCCAAACTAACCTAAGCTGAATACACATAATTGAATCAATATCAATGTAAACTAAGCCCAAATCCTTACTGTCACGACGTCTTGGGAGCGAGGGTGCCCCGAGGAGGCGAATAAAAATTATATGTTGTGATTTTTGGGAAAAATTGGATGTTTGGAGTTGCCACTAACCTTTTTTATTGGTGTGGTTAGAACACCTAATTATTACTCAATTAAGAGTAGTATCGGTTTGCGTATACTAGGATCGGGACCAGGAGTTTGGTTATGCGAGGAGAAGGTACTAGCACCCGCAACACACCCATTCTACAAACGGTGCCTAATTAACGAATGATTATCCCAAATTAAATTTCAATAGCCTTTTATTTTACTCCTTTTGAACAAACACATTGCCTAAGTATATACAATTAAGTAAGTAAACAAGTATGTACATCTTTAAAGAGAATATTTAAAACAGGGTGTGATTTAAGAATTGTCTAATAAGACCCTCGAAAGTGGGGATCTCGTTAGAAACCCCCCCCCCTCCTTAGAGCTATGACAGTTTAGGTGTGGTAGGCCCATTGCCCTTTTTATGATCATAGGGACACCCCATTTAAAAAATCAAGAAAATATTTTAAGAAAATAGCTCCCAAATTTATTTTCCTAAGCGAAAAAAATGAATTGAAATATTTCCTAACCTCAAAAGTATTTTTCCATATTTTTTTTATTTTTCCTGATTTTTTGTATTTTTTCTACCATTTAAAAAATTTTTAAATCAAATAAATAATATAATAGCAAAATTATTATAAAAAATAAATAAATAAAGAAACTGGTTTATACTGATTCAGATGGGTCAGTCGGTTTGGGAGAAACGAGGCTAGGTTAACGAATAGGCCACGTGTCATAATTGGGTGAAGACACATAGCCTTCCTCCGTTATTTATATCACTATTATGGGGAAAGGAATGATGACGTCACGTAGACTTCACCCAGCCACGTGTTGGCGTACGACCGGAGGGGAGTGGGTATGTGAGGATTAGTGACATGGCACGATCCAAACCATCCCGAGGAAACACAGATCTGATGGTTGGGAATTGGCCACGCCTCTTTGACATGTGCAATTGCTATTCTTCTAGGTGTCACCCATCGGTGGTGACACGTGACTTTCAAGACAGATCATACAAAAGCCTCATTTTTCCTTTTTTGCCCATTTTCACATTCTTTTCTCTCTCCCCCCCGTCTCTGTTCTCTCTGTTATCTCGAAGCACCTAAAACCCTAAGTCCCATCTTTGCTTCTCTCTCCAACTTGTGATGGTTCTATAAACCTTAGCTCTCTCTCTATCTCTCTCACCTTCCAGATCCTCTCTTTCACTCTCCAAATCTCCCTGTCCTCTCTCTGTTTCTCTAACATGTGATGAACCTGAAAGCCCTAGCTCTCTTTCTCTCTTTCTACAATCACAAACTTTCTCTCTCTCTCTTCTTTGTTCTCTTTGTTTCCTCAAAACATCGAAACCCTAGCTCTCTCTCGATGTCTCTCATAAAACTCTAAGCCCCGTTTGTTCTTTATATTCTATTTGATCTCTCACAAGAAACCCTAAGCCCCCTTTTGATCTCTCTCACTCAACCAACACTCGTTCACCCTCTGTGAATACCTATGAGGTGTTCTGATCTTGATTAGGGGCTCGACTTGCGACCCAAGAGCGGTATGACCAAGGTTTCAAGAAGGGGTTACCCCTCTTTGGGGGGTTTGTGCATTATGCTCATAGAATATAAGTAAACCCCCCCCTCCCTTTTTTTTCCTTGTTCTCCCTTTTGGTTTTGCTTTTGTGATTTGTGACTGTGTGTGTGCTTCGACTCTTGTGATGACTGTGATTCAAGTGCTGGATTGTGCTTCTGATTTTTGTGATTTGAATGCTGTTATTTTGGATATGGTGGTTTTAGGGTTTTGGAACTGGTTGAACGATCACTGGGTTCATGGACGAGTTAACTCGTTCGAACCCCACCGAGTCAACCCTCGAGTCCTTGTGGGCTCATATGTTTTCTCAGTTGGGTTTGGGCTTTGGGCTTGTTTCAAAATGAGTTGGACTTGTCTTGATTTAAAATGGATTGGGTCTGTTTTGTTTTTTTTAAATAAGTTGAGCCTGGGTTATGTTTTAAAAACGAGCTAGGCCTGCTTGGTTTTTTTTTTTTAAAGGTTGGGCACTGGTTTGTTTTAAAAAGAGTTGGGTATGGGATTTGTTTTAAAAAAAGTTAGGCCCGAGTTTGTTTTAAAATGAAAATTTGGTCTGGGTTCAGTTTTTAAATAGTGTGAGGCTCAGGTTTTTTTCTAAACAAGGTTGGGCTTGGGTCTGTTTTAAAATGATTTTGGGCTCGAGTCTGTTTTAAAATGATTTTGGGCAAGAGTTTAAAAGGCGTTGGGCCTAGGTTAAAAAAATGGGTTTGGGCCCCCGGGCTGTTTTAAAGTGAGTTTGGCCTGGGTTTTGTGGGCTCAATTCTTGGATTTTGGGCTTAGGTTCAGTGGGTTAGGTTTGAGTTCAGTGGGTTAGGTTCTGTTTGGCTCTAGTTCACAGGTTTGGTCTTGCTTTGGTTCTCGAGTTTGGTCTAGCTCAGTGGATTCTAGGTTCAAGTTTTGGTTTAGGTTGAGGTTCAAACCTCCTTTATAAAAAGTAGCTTGCAAATACGTACACCAATAGTTCTTTATTACAAAGTAGGGAATGGAAGGATTAGTTGATATTACCTATGGTCTTTTAACTCCTCTGACCTTCTTTTCCCCTCCATCATGTTTGTCTGGGTATTCTTCTAGGCTAGTATGCTTTTGGGTATTGAACGGATACACTAGTGAGCGTATTATTCCAAATGTGGGTAGTTAGGCACCAATGGGTGTGCCTTCTGAGGAGATGACTCCAAACTTCAAGAGTCTTTAGGATTTATGCTACTTTGTCGTTTCTTCAGAATCTCCTTATACTTCTTCTGAGTTTTCTGAGTATGCCTTGTTTCTTCTGTCAGTCTGCTCTTTTCTCTTAGTCCATGTCTGTCCTCTCTCTCTTTCTCAGTGTGTCTTGCTCTGTGCTAGACTCCTCTATTTATAGGGTCAGTTTTAGGTCAATATAGGCAAGGTCTGAACTTTCCTTTCTTCATTCTTTCCTTCCAAGCAGCAATCCTATTGTTAGTTTTCCTTCCTACAGCAATGAGATCCCAAATTCTTGTGATATGGTTAATTCTCCATTCAATGGAGAGTTTGGCTAAGAGTTTGAAGGGAGGCAATCCAAATTTTGATTGATTTTGCAATATTCTTTTCAGGATTGTTTCCAAATTGATTCAAAGTTAAGGTATCTCTGCACACATTTCTTTGGATTTTTGATTTCTTTCATTTAACATATTTGATTCACTCACTTTTTTTTTTTTGAATTGGTGAACAGGGATCTTGGAGGTGCCTTGGAATATTCCATGGCACATAGGCGCAACTCAGCACCTTTGCAGATTTCCTTTTTTTTTTTTTTTTTGTATTTCCTTTATATTTTGTAGTGTAGTTTCCTTGTATTTTTTAGTATTTTCCCCCTATATTTCCTTGTATTTTGCAGTGTAGTTTCCTTGTATTTCTTAGTATACTCCCCTTGTATTTCCTTGTATTTTATAGTGTAGTTACCCTATATGAATTCTTATATATTTCTCACCCCTTTATTGTATCCTGTTGGGCACTTGCTGTAACGACCTGCTTATTTTACCATAATTTTTTTTTATAAATATAATACTCCTGATATCATGTTCAACAAATAAAACATGATCGACTTGGACCCATGTGTACCAGGGATATACCTGTCATACAACTCTGACACCTAAGCAGCGAAATACAAAAAATCATATACATGCCATAATACACCAGAAACCATACCAGAGTTCTATTAAACCTGTCATATACATTTACACATCCCAAAAAGACCAAAAAGTGTCCTAAGGTCATAACCCAAAAATCCATTAGACCCTAGCATAACGACTTACCCTTCTGACAGGGTAGGAAAGACGACCTCTAACACTGTGGAGCTCTATCCGCCCTTCTAACTGGGTATTCTGAAATGTTTATATAGCTGGCGTGAGACACCTCTCAGTAAGGGAAATAAACTAATATCAGTGTGCGGCAACATGAGTAATTACGTGTAATACATATAATAGTACATAAATCATATTTGGCAAAACTGTGTATCATAACTGGATAAAACATAATTTATCATAACATGGTATAACATACTGAGTTTCTATACATGAAATCATCTTATATAAGAGATGGATAGCTACCCAGTGTCATGTCTTACCCCCACTTGACTTGGTTGTGCAGCCCCAAGGCGAGACCTAGCAATGGTTGGCCGACCATGCTTGATCAACATAAGTCTGTAAGTACGATGGGTTTGCCCCTCCTAGTTCAGACTACCAGAGGAACACCTACACTTTTATAAAACCACATCGATTTTCGTTCTCCCATAGTCCCTTATGACGTGTGGTAGCACTAACATATACATGATCGTGAACATATAGTTACGGTACCATGTGTAGACACCCTATTGTTGTCCTAGCCAAATAGAACAAGGGGTTCCCTTTTTGTTATTATTTTATTATTATTATTATTACTTTCTTATAATTATTTTTATTATTTATTATTATTATTAATTTACTATAATTATTTTGGATTATTACTATTGCCACTATTATTTTTACTATTACCTTATTATTATTATTATTATTATTATTATTATTATTATTATTATTATTTTCTTCAAAATTAATACTTTATTATTCTTATTATTATATTTTATTATTTTCCTATATTACTAGCATATCTATTATCATTATTATTATTTTTCATTTTTATTTATTATTACTAGTACGTTTATTTTATTTTTACTTTACTATAATTACTTGTATTTTTCATTTATTTTATTTATTATTTATTATTTATTATTTATTATTATTATTATTTTTATTTTTATGTTATCATTATTATTATTATTATTATTTATTACTTTTAATAATAGTATTATTATTTTATTTTTATTAATATTAATATTATTATTATTATTTTATCTTTATTATTTTTATTTTTACTATAATTATTTATTACTATTTACTATTTAGTAGTATTATTATTACCTTATTGATATTTGTATTATTATGATTATTATTATTAATATTGTTTCCCTCTTCATTATTACCAAAAGCATAAAAAAAATAAAATAAAATCAAATCAAAAAGGGAAGGTTTGTTTTAGGGTTGCCAATTTTTTTATATATGAGGGCAAGGAGGAACACAGCCAAGGGGGGGCAAGCGCACAGACGGCCAAAGAAAAAAAAAAGAAAAAACTAGCCTTTCTCCTCTGCACAGAGGCTGTGCACAGCACACAGCCGGAGAGCCAAAAATACCAAAGAAAAAAATCACCTTTTCCCTATTCTTCATTCTTTTCTCGCAGAGGCCACACACCAGCATCCATTCCCACACCCTCATCTCTCAGTTCTCTCCTCTGCTTCTTTACCCACCAGCCACTCCACGCTCCCGTCAAGCTCACCCAGCAACACCAGCGACCCCAATCTCCCAGCCATCACCGTCGCCATCTTCCACCCACAGTCACGCCCCACGCACGAGACCCATCCTCCCTCACGAACAACACCACCAAGCTACCAGTCCATCTGCCACCTCCTCTGCTGCAAGTCGTCGCCGAACAGCAGTAACCCGAACCTCTGCTCCATATTCCGGCCGGCCACATCTCTCTCCCGCGGCTCTGTCATCTTCTTCATGCCGCCAATGTCCAGCAGCGATAGCAGCAGCAGCTTCCATCATCACCGGCGTTCTCCATCAACACCAGACTGAACCCCAACCTCCGGCGAGCCTCCTCACCAGGCTACCCGCAGCAGCCTCTGCACTGCACAAGCCCGAGCCACTCCGTCCAGCTGCCAGCCGAATCACCAACCCGAATAGACACTAGACGGTTGCCCCCTCTGTCCCAGTTCTCCGGCGATACCCCAACACTGTAAGTGCCTCCTCTGCAAGTTCCCTGCACGGAACACACACACACACACATGCATGCGATTTCATTTTATTTTGTTTTATTTTTATTTATTTATCTTCTGATTTTGGTCATTACATATCTAATATTTGGTTTTTTGTTTTGTTTTTTTTTTTTTTTTTTAGGCAGGTATGTGCAGTATTTAACGACTTTTTTTTTTTTTCTGTATAGTTTTCATGTTTAGGCTGTTATTACATATATGTATATAAATATTAATATTATTGTTGGATTATTATATTTACTGTTAATAACTTATTACATGTCCATATTTATTATTGTATATTTGTTTAAAGTGCTTATATTATCGTTGTATTTTTTTTTAATCATTGTAATATACTTATTTTTATTGTTACATATTATTTAGGGTGTTTGTTTTATTGCGTAGACATTATTTAGGCTTTTTGATGTATTTAGGATATTTATCATATTTATTGTTTATTTGATATTTAGGGATTTTGTGTATTATTGTTTAGGATTGTAACATTTATGCATGTTCATGATTCTTGATTATTTACATTATTTTCATGATATTATCTTTTAAGGTTTTGGTTATTGTTTTAGTTTAGGGTTTTGACTATTTTACGTTATTAGGGTTTTGAATAGTGTTTTATTTAATCTGTCTCCATATTGTTATTGTGTACTAATTTTAGGGATTCCATACCATTGAATATTGATCTTAAGGGTTTCCATAAAATGTATATTACTTCTTTGGCTTTTCTACGGCTTGGAAGAATTTGATTTATTTTCCATATTTATGTACAACATTTCCATATTAAGGTATATTAATATTTTAGAGTTTGTGTATATTTTATAATAGATCCATGATGTGAATTATTGTCCATAATCTCATTCTATCTCCTTACATGTTTATAAAAAGTACATAATTTTTAGGGTTTGATTATTTCCATTCTAGAGTATATCATTAGGGTTTGATTATTAATACTTGGGGTTTTATCATTGAAAATTTGACTATTATGATACATAATATTTACGTGTTATGATTTATATTTTAAATAGTACATTATTTTTTGTTATAAGCTATTTGAAATTTTTGTAAAATACAGAAAATAATAAAAAATAGAAAATTAGGAGAAAATTCTAAAAAATATTTTGACTTGACTTTCACTATTTTCTTTAATTGTTTTTTGGTTATTTCAAAATTTAGAAAAATGTAGAAAAATATAAAATATCATAAAAATAGAAAAAATTAAGAAAAATATTTTGAGACATATAAATCATTTTTTGACACAATTTGTGTTCCAAAAACCTCCCATACTAGTATTTCCTTATAAAAATTTTATATACAATTTCAAAATTTGGGAGTGTATTTTCTTAAATAATTTCTTGATTTTTTATCCCTATGATTTTATTGCGGGGGTATGAGCCTTTGGGCATCACGTACCCTAAGCTCTGAGGGAATATATGTATATATTTATTTATTTATTTTACCTATGTATTTATAAACTCATAAAAAGGAGTAATTTAAAGACTTATTAGATTAACTTAGGGATAATTTCAAATTAATTAGGTACCGCTTGTAAGAACGGGCGCGTAAGGGGTGCTCGTACCTTCCCCTTGCGTAACCGAATTCCCGAGCCTAACTCTGGTAATGTAGACCTATTATACCCCTAATGGGGTAGTTATCACGTGTTCTAACCACACTAAAGGTTAGTGGCGACTCCGACCTTTTCCATGATTTTTCCATGAAAATTTTAAAATGATTTTAATTTCGCCGCCCAGAGCACACGCGCTCCCGGGACGTCACGACACCGTGCTTCGTGAAAGACTAAACCAAGCCATTTGGGTTTTGATAACATATAATAAATCTCAAATAATGATACATAATTGTTTCATAATAATATCTGTCAAGATAATATTTTTATGAGTTTTTGCATATCATAACATATAAACCACGGCCCTTACGCTAGTTTTTTTATCTTATAAATCACGGCCCTTATGTCGACATAGTATAACATGGAAGACCACAACCCTTACGCCGACATAGTATATCATATAAAACCATGGCCCTTAGGTCGGCATATTATATCATATAAAATCACGGCCCTTACGCCATCATATATCTTAACATACATAGTTTGAAATCCCGATACTGTTTCAATACCATAATTTAAACATAGTTCTTGTACTGATTTCATGATTTTCCTGAAAACTAAGAATAACATGCTTATACTAGGAAAATTACAATATTCTGATATAATACAATTTCATGAAAATTATACTCATGCCACACAAATATGAATAATGTTTTTAAGCATAAGACTTGATCTGAAATCATATTTCCTGATAAATAACATAAAATCCCTTTTCCTGTTCAATTGCAGTATTCCCAAATACTGTGCTAATACATACATAATTTCTAAAAATAAATGTTGTAATATGGTAAATAATTTCATAAAAATTTTTGACTTAATTTATCTTCTTACCTGACTTATTGAAAAGCCCACAAATTACTCCAAAATTACACCCGTGGTGTTCCCAACTCAACACCTTGAAATTTACATTTCCCCCATCAAAACTTCAGTATAAACTCATCTAATTCTTTTCCACAGCCCAGAAATACCAAATACCTTAATAAATGTTAAAATAATCAACTTACCCAAATTTTGGGATGGTACCCAAGTTGGCCTAACCAAGAAATCACTCAAGTAGATTTGTAGAGAATCTTCCTAGGAGAAACGTGGTGGTTTCGGATCGTCAAACTGACGAAGAATCGACCCGAAAACCTAGAGAGAAGGTAGAGGGGGTCAAAGTTAGAGAGAGAGAGAGAGAGAGAGAGAGAGAGAGAGAGAGAGATTTCTTGCATATTGCTCATAAAAAAAAATGGTTTCTTGACCTTTTATAAGATGTTGGTCCACGTGGCCTAGTCGACAAGTCCAAACGATAGTCTTGTAGATGAACACCTTCTCCTCATCGACGAGTTTCAGGTTCTGGATGAAGCTCTCTTTGTAATTTCTAATCGACAAGACAAGAGTTCCTGTTGATAAGCTGAAGGCCCTGCTCGTCGACGAGCACTTCTTCACTCATCGACGAGACCCTACTGAATTTAAAGAAATCCTTCTCTCATTCTTTTATTATTTAATTACTATAATTCTTCGGGTCTCTACATTCTCCCCTCCTTTTAAAAGTTTTGTCCTCAAAATTTATTATCTATATTGACACCATCCTTTAAAGAAAATGGGCTACTTATTTTATTACTTACCCTCACTTGTGGTGGAGGAATACCGTAGTTACATTCAGGGTTCTAGGAGATTACAAATACTTAAAATAAAATTCTCCCAAAACCAAAACACTACCTACCAACTGAAAATTATTACGTGTACCGACTAACTTGCATAAAAGAAACATTGCATATCTACTTGTATCTCTTCTCAATTACTACTATTCCCTGCTAAACAAATACGAGTATTTTTTCCATATCTCTTCCTCAAGCTCCCAAGAAGCTTCTTCCACTATGTGATTCCTCCATAGGACTTTTACTAATTGAATCCTCTTACTGCGAAATTCCTGTTCTTTCTTGTCTAGAATCTGCACCGAAGTTTCCTCATAAGCCAAAGTATCACTGAGTTCTAACTCGACATAATTAATGACATGGGAGGGATCTGTGACGTATTTCCTTGACATGAAAATATGAAATACGTCGTGAATTCTAAATAAAACTAGTAGTAAAGCCAGTCAGTAGGAAACTGACCCTACTCTTTCAAGAATCTCAAAAGGGCCAATGAACCTAGGGCTTAACTTACCCTTCCTCCCAAACCTCATAACTCATTTCAATGACGCTATCTTCAGAAACACGTGATCTCCCACATCAAATTCCAGTTTCCTGCGGCGAGTATTGGCGTAACTCTTTAGAGCTGCACTAGCTCTGGCCCTATAACTCGCTGCTCATCTATCTTATCCTAGTATAAAGGAGAACGACACCTTCTATCATAGAGCGCCTCATAAGGTGCCATTCCGATGTTAGCTTAATAGCTGTTATTGTATGAAAATTCTACCAGTGGCATATACTGGGTCCAACTACCCCTAAAATTCAGTATGCACGCTCGCAACATATCTTCTAATATCTGAATTACCCTTTTGGTCTGGCTGTCTGTCTGAGGATGAAATGCCGTGTCGAAAGATAACTCAGACAGCCTCCTGCAAGCTCCTCTAAAATCGTGATATGAAACGTGGGTTTTGGTATGATACTATAGACATTGGCACACCATGTGATCGTATTACCTCCTGAATATATAATTTCGCCAGTCTGTCTATGGAGTAGTTGACTTGAATAAAAATGAAAAGAGCGGTCTTCGTTAATCTATCAACGACTATCCAAATAACATTCTGACCATGCGGTTCCGGTGGTAGACCCGTCACGAAGTCCATAGATACATGATCCCACTTCCACTCTAGGATGTAAAGTAGCTACAACTGGCCTGCCGACCTATGGTGCTCAACTTTTACCTACTGGCATGTCAGACACTGCTACAAAAACTTGGCAATTTCCCTTTTCATGTCGCTCCACATGTAAGGCTCTTGCAGATCCCTATACATTTTAGTACTGCCTCGATGAACCGTGTACAAGGACCTGTGAGCCTCTTCTAAGATCATTCTCCTAATATCAACATCTGTAGGCACACATAATCTGGTGCAAAATCTTAGAGCTCTGTCATCTGAAATACTGAACTCCTCTCCTTATCCATCTTGTACCTTAGCTATCAGCTCTACTAATTCTGCGTCATCTCTCTGAGTGGTCTTAATCCTTTCTTATAAAGTAGGCTGCACCACTAGGTAGGCCACAAATGCCCGAGAATCACTCTCTACCAACTCTACACCGAGCCTCTCCAGATCCATCTGGATCAGATGCTGAACCTCCATAGCTCCCAGGGCTGGTCCCACTGATTTCCTACTCAAAGTATCAACTACTACATTTGCTTTCCCTAGGTGGTAACCGATAGTGTAGTCATGATATTTAATAAGTTCCAACCACCTCCTCTATCTTGCATTTAACTCCTTTTGAGTGAAAAAGTATTTCAAACTTATGTGATCAGAGAATATCTCGTATCTCTCACCATACAAGTAATGCCTCCAAATCTTTAATGCGTGTACCACTGCAACTAATTCCAGATCGTGGGTAGGGTAGTTCTTTTCATACTTTTTCAACTGTTGGGAGGCATATGCTACAACCCTATCACGTTGCATCAATACATAGCCGAGCCCTTTCAAAGACGCGTCACTATAAATAACATAACCATCACCCCCGCTGGAATCATCTGTACTGGTGTAGTGACAAGCCTCTGTTTTAGTTCCTAGAAGCTCTGCTCACAATCATCATCCCATTCAAACCTAATATTCTCCCTGGTCAAACGCATGAGAGGTCCTGATAAAGCTGAAAGCCCCTCTACAAACCGATGATAATAACCTGCCAGTCTCAAGAAACTCCTAATCTTCTGAATGTTCCTCAGCTTTTCCCAATTCACCACTACTTCAATCTTGTTGGGATCCATTGAAATACCATCCCCTGCAATAACATGCCCTAGAAGTGACACTTTCTCTATCCAGAATTCACATTTACCAAACTTAGCATACAATTTCTTTTCCCTGAGCATCTGAAGTACCAGCTGTAAGTGCGTCTCATGCTCCTCAAAGCTCCTCGAGTAAACCAGAATGTCATCAATGAAAACTACAACGAACTGGTCTAAACACTGATGAAAGATTCTATTCATCAAATCCATGAATACAACATGAGCATTCGTTAGACCAAATGGCATAACGAGGAATTCATAATGCCTATACTTGGCCCTGAAAGTTGTCTTCGAGACGTCTTCTATTTTAACTTTCACATGATGATAGCCTGATCTGAGGCCAATCTTGGAATAGACCCATGTACCTTGAAGCTGATCAAATAAATCACCTATATGGGGTAGAGGATACTTGTTCTTGATTGTCACCTTATTAATTTCCCTGTAATCTATACACATCCTCATGGACCCGTCCTTCTTTTTTACAAATAACACTGGAGCTCCCTACGGTGATAAACTGGGCCAAATAAAACCCCTATCCAATAAGTCTTGCAACTGATCCTTTAACTCTCCCAACTCTGCTAGAGCCATTCTATAAGGAGCTTTAAAGATTGGTGTCGTCCCGGGAAATAGATCAATAGTGAAATCTACCTCACGGTCGGGAGGCAACCTAGGTAGATCTTTTGGAAAGACATCTGAAAATTCCTTCACCATTGGCGTACTAGCAAGCTTTAATTCATTTCCAGAAATTTCCTTTGCAAAGGCCATAAACCCCTGACATCCCTCCAGGAGTCATCTTCTCACCTACATGGCAGACACTAATTGTGGCGGGGAACTCACCTCTGATCCCATAAATCTAAATTCTTGCTTCCCTGATGGTCTGAAAATCACCTCTTTCAGATGATAGTCAATATTAGCGTAGTTAGTTTCCAGCCAATCCATACCCAATATTACACAGAATCCATGCATATTAAGCTCAATAAGGTCAGCTGGTAGTACTCTCCCCTGAATCTCTATCAGATAACCCCTAAGCATCCTTTTACAAGATTTTTCTTAGATAATTTAGATAGTAGCTCCATGCTAGCATGTCCTAATTTCCTATGCCATAACCAACTTGCTTCATTCATGGCTATTAAACAAGTTATGTTTTGATTTGTTATTTTCTCAATATTTATACAGTAAACATTATTTATTCTATGAGTAATAAACAAGGTTTCTTTATTTTTGGGATTTTGGATGACACATTTTTCTTTTAGGAACATTACTTCGAACCCTTTATCAATTAATTGACTGATACTTAAAAGATTATGTTTTAGTCCTTCTACTAATAGCACATTATCTATAGTGAGTGAAGGTTCTTTACCGATTTTACCTATACCAACAATTTTACCTTTGGCATTGTCGCCGAAGGTGTCGTATCTCCCATCCTTTTGTTTTAAGGTAGTGAACTTGGTCTTGTCACCGGTCATATGTCTTGAGCATCCGCTATGCAAGTACCATTTGTCCGTTGTTGTTGTTGTCCTAAGGCAAACCTATAATGAGGGACACTAAGTGTTAGTTTTTGGAACCCAGATTCTTTTGACTTTCATTGTTTTACCGTTGGTTCCACTATTTGTTTTCCATTCTCCTTGAACTTTAACATATTTTTTCTTTAATGGGCAATTAAACATCTTGCACATATAGCAAGTGGTGTGTTCATGTTTGTCATTTGATGAAGTGCTAGCATAAAACCTAGCTTCCTTATTAAAGTATCCCATGTATAGCTTTTTATTCTTTTTATTTGTTTTACCATTGTAGCCTATTCCTTCTTTGTTTCCATGAAGCCTTTGCTATTCAATCATCTTTTCAAAGTTCTCTTTACCTTTAGTAAAGTTATAGATAATCTTTTCCTTATTCTCAACTATCTTTTTGAGTTCATTTATTTCTAAATCTTTCTTATTCAAACCATTTATATGAGTTTTATCTAATTCTTGTTTTATTTCTTCTTCCAACTTCTTAATATAATTATTTCTTTCTTCTTTAATAACTTTGAATGGTTCTAGTTGCTTTACTAGTTCTTGATTCTGATCTTTCAAAGTTATATTTCTCTTAGACACTTTTATAAATCTTTTATGTAGTGAAAATAATTCAATTTGTAATTCCTTGTAAGAAGGCAAACTATCACATGACTCATCACAAGATACATTTTGAGATTCTGTTGAAGAGTAATAAGAATTTACCTCTTCATTGTTTGCCATGAAGCATATATTTGCCATCTTTTGTTCACTTGATTCAGTTTCAGTTTCCCTGGAGCTTGAATTGTCCTAAGTAGCTTTCATTGCTTCCTTCTTTTTCTTCTTGTCCTTCTTGAATAATGGACACTCCGGTTTAATATGTCCTGGTTTTTTGTAGTGATAACAGATTGGTAATTCATTCTTACCTTTATTTTCTTTCCTACTTGTATCTCCTTTTTCAGTTTTCTTTTTGTAGAATTTTCTAGGAAACCTTTTATTTCTTCTATAGAATTTTCCTAGTCTCTTAGTAATGAATGCCAATTCATCTTGATCTAAGTCAATTGTTTCGCTTTCTTCTTCACTAGAACTATGGCTAGATGCTTTTAGAGCTATGGATCTTTTATGCTTTGGTTCGGGATTCCTTTCTTTCAGTGCCATTTCATATGTAAGAAGTGAACCTATAAGTTCATCCAAAGAAGTAGTTTTAAGGTTTCTACCTTCCGTGATGGCTGTGGCCTTTGGTTCCCAAATAGAGGGTAGACCTCTTAGAATTTTCTTGATCATTTCATATGTAGTATAGGTTTTTCCTAAGGCACTTAAAGAGTTTATTATGTGGGTAAATCTGGTATACATGCTTGATATTGTTTCATCAAAATTCATTTTGAAAGCTTCGTATTCACTCGTCAGCATGTCTATCCTATTGTGTCTAACATCAACGGTTCCTTCATAAGTTACTTCTAGTTTATCCCAAATCTCCTTAGCTGTTTTGTAGGCCATGACTCGATTAAACTCATTTGCATCTAATGCACAATTAACGCATTTATAGCACTTGCATTTATTTGAAGCATTTTATAATCTAAGTCGGTCATGTCTTTCTTTTCTTTTGGAATATGTTTTCCATCAACTAACTTAGAGGGAATAAGATTTCCATCCATAACAACTTCCCAAGCTTTCCAATCCATGTGTTGGAGATATATTTCCATTTTTTTTTCCAAAAAGTGTAATTGTGTCCACAAAAGATTGGTGGACGGGTTGAGGATTGTCCTTCACCAAAGGGTGCTACTCCAATGTTTGCCATTAGATCTTTTTATAGTTTCTTGTTAGGAATTTCTATAACTAGGCTTTGATACCAATTGAAATGAGGAATAGCTTCTCAAGAGGGGGGGGTGAATTGGATTCTTTTTATATTTTAGTGATTTTTAGACTTTCTGATTTTAATAACCCAGAAATCAAGATATATATGAACAAAACCACACTTAAGAAAGCTGAAATTTAAGATTACAATTCAATCAATGAGATCAATCAATCAAAAATATTTAAGCTTTTGTTGATTTCCCTGTAGTCTCTTAGTATACACTTTACTTGATTAAGATTTCCGCAGATTAATCAACGTACTCCCTTTTTGGGTTTTCGCAAACAATTAATCAAAACGTACTTTCTATTTATCAAATACCTTTGTTTCTTTCTCAATTTAGAACTTGCAACCTGCACTTATAAATCTTATTACAATAGCAAGTAAAGAATGTAAAACAAAGCAAAGAGAAAGAGACAAGAATTTTTATGAGGTTCGGCTTCAACACAGCCTACATCCGCACCTTTGGCAAAACACCAAAGGATTCCACTATATTAGTTCCGTTACCTGGTGGAACAATACTAATTTACAACACACTCCTTCGATTAGGCTAGAGCCTGTCTCTCCAAACAATAACCCTTGTTTTGTTCAACGATTCAACATCTTTGAATTGTTTGAGAAAGATAATAAAGAAATTTGTGTACAAAAGAGAACTCTTACAATAGAGTAAATTAGTACAATGATCAACTCACTTTATACTTAAAAGTAATTCAAATATAAGAAATTTCAAGCTTAATACTTAGTATGAATTACTAAATAATTTTTTTTAAAAAATAAAAGATTCTAATTTTTGAAAAACCTTTGCTTCAAAATATAAATAAATATCAGATCAGAAATTTAAGCTTGAAAGAGTTTTAGATCCTTTGAAAAATTTTGAATACTTGAAGACTAGTTGATCTAAAACCTTTGAAAACTTGCTTCGATCTAAAAGCCTTTGAATATTGCTGGATCTAAAAACTTTTTGAAGATAGCTAGATCTGGAAGCTTTAGAAGATTGCTCAATTTCAAAACTCTTTTGAATATTTCACCAATGTTCTCTTTTTTCATACTAATCAAAAAAACTTTTGGGGATTATGACTATTTATAGAGGCTTTAGAAACCATCCATTACTCCCAAAGATTCCTAAAAATCATTTCCAGGTATTTTGAAATAAATATGTTTAAAATGTGGTTTAAAAAATCTTCCTATTGAGAAATTTATTGCCAACGTTAGAGTGGCAGTCACCTGTCACAGGGCAACTCTCAACACAGAATGTAGGCAGTCGCCTGCCAGAACCAAGGCAGTCGCCTGACTTGTTCATGCAGGCGCCTGGCTGGTTAGGCAGTCACCTGTCTAGCTACTGACTTTTTGAAAAATCATTTTCTTAATGTGGTAGTCGCGTACCTCATCATGGCATTCGCCTGGTACTTCATTATTTCAAAAAATTTTCTCTTCTTAAGCCCTTTTTATTTATTGAAAAATACTCTTTAGAGTATATATGTTTAAAAACATATTTTTGATTTTCTATGAGCTTCAAACTACTTTATGTTTGAGTTTAACCTTGAAGTACTTACATTTAGAATATCCTTAATATAACTCTTTTAGTCTTCAAACTTGTTCTTCCATCAGCTTTGTGATTGCAATCTTTCCTTTGAGCTTTTCACAGTATAACTTTGTTCTTCATGCTCTTTATAACCCATAAGCTTTTCTTTGTATTCTTCAAGGATTCTTTGTAATTCATAAACTTCCTTCTGCACTTTAGCTTTATTGTTTTCCTGAAAACTTTTGCTAGAAACATATTAAACATATCATTTGATTTGTTATCATCAAAATAAGAATTGTAAGCCTTATTAGGCCAACAAAGGTACCTATCACAACGTCACCTGTAGTCTCGACACGTCCAAGCGTCAAAGCATAGACCCTCGCCAGAGCTACATTCCTCTACTGTCCTTCACAAGGCGCCTAATAGCCTCCCCGGTACGGTCTAGGAGCAGAATCGGTATCAGGTGGTGTAGGGCAATCTCACACCAAGTGTCCCTGCCTATCGCAGTGATAACAGACAACTCTCCTCATTCGGCACTCTTCTAAGTGCCTCTTCCCACAAGTCTGATAGATAGGGAAATTTGGCACTTCCTGAAACCTATGACCTCCAGTCTTCTGCCTCTATCCTCTGCCATAGTTTCCTCTCCTCCATTGACCCTGCCTAGGTCCCTACTGGAAGCCTGAGGGAGCAGATCTCTTCTTCTGTCCCTGCTCCTCTACATCCATCCGCTCACTAGCCTCAGCCAATGCTGCTTTGTCGACCAGATCAACAAAATCATATATCTTCAACACTACTACCTGCCTGTATATTCCACGCCTCAATCCTCTCTCAAACTGCCTTGCTTTCTTTACTTCATCAGGAACAATATACGAGGCAAAGCGGGACAACTCTATGAACCTCGTCACATACTGCTGGACTAACTACTATCCTTGCTTCAGATTCAGGAACTCTTCGACTTTGGCTTCTCTAATGGTGGCTGGAAAATATCTATCAAAGAATAATTCTTTAAATCGATCCCATGTCATAGCTATCGGCGTTGTCCTCTACTGCTCCAAGAGTTTCATAGCAATCCACCACCTCTTAGTCTCCCTTATCAATTTATAAGTGGCGAAGAGGACCCTCTACTTCTCCATACATTGCAATACTGCCAACATCTTTTCAATCTCCTACATCCAATTTTCAGCGACTACAGGATCAGCACCTTTTGAAAATGCTAGAGGATTCATCTTGGCGAATTTCTCTATTGTGCACCCATAGCCTGCAGATGGGCCTCCCTACTCTCTGGAGCTCCTAGCGATCTCAGTCATAACCTGATGAGCTACACTACGACATCTGAATCAATCCCACCTGCACTCAAGGGCCCTGCACCGTCACTACCGCTTGCATAGGCACTACCTCCTTTAGGGTCCATCCTGAAAAGATAATAAACATGGTTCAGGGACCCTATTCTTATAATCTACGCATCTAACCAAAGTCCCCTATCTTGACATTCTTTCCTTAATTCAAGATTTAGTCCTACACTTTAGAAACAGAACCCAACAATAGTTTACTATGACTTTCTTGAAATCATCATCCCAAGAAAGGCATAGAAACCATCATGAAAATTATGCCTCTAGACTGCAGAATAAAACCTCAAATCCTTTTCCTATACTCTGGTACTGTTTTCGCTGTACTCTAAAGTCTACTGAACCTAGCAACCTAGGCTCGGATACCAAACTATAACGACTTGCTTATTTTACCATAAATTTTTTTAAAAAAAATATAATACTCCTAATATTTTGTCAACAAATAAAACATGCTTAATTTGTACCCATGTGTACCAGGGATATATCTGTCATACAACTCTGACACCTACGCAGCGGAATACATAAAATCATATACATGTAATAATACACCGGAAACCATACAGAGTTTTATTAAACTTGTCATATACATATACACATCCCAAAAAGACCAAAATGTGTCCTAAGGTCATAACCTAAAAATCCATCAGACCCTAGCATAATGACTTACCCTTCTGACAGCGTAGGACAAACGACCTCTAACGTTGCGGAGCTCTATCCACCCTTCTATCTGGGTCTCCTGAAATGTTTATGTAGCTTGGGTGAGACACCTCTCAGTAAGGGAAATAAACTAATATCATTGTGTGACAGCATGAGTAATTACATGTAATATATATAACAGTACATAAATCATATTTGAAAAAACTGTCTATATCATAACTGGATAAAACATAATTTATCATAACATGGTATAACGTACTGAGTTCCTATACATGAAATCATCTTATATAACTGTACATAAAATAACACCCTGGATGGATAGTTGGCTGGTGTCATGTCTTACCTCCACATGACTAGGTTGTGCGGCCCAAAGGCGGGACCTAGCAATGGCTGGCCGACCACGCTTGATCAACATAAGTCTGTAAGTACAATGGGTCTATCCTTCCTCATTTGGACTACCAGAAAGACGCTTGCACTACCATAAAACCACATCAACTGCTATTCTCCCAGAGTCCCTTACGACGTGTGGTAGCAATAACATATACATGATCGTGAACATATAGCTATAGTACCGTGCTTCGTGAAAGCCTAAACCAAGCCATTCGGGTTCTAATGACATATAGTAAATCTCAAATAATGATACGTAGTTGTTTCATAATAATATTTGTCAAGATAATATTTTCATGAATTTTTACATATCATAACATATAAACCACGACCCTTACGCTAGCTTTTTGTATCTTATAAATCACGGGGCATACGTTGGCATAGTATAACATGAAGACCACGACCCTTACGCCGACATAGTTTATCATATAAAATCACAGTCCTTACGTCGGCATATTATTTCATGTAAAATCACGGCCCTTACGCCGACATATATCTTAGCATACATAGTTTTAAATCCCTGTATTGTTTCAATACCATACTTTAAACATAGTTCCTATACTGATTTCATGATTTTCCTGAAAACTAAGAATAACATGCCTATTCTAGGAAAATCACAATATTATGATATAATAAATTTCATGAAAATTATACTCATGCCACACAAAATATGAATAATGTTTTTAAGCATAAAACTTGATCTGAAATCATATTTCTTGAGAAATAACATAAAATCTCTTTTCCTGTTCAATTGCAGTATTCCCTAATACTGTGCTAATACATACATAATTTTTAAAGATAAATGTTGTAATATGGTAAATAATTTCATGAAAATTTCTGACTTAGTTTATCTTCTTACTTGACTTATTGAAAAGCCCACAAATTACTCCAAAATTACACCCGTGGTGTTCCCAACTCAACACCTTGAAATTTACATTTCCCCCATCAAAACTTCAGTATAAACTCATCTAATTCTTTTCTAAAGCTCAGAAATACCAAATACCTTAATAAATGTTACAATAATCAACTTACCCAAATTTTAGGATGGTGCCCAAGTTGGCCTAACCAACAAATCACTCCAGCAGATTTGTAGAAAATCTTCCCAAGAGTAATGTAGTGGCTTTAGATTGCTGAACCGAGGAAGAATCGGTCTGAAAACCTAGAGAGAAGGTAGAGGGGGTTGGAGTTAGAGAGAGAGAGAGAGAGAGAGAGAGAGAGAGAGAGAGAGAGAGAGAGAGAGAGAGAGAAAGATTTCCTGCATAGTGCTCGCATAAAAATGGTTTCTTGACCTTTTATAAGATGCTGGTCCACGTGGCCTAGTCGACGAGTCACATCTCCTCATCAACGAGTCCAAGTGATAGTCTTGTTGACGAACACCTTCTTCTCATTGATAAGTTTTAGGTTTTGGATGTATCTCTCTCTGTAATTTCTCGTTGACGAGGCATGAGGTCCTGTCAATGAGCCGAAGGCCCTGCTCATTGACGAGCGCTTCTTCACTCATCGACGAGACCCTGCTGAATTTTCTTTTGAAAAATACTTTTCTCTCTTTTCTTTTATTATTTAATTACTATAATTCTTTGGGTCTTTACACATGCCTCCCTCCCTAAAAATGTAAAATTTCTTTTGAGCAGTCACATGGGATTTAAATTTTTGGATTCAAAAAGAATGGTACTCCCTAGTAATTTCAATAATTACAAGGACTGTTTTCTAAAAAGACACATAAAAAAAAAAAAAAAACAAAAAAACATAGCAAAGACTTGATTTTAAAAACAAATGAGACCACTTGGGCATATCATAAGACCCAATTTCCAATATGTGAAAAAGGACTTTATGAACATCTTCAATAATTTGGTTAAGGAGTTAACAATACATGCTCAAGGATATAATGACTTGACTCCAAAAATTTTGAAAAGAAGACTAAATATTCAGATATAACTTAATCTTAAAAAAAATCACAAGATGACTTGAATGGACACAAAGAATAGGCATAAGGATCTATAGACCTAAACTGAACAAGGCAATTATAGACTTGGGCTATGGGTTGAACCCAAATGTCACGGACTTTCATATTCTATAAATGGGATCTAGTTTTCAGACTTAGGATTCAAATGGGTGCCTTAAAATTCCATTAACCTCGTGTGATTCAGTTAGGGAGACTTGGTAAAAATTAGGGTGTCTACACTTACCTAAGCCCAAAACCCTAATTAGAGCCCTTACCTAAACCAAAACCCTAAACCAAACCCATTTAACCCCTGTTTGGGTTGCAAGAAAACACGAGAAAACCTTAGGATTAAAGAGAACTAGAGAAAGAAAGAAGAATAGAGAGAGAGAGAGAGAGAGAGAGAGAGAGAGAGAGAGAGAGAGAGAGAGAGAGAGAGAGAGAGAGAGGATGGATTACCTTTGATCCAAGGAGAGGCAGAGAGCTTGAAGCTTTTTGCCATCAAATCTTTGTCCAACCTACAAAGGAAGAGGTTAGAGTGGGGGATTAAAGATTGAGAGGTTGAGAAAGTGAGTAGAGAAAATAAAAAGAGATTTGAGAGTGACAAAGAGAAGGTCAAAATAGAGATGTAAGAAAAAGAAAAGATCGACAGAGTGAAGTGGAATTTTACCTTAGGTGAGACTTGGTGCCTATGGCGGGGGCCATTGCAACCAGAGGAGGTGAGAGCTAAGAGACAGTAAGGTGAGAGCTGAGAGAAAAAGGTAGAGGACTGAAAGAGAAAAGAGTTTAGGAGTGTGAGAGAGAATAAAGAAAAAATAGAAGAATAAAAAAGAAAAGAGTGATCGTCCACGTGTCATGCACCTGGTCTACGCATTCTCAGTAATGTCACCTAGTGATGTGGCGTAATCCAAACTGTCCACTTTGTGTTTTCTATGGACGGTCAGATGCTACCTTGCCAGTGATCTGTGACGTTAGTTCTGGGCCAATAGCATACTACTACATGATGGGTCATGTCATGATAACATTGCTACATGTTGCATCTTTGTTTTTCCAAAAAAAAAAAGGTCCGTCATTTAGAGACTACTACGTGTCACCACTAATGGATGATGCATGGCAAGCTCCAGCCCTTCTTGCTTAATCTCCCCCTTTTGAACTAGGTCAAACTGATTAAATTGGTTTGATCTAGTTCAATCTTCTGAACTGATCCTTTATTTTTTAATTAAAAATTAATTTTAAAATTCATTTTTAATTGCCCAAAAATCCAAAAAAACGAGAAAATTTTAAAAAAAAAATCACAAAAAATAATTAAAAAATTAGGAAAAAAATCTATAAGTCTTTTATTTATTTATTTTTACTCAAAAAAAATAAAAAATTTCAAAAACAAATAAAAATTTAGAAAACCCTTCAAAGATCCTAAAATTTTTAGGAAAATCCTGAAAAATAAAAAAAAATTCCAGAAAATTTGTAGGAATTTTTTTTTGCTTAGTTATGGTCATTGTTCAATGGTTTTCTTGTGTGGTTTGCTTATTATGTGCCCTACTTGTCACATGAATGCATGCTTTTCCTTTTCTTTTATAAGTGTGTGCCTGCATGCTTGTGTGCAATTGTGCATAACCCTTATGTGGAATAATTAGAAAATTGGGGTTAATATGTCCTCAATTATCTCTTGAGAGGCAGAGATTCTAATAAAATCACTTTAAATCTTTTCATTAAGTTGTTCTATTAGACTCTCTAAATCATGATGCACACCTTTAATGTATTTTTACATGATTATTAGTATTAATTGTATGTTGTGAATATATTTAATTATCTTATTTTTATGTCTTTCTTTGCCCATGTTTGTATGCTATTGAAAAAATTACAAATATAAGGCATTTTGCTTTAGTCTCGAAGGCTATGTTTTTGCATGCCTTTGGGGATTGAAGACAGGAAGTCTTTGTTTTATGCAATTCCTCCTGATAGCTAAGGGTCAGGTAAAAAGTAATTTAAAAATAAGGGAAAATATTAAATAAATAGTCCTCAAAGGGATCATCAAGAGTCGTGTCCTGAGCATGCTTTTTGGGGATCTTGAGGTGAGGATGGTCTCTGTCTTTCATAGGGCTATTCAACATTTAAAGGTTAGACAATTAAATAAATAAAAGAATTAAAGTCTTGATCAATAAATTTTGAAGGTAATCTATGGCTAATCACATACCATCCGTTGGACGGGTGTGAAGGGGTGCTAGTACCTTCCTTTTGCATAATTGTACTCCAAAATCTAACTTAGTGACAAAAACCATTGACTTCTAGTTTCCTTGGACCTAAATGTAGTTTAGTGACCAATGAACTAGTAGTATATTATATAGGTGTTCTAACCGCATCCAAAATAAATAGGTTAGTGACTGCTCCATTGAATTTAAAAGTAACCCATTTCTCAGTCCAATATATTACACTAGGCTCCATATAATATAATATTGAGTTTGCCACTCAGGCAAGGAAATTTGGATATTTGATCTCTTCCCATTTTCTAGAGGTCAGCCCTTTGGGACATTGCGACAATTTCAATTTTTGGAAATTGAAGGTAACAACAACACTTGCGCAATAAGGATTATCTAAGGTGCTAAAGGGAAAGATTTCTTAGCTAAAGGGATTGAAGGATAAGGAGAAGGAAGAGATGTTTGAAAAAGCTCATAATCTGATTCTTTTATCATTAATTGACAACATAGGTAGAACGGTCAAAGATCAACATACACTAGGTGATATGTAGTTGAAGTTAGAGCAGCTGTATCAATAAAAATATTAGTTAAGTGGTGAGTTTGAGATGAAAGATCTAGGTGCAATAAAGAAGATTTTAGGGATGAAAATTATTAGAAATAGAAGTGTTGGTAAATTATTGAAAGTATGGTGTAATCCCAAGAGGGGAGTGAATTGGGTATTTAAAATTTTATTACACGGAAGCTTGACTTATTTTAAACCTTTTTAACAATCTCAATCACCACACAAAAACTAATCAGTGAACAAATACACCTATAAGCAATCCTAGGTATCTATGAAATTAAAAAACACAATCTGAATTTTACCTTCAACAGGTTTAAATATCCAATCAGAATTTAGACAATGAACAAGTATTTATTTAAAACTAGATTCAACAATATAACTCAAGCAAGTAGGTATCTTATGCTTGAATAATCAACCAACCAAAATAGCTTTACCTCAGCCAATCAAGTTTAATTTAGAGTTTTAGTAATCGTTTGATTTTCACCCGAAAACTTAAATCATGCAAAGCAATCACAAACCAATATAATTATTCAAAGTGATCCAAATCCAAACTTAGCATTCAACCAATTTTCCCAATAAATTTAAAACATACACAATGGTTAATTAGTGCAGAAATTAAAGAGAGTTAGGGAAAGAAAAGATGAACACAAGGATTTTTTACAAGGTTCAGCTTCCCGCTTACGTCCTTGCCCTAAGCAACTTTGTGACGCTCCGATTTTCATACAATTTTTTTCTCCTATAAATAATAAATATTAATTAAACATCAGCCACATCAAAAACTCTGATACCATGTAAACAAAACTCGACCCGAAGTGGATGACGGGTAAACAATCATACAAACAGCCCTAACAGCAGAAGTCAATATTTATAAATCATTCAGAATACAATTAACCAGAGTTCTAACCATCCATATATATACATATCCAACACATCCCCAAAAATCAACCAAAAGAACATACATCCCTAGCTCAAACACCCACTCTGTTTATCAGGGTACTAGCTCCCCTCTATCTCGGAGCTCTATCCCTCGGTCTATCACGGTTCCCTAAAATATTTAAATATTTGGGTGAGACACATCTCAGTAAGACGAAATAAATTATTTACAGTATGTGGCAATATGAGTTTTGTTATATCATAATATACTCATTTTAGTGATAATACCATCTGAGAAAATATACCAATTATACTCATAATCATATAGATATAAAACATAAGCTTTTATAAGCTTTAATTCTATTTTTCAAAGTCATTCACATGCAATCCATATTTATTAGTGAAAGTTCTCGATGATAGAGGAGATTATACACCTATACATATAGCTCCCCTCTACTCTGATATCATTTATAACCTTACCCGAATAGTTCGAGTGTAGCTACAACTGATACTTATCAGGGCACTCACCTTACTCAGTAAGTCCTTAGGCGGAGAGTTTTAATTCGCCCTAATTATTTATGTTATTAAATTCATGCTTTTTCATTTCTCATTTCCATTTCACATCTAGCTCATGAGTGTCCTTGGTAACCAATCCACGTGTCGTCTGTAACTCATGGTTACCTTGAGGATATTCTCCACGCCATGCTTTCACCCATGGTCAAGATTGTGTGGCCCGAAGGTTGGATCTAAACCGTGGTTGGCCTACCCGGTTTAATCAAAATAAGAACTCTACCTGTCCGTTTATAGTACGATTGGCCTACTTCAGCTTGGTTCGGAGCCAGGGGCAATCAACATCTCTCCAAAGGCCCCATCGACTGTCACGCCACACTCTCCATGAGATCGTGTGGTTGCACTAACACCTCACTAGCAATGGTACCGTGCTCTTCATCAACAATAATCCATCAGAGTTCTCATTTTCACATTTCATTCTTCACATTTTGTATTCACATTTCGGTATTCAAATTACAATATTCACATATCCATATTCACATTCCAGTATTCACATTTCAACTTTCACATTGCAATATTCATATTACAATATTCACATTTCATTATTCACATTTTACATTCATATTGTCGAATTTACATTGCAATATCACCTTTTCATATACACATTTCAGTATTCACAATTCAGTATTCATGTTTCAAAATTCGCCTTTCAATATTCTCATTCCAATATTTACATTTTCAGTATTCATATCTCATCTCATAATAGTCTATATATCACATTTCAATATTCTCATCATTTCATGTTTCTTTCTCAACTTTTCAATACACATTTCATTCTTATAATAGTATATATCTCATTTCGTGTATTTTAATATGAAATGAGGAATAGCTTCCCAAGAGGGGGGTGAATTGGGTTCTTTTTAAATTTTAATGATTTTTAAGACTTTCTGATTTTAATGACCCAGAAAACACAATCATATAATAACAATAACCACACTTAAGAAAACTGAAATTTCAAATTATAATTCAATCAATGGAATCAATCAATCAAAAATTATTTAGGCTTTCATTGCTTTCCCTGTAGCCTTTTATTATACACTTTACTTGATTAAGATTTCCGCAGATTAATCAACGTACTTCCCTTTTAGGTTTTCGCAAACAATTAATCAAAACGTACTTTCTGTTTATCAAGTACCTCTGTAACCTTCTCGATTTAGATCCTGCAACCTGCATTTAAAAATATTATAACAATAGCAAGTAATGTATGTAAAATAAAGCAGAGGGAAAGAGACAAGAATTTTTACGAGGTTCGGCTTCAACACAGCTTACGTCCTCGCCTTTGGCAAAAACACCAAAGGATTCCACTATATCAGTTTCGTTACCTAGTGGAACAATACCAATTTACAACACACTCCTTCGATTAGGCTAGAGCCCGCCTCTCCAAATAATAACCCCTTATTCAGCTCAACGATTCAACAACTCTGAATCATTTATGAAAGATAATAAGGAAATTTGTGTACAAAAGAGAACTCTCATAATAGAGTAAATTAGTACAACGATTAGTTCACTTTATACATCAAAGTAATTCAAATATAAGAAATTTCAAGCTCAATACTTACCAAATAATTTTCCAAAGAAAAAGAAAGATTCTAATTTGGAAAACTTAGCTTCAAAATGTAACTCAATTTCATATCAGAGATTTATCCTTGAAAGAATTTTAGATCCTTTTGAAAACAAAATTTTAAATACTTGAAGATAGATCGATCTAAAACCTTTGAAAACTTACTTTGATTTAAAAGCCTTTGAATATTTCTGAATCAAAAAATTTGTTGAAAATCACTAAATCTGAAAACTTTAGAAGATTACTCAATTTCAAAACTCTTTTGAATATCTCATCAATGTTCTCTCTATGCTTTCTTCTCACCATATAAAATGTTGAGATTAAGACTATTTACAGAGACTTTAGAAATCATCCATTACTCCCAAAGATTTCTAAAATTCATTTCCAAATATTTTGAAATACATATATTAAAAAACATGGTTCAAAAAATCTTCTCCTTGAGAAATTTATTGCCAACGTTCGAGTGGTAGTTGCCTACCACAACTTGGCAGTTGCTTGTCACAAAGCAACTCTCAACACAGAATGCAGGCAGTCGCCTGCTAGAACCAAGGCAGTCGCCTGACTTGTTCATGCAGGCGCTTGGCTAGTTAGGCAGTTGCCTGTCTAGCTATTGACTTTGTGAGAAATCATTTTCTTAATGTGGCAGTCGCCTGCTTTATTTTAGCAGTCGTCTGGCCCTTCATTATTTCAGAAAATCTTTTCTTGTTAAGTTCTTTTTATTTATAAAAAATATTTTCTTTTAATTTTCTATGAGCTTCAAACCTCTTTATATTTAAGTTTAGCTTTGAAGTACTTACATTTTTAGAATGTCCTTAATATAACTTTTTTAGTCTTCAAATGTGTTCTTCCATCAGCTTTGTGGTTGCAATCTTTCCTTTGAGCTTTGCACAGTATAACTTTTGTTCTTCATGCTCTTTATAACCCATAAGCCTTTCTTTGTATTCTGCAAGGATTCTGTGTAATTCATAAACCTTCTTTTACCCTTGAGCTGTACTGTTTTCCTGAAAAAACTTTTACTTGAAATATATTAAACACTTCATTTTATTTGTTATCATCAAAATAAGAATTGTAAACCTCATTATGCCAACATAACATTTCTTAATAAAACATATCACCATTTCACATATTTCAAATCCCAAAACATCACAATTCAGTATTACTCATATGCCATACAATTTTATCTGATATTCCTATCATAATAATTTTAGGAAAAATATCATAATCTCATTTTCACGTATTAATTCAACCAGTAGTTCTCAAAATATTGTTATAACTTATTCCCCTTACCTAACTTACTGAGAGGTCTGTTAAAAACCCAAATCCTACGTCCGCAGCGTCCAAAACTCAAAACCCTAAAATTCACATTTTTCCCAAATCAATCAACTCATCTCCCAGAATAATTCTCATTTAACACTTCCTAGGCCCTATATACTCCAAATAAATACTTAAACCCTAAAATACCTTACTTACCCTGATTTTGGAGTGGTGCCCAAGAACTCCAAATCAACAATCCACTTCGGCTAAGTTGTAGAGAATCTCCCCACGAACCCTGTGGTGACTTCTGATCATCAAAACGGATTTAGACAGAGCAAAAATCGAAGAAAGAGAGAGAGAGAGAGAGAGAGAGAGAGAGAGAGAGAGAGAGAGAGAGAGAGAGAGAGAGAGAGAGAGAGAGAGCAAGAGGAGAGGGAAACTTTCGTTGGAAAATGATGGAAAACCTATTTATAGGCCAAACTTCGTCAACGAGTTAAAATGATTCCTCAACAAAGCCATGAAGACACTTCATCGACAAGGAAGCTGGTTCGTCGATGAACCTTAAATTCTCTAAAATTCCTTGACTCTAGGTATCTTCTCGCCGATGAGACACGTGTACTTCGTCGATAAGACCTAGAGGGACATTTGTCAACGAACACTTTGGGTTCGTCGACGAACCCCTATTGATGCCCTTTTTTTTTTTTAAATTTCTTTTTCCCCTTTCATATTCTTTTCCTTTCTCTTTCCTTTATTATTTTTCATAAATAAATTTTTCAGGTCTCTAAAAACTTGTTGTGAAGATTTTCCTTAATCTCTCCACTCAATAGGTGGAGTAGTCTCTCTCCATTGGAAGGTGGAGACCCCTCTCTAACAAGAACACCCTCCCGCTAGGCAACAACTCTATCCCTGAATTGTTAGTTTGCAAAACAACAATTCAACTGTTCATACAAGTATATTACTCTCATAGTATAGTAGATTTTGTACAATAATAAAATCACTATATACTCTAAATAGCAATTTGCAATGAAGCTCACAAAGAAATCAAGGGTTTTCTAATTTGTGGATTGAGAAATTTAGTAGAAAGAATCAGAAATCAATTAGGGCACAAAGAATACACACAACAACTTTTCCAAGGTATGAATCAAAGAGTATTGAATGTATTTCAATGAGTATTGGTGTCCTAATACGCAAATAATAAACCTTATATAGTATAGGAAAAAATCTTACTGTTTTCCCCAAGTTTGGAAACCATATCTTGTAATTTAGGAAAGAAATCAACGCAGTTCATAAGTTTAAAACACAAACTTCAGTCGTCTGAACCATTTAAAATATGCGCTCTAGAATTGGTAGTAGTGATTCAGTCACCTAAACTCGTGAGTTCAATCACTTGACCCTGCTTAGGTGACCTGAATTTACTTTAGTCGCCTATACTAACTCTATTATGATTTTTTCACACTGGCAGTAGCAGTTCAGTCGACTGAGTAGTTTTCCTCAGGCATCTAAACACTTTGTAACTTGGTATTTTTCCATACTTTTGATTCCAAAACTTGTTAGTATTACTTTGAAAATAATTTTGGACTTGTAAAAATATTTTCCATATTTGTAAGCAGGTTTCTAAGTCCAATATTTATTCCTAAGAGTTTCATAAATAAATTTGAAGTTTAAGAGTACTTACATGAGACTTTCAAAATATCTAAACAACAATTAATCCTAAGTCTTCATGTAGTAATGCTTTAACGTCGTCCAAGCTGGATCAACACTTCAATGAGTTTGTATTCTTCATGACTTGTCAATTTAAGTTGAGCTTTTGTCAATCGTTACCAGGTTTAACCTTTGTGCTTGTGAGGAATATAATACCTGAAATTTAACTTGAAAGCACAATTAGAATCCTTAATTTGTTATCATCAAAACGAGATTAAGTATTGTTAGGCCAACAATTATTTCTATCACAGAGCAAATATGCTCAAAAGCTTCTTGAGTGTTTTGGGATGAGTCAATCCAAATCGGTTAATACTCCTGTGGCTGCACATTTTAAACTTTTGATGGCTCTTTTGCTTGTTACTAAGGAGAAGGGGAGGAATATGGAAAAAGTTCCATATGCTAGTATTTTTGGTTCTCTTATGCATGCTATGACTTGCTCTAGACTAAATATTATGCCGGCTATTATGTAGTGAGAAAATATATGCATTGTTTTGGGAAGAAGCACCAGGAAACAGTCAAGTGGATATTTAGGTATCTCCAAGGGACTGTTGGTTATGACTTGGTTTATGGCAAGGGCAAGACAGTTGGTGGTATCATAGGATATTTATTTTTGGATTATGTAGGTGACTTGGGCAAGTGGAGGTCCTTGATAGGTTATGCTTTCACTTTTCTTGGAAACACTACTAGTTGGTGGAAGGCGATTTTGTAATCAACAACAACCTTGTCAACAACTCAGGTAGAATACATGGCTATAGTTGGAGCAATGAAAGAAGCTTTATGACTAAATTGATTGGTTAAAGACTTGGGAGTTGATAAGCATGGAGTACGTAAATTGAAAGTCAATAAGATTGGGACAAGAGATAATCCAATAGATATGTTGACTAAGTCAGTTCTTACAATCAAGTTTGAGCATTGCTTGAACTTGATTAATCTTTCCAGCATGAGGTAAGCCTTTGAGGAGGCATGGCGGTGAAGGAGGAAAATTCAAGGCAAGATACATATTTATTAAGGTATCATATATTTAGTCCCATGCACATCGCCTATGTCTAGCGCGCGCTAGGCATGGGACTTCTATAAATAGTACAAGTTATGTACAACAACATAGCGTGTGTAAAAGAGAACCTGAATGTAATTAAGATATGAGTGAGACTTTGTAATCTCTTGGTGTTCATAGTGAATGTTTCTCCCTTGGTGTCTGTGAACGCAGGCTTCACATTGAAGTCGAACCATGTTGTGTCCTATAATCTAGGTGTGCTTGCGTTTACTATAGTTGCTTATTGTGCTTGATTAAATTCAAAGATCTGATCAAAACACGAACAAACAAATTTTAATTAAGGAAATTATTATTTTGAATAATTTTTTCAATAAAACATGTACAATTTCTATCCAACCAAAGAGGGGAATTGGTGCATGGTATCCAATTTAGGATAACAATGAAGAGTGCAGAGAGTGAAGAAGCTCACAATAATGGTGGTCCAGTGGTCCTAATTAACCAACCTGTCAACCCTAAAGCTTAGCAGTAATATTCCTTTGCCTACTGAAAGGCAATACAACTAAAACGTGTGATATTTGCTGTGCATGCCTTTAACCATACCCCTTTTGCCTTTAAACATATCATGTTGCAGCCTCGCAGCACCATCGGATAAATATTAATCTACTTTTGCAACACATGCTTGAGCTTGCAATACCACCCGGTGGTCCAAACTAATCCCATACACACACGCACACACACAAATATACCATAAGGAATTTTTTATGATTGCATGATTTAGTGATATGATCATTTGTAAAGTTGCTTTAATTCCTAGTCGGATTTTGATAGTTGTTGCAAAACCATTCATGGGCCATATGGCAAATTAATATTGACCTTATTTTAGTTCAGTTTTTTAGTATTGAACTTAAATTATATTTATAAATTATTTAACAAAAAATATTTGCAAGTAACAGTTCCTCCACATAATATTTGAAACTCATTGATCAAAAGTTGTTATTTTAATATTTTGCCAATAAAATAATGTCAGACCTATACATATAATCGATGGTTGTCTTGCAAAACGATCCATATGCTTATGTGAGGTATGTTTAGCTGATTTTCTGTTAGTTTTGGTTTATGTTTTATGTTGTTTATCTTTTGTTTGTTTGGTTGCATGAGATTTGTTTTGTAGGTCCTTATTTTGTTTTATTTTGTTTCACTTGGACTCGTAATCCTGTTTTTTGGCTGGATGTTGGTGTTATTTTTGGGGAGGCCTTTAATGTTTTATCTTTTGTTTCTTCCATTGATTGTCTTATAACCATGGTATTTCTCCGCCAAAAGTGGGGGTTTTATAATAAATAAATGAAGGTGCCACCCTTCTTCTTGTTTTTTTTTTTTTTTTTTCTTTAAAAAAAAAAAAGATCCATATGGATAGGGTTGGCAAAACGGGTTAAAACCCGACGAGTGACCCGTCCGTTTAAATTGAGTTTGAATTTAATACAAATTGACCCGTTTATTGACCAATGACCTGTTTATTAAATGAGTGGGTTTGAATTTATATAGTAGTCATCCGTTAATAAATGACTCAACCCGAACCCAAACATGTTTAATCTCGACTCATTTATGACCTATTCGAATCCGGTCCATTAACCCGTTTTTGCCATCCCGACATATGGACTATGGTGGATTAATGCTGATCCATGACCAAGTTATTTTAACTTAAGTCCATTCGTATTTAATTTAAATTATGTTCGTTATCAATTACTTTACTTGATATCAAAGTAAATGAGCACTTCACCGTTTCAAGGAGGGAATGTTAGTGGAACTAACTAAAAAAATATTCTATACTAATTAAGTCATGTAAATTTTAGTAACTATTTAGTTGTGAAAAATATTTTTTTTCGTTTTTCAGATAATTACAAAAACCAATTTGTTCTTTAGTGTTGCAAATTTTGTTTAGATATCTAAAAAAAAAAATAAAATTTGACACCGTTCCACTTATTGAAAGTAATTTTATTTTTATTTTTAAATATTTAAATAATTACAAAAATGTCAAGACTTTCTAACTATATATATATATATATATATATATATATATATATATTTTATTTTATTTTTGATAACCCAGATACTCTAACCACCATCGCACCACTTTGGACACTATGGTGCGACACCAAATCCAGGAGGTGAAAGTCGTCCGTCCATTGACGCACCTCTGGTAATTCACCAGCATAATGTCTCAAGGGGGAATTGAACCCGAGTCGCCCTTACCACTTGAGTTGGGCCGGCTGGTAACATCTTAATTTCATGTATAATTTTTAAAAATTAAAAAGCATCTTTTGTAGATATTTAGAAATCTAGAGATGAAAAATAGAAGTTATTATTAATAACAAAATAAACATTTATTCTCTACATTTTAATACAAATTTCAAAATATTGAAAAATAAGTTTGCATTTTTTATAATTGTTTGAAAATTTTAAATAAAAAGTAAAATTTATTTTTTTACAACATGTTTAATATTTTTAATATGATTTGGTACATTTATTTATTTAATTTGTAATTACATATAGTCAAGGACTCACGAACATTCATGCATGCAGTCCAAATGGGGCAGTTCAAGTGGTGAGGGCGACTTGTGATTTTGGTGATCTCAAGGTCGCCGATTCGATTCTCTCTTAAGGCATTATGCTGGGGAATTACCAGATGTGCGTAAATGGGTGGACGACTTTCACCTCTTCGGATTTGATGCCGCATCATAATTTTTAAAGTGACAAAATGGTAACGGAAGTCCCTGAATTATCCTAAAAAAAAATAAAAATAAAAATTTCATGCATGCATGAGCATGCACTTCTCTTGTCAACTCCTCTGCAAATGATTTAATTTGTCAGCTAGCTCGATCTCCTTTTTATTCTCTCTCAATTTAAAATATTTAAATCTTGTCTTTCTATTATTTATAGATATCCACACTTATTAAAAAAAAAATGCATGATAACGTCAAGGAAGGAATTGTGGGCTATGGCCAAAGGGTTTTGTCGTATTTGAAGTGAGAATCAACAAAAAGGGGGCAGCCTCCACTAGTGTTATTAAAATATAAACATATAAAATGTGAGAGGTATGTTTGGATAAAGAATTTAAATTTTTTTAATTATAATTTTTTTTTCAGTTTTAAATATTACTAAAAATGAAAATTATTTTAACATTTTTATTAAAAAATAAAAAATTAATATTAATTATATGTAAAATCAAATTTGTATCGATTGATTTGCTATACTTTTTATTTAATATTAAAGGGGATTTTTTTTTAAAAAATTTTCTTTCTCTTTCCTAATATTTACAAAACTCTAGATGAGACCCAAAGGTATGTTTGGATAAAAAAATTGACTTGGAAAAGAAAAGAAAAAGAAAATAAGAAGGAAAATATTTTCTATTATATTTTTTCTTTATACCAAATAATGTTAAAAATAAAAAATTATTCTAATATGATTAAATATTAACAAAAATTAAATTCACATTATGGGTATAATTAAATTTTTGTTCCTTGATTCAGGATTTTTTAAAAAAATTTTCCTCTTTTTTCTTGATAACTAAGCATGAAAAGGCAAAATCTTTTGTATTTTTCTTTTCTTTTTCTAATATTTTCCTACATGAATATTTTGTTTCTAATTGAAATGCAAATACAGATAATTAAGTACCTAAAAATTGTTCATACTCTGAGTATGGTATGATGGCGGTCAGGCAAGTATGCCCCCATCATCTAGTGCTCAACACATCTCTCTTTCAAGGAGGCAGTGGGGATTCGACTTCCCCTCGGGATAGGGCACTATGAAAGGGAGTGGATCATGAATTATCAAAAAGCCTAAATTTTCTTTTTCCCGTGTCGATGCTCGAGTGGTTAATGGGGACAGATTGTATATTTGTTGGCAATATGTCTGCGCTGGTTCAAATCCAGCTCGGCCCAATAATTCGCCAATCCATCATGAGATATTATGACCCATCTGTCCTCAGAAATGCTTGATACAGAGAAATAAAAGAGGAGTCCAATTTTCTGCTATATCCCCACCACTATTTATTTTATTTTATATAATATTTTTTTGTTCCCACTCTTTTTATTTTATATATATTTATCTACTAAATGGAATGAACTCTTATTGTACACTTAAATAGAGAGTTGATCTTTTTTTAATACAAATAAATAATTTGATTTTGTTCTCGTTTTATTTTTTCTTACTTTTTTGTCTTTACGCAAATGGATACTTTTTGTTTTTAATATTTTATTCATCAAATTCTTTCCATCTTTTTGCTTTCTTCCCTACAAAATAAAATGTAAATGTGGGCTTAGGTTCTATACTCAATTAATTAATAGCCATATTCTAACCAGATTATAATATTATTGGATTTTAAATTTTTTTAAAAAATTTATATATTAAAATATATCTTAAGGTTTTGAGGTGCCATGTACTTTGATGTAATCTAATATTCTTTACAAAATAATAATAACAATAATAATCTTGTTTAGTATGCCTTTAATACATTGGATTGATACTTTAATGTATGTCTGAAGTGTTGGATATGCATGGGTTGGCCACTTTTTTAGACTTCTACATCTTCATACATCTCTTTCTCTCTCTCTCTCCCTTCCTTTTTCAAGTGATTTGTGATTTCTATTCTTTGTTTGGGTTAAAACTTTTTGTTTGATAAAATTTATTTTATTATATTTTCTTTCCGTATTGAATAATGTTTAAAGAATTTACTTTAATGTGACTGAAATTTGAAAAATAGGAGAATTATATGATGTGTAAAATTAATTTCTTTTATTGATTTATTATATATTTTGTTTTTTCTCGCTTTTCTTACCCGTCTAACATAAAAAAAGTTTATTTCTTTATATTTCTCTTCTTTCCTTTGTCTATTTCAAGTTCTAAATGGAGCTTAAAGAATTGTTTGGTATAATTCTTTTTTTTTTTTCATTGTGATGTCATGAAAAATTGTTATAAGTTTTTAGTTATTATCTCAACAATTGAAAATCATATCATATGATTTTATGTGCTACGCACATGCACTAATTAATATTTTTTTTAAATATATAAATATAAATATAAATATATATATATAGTATGACCCAATAAGAATGGACTCATCCCACCTTTTGACAAAGGAGAATTATGTTCGAGAAATTTTATTTGAGTGCATTAATGAATTACAATGAACATAAGTTTGTGCATGCACAAAAAAAATATAAAATTAATAAAAACAAATTAAATTACTTCTTATTAGTATTCTAAAAGGCCGAAGCAACATTGTCTATACTGTACACGTTTGGTTCTTTGAATTCAGTAGTTTTAACCCATTAGTCAATTGTACAATTAATTAGTTGAATTGAATAAGATCTTGCTAACTTTTTGAACCCGATTCCTGTTTTGAATATTACAAACCACAGTATCTCATTTGTGTGCTATTCTATGAATGAGTTTACTTTTCTAAGTACGGATGACTTGCTTAAGTGCTTCTCGCCTTCCATTTCTCATTCGTGTGCTATTCTATGAATGAGTTTACTTTTCTAAGTACGGATGACAGATGAGAAATGGAAGGCGAGAAGCACTTAAGCAAGCACATCATTCGGCGCAATCCATGCTATTGCAAAGGAGTAGAGTATGAAGTTCTTTTATTTTTATTTTTATTTTTATTTCAAGTTGTATTGTACTGCGTTATATTTTCTTTGGGTATATAATAATCATATCATCTGTAATAATCTGCATATCATGCTTAATAGGTATTTATGCTCAAGATCGTAGAATTACCTTAGGGATCACTTTCAATCGATCGACATCAGATTTTTGGGGTTAACACTCAATAACCATAGATTGACTTTAAGTCCCCATAAACACTTCATGAAAAATCCCCTTTAACTTAAAAGTTATACCATATGTATAAGGGGTAAACTCTAGTAAGAATCAGAACCTAAAATAATAATTGAAAGTCACCCAGTCAACCGAACCCAGCTAGTTATATTCAGTTCAGTCGACCGAGCAATTCAGGAGTCAACATTTTGACCAAGGCTTAGTCGACCGAACGTTTTTGAACGTATCTTCCACAGTTGACCAAACTCACACGTGTCTAACCCCCAACAACTTGGTCAACCAAACTTCTAATTCATTTGTGATTGAGTCAACCGAACCATATAAATAGCAAACCGAATTTCAGATATAGTCAACCAAACCTCAAAGGGTTCATAAATCGCCCTGTGTCAGTCGACTAAAACTCTTAGGTTGTCACATTTTTAACTGTAGTAATTGGGGTTAATTTATAATTAAACTTTCTCAAAATTCCTAATAGGTCCCCAACGGTCAAAATTTGAGGGATATCTATATATACCTCCTCATTTTCTTGATTAGAAACTAGATTAGCAAAAGTAATTAGCAAAAATCCTCTTAAATCTTTTATACTTATTTTGCTATATACTCAATATTTCAAGCATATTTTTATACACTCTCTTACATATTTATTAGCAAATATCATTTTGAAAAAGAGAGTTTGTTTTTGTAGTTCTCCTAACTTACAAATTAATTGCAAAGTGTACAAAGATTTGTTTGTGTTATTGTGCATCATTTCAAATCATTTCCTTGGCATTACTCTCATACATTCATACATATTTGAAAAACCTTTTTGAAAGTTTTTTTCTTGATTGTTTATTCCCATAATATTTCATATGTAAATATTTGCTTGTTTTAACTCCCTAGTCTTTGCATTCAAATTGCAAGACTTGAGAGCTTGCATACTTTATTTGATAAATCTTTTGCAAGCTTAAATCCTAAGTGTCTATTGTGATTATATTTGATAAAATATCTTTATGATACTTGATTAGGGTTTTTGAGGTAACCTTGAATATTCACTTGTTGAATATATCATCTTGACTTAAATTTTCAAGATCTCACTTGAGCATAAATTCTATTATCTGCAAATGCATTAGTTATTGTTTGTGCGTATTGGTACATACTTATTGGAGAAGCATTGAAATTGTACGCAAATTTTATATTCATTGTTGTAGTTCTAGGCGTGGCCTGAGGGGGTGTTGATCTAACCTAAAAGGATCGGTTGTAATTCAGACGTGGCTTAAGGTGGGTCTTCTCCGCCCTATTAAGGAGAGGTTGTAAAGGTTAAGGTCAGCCTTGGTAATTTGACCTGATATTGTATCTGGTACCACTCCACCTATTAAGTGAGCATTAGTGGAATCATTGGGCTTACGAGCTGAGGCGGGGACGTAGGCAGTATTGGCCAAACCCCGATAACATATTGTGTGTCTACTTTTAATTTCCGGTACTTTATATTCCTGCACATGTATGTTATATTCGATATATTGTGAATGTTGCGCATGATTTAATTTTCGCACATTATATTTATCTGCACATTTGGGATTGCATAGTCAAACCCTAGGTTGTGTTATATTGTGGATTTAGTTGAACCTAGGAGATAAATTTTTAATACCCAATTCACCCCCCCCCTCTTGGGAATACACTAGTTCCAATAGATGTAATTTTAGCTTCAAAAAATTTAAGAAGGAATGAGAGCATGCATGTGAAGTTTTTTTATCAACTAACTTTGCAAATTTGGCAGCCCTCCACACTACGTACAAACTAAATTCTCTCCCTTGGAGTCAAAAGAACAGACTCGCATCCATTTTTACCACTATAATTGGCATCTTTCCACTAAGGCCGATGTTATTTTCAAATTTTCTCCCTTTTGTGGGAGGATTTAGAAAACCAAAAATAAATTCGTTTCTATAAAACAACTTAGGACTACTAGCCAATCTTTAAAGAAGCTCTTTATACAAGAAAATACTTTATACCCTCTTAGATGCCTATCTTCTTATGCCCCCCTCCCTTGTGTAGATACCTTAATTTTTACCAGGTCTCCCTATGAAGTGATGTGCATAAGATCAATGCAATTTTGGATGACCCTATTTGGAACATTCATTTGAGTCCTAATTTGAAATCAAGATCTTGTCAATGAATCCCTGAGAACAAACCCTTGTTATGAAAGCCCCTATCATTTGAAACCTATCTATAGTTGAGTCCGTAATTATCTTTTCGATTTTTGGAGTCAAGTTCATATGTCCTTTTCTTATAGTCGGGTCTGTATTGTCAAATCTTTAACTAAGTCTTGTTCATTTTCTTATAATCAAGGTCATATTGTTGAAATTTAGTCCTTGTTAAGGTGTCCATGTTGTTTTCTTTATTAAAATCAAGTCTTTATTTTTTCTTTAGTTTTGAAATAGAGTCCTAGCTAATTAAAGCCTATTTACTTATGTTTATAAGTCATGTGAATCCTTTTTGAAGACTAGTCTTTGTTCTTTTTTTAATTACCATTGAGTCCCATTTTTGAGTCGAGTATTAATTTCCTGAAATTGAGGGTCCCATGTGGCTGTAAAGAGAAGGAGTCAGCATTTTATTATTATTATTATTATTATTATTATTATTATTATTATTATTATTATTATTATTATTATTAGAATATACAAGGACACTTGTCCAATGGGATACATACGAGAATGAAATATACTGTGGGGAAATACATTGCAAAATACAAAGAAAATACACAAAAGAAAATCCTCAAAAGGACTGAGCGATGCCTATGTGCCTTAGGATATTCCACAGCATCTCCAAAGATACCCATTCACCAATTTAGAAACAAAATCAAGGCAATAGGAAGGAAATTCAAGTGAATCAAAGAGTTTAATGAGAAAATCTGCAGAAATTGAGAACATTCACAGCATTCACAAGAAAATACCTTGATTCTGCGAATTAATTTGGGAACAATCTTTGAAATGTACCACGCCAATTGATTAAAGAATTTTTGAAATTTGAAGTGTGTCGCCCCTTATTCTCGGCCAGACTTTCAATTGAAAGGAGAATAAACCATATCACAAAATCGGGGGATTACTTTGTTGTACAAAGGAAAGCATGAATTAGGGTTTCTGCTTAGAGGAGCTTACAAGAGACTCTAGGGTCTCAGTTATCATTCAGCACAGCGTTTCATCCCTAGACGAACGGGTAGACAGAGAGGACAAGTCAGATATTAGAGGATATGCTACGGGCATGCATGCTGGATTTTGGGGTAGTTGGACCCAGTATATGCCGCTGGTGGTAGAAAATATTAGAAAAAACTATCATGTCAGCATCGAGATGGCACCTTACGAGGCGTTATATGGTAGAAGATATCGATCTCCACTATATTGGGATGAGATGGGTGAGAGGCAAGTTTTGGGACCAGAGTTAGTGCAGTAGGTGTATGATAAAGTCCGACTTATTAAAGAAAGAATCAGTACAGCTCAGAGTCGGCAAAAAAGTTATGCAGATACTCGCTGCAGGAAATTGGAGTTTGATGTGGGAGATCATGTGTTTTTGAAAATAGTGCTACTGAAAGGAGTTTTGAGGTTTGAAAGGAATGGTAAGCTGAGCTCTAGGTTTATTGGCCCATTCGAGATACTTGAGAGAGTGGGGTTAGTTGCCTACCAGCTAACTTTACCACCAGCTTTATCTAGAATACATGACGTATTTCATGTTTCCATGCTGAGAAAATGTGTCCCAGATCCCTCCCACATGATCAGCTATATAGGTATAGAACTCTGAGATACTTTGGCAAATGAGGAAACACCAGTGCAGATTCTGGATAGGAAAGAACAAGAATTGTGCAGTAAGAAAATTCCATTAGTAAAAGTCTTATAGAGGAATCACGTAGTGGAAGAAGTTTCACGGGAGCTCGAGGAGCAAATATGACAGAAATACCCACACCTATTTAGTGGGGATCAACAATAAACTAAGAATAAGGTAAAGATTTAGGTAAGTATGTAAAGTTTCGTTTGTGCAGGTTAATTAGTACATGTAATAGTTTTTGTTTTGGTTGGTTATAGGAGAATTTTGTTTAGTTATTTTAATCTCCCAGAACCGTATATGTAACCACGATTTTCCTTCACCATAAGTGAGGGTAAGTAAAAAAATAAGTAGCTAATTTTCTCAAAGGATGGTGTTTAATAGACAGAAAATTTTGAAGACGAAATTTTTATAAGGAAGGGAGAATGTAGAGACCCGAAAAAATTTATAGCAATTAAATAATACAAGAAAATAGAGAAAAGGAAATTTCAAAAGGAGGGACTCAACAGGGTCTCGTCAATGAGTAGTCTTCTTGGGCACGTCGACGTGGACATGTGTCTTGTTGACGAGAACTTACCGAGAGGGCTGATTCCAGGGCCTAAAATTCATCGACAAGAGTTATGTGTTTGTCGATGAACCACCTTCTTGGACTCGTTGATGAGGTGTTGTGGCTCGTCGACAAGGACACGTGGACAACACTCTATAAATAGCTGAAAATGACATTTCAGTGAGGAAAATAAAAATCTCTCAGCTCTCTCTCTCTCTCTCTCTCTCTCTCTCTCTCTCTCTCCAATTCGGTTCTCCTTTATTCTCTCAACAATTCTTTGCTTCGTTTCTCCCTATTTCGACGATCAAAAGCTGCCACATTGATCCTGGGGAGATTCTCTACAAGTTTACCAGAACAGATTGTTAATTAGGGCAACTTAGGCACCATCCCAAAATCAGGGTAAGTAGATTATTTAGGTATTTCCAGTATTATCAGGTTTATCCGAGCTCAGATTTTGTGTTGTATGAGAATATTCTAGTGTTTTGTGGAGTTAAATTAGGATGTTATGATTTCAGGATTAGGGTGTTTTTGGGACCTTACAGGCATGTGTTAAGGACCCCAACGAATATTTTTCCAAGAACCCAAGTAAACTATAGTTTAGGAAATTACGAGTAGGCAGGTTCAGGAAATATAAGTGTGATGATTTTCTGGAAAAATTCAGTGTTTTATTGGGAAATTTGTATATATGTAATTGCAAGATTTTGAGATTGGTATGCCAAGGGCGTGAGGATTGAATTTGAGGTAAGCCTCCTAGTTAGATAGGTAAGGGGAATAAATTATGTCAGGTATTTTTCAGAAGTTTAACTGATTAAAATAGAGCATGCGATTACAGAAATATTAAATATGATTTTGCTGAATTATCAGGCTTATGGCAATAGAAAGTTTGAATTAATTATTATTTGTATGTTTTGGGAAAAATCAATTGTTGAATTTAAGTAAGACTTCAGAGTTCAGTATATGATTGTTTTCAGCAGAAGAATATAGTTATTCTAGGCAGATTATTATACATGAATTATCACTCAAGTTGTGTGGCATAAGTAAATAAATATGATACAGCATAAATAAACTTGTTAGCACATTTTATGGATTTGTACAGTAAAGTATAGATTTATACAGTATTATGACATGACAGTTTTACCCAGAGATGTGATTTTTATACAGAGGCGTGAATGTATATAAGATTGTGTTTTATACAAGGTTAAGAATATATATAAATAGAGTTGTGGGTATTGCGAAATCATGAAATATGGTTTAATATGGAAATTATGGTATGACAGTTCAACTAGCCAAGAGCCGTGTTAGTTCAGCCGGCTTTATGCCATGATCAGTTATGAAGGACAATTGTATACAGAGTTATGTAGATGAGTATACCAAAATTCCTCCTCATATACGGGCCAGCATGAGATTGTATCCTCCTCGTATACGGGTTAGCATGAGGACAAGTATAGCAGAGCCCCTCCTTGTATACGGGCCAGCATGAGGCTATCCTCCTCGTATACAAGTCTGCATGAGGATGTGTATACTAGAGTTCCTCCTCGTATATGGGCCAACATGAGGTTGTATCCTCCTCGTATATGGATCAACATGAGGACGAGTATAGCAGAGCCCCTCCCTGTATACAGGCCAGCATAAGGTTATCCTCCTTGTATACAGGTCAGCATGAGGATGTGTATATACGGGTCAGCATGAGAATGAGTATAGTAGAGGCCCTCCCTGTATATGGGCCAACATGAGGTTATCCTCCTTGTATACAAGTCAGTATGAGGATGTGCACAGTAGATTATTATAGAGTTATGATATGATGGTTCTAAACAGTATTACAATATGACATTTCTATATAGTATTATGATAAGGCAGATCTATACAGTACTATGTTATGACGAATTATTATAGAATTGTGTTACAGTAATTTTATGCAGCAATATGGTGCAACAATGTTATATAGGGTTATGATTATATATATAGAAATATGACTCTATACTAAGTATGAATACATATAGAAATATGATTTTATACCAAATTACAGTTATTTAACCACGTACATAGATTTATGAACACATATTAAATATTGTGGCAAGTACATTTTGAAAAGGAAATATGTATTTTCAGATATATATATATATATATATGTAGTGTGAGTACAACATTAAACGATAATTTGGGTAAAGTTTAGTAATCGGTGGATATATATATTGTCACATAAAACTCGTTTGCCACACACTGATAATAATTTATTCCGTCTTACTGAGTGATTACTCACCCCATGAGAATTCTAACATTTTACAGATTAACATGAAGGATATTAGTAATATGAGTAGTGCAGCGGAAGCAGGTGGGACTCAGTTTAGACTTTATAGTTATTGCAAGTGTAAGCAAATTTACTAGTTTACTAGGTTTGTATTTATGTCAGGATAGAAGGTCTTATTTAGAATTGGATTATTTTATTATGTTTTTAATAATTTCTGAGTAGTAGGGATTTAATCTGTGAGGTAATAGAAGATATTGTTATGTTGGGATAATTTAGCACTCTGGTAATTGGCATTTGAGGAGCTCCGCTATCCTAATCAGTTATTATTATAATATGAAATACTTAGGATATTACATATGGTATCAGAGAGCATGAACGAAAATTTTCAGGTTGCTACAGTTGGTATCAGAGCCTAGCGGTATTGTAGACTTTCGAAATTGATTTTGTTAGAGTATAGGAATGAGTTATGATGAAGATAGGAAATGGGTAAAACAAGTTTATAGTACGTCATTATTGGAGGACAAGTAAGAATTTTGGGTTTCGGTTTCGCTGCCTGGAAGCAGAAATCCATTGACGACTTTCTATGATTTTTCTGTAGCAGTTGACGGTTACAGAAAAGTCATGGCAAACCATCGACGATTTTATTTCTGAGCGGTAAGATTGAACCATAAATTAGGAGCATGGATGGTGAGTCAGTTGGTTGTACGAGAAAAGTTTCTAAGAGGAAGCCCAATTATTTGAGTATGAGGAAGTAGTACATTTTATAGTTTCTTGGTTAAACGATTGTATCGATCGCATTATGATAATGAGATTTTAAGATTGTTTTGTTCTACTTTTCAGGATGGACCCTGGGAACAGCAACGCTAATGCTGGTTGTGGTGATGCAAGGCCCTCTAATATGGACGACCATGATTCTGATGCAGTCCTACGTAGTGTTGCTCAGCAGGTTATGGCTGAGATAGCATGGAGTTCTAGAGAGTGGGATTGCCAGTCAATGAACCAGGGCTGCACTATAAAGCAGTTCATCCAGATGAATCCTCCAGCCTTTTCAGGAAGTGCAGACCCAATTATGTCAAAAAACTGGATGCGGGAGATTGAAAAGATCTTAATAGTATTGCGTTGCACTAATGAGCAGAGGGTCCTCTATGCCATGTATAGGTTGTCAGGAGAGGCTGAGAGGTGGTGGATAGTTGTGAGATTACTAAAGGGACAGAGGTCGGCGCTAGAAGTCATAACCTAGTTTCGATTTAAAGAAATTTTCTTTGATCGTTACTTTCCTGCCACCATAAAAGAGGCAAAGGAGGAAGAATTCATGAATATGACCCAGGGGCATCTTACGGTGCAACAGTTTGCGGCAAAGTTTATTGAGTTGTCACGCTTTGCCCCCTACATTGTTTCAGATGAGACTAAAAGGCAAAGAAGTTTGAGAGAGGATTGAGGCAAGAAATCTATGAACAGGTGGCAGTCTTAAAGGTACAGGATTTCTCAAAACTGGTAGACAGGGCCACTGTAGTAGAGGAGAGCTAACAGAGGGGAGTTGGGATGCAGAGTCAAAGGAAGAGGCCCACTTCTCCAGGGTTTCAGGTGGGTTCTAGCCAGGGTCCGAGGAATAGAAATAGTGAAGGTCAAACACAAGAGATGGGAAACCAAGCTGGACAGGGTAATCCATTACGCCTTATTTGTACTAAATGTAACAAAAGGCAAAGGGGGGAATGTCGAGTTGGAACAGATACCTTTTATCGGTGCGGTAGGCCCAACCACATTGCACGAGAATGCCGTGTGCTGGTGAATAATGCACCCTAATAAACATTTTAATGTTCAGAACCTTCAGAGGATGGAGCTTAGCATTACGAGGCAAGACTAAGAAAGTATAGTTGCAAGTGAGTGCTTGCGTAACTCAGTGGTGTGTATATGTGTGTGTGTGTGTGTGTGTGTGTGTGTGTGTGTGTGTGTGTGTGTGTGTATTTATTTTAGGTGATGTAATAATGATACTGGGATGTACTTGTATATTTTGTGGAAATCTAGCAATATAGTATGAGCAGTTTTGGCAAGGCCTATTTTTACTTCCATAAGCAGTGGACAAATGTTTGCAGGAATAACAATATAAAGAACAACTTCGTGGGCATGTGGCTTGAAAGGTGGATGATGAGTTATGAAGGTTGTATGAGGCAGAGAATGTGGCTAGGGTTGATCAAAGATTATGACTGTACCATCGGCTATCACCCAAGGAAAGCAAATGTAATAGCTAATGTGTTGAGTCAAAAATCAAGGAGTGCCTCTGTGTCAGCAGTGGTGATGCAGCATCAAATCTGAATGGAATTGGAAAAGCTTGGGGTAGATCTGGTAGAGGAAGATCACCAGACATTTATTGCTAGTCTAGTATTTCAACCGACTTTGCTAGAGAAAATTAAGGCCGCACAGATGCACGACGTAGAATTAGCAGAGCTGATAGCTAAAGTGCAGGATAGACAGGGAGAGGAATTTAGTATTTCAAATGATGGAACTCTAAGTTTCCATACCAGGCTATGCATGCTTGTAGATGTTGATATCACAAGGACGATCCTAGAGGAGGCTCACAGTTCCTTGTACACGGTACATCCAGGCAGCACTAAAATGTATAGGGATTTTCAGGAGTCTTTCTGGGGGAGTGGCATGAAGAGGGAGGTTGCAGAATTTGTGTAATAGTGTTTGACGTAACAGCAGGATTAAAGCTGAGCACGAGAGATCGGCGGGATAGTTGCAGCCACTTTGCATCCCAGAGTGGAAGTGGGATCACATTTCTATGGACTTTGTGAAGGGTTTACTACCGGTACAACATGGACAAAATGCTATTTGGGTGGTCATAGATCGACTAACGAAGACCACTCACTTTATCCCTATCAAAGTAAACTACCCCATGGACAAATTTGTAAAATTATATATATTCAAGAGATAGTATGATCACATGGTGTGCCAGTGCCTATAGTATTAGACTGAGACCCACGTTTCACGTCACGGTTTTGGAGGAGCATACAGGAGGATCTGGGGTCTCAGTTATCATTCAACATGACATTTCATCCTCAGATGGACAGACAGACAGAGAGGATGATTTAGATATTAGAGGATATGCTACGGGTATGTGTGCTGGATTTTGGGGTAGTTGGACCCAATATAAGCCGCTGATGGAGTTTGCGTATAGAAATAGCTATTAGGCTAGCATCGGGATGGCACCTTACGAGGCGTTATATGGTAGAAGATATCGATATCCACTATACTGGGATGAGATGGGTGAGAAGCAAGTTTTGGGACCAGAGTTCGTGCAGCAAACGTATGAAAAAGTCCAACTTATTAAAGAAAGAATCAGTGCAGCTCAGAGTCGACAGAAAAGTTACGCAAATACTTACCGCAAGAAATTGGAGTTTGATGTGGGAGATCATATGTTTCTGAAATAGTGCCACTAAAAGGAGTTTTGAGGTTTGGGAGGAAGGGTAAGCTAAGCCTTAGGTTTATTGGCCCATTCGAGATACTTGAGAGAGTGGGGTCAGTTGCCTACCTGATAGCTTTTCCACCAACTTTATTCAGAATACATGACGTATTTCATGTTTCCATGTTAAAGAAAAACGTCCCAGATCCCTCCCACATGATCAGCTAGACCTGGCAAAGCGGATCGGGTAGGTTTATCCGTGGCGGATAAGGTGGATTATTAGGTGAAATAATCATAATCCATATTCAACCCATTTAAGTGGCATATTAGGCGATTTTGGGTCAGATAATTCATGGCGGATGAGCGGATAATCCGCCATTCTCAAATATAATTTTATTAATAATTTATTTTTTGTCATAATAATTTAAGTTGTATACGATAACTTGCGATTAGTTTGTGTATTAACTTTTTTAGTAACCATATCAATCACTCAATGATTCATGCAAGTAAAATTGTAAGTAATAAAACATAATAAATTAGTCCCAATCCAACTCAAAATAGAAACTCAAACCGTGTGAGTCTAAAATCTAAACATTATATATGTTCTTAAAGCATGTGAGTTTCTTTAAATACAACTATTTTCAAATCGTGTAAATCTCTAAAAAAAAAACTATCAACAAACTAAAAAAATCTCAATCCATCCTTCAAATAACTTCAAAATCATTTGAATGCTTTGAATTAATTGAAATGCTTTCATTTGTGACATCAAAGCTTTCGTCTTCTTCTTCTCGTGTGCCTATCATGAAAGAGTTCAAAATATAATTTAAGTTATGAATCGAATAACATAAAATGAACTTATTAATTAGCATCTCAAAAGTTACAAGTTATTAATTTGGAAAAAATATTTACAAATAATTTATTCAACACTACTAGTTAAAATGAAAAATAAACAATAATGTATTGACTATATAATTTTCAAAGATAAATAGAAGCACTAGCTGCGCAGCCTGTGCTAGTGTAGTAACGCAGCCTGCGCTAGTGTAGTAATATTCAAATAAAGTTAAACAGAGCAAGATAATACACTAGATAAGGTACAACCTGCTCTTTCAGCTTGAGCAATATCTTCAACAAGTTCTTCCTTATCTACAAAATCTTCAACTGCATTCAAAATTCAAAAGATAGCTAAATAAATATTGCATAATACATAGTAATTATAATAACATAGAAATATAATTAAATAAGCATACCTCCTCTACTATCACCCAAATCGCATTCTGGCCATGCGATATGGACGACAGCTCTGAAACGAAATCCATGGATATATGATCCCACTTCCACTCTGGGATAAATAGTGGCTGCAACTGGCCTGCCGACCTCTGGTGCTCAACTTTTACCCGCTAGCACGTCAAGCACTGGGCTACATACTCAGCAATCTCCCTCTTCATTCCACTCCACCAATAAAACTCTCGCAGATCCCCGTACATTTTTATACTACCGGGATGAACTATATACAAAGATCTGTGAGCCTCATCTAAAATAGTCCTCCTAATGTCAGCATCAGCGGGAACACATAGTCTGGAACGAAACCGCAAAGCTCTGTCATCTAAAATGCAGAATTCATCTCCCTGACCACTCTGCACTTTGTCCATTACCTCTATCAATTCTGGATCTTCTTTCTAGGTGGCTTTAATTCTTTCCTATAGAGTAGGCTGTACCACTAGGCTAGTGATACGTACTGGAGTATTACTCTCTATCAATTCAATGCCGATTCTTTCTAGATCCATCATGATCGGACGCTGGATCTCCATTACTACCAACGCTGATACTCCAGACTTCCTCCTCAGTGCATCAACTACCACATTTGCTTTCCCTAGGTGGTAACTGATAGTATAGTCAAAATCTTTAATCAACTCTAACCACCTTCTTTGTCTCATATTTAACTCCTTCTGGGTGAAGAAATACTTTAAACTCTTGTGGACAGAGAAAATCTCGCACTGTTCGCCATACAGGTAATGCCCCCAAATTTTCAATGTGTGTACCACTGCAACCAACTCAAGATCATGAGTAGGGTAGTTCTTTTCGTATTCTTTTAACTGTCTAGACGCATATGCCACTACCTTACCATGCTACATCAACACACAGCCAAGTCCTTTTAAGGACGCATCACTATAGATAGTATAACCCTCACCCCCAGACAGGATGATCAATACTGGCGCTGTGACTAACCTCTGCTTCAGCTCCTAAAAACTCTGCTCACATCTATCGTCCCATTCAAATCTAGAATTTTTCTTTGTCAGTCGTGTTAAAGGTCCTGACAAAGCTGAGAACCCCTCGATGAAACGACGATAATAACCAGCTAACCCCAAGAAACTCCTAATCTCCTGAACGTTCCTCAGTCTAACCCAATTCACTATCGCCTCAATCTTACTAGGGTCTATAGAGATTACATGCCCCAAAAACACAACTTTCTTAAGCCAGAAGTCACATTTACTGAATTTTGCATACAGCTTCTTCTCCCTAAGCATCTGCAAAACCCGCCTCAGATGCATCTCGTGCTCCTCATAGCTCCTCGAAAAGACCAGTACATCATCAATAAAAACAACTTCAAACTGATCTAAGTATGGATGAAAAATCCTATTCATCAAATCCATAAATATCGCAGAAGTATTCGTCAGACCAAATGGCATAACCAAAAACTCATAATACCCATATCTGGTCCTGAAATCCGTCTTCGATACATCCTCCGCTCTTACCTTTACCTGATGGTAGCCTGACCTGAGATCGATCTTGGAATACACCCATGTACCCTGGAGCTGGTCAAATAAATCATCGATATGGGGTAGAGGATACTTGTTCTTGATTCTCACTTTATTAATCTCTCTATAATCGATGCACATCCTCATAGACCCGTCCTTCTTTTTTACAAACAGCATTGGAGCTCCCCACGGCAATACACTAGGTCGTATGAAGCCCTTATCAAGCAAATCCTGCAACTGATCTTTCAATTCTGCCAACTCTACTGGCGCCATTCCGTACGGTGCTTTAGAGATCGACGTTGTACCTGTAAGTAGATCAATAGGGAAATCTACCACACGATCAGGCAACAAACCTGGTAATTCATCCAGGAATACATCTGTAAATTCTTTCACCACAGGTGTATTAATAAGCTTTAATTCATTTTCTGACATTTCCTTCAAAAAAGCCACGAATCCCAGGCAGCCACTCTGGAGCAGTCTCCTTGCCTGAACAGCTGAGACCATCTGAAGTAAAGATTGCACTCGTGACCCTGAAAATCTAAATTCTGGTTTCCTTTGAGGTCTGAATATCACTTCTCTAGCATGGCAGTCTATAATAGCAGAATTAGCCACTAGCCAATCCATGCCGAAAATAATGTCAAACCCATGCATGTCCAGCACTACCAAATCAGCAAATAGAATCTTCCCCTAAACATCAACAGGACAACCATGGAGCACTCTACTACATCTCACCACTAACCTGGTCGGTGTAGCCACTAACAACTCGATATCTAGTGATTGCGTTTCCTCCCCACATAATTTAACACACCCCAAGGACACAAACGAGTGTGTGGCACCAGAATCAAAAAAGTGCAATAACTTTATATGAAAACATACTAACAGTACCTGTCACCACGTTGTCGGCCGCCTCAGCGTCGCCCGGCGTCAAAGCGAAAACTCTAGCTTGGGCCATATTCCTCTACTAGCCTCCTCGTGGCTCCTGGTAACCTCCTCGTGTAAGTTTAGGAGTAGAAGCAGTACCAATCTGCATCAGACACTCCCTCATCATATGTCCTAGCACCCTGCACCTGTAGCAGACACCTTGCCCAACACGACACTCCCCTAGGTGTCTCTTCCCGCAAGATGGGCAAGCTGGAGATGGTTGTACACCCTGGAAACCGTGATTCCTGGTCTTCTGTCTTTGGTCTCTATAATAGCCACCTCTCTTCCACATAGCACGACCAACTCCCTGCTGGGAACTGGTAGGTGTGGATCTCTTCTTCTGCCTCTGCTCCTCAGCCTCCAACCGATCACCAATTTCTGCTATAGTGGCTCAGTCAACCAGCTCGGCAAAGTCCTGCAACTTCAGTATCGATACCTGCTTATATATCTCTCTACTTAGGCCTCTTTCAAACTGTCGTACCTTCTTCGCCTCATCTAGAATGATGTACGAGGCAAAGCGAGATAGCTCGATAAACCTCGCCGCATACTGTTGTACTAACAGATGTCCCTGCTTCAGATTCAGGAACTCCTCAATCTTAGCCTCCCTAAAAAGAGGCTGGAAAATACCTGTCGAAGAATATTTCCTTAAACCGCTCCCACGTCATCTCCACAGGTATAGTTCTCTGCTGCTCTAAAAGTCTCACTGCTGACCACCATCTCTCGGCCTCTCCAATAAATCTATAGGTGGCAAACAGTACCTTTTGCTCTTCTGAACACTGTAGCACTTAAATATTTTCTCTATCTCCTGCACCCAGTTTTCAGCAACTGCAGGATCTGTCCCTTTTGAGAAAGCCAGAGGACTCATCTTAATAAACTTCTCAATCGAACTACCGTGGCCTGCTGATAGACCACCCTGTTCCTTCGAACTCCTGGCAATTTCTTCCATAACTTGCTGTGTCATGCTACGTAAAATAGCATCTGAATCACTATCCGCAGCGCCTGAGGGTCCAGCACCCTTACTCCCACTGGCGTGGGCACTACCGCCACCAGGGTCCATCCTGAAAAACAAGTAACTTAACTCAAAACCTCCTTCTCTATACATATCACTCAACTTATATAGTATATTTTCCTAATTAACTTGTCACTCCTGATCTTAATTCAAGGTTCAATCCTACAACCTAGATACCCAACCCAACAATAGTTTACAATGACTTTCCTGAAATCGTCACCCCAGGAAAATCACACAAACCACCATGGAAGTCCTACATCTAAACTACAAAACCAGACCTCAAATCCCCTTATCCTATACTCTGGTATTATTACTGCTGCACTCTAGAGTCTACAGAACCTAGTATCCTAGGCTCTGATACCAAACTGTAACGACCTCAATTTATTAATATGAAATGTAACATAATAAATGGAAAATTCAACCCAAACCCGTGGGTAACGGGGACACTTGTCAATCACAGCGGAAACCTAAGCAGCAGCAAGCATAAAATCTCGAACATCCAACCATAAAACATAATACCAGAGTTTACTATATCATCAAAATACTATTACTATATACAACCTCCAAAAAGTCAAAATAACACTAGGGTCATATAACAAAAATCTCCCGATCCTAGTTCAACGCTTACCCTTCTAGTAGGGAAGCTCCAATTACTCAACGGCGGCCCTGACCCGCCGGTCTCTCTGGGTTTCCTGAAAATCATTTAATGTTCGAGGTGAGACACTTCTCAGTAAGAGATAATAAACTAAATACAGCTGTGTGGCAACATGAATATTTAACGTAATTATACATATATAGTACATTTCATATATATGTAGACATTTATCATCACATACTGAATAATCATATACTTTCATAATTTCTGATAAATCATATCGTATGTAAACATCTGTTATACTGATACTACTGAAAACATACCCAGGATGAATAGCTAACTGGTCATGTATTACCTCCCATGATGGGTTGTGCAGCCCGAAGGCGGGACCCGACAATGGCTGGCCGACCACTACCGAGTCAAATATGTCTATAAGTATGATGGGCCCGCCACACCCTGGTCCGGACTGCCAGGTTGACGTCCACACTCTACTGAAAGCCACATCGACTCTCCATCTCCCACCCCCTCGTGGGGTGGTTAGCACTAATCTGATCATAAATATCTGATCTATAAGCTACGGTACCGAGCCCCTGAACTGAACTAAACTAACATCTGGGTTCTGATAACATAAAATACATGATCATATATAACATCACTACGGCCTCATGCCGAACATATTGTAATTACGGCCTCATGCCGAACATAACATAATTACGGCCTCATGCCAAACATATCATAATTACGACCTCGTGCCGAACATATCGTAATTACAGCCTCGTGCCGAACATAATATAACTACGGCCTCGTATCGAAATCATTTCAGGTATATACATTCTGAAAATAAATCAATTATCATGTATTCGTCAAAATCATCATGACATAACATATCTTTTCATAATACCTGAAAACATACTTTGCTCATAAAATCTTTCATATCATAATACGTTTCATGTAAAATAATATTCATGTCACACATACGCTGTATAAAATCATACTTTTTATTCAAAAATCGTAATTCTCTGGTATCTCATACATACCTATACATTTCAACATAATAGCAATATTTCCCAAACGTACATTTCAACCATAATATACAAATATAACATATGCTTTTCTGAAACTAAATTTACTCATAATTAATAATGATTTGCATAGAAAGTAACTGTTTTAGTTTATTCCCTTACCTGACTACTGAAAAAAGCCACTATAAACTCTGGTCTCACGCTGGTAGGATTTCCTAATCAATACCCTGAAACTGAAAACTCACAGTACTAAACTTCAGTATTTTCATGCATACATAATTTCCTATAACTACCATAAGATCAAATTTGGCTTAAAAAGCCTTACCTCAACTTAGGGATGATTTCCAACTTGCTTTCACCAACGATCCGCTCTGACAGATTTGGAGAGAACTTCCTTAGGAGCGTCGTGATGACTTTGGATTGTCGATCCGACGTAAATCTGGCCCAAAATCGATGAGAGAGAGAGAGAGGGCCGAAGGGGAGAGAGAGAGAAGAGAGTTTACTTAGTTATGAAGTTAAAAATCCAGATTTTTCTATTTATAGAACTGGATTCGTCGATGAGCCGCGTCATTCGTCGAAAAATCCTTCATTAATTTCGTCGACAAAATTCAGTCCTCGTCGACGAAATTCAGTTGGCTGAAAATGCCTCTCGGTATTTCTTCGTCGACAAAATTTAGTCTTCGTCAACGAATTCTCTTCTACCATCGTCGACGAATTCCCTGTATTCGTCGACGAGTCCTCTAGGTATTTCCTTTCCTCTTTATTATTTAATTCCAGATTTATTCGGGTTGTCACACCTCAATTCACCAATAAGTCCATGACTTTGTTACTAAGTGTTAGACCAGTGTGTGGAGGAGGCATGCTTGAAAAACTCAACACTTTCTTCTAAAGCTTCCAATTTTTATCCACAAAGTGTGCAGTTAAACATAAATAGCCATCAGTATTTAATGAAGTCCATAAGTTCGAAGTAAAAGAAATTCTACTAGAATTATTCAACAGAAGTTCACGAATATGCTCTTTTTCCTTGAAAAAAACCCTCATAACATCAACTTTTGCAGTATTTCTCATCACAAATTTTGTCTCAAGATTTAATTCTAAACCTCATTCATGAATTCCTTCATACTCAACAAAAGAAAAGGGCAAATTGTGTCTCACAATTGCCATTGCCAACTTCCTACGTTGTACTGCTTGATCAAGTTTTTGTGTATGAAAAGACAACTTTCCATCACCTTGACTCATTTGCATTTGTTTCAGAACATTGTTTTTCTTTCCCATGCATTTTTTTTTATATGACAATGTAAGTTTGATGTCCCAGAGTTCTTACTATGGTACAGATATTTCTTAGGATAATACTTACATTAGGCATGTTGTTTATCTCTACTTTCAATCAACTCAAAATCTGTCTAAATATTAGATGTTTTTCTCCTAGCTCTTTTTGCCTGTGGAGTTGTTTCTTTTGTGGGTTCTATGTTTGATAAATCTGGCAACTGAACTTCTTCTTCACTAATTTCATCATTTTGATCAATTGAATCCCCTACTGACTGAGACATCTTTTTCCCAAATCCTTGCAATGCACTAAAAAAAATTAAGAAATGGGATTAATATTTTCATTTTATATTTATATTGAACATAATGAGTTAAATGACCATAATATTTATATTAAAATTTGACAGCACAAAAAAATAAGAAACAACTTGCATCAAATTTACAAGTTAGAAACAACTAACTAAAGTTGTTTTTTTTCTTAAAAAAAAAATTTATTGATTGTGTGAATGACATTTGTAAATAATTTCATAAATGGGTGTTTTCCACAAGAACTAATAAATCTCATCATTTCATGTAAATTTTTCCCAAGAAAATGAGGGATTGAGGTATTCAAATTTCATTTTAGCAAAATGCAAAGCTCAGTAAATTTCATTTATAAGAAAAAAAAAACTCTTAAATCCCTATTTGAATCAAGAACTTTATTTGAGATAAAGAAAAAAATGTATTTTCCATTATATTTTTTCTCAAGATCAAATAATATTAGAAATAAAAATTTACTTATATCATTAACCATTTAACCTGTAACTTATGCAATGAAAACCAAAAGCTCAAAATAAGTGTAGATTTCCATTATCTCTTTAAAAAAAAAAATCAGAAAGAGTAAAAGAAATGAGATATAGTAGAAAGGCAAACCACAAATTGACTGATTGGACTTTGGAGTCACTAGATGAGGCCACTAGCCGCGAGGGAAGACAAGCGTGGCCGCGAGGAAATTGTGATTGGCAAAAGACGAAGACAACTGGCGAGGCTACAAGCCGCAAGGGAAGACAGAAGACTGGGTGAGCCGACGAGGCCGCGAGGGAATCGTGGATCGTGGTCATTGGTGGCAGTCGGCAACGGCAGTGGCCGTGGGTTGTGGGATGTGACTGCGTAGAAGCAGTGAAGTAGATAGTTTGAACTTTGAAAATTAAAACAATGAAAATTATGAAGGTGAAACCCTAAGATTTTAGAATTGAGAAGGGCAGCTCCCTGAATCCTGCTTGTGGCCGTGTGGGCTACTGGCCATAGGCTGTGAAGACCTAGCATAAATAATGGGTCGTGTGGGCACTGCCGACGCACTAGGCTTTCCATACTTGGGCAGTGGGCTGTGGGCTATGGGCTTCACTTGGCATGGGTTAATTAGTAATGGGTTTTTAAGCGGTTTGGCAGATATTCGCTAAGGAGGTGCTTATGAAAATTGAAAACCATATTTGACTCATTTAGCAAGCGGTTGATTATGAGTTGGTTAAAACGGGTCGAATTAACAGATTTTTATCCATTTTTCCAAGTTTATGATTAGCTATGTAGGTATAGAACTCAGAGATACTTTGGCATATGAGGAAACACCAGTGAAGATTCTAGATAAGAAAGAACAGGAATTGTGCAGTAAGAAAATTCCATTAGTAAAAATTCTGTGGAGGAATCACGCAGTGGAAGAAGCATCATAGTAGCTCGAGGAGCAAATACAAAAAAAATACCCACACCTATTCAGTGGGGATTAGAAGTAAACAAAAAATAAGGTAAAGATTCAGGTAAGTATGTAAAGTTTCGTTTGTGCAGGTTAATCAATACATGTAATAGTTTCTATTTTGGTTGGTTATAAGAGAATTTTTTTCAGTTATTGTAATCTCCCAGAACCGTATATGTAACCACGATTTTCCTCCGCCATAAATGAGCGTAAGTAATAAAATAAGTAGCCAATTTTCTTAGAGGATGGTGCTTAATAGACAGCAAATTTTTAGGATGAACTTTTTATAAGGAGGGGAGAATGTAGAGACTCGAAAAATTTATAGCAATTAAATAATGAAAGAAGAGAGAGAAAAGGAAATTTCAAAAGGGGGGGACTCAGCAGGGTCTTGTCGATGAATGCGGAGCATTCATCGATGAGCAGTCTTCTTGGGCACGTCGATGTGGACATGTGTCTCGTCAATGAGAACTTACTGAGAGGGTTGATTACAACGTCTAAAATTCATCGACAAGGGTTATGTGTTCGTAGATGAACCTCCTTCTTGGACTCGTCGACGAGGCCACGTGGACAGCACTCTATAAATAGCTAAAAATGACATTTTAGCGAGGAAAATTAAAATCTCTCAACTCTCTCTCTCTCTCTCTCTCTCTCTCTCTCTCTCTCTCTCTCCAGTTTGGTTCTACCTCCTTCTCTTTACAATTCTCACCTCGTTACTCCCCGTTTTGACGATCAGAAGTTGACACATTGATCCTAGGGAGATTCTATATAAGTCTGCCAGAGCAGATTGTTGATTACGGCAACTTGGGCACCATCCCAAAATCAGGGTAAGTAGATTATTTAGGTATTTCCAGTATTATCAGGTTTATCTGAGCTCAAATTTTGTGTTGTATGAGAATATACTGGTTGTTTTTTGGAGTAAAATTAGGGTGTTATAATTTCAGGGTTAGGGTGTTTTTGGGACCCTACAGGCATAGGTTAAGGACCCCAGCGGATATTTTTCCAAGAACCCAGGTAAATTATAGTTTAGGAAATTACAAGAAGGCAGGTTCAAGAAATATGAGTGTGATGATTTTCTGGGAAATTCAGTATTTTACTGGGAAATTTGTATATATGTAATTGCAGGATTTTGAGGTTGGTACGCTAAGGGCGTGAGGGTTGAATTGGAGGCAAGCCTCTCAATCAGATAGGTAAGAGGAATAAATTATGTCAAGTATTTTTCAGAAGTTTAACTGATTAAAATAGAGCATGCGATTACAGAAATATTAAATATGATTTTGATGAATTATCATGCTTATGGTAATAGAAAGTTTGAATTAATTATTTTTTGTATGTTTTGGGAAAAATCAGTTGTTGAATTTAAGTAAGACTTCAGAGTTGAGTATATGATTATTTTCAGCAGAAGAAATATAGTTATTCCAAGCAGATTATTATACAAAAATTATCACCCAAGTTGTGTGGCATGAGTAAATAAATATGATACAGCATAAATAAACTCATTAGCACATTTTATGGATTTGTACAGTAAAGTATAGATTTATACAGTATTATGACATGACAGTTGTACCCAGAGATGTGATTTTTATACAAAGGCATGAATATATATAAGATTGTGTTTTATACATGGTTAAGAATATATATATATATATATATATATATATATATATATATATATATATATAAATAGAGTTGTGGGTATTGTGAAATCATGAAATATGGTTTAATATAGAAATTATGGTATGACAGTTCAGTCGGCCAAGAGTCGTGTTAGTTTAGCCGGCTTTATGTCGTGATCAGTTATGAAAGACAGTTGTATACAGAGTTATGTAGATGATTATACCAGAATTCCTCCTCATATACGAGCTAGCATGAGGTTGTATCCTCCTCATATACGAGTCAGCATGAGGACGAGTATAGCAGAGCCCCTCCCTGTATACAGGCCAACATGAGTTTGTATCCTCCTTATATACGGGTCAGTATGAGGACAAGTATAGCAGAGCCCCTCCCTATATACAGGCCAGCATGAGGTTATCCTTCTTGTATACAGGTCAACATGAGGATGTGTATAGCAGAGTCCCTCCTCGTATACGGGTCAGTGTGAGGATGAGTATAGCAAAGGCCCTCCCTATATATGGGCCAGCATGAGGTTATCCTCCTCTTATAGATGAAAACACATCAATCAGAAGCTTCCATAGATCCACTTTCATCATCTCCTTCCTCTTTTTCACCAGATTCATCATCACTTTCCTCTTGTTCACCAGATTCATCATCACTGGATGTAGCAGAACTGATATTCATAGGAGATTTGCCTTTAGAAGAACTAGCCAATTGTTGCTCAATCTTATCAACTCGCTTATCAATATTAGAACAATGAGTTTCTATGGAAATAACCTTCTCTTGCAGAGTACCAAGTCTAGTTTTCATTCCATCACTGAAAGTCATATAATAATTAAAAAATGGAACAAACCATAAAGGAGTTTCTAGATCAAGCTGAACTGATGGTGTTGGAATGGAAGATGAAGACGGTGGTGGAGCAGATGAGAAATGCTGATGTCCTTTATGAAACCATCCTTGAGGAGAATTCTTATAGCCCATACGTTTAAGAATGGTATCAGAAAAGATATCATAATAAGTCTTGCTAGTGAAGTTGAATGATAGTGTTAGAACATTAAAATGAGCAAAAACCATATTTAACATCCCAGCATATGGTAGAACAATACGAGGAGCATCGACTTTCATGAGAATCCACTGGATAATTAAATTTGGAAGATCCATCTTTTTTCCTTTGAGAATACACCACATTACAAAACAATCCAGGAATGAAATATGATCATGAGAACCAGATCGTGGTAAGATGTTGTTTGTAATGAGCTTGTGCAGAATTAGAGCTTTCAGATTAAGCTGCTTGTAAAGAGGAGGATGCCCAAAATTAACAGGAGTTTCAGTCATGACTAGAGGCAAAAAATCTTGTGGAGTAAAACCTTGAGCCATAATCCATTGCTTCTCAACAATATGAACCTCAAAATCCCTGGCTTGATTCGAAGAATCTTTCCCAAGGATATGGAAGTTAGATGGATATTTTGCCCAAGCATATTGGTTTTGATCCCATTATCGCATCGTTCCATGTTTGCATAAAAAATTCGAACAACATTGGGATAATATCCTTTAGCTTGATAGGTAATAAACTTATCCCATCCAATATTCTTAAAGAGTTCCATGATTTCAGGAAAATTTGAATTGAAGAACGTTACGTCAAGTACCTTACCTAATATAGGTTCAGCTGAAGCAATCTGATTTCAATAAAGTTGTTTAGCGTGTGGAGTCACTAACCATTTCTCCACCTCATCATTATTGATTCTTGTTAAAGACGAAGATCCCTTGACACCAACAGATTTTGATCAAGGCATATTTGTATGGAGGAGAAGAACAAGGAAACCCTAAGTTAGGTTCGTGATTTGGTGAGTAGGAAGGATTAGAACCTTGGTTTCAAGATGATTTGAATGGGATATGTGTATGGAAAAAGGTAGAGATGAAAGATTTCAAAGAGAAACATGAATGAGCAGTCGCTTGGTGGAAGTAAAAAAGACTTAAAACAGGGTTTTAAACCCTACCCGTCGTGAAGCAGTTGCCTGCTTGAATGTGGCAGGCGCTTGTCTATGTGGAATTTTAAAAGACAATAGCCTGGCAGTCGCCTGGCACCTTGGTGGCAGTCACCTGCCAAGTAGAACAATGTTTAAATTACTTCACGACTATGTAGCATGCCCAATTCTCTTCTTATAAATATGAATCTTTCTTCCGACCAAGGTTTTGTGAAAATATCTGCTAATTGATCATGTGTATTTACAAATTCTAGTATTATATCTTCGTTTTGCACATGATCTCTCAAGAAATGATGTCTCAATGTGTTTTGTTCTTGAGTGAGATACTGGATTTTTTGAAATATTAATAGCACTTGTGTTGTCACATTTGATAGGAATAGTTTGATATTGTATTTGAAAATCTTTTAGTTGCTGTTTCATATACAATGTTTGAGCACAACAACTTCCTACAGCAATGTATTCTGCTTCTGCTGTGGATAATGCTACAGAGTTTTGTTTCTTTGAAGACCATGAAACTAAAGAGTGTTCTAGAAAATGACACATTTCACTTGTGCTTTTTCTATCGATTTTACATCCAGCAAAGTCTACATCTGAGAAACTAATCATTTCAAATTCAGATTCCTTTGGATACCATAAACCTAGTTCAAGTGTGCCTAATAGATATCTAAGGATTCTTTTGACCGCTGTTTGGTGTGATTTCTTAGGAGCTAACTGAAACCTTGCACACATACATACACTAAACATAATATCCGGTCTACTTGCTATTAAATAAAGTAAGCTTCCTATCATTCCTCGATAGTGCTTAGTATCAACTTGTTTCCCTTTTTCATCTTTGTCAAGACTAGTTAAAGTACTCATAGGAGTTCCTATAGGTTTACTTTCCTCCATATCAAAATTTTTTAACATGTCTTTCATATATTTAGTTTGATTTATGAAAGTTCCATTTTTTTCTTGTTTGATTTGTAATCCAAGAAAATAATTTAATTCTCTCATCATACTCATCTCAAATTCTTTTTGCATACATGTGGCAAATTCTTTACATAGATCTTTATTTGTAGCTCCAAATATAATATCATCCACATATATTTGAACTAATAGCATATCTTTGTTTTTAGTTTTAATGAATAAGGTACTATCAACCTTTCCTCTTGTAAATTCATTTTTAAGTAAAAATTTACTTAACCTCTCATACCAAGCTCTTGGAGCTTGTTTCAACCCATAAAGGGCTTTTTTCAATTTGAATACATGGTTTGGATTTTTAGAATTTTCAAACCCTGGAGGTTGTTTGACCTATACTTCTTCGTTTATATATCCATTTAAAAATGCACTTTTCACATCCATCTGATATAACTTAAAAATCCTTATGGGTTGCATAGGCTAAAAGCATCCTAATAGCTTCCATCCTTGCCACAAGTGCAAAAGTTTCATCATAATCAATTTCTTCTTCTTGATTTCACCCTTGTGCCACTAGCCTAGCTTTATTTCTTACAACAACTCCATTTTCATCCTTCTTATTTCTAAACACCCATTTAGTTCATATAATTGATTTATCTTTGGGTTTTGGTATAAGTTCCCATACTTGACTTCTTTCGAATTGATTTAATTCCTTTTGCATAGCCATAATCCAAGAATCATCATTTAGAGCATCTTCAATATTTTTTGGTTCATCTTGGGATAAAAAAGCATAATGATTGCAAATTTTTTTTTAGTGAGGCTCTAGTGGTTATTCCTTTTGATATTTCACCAAGAATTTGTTCTTTTGGGTGATTTTTGTCATATTTCCACTCTTTAGGAAGTACCAGATTTTCTGAAAAGTTTTCATTTAGAACATCATTATTCTTTTCTTCTTTTATTTCAAGAACTTCTTCCTTTTGCGAAGTGACTTCTTTTTCATCGTTTATATCTTTAATGTCATAATGATTTGATTCATCAAAAGTTATATGAATTGATTCCATAATTGTAGAAGTTCTTTTATTATAAATCCTATAAGCTTTGCTATTTGTAGAATAACCTAAGAAAATACCTTCATCCGACTTTGCATCAAATTTTCTTAGATCATCTTTAGTATTTAATATAAAGCATTTACAACCGAATACATGAAAGTAGGATATATTAGGTTTTCTATCTTTCCAAAATTCATATGGTGATTTATCTATTTTTTATCTTATTGATACCCTATTTACAATATAACATGCTGTATTTACAACTTCTGCCTAAAAATATTTAGGTAGACTATTGCCATTGAGCATTGTTCTTGCCATTTCTTGCAAAGTTCTATTTTTCCTTTCAACAACTCCATTTTGTTGTGGAGTTCTAGGTGCTGAAAAATTGTAAGTTATTCCATGTTCATTACAAAATTTATCAACTTCCTTATTTTTAAACTCTCTTCCTTGGTCACTTCTAAAGCTTGTTACATTATAGTCTTTCTCATTTTGTAATTTCTTGCATAAGGTTATTAATTGGTTACAAGCTTCATCTTTGTTTGCTAAAAAGATTACCCAAGTAAATCTTGAAAAAATCATCTACTATTACAAAAGCGTATTGTTTTCCACCTAAGTTTAAGGTTCTAGTTGGTCCAAATAAGTCTAAGTGTAAGAGTTCTAGGGGTCTTTTGGTGGATATGAATTTTTTCTTTTTAAAACTTGTTTTTACTTGTTTTCCCTTTTGACATGCATCACACATCTTGTCTTTTATGTACTTAATATTTGGTAATCCTTTTACAAGATTTTTCTTAGATAATTTAGATAGTAGGTCCATGCTAGCATGACCTAGTTTCCTATGCCATAACCAACTTACTTCATTTATAGCTATTAAACAAGTTATGTTTTGATTTGCTATTCTCTCAAGATTTATACAATAAACATTATTTATTCTATGAGCCATAAACAAGGTTTCTTTATTTTTGGGATTTTGGATAACACATTTTTCTTTCATGAAAATTACTTCAAACCCTTTATCACTTAATTGACTAATACTTAAAAGATTATGTTTTAGTCCTTCCACTAATAGCACATTATCTATAGTGAGTGAAGATTCTTTACCAATTTTTCTGATTCCAACAATTTTACCTTTGGCATTGTCGCCGAAGGTGGCGTATCCCCCATCCTTTTGTTTTAAGGTAGTGAACTTGGTCTTATCACCGGTCATATGCCTTGAGCATCCACTGTCCAAGTACCATTTGTCCATTGTCGTTGTTGTCTTAAGGCAAACCTATAATGAGGGACACTATGTGTTAGTTTTTGGAACCCAAATTCTTTTGACTTCCTTTGTTTTGTTGTTGGTTCCACTATTTGTTTTCCATTCTCCTTGAACTTTAACATATTTTTTCTTTAATGGGCAATTAAACATCATATGACCTTTAGTCTTGCACATATAGCAAATGGTGTGTTCATGTTTGTTATTTGATGAAGTGCTAGTGTAACATCCCTCAATTTCTTAACATAAAATATCACATAATAAATAAAATGGTCAACCCGAACCCGTGGGTAGCGGGGACAACTGTCAAACACAGCGGAAAACCTAGCAGCAGTAAACGTAAAATCTCAAACATCCAATCATAAAACATAATACCAGAGCATTCTATACATCCTCACATACATCCAAATATCTCTGGGGTCAAACACAAAATAACTCTGACCTTTTTTACAAAATCTTACCCTTCTCACAGGGTAATCTCACTAGCTCAACGGCGGCCCTGACCCGCCAGTCTCTCAGGAGCTCCTGAAAAATTAATTAAGTTTGGGGGTGAGACACTTCTCAGTAAGGGAAAATAAACTAAATACATTTGTGTGGCAACATGAATATTTAATGCATTTATACGTATATAGTACATTTCATAAATCTATAAACATCATCATATCGTATTGGGTAAACATATATTTTCACATCTGTTAATAATTCATATCATACATAAAATCATCTGTTATAACTATAGTACTGAAAACAAACCCAGGATGAATAGCTAGCTAGTGTCATGTATTACCCCCCATGACGGGTTGTGCAGCCGAAGGCGGGACCCGACAATGGTTGGCCGACCACTGCCGAATCAAATATGTCTGTAAGTACGATGAGCCCGCCACACCCTGGTCCGGACTGCCAGGTGGACGTCCACACTCTACTGAAAGCCACATCGACTATCCATCTCCCATCCCCTCGTGGGACGGTAGCACTAATAAGGCCTCGTGCCAAAATTAACCCATAGCTACAGTACCGAACTCCTGGTCTGAACTAAACTAACATCTTGGTTGTGAAAACACATAATACATGATCATACGTAACATCATTACGGCCTCGTGCCGAAAACATAGATACGGCCTCGCGCCAAAATCATAGTAAGTATGGCCTCGCGCCAATAATATAAATACGGTCTCGTGCCGATAACATAAATATATGGCCTCGCGCCAATAACATAAATACGGCTTCGTGCCGATAACATAAATATATGGCCTCGCGCCAAAATTGTTTCAAGTATATATATACTGAAAATACATCATTTATCACATAATCGTCAAAACCATCACAACATAACTCATATTTTCATAATACCTGAAATCATGCTTGGTTCGTAAAATCTTTCACATCATAATACATTTCACATAAAATAATATTTATGCCACATATATGCTGTTAAAAGTCATACTTCATATTCTAAAATGGTGAATTATTTACATCTCATACATACATATACATTTTAATCATCATAGCAGTATTTTCCCAATCGTACATTTCATGCGTAATACACAATATAACATATGCTTTTCTGAAAATAAATTTACTCATAATTAATAATAATTTGTATGAAAAATTACTGCTTTAGTTTATTCCCTTACCTGACTATTGAGAAATTCCTTAGGACCCAAATCCTATGCCCTTAGCGCCCGAAATTCAACTCCTGAAATTTACATTTTTCCCCAGATTAATTAATCTATTTCTCCAACATAATACTCATCTAGCCTTTCTTAAGCTCCAAATACCTCAAATTAATATTTAAACTATTATTTAATATCCCTACTTAATTTTCAAGTTTTGCCTGCGGGTCCCAAAATTATACCCGCGGCGCTCACCCGAGTCCTAAATTTCAGAAATCCTACTTCAGTTTCAAATGCTTAATATTTTAGCATTTCTAAATTAATACTAATTAATTAAAAATAAGTCCCTTAATAATCGCCGCACCCCAAATTTGGGATTTTGGGCCGATACCCCCACGAGAATTCCGTCCCACTAGACTTGTAGAGAATCATCCCTAGATTCTCGTGGTGGTGTCCGTTCGTCAATTGGGCTTATATTTTGCAAGAAATTAAAGAAAAAGGGAAAAATGGCTTACCCCAGGGAATACGCTTACGCCGCTCCTACCACCGATCCACTCCGGTAGAAATGACGGCAGCGGCGAATGGAGTCCAGTGGTATCTTCGGATTTTCGATCGGGCAAAAATCCGTCGCGAAATCGAGGAAAGAGGGAGAGAGAACGTGAGGAGAGAGAGAGAGAGTCCAGTGAGTTACAGAGAAAGAAAAGAAAAGAAAAGAAAAGAAGAGAAGAAGAAGATAATCTGGGGGGGGGGGCTTTCAATTTAAATCATCCTTCCTGAAGGATTCAGATCCTTCAGGAAGGTATATAATAATAATAATAATAATAATAATAATAATAATAATAAATATATTTAATTAATAATAATAATAATATATTTTATTTAAAAAAATAAAAATTAATTTTAATTAATTTTTTTTTTCTTTTTCTTTTTTTTTTTAAATTCGTTTAATTAATTAATTATTATTATTATTTTTAATTATTTTTTTTTATTTTTATTTTTTTTATTTTTTTTTTTAAATCAATCCACTAATATTTTATATCTCTTTTTGGGGTTTTTACAGCTAGCATAAAACTTAACTTCCTTAACAAAATATCTCATGTATAGCTTTTTATTCGTTCTATTTGCTTTACCGTTATAGCCTATTCCTTCTTTGTTTCCATGAAACCTTTGCTGTCCAATCATCTTTTCAAAGTTTTCTTTACCTTTAGTAAAATTATAGACAATCTTTTCTTTATCCTCAACTATCTTTTTGAGTTCATTTATTTCTAAATCTTTCTTATTCAAATCATTTTTATGAGTTTTATCTAATTCTTGTTTTGCTATGTTTATTTCTTCTTCCAACTTCTTAATATAAGTATTTCTTTCTTCTTCAATAACTTTGAATGATTCAAGTTGCTTTACTAGTTCTTGATTTTGATCTTTCAAAGCTATATTTCTTTTAGACACTTTTATAAATCTTTTATGTAGTGAAAATAATTCAGTTTGTAATTCCTTATAAGAAGGCAAACTATCACATGACTCATCACAAGACTCATTTTGAGATTCGGTTGAAGAGTAATAAGAATTTACCTCTTCGTCGTTCGCCATGAAGCATATATTTGCCATCTCTTATTCACTTGATTCGATTTCAGTTTCACTGGAGCTTGAGTCGTCCCAAGTAGCTTTCATTGCTTCCTTCTTTTTCTTCTTGTCTTTCTTGAATAATGGACACTCCGATTTAATATGCCCTGGCTTTTTGCAATGATAACAGATTGGTAGTTCATTCTTACCTTTATTTTCTTTCCTACTTGTATCTCCTTTTTCAGTTTTCTTTTTATTAAACTTTCTAGGAAACCTTTTATTTCTTCTATAGAATTTTCCTAGTCTCTTAGTAATGAATGTCAATTCCTCTTGATCTAAGTCACTTGTTTCGCTTTCTTCTTCACTAGTATTATGGCTAGATGCTTTTAGAGTTATGAATCTTTTATGTTTTGGTTCAGGATTCCTTTCTTTCAATGACATTTCATATGTAAGAAGTGAACCTATAAGTTCATCCAAAGAAGTAGTCTTAAGGTTTCTACCTTCCGTGATAGCTGTGGCCTTGGGTTCCCAAATAGAGGGTAGGCCTCTTAGAATTTTTCTGATCATTTCATAAGTTCGTCCGGTCGACCGAACCTCGGAAGTTTGGAAAATCGCCCTACCTCGGTCGACCGACCACTCAATTCAAAATACCCCTAATCAACCGTACTATTTGAGTCCTGGTCGACCGAACCATTTCTGGTCGACCGGACCTCTCGGTTTGCCCTGATTTTTTACCGCAGTTAATATTTTTTAAACAGGGTTAAAATGCCTTAAACGTCATTAAACTTTTCTAATAATACCCAATAGGTCCCCAACGGTCATATTTCCTTCCATGGCTATATATATGTGTTCATTTGCAAAGATTAAGAGAGATTAGCCACTTTGATGAGGGAAAATTCTTTGAAAAACCAAAACCCTATAATACACATATCCAATCCCCATTCATTCATGCTTACCTTCTTCGATCTCTTAAATCCTCTATAAGTCGATTGAGTGTTTATAGTTAATAGGTTTGCTCTCCCATTCATATTTGATTGATTTATTTTCATTGAGAGCTAAACCTAAGTATTCTTAGGAGACTTAGTAAATAAGTCTATCCTAAGAAGACTTTGATAGATCTTCTAAGATTTGCACCTTCATTGTAACATCTTAAGAAGATTGTATTTGTTTTTGGTTGCAAAACATTTTCAAAATACTTTCAAATATCTAGTGTGCTTTGTCTTGATAAATCTTTAAAGAGATATTTGTTTGTGTGAGAAAAGAAATCTTTGTTGCAATATTCATTGATTTATATCTATAGTTGAATACAAAGATTAAACTCTTTTTGCAAACCAAACTTATACATTGCTAGAGCTTCATATACATATATGTATTGAGAAAACTTGTTGATTGAAATATATGAAGTTTGGATAATATCTTTGTTTGAGCACTTAGATTGAATATCCTGTGATACAAAGATCATTTAGTTTTGCACTCTCACGCACTCATTACAACGATAGTAAATCTATTTGAGAGTTGACATCTTAAACCACATTGAGCTTACATATTGAATCATACTGTGGTGTCTGTAATTGCACGTATTTGGGTACACATCTGCTTTACTTGAAAGCTTATTCATTGTACCATTTGATTGTATTTCAAATACTGTTGTATTTTCAGGCACGGGCCCGAAGAGGGAGACTAGCCCTGGAATAGTCCCGGATTGGCTTAGACCCGGTTAGTAAAGCTAGGTGCATCGTCTTGTTAAGGCGTGTAGGTTGAGATCAGCCCCGCTAATTGACCTGGTTAAGGTTGAGGTCAGCCCTATGTTAATTTGACCTGGTTGTAAACGGTGTCGCTCCACCCTTAAGTGAGCTATTAGTGGAATCCTCTAGCTTGCGAGCTAGAGGCGGGGACGTAGGCACAGTTGGCCAAACCCCGATAACATATCGTGTGTTTGCTTATATTTCTGCATTTTATATTTACCGCACGTGTATGTTATGGGTGAATGATGCGTATGACTTAATTTCCACAGTATATTTATCTACGCATTTGGAAACTGTATAGACTGATCCTAGGTTGTGTACATACCGTTGTCGCATAGATCAACCTAAGTGAAAAAGTTTTAAAATTCCAATTCACCCCCCCCCCCATTCTTGGGAATACACCAATTCTAACACTCACCTTTCTCAGTAGGCCCCCGACGGTATGTTTACCTTGCTACATGCACACACATGCATTCATAATATGCTATACCATTATTATTATGCCATAATTAAATTCACATGCCCTCAACACATTCACACAGGAATCGTGCATCTCATACTTCATCTTCCAATGTCCTCTGTACGTGGCCCACACAGAACAACTGCGTATATATCAGTACGTGGCCCACACAGGCACCTAGGCACTTTTTATTTACACATGGCCCACACAGGCACCACTATCCACACAGAGTACATAACATGGCCCACACAGACGTCATTATCCACACAGGATACATAACATGGCCCATACAGACGCCATCATCCACATAAGATACATAACATGGCCCACACATGTGCCATCATCCACACAAGATATAATGTGGCCCACGCACCACTAATCACCAATATCTAATCCCCACGACCTAGTCGTTGTACATCAGTAGAACAAGCTCCTCAGACCTGCCAATATCTTGCCCTATATAAATGACAACATGATGAACTCCTCGACCTACCAACGTCATATCATGATTTATATCTAGGCAATATAACAACCTCCTCATGCCAACGTTATATTGTGATGCATACGAATAACGACACCAGGTAATTCACACCGACATTTCAATGCATTTCCACACAAGATTTCAACATATCAATACATTTCCACACAAGAATCAAACATAACAATTCATTCATCATGTCATAATTATTACAAACATCTCCATATGCAAGCTCAAATATCATAGTAATTTGTATTCAACTTATTAGGAAAAAATTATTCTCATGCCACATGAATATAATATCATATGCAATTATCTCAAATATAAACCTTAAACAAAATCATCATTTTCCAGTACTCAGACTTTTCTGAAAAACATATAGATAAATACTAGGTTTCATATGATCATAAAAAACCGATTCACCTTAAAAAAAATAATGATATAATTTTATAACCCCTTACTTGGTTTCCTGAACCACGCCTGCAGGGTTCCCAAAATTGTGCCTACGGTGCTCACCCCAATCCTATATTCCAAAAACCCTACTTACACAGTTCAACCTTATAATGCCCAATACTCTAACATTTTCAAATCTACAATAATTAAATAACAATTAATCTCTAAATAACCCTCTTATCCTAGTTTTGGGGCTATGCCTACGATGACCCCATGAGAAATCCACTCCGCTAGACTTGTAGAGAATCATCCCTAAATTTTTGTGGTGATGTCTGATCGTTAATTTCGCTTAAAATTTAAGAAAAAATAAGGTAAGAGTGATAATTTTCCTTACCCAAGGAGATATTCCTATAGTGCTCCTACGACAAATCCACTCAGGTAGAAATGTCAGTGGCGGAGAATGGAGCCTAATGGTATTTTTCGATCTCCGATCGGCGCACGTTTGGCCGAAGAAATCTTAGAGAGAGAGAGAGAGAGAGAGTGCAAATCAACTTTCTCAAGAATGATGTCTCAAGATCCTTCCTGAGACATTCTTATATCTTTATATATATACACACACATAACCCTCGGATTTCTTAATTTAATTCATTTCCTTTATAATATTTAATTTATTTATTTATTTATTTATTTTTGTCGTTATACTCACACAGAGAGTTCAATACACAGAGAACTCAGAGAGAATGTTTTGAGAGCAGTACAAGAGAATCCTGAAAGAGAGTGTCAAAGGGGCAGAACCCTAAGAACTCCAAAGGTTGGAGTTTTCATCCTACTCAGAAGGCACAGCCACCAATTCCTACTATCAGCATTCAAAAGGGCCACATATCAGTGCCTTTGGCAGACATTCAGAGGCAGACCTCCCAACCTAGAAGGCTATCCCAGATAGACTCAGAAGAGAGGAAAAGAAAACTGGAGGAATTAAAGACTATAGGTAAGATCGGTTAATCTTTCCCTAATCTAATCTGCAATACAGAACTGTGGGTGTTTGCAAGTTACTTCCTCTAAAGGAAGACTGAACCTAAACATAAACCCTAAACCCTGAACCTTAGTAGACTCGAACCCACTCAAACCTACTGAACCTGAACCTAAACCTGCACCCTGCACCAGAACAGACTCAAGTCCACAAAACCAAGCATGGACCCGAACCTACTAGACCAAACCATGCCCAAACCAGATAACACCATTTAAACCCAAAGTCTACAATCCTTTTAAAAACAAACCCAAACCCAAACCTGTTTTCAAAACCCAAAAGCCCACACGTCTTTTAAAACAAACCAGACCCTAACCCATTTTAAAAACCCAAAAGCCCACACGTCTTTTAAAACAAACCAGTCCCAAACCCATTCTCAAAACCCAAAATCCAACATGTCTTTTAAAACACACCAAGCCCAAGCTTGTTTTCAAAACTCAAAGCCCATACTCCTTTTAAAACAACCCATGCCCAAACCAAATTTTTTAAGACAAAACCCATAGCCCAAACCATCTTTTAAAAAAAAGGGCACGTATCTTTTTAAAAAAACCAAGGCCAGCCATATTTTAAAATAAGGCCCACGACCCCTTTTTAAAACTCAAAGCCCATTCTTCTAAAAATAAACACACGGCCTGTCCTCTTCTTTCAAAAGACACCTCAAAGCCCACTTACCACACTATCCCAATGGGTTGACTCGTCTGAGTGAACCCTAAACGAAACTCACCAGGTTCTGAGCGAGTCAACTCCACAGATCTCATCACACACTAAGCGCACACACACACACCACAGATTGGAACACACACCTGAATACAGACCAAGCACGCACATATGCCACAGATCTGAACACACACCATGTAGACACCCCAATTTTAACCAAGCCTTTCCGAGGAGACCTCATGTCAAAACCTTCCCACACTGGTTCTGGACCCCACACATTCTTGTAGGTCCCACACTGGTTGTGGACCCCACACATCCTTGTAGGTCCCACACTGCATGTGGACCCCACACATCTTTATAGGTCCCATATTGCTTGTGGGCCCCACATATCTCCATTGGGCCCCACATATGTTGTGGGCCCCACATCTCCTGGTACGCTAGCTCGGATTCCTACATCCGATGCACGTTACCCCATCTGGTACGCTAGCTCGGATTCCTACATCCGATGCACGTTACCTCCTTTGGCATGCTTATGTCTGCTGGCTCGGGTTCCTATAACCCTTAAATGGCTCGTGGACCCCACATTGCTTGTGGGCCCCACATATCTCCATCGGGCCCCACATCTCCCGGTACGTTAGCTTGGATTCCTACATCCGATGCACGTTACCCCCTGGTACGCTAGCTCGGATTCCTACATCCGATGCACGTTACCCCCTTTGGTACGCTAGCTCGGATTCTTACATTCGATGCACGTTACCCCCTCTGGTACGCTAGCTTGGATTTCTATATCCGATGCACGTTACCCCCTCTGGTACGCTAGCTCGGATTCCTACATCCGATGCACATTAGCTCCTTTGGCATGCTTGTGCCTGCTGGCTCGGGTTCCTATAACCCTTAAATGGCTCGTGAACCCCACATTGCTTGTGGGCCCCACATGTGTTGTGGGCCCCACATCTCCCGGTACGCTAGCTTGGATTCCTACATCTGATGCACGTTACCCCCTGGTATACTAGCTCGGATTCCTACATCCGATGCACGTTACCCCCTTTGGTACGCTAGCTCGAATTCCTACATTCGATGCACGTTACCCCCTCTGGTACGCTAGCTCGGATTTCTATATCCAATGCACGTTACCCCCTCTGGTACGCTAGCTCGGATTCCTACATCCGATGCACGTTACCTCCTTTAGGCATGCTTGTGCCTGCTGGCTCGGGTTCCTATAACCCTTAAATGGCTCGTGAACCCCACATTGCTTGTGGGCCCCACATATCTCCATTGGGCCCCACATATGTTGTGGGCCCCACATCTCTTGGTACGCTAGTTCGGATTCCTACATCCGATGCACGTTATCCCATCTGGTACGCTAGCTCGGATTCCTACATCCGATGCACGTTACCCCCTAGTACGCTAGCTCGGATTCCTACATCCGATGCACGTTACCCCCTTTGGTACGTTAGCTCGGATTCCTACATTCGATGCACATTACCCCCTCTGGTACGCTAGCTCGGATTCCTACATCCGATGCACATTACCTCCTTTGGCATGCTTGTGCCTGCTGGCTCGGGTTCCTATAACCCTTAAATGGCTCGTGAACCCCACATTGCTTGTGGGCCCCACATATTCCCATTGGGCCCCACTTCTCCCGGTACGCTAGCTCGAATTCCTACATCCGGTGCACGTTACCCCCTCTGGTACGCTAGCTCGGATTCCTACATCCGATGCACGTTACCCTCTTTGGTACGCTAGCTCGGATTCCTACATCCGATGCACGTTACCCCCTCTGGTACGCTAGCTCGGATTTCTACATCCGATGCACATTACCCCCTCTGGTATGCTAACTCAGATCCCTACGTTCGATGCACGTTACCTCTTTTGGCATGCTTACACCTACTGGCTCGGGTTCCTATAACCCCAAATGGCTTGTGGGCCCCCCCCCCACATATCTTCATTGGGCCCCACATGTTTTGTGGGCCCCACCTCTCTTGGTACGCTAGCTCGGATTCCTACATCCGATGCACGTTACCCTCTGGTATGCTTGCTCGAATTCTTACATCCGATGCACGTTATCCCCTCTGGTACGCTAGCTCGGATTCCTACATCTGATGTACGTTACCTCTTTTGGCACGCTTGCACCTACTAGCTCGGGTTCCTATAACCCTCAAATGGCTCGTGGACCCCACATGGCTTGTGGGCCCCATATATCTTCTTTGGGCCCCACATGTTTGGTGGGCCCCACCTCTCTTGGTACGCTAGCTCGAATTCCTACATCCGATGCACGTTACCCCCTTTGGTACGCTAGCTCGGATCCACATATCCGATGTCTTACTAGCTCGGGTTCCCGTAACCCTCAAACGACTTGTGGACCCCACATGGCAAGTGGGCCCCACACATCTCCGATGGGCTCCGCACAGCTTCTAGAACCCTCATATTATTATTATTATTATTATTATTATTATTATTATTATTATTATTATTATTATTATTATTTATTTTAATTTGTCAAAAGCAAGCATACTTTGTCCTCATATCATCACTCACCACATGTCATGTTTCTTCCCTTTATCATTCTTCCCATACTATATTCCCTTCATAATTCTTCATCCCATACTTTGTTCCCTCCATCATCACTCACCACATGTCATGTTTCCTCCCTTTATCAATCTTCCCATTCTATATTCTCTTCATCATTCTTCATCCCATACTTTGTTCCCTCCATCATCACTCACCACATGTCATGTTTCCTCCCTTTATCAATGTTCCCATGCTATATTCTCTTCATCGTTCTTCATCCCATACTTTGTTCACTCCATCATCACTCACCACATGTCATGTTTCCTCCCTTTATCATTCTTCCCATGCTATATTCCCTTCATCATTCTTCATCTCGTACTTTGTTCCCCCCATCATCACTCACTACATGTCATGATCTCCTTTCATCATTCTTCCCATGCTAATTTCCCTTCATCATTCTTCCCCCCATACTTGGTTCCCCCCATCATCACTCCCTTATGTCTTCTTTCCTATGCTTGCCCCAAGCTAAGCCTATAAATAGCCCTCTCATTCCAAGCACAAAAGGAGGAGAGTTCTTAGTGGCGGTAAGGAGAAGATTTCAAATATTGAAGTTTTCTATCATGAGTTTGTGAAGCTAGTTTTTTTAGTAAAGATCAAGAGGTCGATTGATCCCGTTTCCCATCGATGCTGAGTCACCCCATTTGAAGAGGCACCCCGTAGTGCCTCAAATCAGAGCTCAAGAACAACTCTCGGGAAGACGTTGTAGAGCGGCCCTAGTAGACTCATCAATAGGAAAAGAAGATCGAAGCGGAGGAAAACGAAAGAAGATCAAGCGATCGATTGATCCCTTTTCTTACCGGTGCCGGGTCACTCCATTTGAAGAAGGTACTCCCTAGTGCCTCGAGTCGGAGCTCAAGAACAACCCTCGGGAAGGCGTTGTAGACTAGCCCCTGCAGATTCACAGACAAGAGAAGAAGACCGGAGGAGAAAAAGACGATAGGTAAAACCAATGAACTTTCTCTTCCTATGTTACATCTCCGCCCCCCTTTCTCAAACCGGCCTCTGCTGGTTTATTTGATTCTATTTCATTTCTTATTTTATTTTAAATGGCTTCTTTTTAACTCAAAAAATAAAAAATAAAAAAAGAATTTCATAAAAGACACAAAAATTCAAAAAAAAAATTGTCAAAGAAAATTCAAAAATTTTTAAGGCTTTGAAACTTATTTACATTTGAAAATTTTTGAAGAAAATCCAAGAAAATTTCCAACATGTTTGGCAAAGGTTAGATCTGTTTCTTTACATTCAAAATTTTCAAAAATACATTCTAAAGTCGTGTCTTTAAAACTATGACTTTCATGATTGTTGTCTAAAATTCTGTTGTATTCGGAAGAACATTAGAAAACCCCGAAAAATCAATGGTCTCGACCAAGACCTTAAACTGGTTTTCCCCCAAACTGGTCAACGTTTGACCGGCTCACCATTCCCGAACTGGTTCACCCCGGTTTTCTCCATTTCTCTTGTATATTATTGTTGTATCCATAAAATTCACAAAAATCATGAAATTTTCAAAAATTCCAAAAATATTTTCACATTTTGATTTCAACTGATTTCATTTGTGTTATTTTGAAAGTTCGGGAAAAATCACAAAAATCATTTTCACACTTAGGAAAAATCACAAAAATATCTTTTTAGGCACACAAAAAAAAAATCATTCCAATCCCGAACAAATTTCAAAAACCTCCCGAAATAGTATTTTTGATACTTTTAAAAAAAAAAACCTATATATTTCAAAATCCCCGGGAGCGTATTTTGTATCCTATTTTCAATTTTCCTTCCTGATGATTGCGACCAAGAGCATTGGCTCTTTGGGATATTGGATTGCCCCGGTTCTGAGGGAATGCCTATATAGTATTTTCATCTTTTTTTGAATTTTGAAAGGGAGTAATCTTTAAAGGCTTATTACATTTATTTCAGGAAAACTCTTTATTAATCTGGTACCGTTTGTAAGAACGGGCGTGTAGGGGGTGCTAATACCTTCCCCTTGCGTAACCATACTCCCGAGCCCGACTTTGGTGACGCAGACCGATTCTACCCCTAACGGGGTAACAATCAAGTGTTCTAACTACACTTCAAAAGGTTAGTGGCGACTCCACCACACATCGTTTTCCACGAAAATTCACATTTTCAAAATACACATTCATTTTTCCCAGTTCGCAAGCCGAACCCATTTTTAACCAGAGATTGGGTTCTCTGGGCCGGGTCCGGGACGTCGCGACACACCAAGCACACACACGCACTCCACGGATCTGAACACACACACATATATAAATCATCAAGCCCAAAATCAGCCCAACACTTGAAACGCAAAATCATACACACACAACAGCACGCAAAGCACATACATTCAAAGGACCTAAAAAGAAAAACATGATTGGAAGGGGATACTCATCTTTTGAGTTCGTGTTAACTCTGTAGACACTCACCATCGTAGTACCCCCAATTAGATCCTTCCTAGATCTCAAGATCGAACCACCAAAAGAGAAACTAGAAGACTCCATGGATCTTCGCTAAGAAACAGAGGGAGAGAAAGATCTAGGGTTTCGGTTTAGGGTTTCGATCCCTCGTGAAAACAAGAACCAAAATAGGGAAGGTTATGATTTGACCACAAAGATAAAAGAGAGGACTCAGTAGAAAGAAAAGGAGAGAGTTAGGAGATTTAGAACTGAGGGGGGGTTAGGGTGTTCGCAGGTAGAGAGAAGGAGAGGGAGTGAGAAGAGAGAGCCGATAGGGATGAAGAAATGACCCAGAATGAAAAATTTTACTTTTTATATAAGTGCTTCTGAGGCCACGTGTCACCACCGATGGGTGATACTTGGCATGTAACACCCCGGACCCACCATGTGGGGCCCGGAGTGTTAAGAGACCGATAGGCGTCTCTGATACCATTTATGTAGCGAAAAAATAATAATAAAATCTCGAACATTAAATACCAGAGTTCTATATTTGTACATCAGCAAACTTATACCATGTATACATATTTACCATATTACAAACCTTGAAGAAATATAAAGAAACATAAAAACTAAAACATAACTGTTCTAGTTTCACTCATAGAATTACCCCGCCCTACAGCTATCTAAGCTCGACCACCAGGATAACTTGAAAAGATTTAACATATGATGGGGTGAGACACCTCTCAGTAAGGAAGAAATAGTTTACAGTAGTGTGTGGCTGAAGTGTTAAATATACAATTAAAATATCTATCCAAAGTGCATCCACGATCTGCAAATAACCCAATATATCGTGCCCATAATCACACATAGTCAACGGCTTTGCTAACCAATCACATTCCACAATCATCAATATTTTATTGATAATTCCCAAGAATAGATAAATCTACCCGCTCATACAAGTAGTTTCCTTCTGCTCTAGTGCTAACACTAGGGCACTCACCTTTCTCAGTAAGCCCTCAGGATATGTATTCAGGTAAAGTCACCGAGAATAGGGAAGATCACTCGCCCATACAAGTGGCTTCCCTCTACTCTGGTACCCACAATTTATTATCAGAGTACTCGCCTTTCTCAGCAAGCTCGTGGGTGGAGTAATCTACTTTACCCAAACTGCTTAATTAATCAAAGTCACACTTATACCCATATCACAATCAATTCACATAGAAATCGTCCACACAAGACCTTAATCGAATCACCGTCCACACAAGACCCTAATCGAATCACAGAAAAAATGTCCACACAGGACTAGTCCACATAGAACTAACCAAATCACAGCATAAATGTCCACACAGGACTGGTCCACATAAAACTATACAAACCACACAGGATACAAGACAACACTTCGTTCATAGTAAATAGGTAAACAACCTTGTCATACCACTACCAATGTTTACCTCCCAATATAATCGTCCATATAACGACCTCCTCATACCACTTCCAACGTTATATGACGGTTATACTAGGTACGATACAACGACCTCCTCATACCACTGCCAACACTATATCGTAATTTACATGAACCACACAATCGAATCAACAAAAATCAACCGTACAACATACCCAAGATTTCACCACAACATACCCAACATCAGCATATTCAATCAACCAGAATTTCACATTCTCAACAATTCCTCACTCCACATTATTCACAATCATTTATTTATAAAAAATGATTTCAAGTATAATTTATCTATCCAAAAACAACGTTTTCAATACCAGTAAGATTTATGAAATTATACCTGTAAATATATATATATATTTATTTATACTCGAAACTAGTCGTTTAAAATTATTAAAAAACCATTATAAAATATTTCCCCTTACCTGCTCCTCGAAATTCGTCCCAAAATCAACGAAACGAGACCCTGTAATTCAGAAATTCCAAATTCCTCAAATCTTAGCAAAAACACCCTTATAACACTTCCTAGACTCCAAATGACAATATTTGCTAAGGAAATTCCAAAATAATTCACTTGCCTTGGTTTTGGGATGTTTCCCAAACTACTCAAATCAAAGATCCACTCCGCCTATATTGTAGAGAATCTTTCCAGGAGTCTTGTGTTAGCTTTTGATCGTCGAACCGAGCTAAATCCAGCCCAGAATCGAAGAGAGAAGGTGGTATGGCCGAAGGTTTTAGAGAGAGAAGGGAAACATGCAAGAAATTCGTACTGAAATGAAAGAAATCTACTATTTATATGCAGGGATTCGTCGACGAGACACGTCGATTTGTCGACGAGTCCTAGTACACAGTTCGTCGATGAGACAGCCAACTCGTCAACGAATTTCAATCATGCAAAGAACCCCTCTTGGTAATTCCTTATCAACGAGACACATACCCTCGTCGACAAGCTAAGAAGAACATTCGTCGACGAGACTAGTCTATTCGTCGACGAATGTTTGCTGCCACCTTTTCGAATTTGTTCTTCCTTCCCTTTCTATCTTCTTTATTATCTTAAATTATTTAAAAATTACCCGGGTTGTTACATTCTCCCCCTCTTAAAAGAATTTCATCCCCCAAATTCATTAGTCACCCATTTACACACCATTAAACTAATTAACCTCTTTCACAAATCTCAAGCAATTCTAACATGTGCAACATAAAATCATGCAAAATCAAACAAAATTAACACACATACTAATGTAAACATATTACACATAACCATATTACCTAGGCCCTTAGTCTTTCCCTCCTCAGGTGTACCCAACACGTAGACGCGTGTCGGGCCTCCGCCGCTACGAGGCGCTGGGTTGTTCCTTTGGTTCTGATTTTGGTTCGGGACTGGAGCATTATTCTGCAGTTCTCAACATTCCTGAGCTATGACCCTATTTTCCGCACCTGTAGCATATAACACTCCTACCCCGGCATTCTCCCCAATGCCGCTGATTACATCTAGGGCAATAGGGGCGTGACGAGTCGCCCTGCCATCCCCAATCACTTCTTTCTGACCCCTGACCTGCTGCATCTCAGTCTCCCCTCCACAACCCTTGTCTGACATTTGTTGAGATCGTGGAGATATAGGCCTCTTCCTTCGTTCTAATGCCTCCGTACCCCTCTGCAGACTCCACTCTGCCACCATAGCTTTCTCCACCAACTCCGTGAAATCATGAATCTGTAAACACACCATATGCTCGTGGATCCTCTGATTCAGGCTCTTCTCAAACCACCTCGCCTTCTGATATTCATTTGGAACCATAGAAGGTGTAAAATGGGATAACTACATAAATTTAGCAGCGTACTGTTGAACAGTGAGGCGCCCTTGAGTCAAGCTGAAGAATTCTTTCGCCTTTGCATTTCTGGTGGTGGCAGGAAAATATCGGTCGTAGAAGACCTACTTGAAGCGAACCCATAGGCACCACTCATTGTTCCTCTAATAGTTTCATTGCATGCCACCGTTGTTCATCTTCTCCAGCCAATTTGAAGGTGGCGAAGAGGACCTTCTGCTCCTCGGTAGAATTCAACATGGCAAGAATTTTCTCCATTTCTTGCATCCACATCTCAGCCTTTATCGGATCGGTGCCACCCTCAAAAGATGAGGGTTTCAGACAAGTGAATTGGTCAATGGTGCAACCCTGGTGCACTGGTGGATAGCTTGTTCCCCCAAAATCATGTCTTATTTCTTCCTTAACCTGACGAGCTATTCCTCGTAACAGCTGAGAGGTGTCAACCTCGTCCCCGCTGGAAGCTCCCATTTCGCTTCCTCCTCCTTCATCCACGCCCTTGCTTCTAGGATCCATCCCTGAATATAAATGTACAACAAAGGCAATTTAGAATCTCCATATCTTTATCTATTTGACATACACATCATAATGGAAAACCAAATTAATATCCATATCCTCAATTAAATATCCAACATCCATTTATCCATAATCATCTAAACTTCCAACATTTAAATCCAAATCTCGATTTCACAACTCGGAAACATCACCGTCAACGGATTTACTGTGGTTTTCTGAAACCATCAACTGATTTAGAAAATAACAGAAGTCCGTCAAGGGATTTCTGCCTCCAAATTACGAAACAACCTCAAACTCCTGTCAATACCATAATCTACCCTTATTCAATTCCAACCTATACTCTGGTATTAATCCTCCTAAAGTCCGCAAGACCGTTAGGCTCTAATTCCAACTATAACACCTCGGACCCACCACGTGGGGGCCAGAGTGTTAAGAGACCGACAGGCGTCTCTGATACCATTTACGTAGCAAAATAATAATAATAATAAAACCTCGAACATTAAATACCAGAGTTCTATATTTGTACATCAACAAACTTATACCATGTATCCATATTTACCATATTACAAACCTAGAAGAAATATAAAGAAACATAAAAACTAAAACATAACTGTTCCAATTTCACTCACAGAACTACCCCGCCCTGGAGCTATCTAAGCTCGATCACCTGGATAACCTAAAAAGATTTAACATATGACGGGCTAAGACACCTCTCAATACGGAAGAAATAGTTTACAATAGTGTGTGGCTGAAGTGTTTAATATACAATTAAAATATCTATCCAAAGTGCATCCACGATATGCAAATAACCCAAAATATCGTGCCCATAATCGCACATAATCAACGGCTTTGCCAACCAATCACATTCCATAATCATCAATATTTTATTGGTAATTCACGAGAATAGAGAAATCTGCTCGCCCATACAAATAGTTTCCCTCTGCTCTAGTGCTAACACTAGGGCACTCACCTTTCTTAGTAAGCCATTGAGTTATGTATTCAGGTAAAGTAACCGAGAATAGGGAAGATCACCCGCCCATACAAGTGGCTTCCCTCTACTCGGGTACCCACAACTTATTACCAGAGTACTCGCCTTTCTCAGCAAGCTCTCGGGTGGAGTAATCTACTTTACCCAAATTACTTAATTAATTAAAGTCACACTTATACCCATATCACAATCAATCCAACTAGAAATCGTCCACACAGGACCCTAATCGAATCACAACAAAAATGTCCACACAGGACTATACAAAGCACACACGATACAAGACAACACTCCGTTCATAGTAAATAGGTTAATAACCTCCTCATACCACTGCCAATGTTTACCTCCCAATATAATCGTCCATATAACGACCTCCTCATACCACTGCCAACGTTATATCATGGTTATACCAAGTACAATACAAAGACCTCCTCATACCATTGCCAACGCTATATCGTAATTTACATGAACCACACAACCGAATCAACAGAAATCAATCGTTTAACGTACCCAAGATTTCACCACAACATACCCAACATCAGCATATTCAATCAACCAGAATTTCACAATCAATCAATATTCACATTCTCAACAATTCCTCACTCCACATTATTCACAATCATTTATTTATCAAAAATGATTTCAACCACACGATTTTTCCCAATATAATTTATCTATCCAAAAACAACGTTTTCAATACCCGTAAGGTTTATAAAATTATACCTGTAAATATATATATATATATATATTTATACTCAAAACTAGTTGTTTAAAATTATTAAAAAGCCATTATAAAATATTTTCTCTTACCTGCTCCTCGAAATTCTTCCCAAAATCAACAAAACGAGACCCCGTAATTCAGAAATTCCAAATTCCTCAAATCTTAGCAAAAACACCCTTATAACACTTTCTAGACTCCAAATGGCAATATTTGCTAAGGAAATTCCAAAATAATTCACTTGCCTTGGTTTTGGGATGTTTCCCAAACTACTCAAATCAAAGATCCACTCCGCCTATATTGCAGAGAATCTTCTTAGGAGTCTCGTGGTAGCTTCTGATCGTCGAACCGAGTTAAATCCGGCCCAAAATCGAAGAGGGAAGGTGGTATGGCCGAGGTTTTAGAGAGAAAAGGGAAACATGCAAGAAATTTGCGCTGAAATGAAAGAAATCCACTATTTATACCCATGGATTCGTCAACGAGACACGTCAATTCGTCGACGAGTCCTAGTACACAGTTCGTCGACGAGACAGCCAACTCGTCGACGAATTTCAATCATGCGAAGAACCCCTCTCAGTAATTCCTCGTCGACAAGACACGTACCCTCATCGACAAGTTCAGAAGAACATTCGTCAATGAGACCAGTCTATTCGTCAACGAATGTTTGCTACCACCTTTTCGAATATTTTCTTCCTTCCCTTTCTATCTTCTTTATTATCTTAAATTATTTAAAAGTTACCTGAGTTGTTACATGGCAAGCTTTCATCCGCGCATTTCCGATGTGGTGTGGTCACTCTGAAACCATCTGATCTATGTTTCTTCAGGACGTCCTAAATCTTGCCACATCACCAATCTGTAGCCATCAACCCAATCCACCCGGTTGTCAACACGTGTGTGTGTGTATATATAGCTAGATATATATATATATATATACATGTGTCCTCATCTGGAGCTGACATGTAGCCCGATTTGTTGATCGAGACCCCTTCCCCTGACCCGGTCTACTTATTTTCTTATTATTATTACTATTATATTATTTATTTTATTTTAAAATTGAGAAAAAAAAAATGAGAACAATTTTGGGAAAATATTTTGAGGTCAGGAAAAATATTTTGAACTATTTTGACTTGGAAAAATGAGGAAAAAATCTTCAAAAACCTCCCAAAAATTTTATAAAAATGTCAAAAATGCTCAAAAAATTATTTGGAAATTCTGGGAGTATTTTCTTAAAATATTTTCTCAATTTTTAAAGGGGGTGTGTCCCTATAATTTAAAAAAAATGGCAATGGACATTTCAAGTCTTACCTATATTAGCTCTGAGGGGGGTTTGTCTAACGAGATCCCCACTTCTGTGGGTCTTATTAGACATTCCTAACTAAATCACACCCCGTTTTGATTATACTCTATAAAAATGTGTATATTTGTTTTTTTATTTGATTGTATATATTTGTCAATTTATTTATTTAAAAGGAGTAAAATAAAAGGTTATTAAAATTCAATTTGGGACAATTCTTAGTTAATTAGGTACCATTCGTAGAACGGGTGTGTAGGGGGTGCTAATACCTTCTCCTTGCATAACCAAACTCCTGATCCCAATCCTAGTATACGCAGATCGATACTATTCTTAATTGAGTAGTAATCAGGTGTTCCAACCACACCAAGAAAAAAGGTTAGTGGTGAGTCCAAATTCTTTTTTTTTTTCCAAAAATAAATACTATTTTTATTACCCTCGCCTCCCAGGGCACCCCCGCTCCTGGGACGTCGCAACACCCTGCTCACCCCAATCCTCATAACCACTACCTACTCTTCTCACTCTATTTGTTGTGATGCCTTATGGAAGGCACTGATTCGGTTGCCTCTATAGGAATTGTTTACAGAGATGATTATCATAAGCACTTTTGAATTGATGAGCTAAAAAATCTCGAAGATTCTCCGAATATTGTAGAAGCATGGTTCATTCTTGAATCACTTAAAATTGAATCTTGACTCACTCAAAATTGGGCAAGATCTCAAATGGAAGGACATTACAATTGTCTTAAATGCTAAGAAAATTATGCCCTAAGATTATATGCACACACATAGCAAATAAAAAAAATTAGAGAAAATAAAAAGGAGGAAGAAGAATATTAATTTACATGGCTTGGCAATGTGCCTATGTCCATGAAGTTCTTGCACAATTTTCATTATTAGATGAAAAACTACCTTAGGGTTTCAACTTTCAACTATAATGTGTATATATAGCTCCATATGAAGACCCCAGAATACTCTCATATGATATACAATTACATTGCACTCTAACTCAAACAACCTTCAAGTGTATACTCTCTGAATATGAGTCATAACTCAACAATCTTGACCTTTGTGAATATTCACCCCTTTGGAGCTTTCAAGCATGTAACTCCACCTAAAGTTGCACAACATTGATTATGTTAGTCATCCCAGCCGGGAGTATATAGTTTAGAGGGGGGTGAATAGACTCTTTTCGCAGAAATGTATTTTGCTACAAAGTAAAAACTCTTGGCAAGATACAAGAAATTATATTGCAATATAAATATAAATCATGCACAAAATATAAAATAAAGAGTGTAAGGGAGAGAAAGAACAACACCAGTATTTTTACGTGGTTCAGCACCAAGCCTACGTCCATGCCTTAGCACCAAGCCAAGGATTCCACAATCCACTAAGGATACTCCTTCACTGGTGGAGAAGCCTTACAACTTAGGAACAAATCCCTACACTCGAGAACAAATCCCTACCGCGCTCACCAAGAGCCTTCGCTTCGGTTGACAAAGAACCTTACAACAATGGTTCACAAAGAACCTTACAAGAGATTAAAAATACAAATTTATGCTCCTTAAATGAGCCAATGTGAAATACAACCAAATCCTCACTCTATTCTCTCAAGGAATGAATCTTACAAGATAAGTGAGTAAGAGAGGATTGAGCAGTTTTGAATAATAACTAAATGCAAAGTGCAATGTGCTTAGGTTTTGGATAAAATGATATTTTTCACAAATATGATCAACAATGCTCAAAACCATGTTAATACAAGTGTAATAACTTGTATTTATAGCCCAAGAGCCAAAGGAGCTGTTAACTAGCTGTTGGGGGGAAGAAAAAATTATCTTATTTGGCAAACTAATCATTTTTCGCCCATTGGAGCGGTTCTTCCCGTTGGTCTCCTACTCTCGTCGACTAGTCACACATTGCCACTTGTCGACAAATCCCCTATTTTCGTCAATGAGTTCCCTAAATCAGAAAAAGTTATCAATGTGAAAGTTGTGAAATTTTGTCTTAACTTTCCTAGGACACCAAGTTCATCCTTTTTGACTTTTCTAGAAAAATTTATGCCCCAAATACCGAAAGGTGTTCAAGACTCAAGGCTGCACTACATTAGTGACGATTGCTTTGTTTTTCCTTATCAAAAAGCCTTTTAATGACTTAAAACATTCTTGGACAAAAGTATATGGAATTTATTAAGTCTAATGAAGATTAAAACCTGTCCAAGTGAGTTTCTCCATGAATATAAGATATCTTGTTTTATGAAAATATATTTGAAAACTCGTTTCGTTATCTTATATGCTTAGTATGTCTTTTATTGAAAATACACTTTACTTTCTTTGCACCCTTAGGATATAAGACTCGTTTTGACAAATTTGAGACCAAGTATGAAAATTTTTGTAAAACCAAGATGTTAAAAACTTGTTCCTTTGAAAACCATGTTTGAGTTTACGATTCATTTAACAAACTCTTTAAGTTTAACTTTGAAAACCATGAAAGGTGAGTTTGTGTTTATGACTTTAGGGCAATCCTACAAACTCATGTGTCCTAGTATGCATGTGCATTGCTCAACTCTTACTTGGAAATCATGCAGAAACAAAACGTAAGAGTTACAAACTGAACCTACCACTCAAACAACCCTTATTACAAATAATTCAATAATTATAAAACATCTAGTTGTGCTTGGGTCCTTCCAGGTATGCGTCCATTTAGTTTTTCCTTCTTGACATCTACTCAGTCTGATCTTTGCCTCACACTTGGTACTTCAAACATTTTTCACTTATACCTCTACTAACCATAACTGCAAAGATAGGAAAAACACTAGGAACACACAAATAGGTTAATATCATCAAAACACATTAAATATGATATTGTAGCCAACAAGACTAACATTCTCCCCCTTTTTGATGATGTCTAACCTATTACTAATGTACTTAATCTTTGCATTTGAGTTTGACGTACCATAGCTTATTATGCAAAGATAAGCTAACCTAGAACCACTAATGGGTTGTTATCATCAAAACAATGTAATTAAACTCACATAGCCTCTAAGGCTAACAGATTCAACAACTAGTAATATGGAGTAAGTTCAAGCAATATAAAAAATTCTCCTTAGCAGCAACCTTTGTCAACATTTCAGCTGCATTTTCTTATGTAGCCACTTTAACTAACTAAATCTCATTAGTACCAATCAACTCTCATATCTTGTGTTATCTATTTGCGATGTGCCTTGTTCTGGCACGATAACCTTGGTTCATTGCTAAGTAATTGGTACTCTGATTGTCATAATGCAAATGAATAGTTTGCTACTCTATGCCAAGTACAATTATCAATCTTTTCAATCACATAGCCTCCTTTGTAGCCTCTTTCATTGCCATGTACCCTGCCTTAGTGGTAGATAATGCAACAACTGAATGTAATATAGATTTCCAACAAATACGTCCACCTACAATAGTGAATATATAACATGTGGTGGACCTTCTGTTATCTAAATCTCCTACACAATCTGCATCAACAAATCCTTGTACTAGAATTGAATCTTGTCTTGTACCAAATTCAATGCCAAAATCTATATTGCCTTTCAAGTACATGAGGATCCATTTCAAAGCACTCCAATGTTCCTTACCTAGATTTGTCATAAACTTACTCACTATACTAACTGCATGTGCAAGATTTGGGTGAGTACAAACCATGATATATATCAAGCAACCCACTGCATTAGCGTACGGTACCCTTGAAATCTACTCCACATGCTCCTCTAATTATGGAAATTATCTTGAAGATAACTTGAAATGATTTGCTAATTGGATGCTCATGCTAAACCTCTCTGGCATCTTCTCTATATAAGTCTTTTAAGAGACCAAAAGCTTCCAATCTATCTTGTCTCTCTGTATTTCTATCCCAAGGATCTTATTTGTAGCACCAAATCCTTTATCTCAAATTCCTTACATAATAAGGACTTTAAACCACTTACATGACAAATATTCTTTACAACAATCAACATATCATCAACATACAATAGTAGACAGATAAATGAACCATCAAATATACTTCTAAAGTAAACACCACAATCATACTCGTAGCAGGTATATCCGATGCTCATCATGTATAAACCAAAGGGCTTGCACCACTGCCTTGGCGATTGCTTAAGGCCATATAACGATTTTCTTAATCTACAAATATAATTCTCCTTCCCAAGTTCCATGAAACCTTCTGACTGTTCCATATAAATTTACTCTTCTAAATCACTATGAATTAATATTTTTTTATCATCTAGCTACTCTAACTCCAAGTTAAACTATGCTACCATCACCAATAAAACTCGAAGGTATATTGAACAACAGGAGAAAATACTTGATCATAGTCTATCCTTTCGCTCTAAAAGTACCCATTTTCCATTAGTTTGGCCTTGAATCACTTACCATATCTTTCTAAAAATAGTATCTTTCTTTCTAAACACCCATATTGTCCTGACTGCATTTGTCCAAAAATTCTTGAGCAATTTTACAATTTTTCAGATATATCTAATAATATACAAAATAAAAATTTATTAACTAAGCTGCCATATGTAAAGATTTTTCACTTTTTCTTTTGATAACTATATAAATATTCTTCACATTTCTATTTTCCTTAGTCACCATTTTTCTAAAATTCAAACAAAACCTTAACATTCTCATCAACTATTTGAACCTAACCATCCCATGCTCCTAGTTAGTATGATGCATACACATGCGGCCTTGCCCCCGGCACACGCTAAAGAGAATTAGTTGCATAAAGTACCTTAAAGAAAGAATAAAAAAGGAGTTAATGATTACAAAAGCAATTAACAAATTATAAAACTAACTTAAAAGGATTTATGCTGTATGGGATTAGATTAGGAGCTCCCTCAAGGGGTGATAGATAAAGTTAAAGAGTATCGAATTATACCTAACTTTGATTTGCAACAAGTACCTCCATACATATAAATATATGGGGAAAAGAGTTTAGTGAAAATTAGGGGCAGTGATTAAGATTTTGGTGATGCCATATTCCCATGGATCAATTCCTTAATTCCTCCTAAGAAACTTCTTTCATACAAATGGTTTCTAATTTGATCTCCCAACTACTATATATATATACATAAGTGAAATGGGTCATGGGCCACACACCTTGAAATAGCATGAAAAGGAGTTTTGTGATTAATTATTTCCTAAATTAAGTACGAATCTCATTGATTTTTAATGCAATCATAAACGTGTCTAATGTTAATTGGTTCAGATATTATTCTCCAATTAATAATAATAATAATAATAATAATGTATAGTATATAGTATAGTGGAAAAATGTGTTGGGGAGATGCCACTCCCCCTCCACCTGCCTGCAGTTTCCTCAAAGTGCAGTGTGAATCTTGTCATGTCATTTGTTATATCAATGTCAAATTAGGATTAGAAAAATGGGCATGGCCCAATATTTAATTGCATGTTTGCTATGTTTTTTCTCCACAAAATTAACTTATTTTTAATTATCCATAAAAATCAATATCATTGCACATTGATTCTAATTCTTTTCTTAAAAAAAAGTTAGGAAATTTCTAAAAACATAAATATTGATAGCCTGTAAGTAAGGTTTCAAGAACATATTTTTGATATATTTTTTAAAGTATGAAAATAAAATCGTGGGTGTTTCGCCCAATTGGGTTAACTCAAATGGTAAGAGTGGTTTATAACTTTGGTAACCCCAAGGTCACGGATTTGATTCCCCCTTGAGAGTTTATTCCGCTAAATTGCCGGAGGTGTATCAATGGGCAGGGGGCTTCTCTCCTCCCCACCACGGGTTTGGTGCCGCACCATAGTATCCAAAGTGGCACGTTGATGGCTGAAGTCCTCGAATTAACAAAAAAAATAATAAATAAATAAAAATCGTGGGCTTTCCTTTGAGTTATAAAAATCTAATTGATTTCTCCTAATAGTTATAGAAAAATAAACTCAAAATGTGAATTAAGTATTTTTAAAATTAGATGGTTTGGTTCTTAATTTAATAAATGAAGTGATTTTTTATCATGATTAGCAAATTAGTTGTCAACAACGCAACAATTTATAGTATTTGTTGAATTTTTGAGAGTAACTTATTGGTTTATTGGAGGGAATAAATTTTTCTATAAATCATTTGTATAGAGAAGGGAATAAAGTGGTAGATACTTTGACTCGATAAGGTGTCATAGGGAGGAATAGTTTGTTTACAAATAGTAGTCAACTTCTTAGAGTTATCAAAGGTTTGTATAGATTGAATAAGATAGATACGGCTTATATGAGGTATGTTTAGTTGGTTTCCGTTTGGTATTGGTATAGGTTTGTTTTTCTCTTTTGTTTGGTTTGATGTGTGGAGTGTTTTATTAGTGAAAGTCATTAATAAACTTGGGACAGAACCATTATGTGGGTAGCTTCCGGCTCTTTTCAAAAGAAAATATTATCACAAAAATTTAAATTTCAACTTTTATTATATTAGGAGAAACAACTTCCTAATTTTAACATTACGTAGTTAGTGAGCGGGAAAACTTCTGCAAAGAAACAAAGAAAATAAACATTGAAAGAGTTTTAAATACCCTCATAAAAATATATTGAAATTTGAAATTTCTTTTTAAATGTATCTAAGCAAATAAACACAATAAATTTTTAAATATCACAGAATAAATGCAGGTGACGAGATTAGAACCTATGATTTCCTAGTAATCAACTCCAAGGTCGGCCTAACCATTAGGCAGCTGAGGTGTTCACCTAGGGCCTCAAAAATTTTGGGGCCCTCAAATTTTTTTTTTAATATAATAATATATTTTTGGGACCCTAAACTTTTTTTTAATTAAATAATGTTAACATCATTTATTATGCTCTCTTCCCATACATTGACTTCCCAACTAACAAATAAATGAAATTGTATTTTAAAATATAAAATAAATGTAATTTAATTTTTTTTTTCAAGTCTCATTGACTTCCTAACTAACAACTTTATTATGTTTCTAATTATCTATTACTCTCATCTCTTTCTCTTAGTCTCTCTAAAAAAATCTTTTCATCTCTCACACTCTCTCACTCTCATCTCTCGGTCTCTCTATGATTTTTGCTTCGGCTCTTGTGTTCATCATCTTCGGGCCTCCGATTCTCTATAATTTTCATCAACCCTAATTTTGATTTCACTATTTGTGCATTATTTTTCTATTATTTTCATTCTGAATTTTTTTTTTCTATTTTTTCTTAGATTTTGGAAGCTTTGAGGCTAGAGCATTGTATCCAGCAAGAATCAGATATCTCTAAAGCATTGCTCGCCGATCGATTTGTAATAATAATAATAATTAGGTTATATTGTTTCAATCTATTATTTTTATAGATTTATTAAATTTATTTTTATTTGTTTACATAATTTATCAATTTATAGTTAGTGTTAATTTTGAAATTTAATTATGTCAACGAGAAAATATGAATCTGGATATAAAAAACGAAGAAAGAAAAAGAAAATATTAAGAGTCTCTGATTAAATCATTCGTTTAGTGCCCCATATTGTAAAGAGTCTACCCTGTCAGCTCTAATATCATGTTAGACTATCGCTTTACCTAAAAGCTTAAACTGTATGTGGGTCAATAATGTATATCAAACTTTAATATTTTATTGTTTAATATTTAGTATGAAAATTACTTCAAGGTAGTGATATAATATAATGTTAAGATGTAAGGTATGATTGATCTTAGAGTTCCTGAAAAATGAATAAGTTCAAGTTGTGTAGTTCGTGAACATATGAATAGACATACAAGATAATTATTCAACTATTTAGAGAAATCATCCGAAATTATTGTTTTAAGCAATATAAAATAAGATCACTTGAAAAAAGAATAAAATTGCAAAGAAATTTGCATCAAAAACAAAAATGGCAAAGAATGTACAATATCTATTTATAAAAAAAAAATATGATTTATAGGAATTATAAGATGCACATAATTAAAACTATCAATCAATTTTAGTATATTAAAATTGATCGAAGTGAGAAAATGTGTGGATAAACAAAGCTTTCATAAGCTTCGGCGTCCTTTCTACCTAATTTTGCACTTGAGACACGAGTGCCCATCATACAGGGTGTGCAATCGGTCGGTTCAGCCAATTCGGCCAATAAACCGAATTAACCAAATTTTTTCAATTAACTCTATATTATAACTAAACTGACCAAATTACACTCCTTAACCAAACCGTACCTGACCGAACTGAATTTTCAATTAATTCGATTGACTAAATTTAATAGAATCAAATTATAAATAATTATGGAAAAAATATGATTATATAATTTGTATGCTTTCAAAATTCATCTTAATAATTTATATTTAATTATCAATTACTCACATAATTAATTACATAATTTGGGAATTTTATGAATTTAGGGAATTGTGGGAATTTCTAAATTATATAATTTATATTTAATTATTAATTGATTACATAATTCGGTTAAATCGGTTAACCAAAATTCAGTTTCTCCATAACTAAACCAAAAATCGAATAACCGAATTTTCCAAATTATAAAATCGAACCGAATTGAATTAAAAATTAACTAAATTGAACTAACCAAATTTGATTGGTTAATTCTATTAAAACCGAATTATGCTCACCCTTACCCATCATGCAATGGTGGATTCACAACTTTTGCTTTAAATAATTTTATGTAAATTAAATTAAACAAAATAATTAAACTTCCCATCACACGGTAATCAAACAACTCTACCCATTATGAGTTGATATGATGAGTGGGCATGATCTAATCTTACATAAACCTTGTGGATAAAACTCTACTCATCATGAGTTTAGGCATGACCTAATCTTACATAGACATTGTGGATCGACGAGTTTCTAATAGAAATATTATTTTTCATTTCAAAAAATATAATTATACAACAATTGATCAAATACATATAAAAATGTGCTAAAACATCATTGATTTTTCAAAAGGAGGTATTACGGAAGAAATCGACTAATGAAAGTCGGTTTATGTAGAAAACACCAACTTTTCCCAAGTCAATTTATGAATAAGTTATCGAATTTTGAAAAGTAGGTATATGAAGGATATATCAACTTTTCATAAGTCAGTTTATTATGGATGTAATTTACTTAAAAAGGCTTATCGACTCATAGAAGTTGGTTTATAAAGAAGCTAACAACATTTCATAGCTCGATTAATGCATGTTGATGCACATAGTTATGTAAAATGACTTACTGACTCATGGAAAAATGATTTATCAATAAGCTATCGACTTTTCATGAGTTGATTAATGCATGCCCGTGTGTCATTAGTTAAGCTTGTTTAGGGCATTATGATTGCTTATGAACGCTTGTCTCATGTGGTAGGGAGGAGTTTTCATCATGTAAATACTAGTGTAGGGTTATTTTTTGTTAGTAATTTCTTTGTATGTCAAATAAGACAGTATGACTCCTCGGTCACTTTGATGTTTCCTAGTATCAAGATGATATTTACATAAAAACCTCTTCAGGGGATGGTGAGTGTCTAGCTATTGTCAACATGTTTAGCCTACTTGCCTCCCTTGCTAAACACACAATGTCAACGGAGATGTTGTTAATGAACTACGTTGCTTCAATGTTTACTGCTTGCTTACCACTATTTTCTTGATTGCTTACTGTTTCCGTTACCATTTGATTGAATTCTAATGAAAGTGTTTCGTAAATGAATGTTGGTAAATGATAGGTTGACAAGTTAAGTAAGAGTGCTTTAACTAGCGCCGCACAGCCCTTTCACAAAGGTGTGAAGATAATCAGCCCGTGAAACCATACACATAGGACATAAACAGCCTACCAACTTATGAAAAGTCAGTTCATGCAGAAAAAATCAACTTTTCATAAGTGGGTTTAATACCACATGCATGCACTATTACCTACTTGTGAAAAGTTGGTTTATGAAGAAACAATATACTTTTTTCTAAGTCATTTTATGTTACAACATGTATATATGCAATAGGTAAATTAAATTTGTTGATTAAGAGAGCCGTCTCAGAAGTCGGTTTATGTTAAAATGCATGCACTATGTAAAATTAAACTTACTCACTAGTGAAAAGTTGGGTTATAAAGAGACAACCGACTTTTCATTAGTTGTTTTATTTATGCAAAAAATAAGTTACTACATAAAAACAAACTTATCGACTTGTGAAAAGTTGATTTACGAAGAGGCAACAAAATTTTTATTAAGTTGTTTTATTACTGCATGCATGTACTCTATAAAATATTTTTTTTTTACTAAGAGAGAATCAACTTTTTGTAAGTCGGTTTGTCAACCTTTAGTTGTTAAGCTAAATTGGAAACGGAGAAAATATGGAAACAGAGAAAATGAAAAAGCCTTAAAAAGGATGAGCTATAGCTGTGTGCCAAATTCATTCCATCAAAAACACAATTATGTGTTAAAATAATTCATTAAATACCATGTGTTCATTATCCCATTAAAATGCAATAACTTCTTTCCTTCTATATCTATTCTATATATCTATAAATAAGAATATTTGTGTTGAGAGAAGTGTGCAAATGAAGTGAGTGAGCGAGGAGTGTGAAAGTGCTGAAGGTAAGAGAGAGAGAAAAAAAAAAGTGTGAGAAGAGTTGAGTTGAGTGTGTGTCTCCTCCTCTTATTTTTCTCTCAGGTTATAGTATATTCAGTATGCTCCGTGGACGTAGGTTAGATTAGACCGAACCACGTAAATCTGGTGTTCTTATTTTGTGTGTTTATTTTGCTTGTGTGTGTGATTATTGTTCCTAGATCCCTAACAATAGTTTCATTGTTAAATCATGCCAAAATATTGCTTACACACAACTTATGCAAAAGCTTAACGATTTATGATTGTGTGGGAAGTATACATGTACCTAATCAACAAGAAGAGTGGTTGATAATTTTTATAGATTCAAATGTGGCTTAAGTACTTAAGTAAATGAGTGCTTAATACTTCATTCCTCGTTATCCTCATTGTCGAACTTGCTAGATATATTCAAATTTGATAGGTGTTCCAGGTAAACGATTGTCCACTGATATACCCCAAATATATCACTTATCATAAATCCAAAGGAGACTAGAGCCCAACATTGATGAGGGCAATTACCACCTAAGTCAACTGCTCAGGCAGAGCAATTGACGCCAACTCCATGATGACTAGAGCAATCTACGCCAACATTATAACAATCAGAGTGATTCACGCTTGCGCCATAATTCGCTAATAAATGGTACATCACCCTTGGGTCAAACTCCATCACTATAAATGGGGATTCAGAGAAGAGACTAAGGTATCTCATTCTAAACTCTACTTTACTGTTGCATAAAAAACCTCTCAAGCCAATCCCTGACTTAGGCATCGGAGCGATCTCCCGGAGTACACCCCAGGTCCTCCAAGCCTTGCTTATTTATTTCTTTTTAGGTGGTCGTGATCAGGGATCGTGAAGGTCGTTCAATCTTTTGCTGCAACAGTTGGTGCTGTCTGTGGGAACTTCTTGAGAGGTTTTCTCTTTCAATCCTTGATCATGACTACCTCAGATAATTGAAGGTCGATGCATTGGCTCAATTAAGATCATCCGAAATGCCACCGTCCGACACCTAGACATACTCGACGCCGTCCGATCCATCGCCAATTGGGACCCTACCCAGTGCAAACTCATCATTCGCGGAATTGGATGGGACACTACCATCAAGAACCTCCACAATCTCTTCTCCACCTACGGTGACCTCGAAGAGGTCGTCACAATTCTTAGCAAGGTCATTGGGAAAAGTAAAGGGTACGAGTTTATTACGTTCAAGCATGTCAATGGCGCTTTACTCATGTTGAAGAAGCCAAGTAAGAAAATTGACGAATGAATAACCGGGACCCAACTTGCGATATTGGGAAATTCCAGATCTAATATGAATCTGACTACAATTGATGTTTCTATGCACAAGATTTATGTAGCCAACGTGCCTATTCTCAAGATATGATTTTTTCTCCATCATACAATAATAATTATAAAAAAAAATAAAATAAATAGATGCCACATTTTCAACGCTTGAAGAGCTCCGCCTTAATGACTAATAATAATTAATAGGATGTTCAAGATATTTAATTGATTGAACAGTGACCTATGCACTAAATGCATAGTGGGGTCATAACAGCTACACTGTCTATTAAATAAACAAAGCCAAGCTTTAAAATTCCAATGGGCTAGCCGAATGCACCATGGGGTCAGCAATAATGACTCTTGCACATTCATGTGCACTGAACAGTGCTCTAAATAGTGAATTTGAAATTACAATTAGAAATTTGAGTTGAAATTGCAATGCACACTGAAATTGCATAATTGTAGCAACTGCAATCGGCAAAACCCCAAATAGCAAAACTGAGCTTCTTAGTGACATTCAGTTAAGCACTTGGAGCCCAATCAGCTGAATAATCCACACCATAATCAAAATAAACGATAACAAAATCACCGTTGTCAATAGTAGACATCTCGCAGATCTCAATCTTAAACTTCAATCTGCCACTGCACTCACAACCCTATCCAACATGGGACACACAAATCAACTGGGATACAATCGAATAATTTGAGTTTATAGACCCCACATATGACACAGACAACACAAAAATAGTCTGCGAAATCTATAACATTGCACACTTACTTGCAGTTCCCTTTACCACAAACGATCAAACACTTTGTGCATACACATCCAAATCCTTTGAAACAAATCCATCTCGAACCGATTAAGAATCCTAACTGATATTGAAAATACCAGAATTCACATCTTTAACCCCAATGAAATCAAAAATGCAAGAACCTGTCGAATTGAACAACCATCCCTGCATCATAAATTATCAAAATGTTACTGAAGATATAGCCCAAAAAATGAGCATAGCTTATTAGGTAAGGAAGAATCGGCTCAACTGACGAGCAACGCTCGTGAGGCCAAAAGACTACCCAAAAAATGAGCACAGCTCATTAGGCAAAGAAAAATCGCCCCAACTGATGAGCAACACTCGTGAGGCCAGAAGACTGTCCAAAAAATGAGCACGACTCATTAGGTAAGGAAGAATCGGCCCAACTGATGAGCAATGCTCGTGAGGCCAGAAGACTGCCCAAAAAATGAGCACATCTCATTAGGCAAAGAAGAATCAGCCCAACTGACGAACAACGCTCGTGAGGCCAGAAGACTGTCCAAAAAGTAAGCACAACTCATTAGGCAAAGAAGAATCGGCTCAACTGATGAGCAACGCTCGTGAGGCCCAGAAACAGCCCAAAATATGAGCACAACTCATTAGACCAGAAACGACAAAAAAGAAGAGCACGACTCATGAAGCCACAAGCAGCCCAAAATACCTCAAGAAGAGTTGCTCGACAAAAAATAAAAAATAAAAAATAAAAAAAAAATACAACTTTCAAACTTTGGAAGCCAGCTTCAAAAATTCGATACTGAAGAGGGGACAACTGATATACCCCAAATATATCACTTACCATAAATCTAAAGGAGACTAAAGCCCAACATTGATGAGGGCAATTACCACCTAAGTCAACTGCTTAAGCAGAGTAATTGACACCAGCTCCATGATGACTAGAGCAATTTACGCCAACGTTATAACAATCAGAGCGATTCACGCTTGCGCCATAATTCGCTAATAAATGACACATCACCCTTGGGTCAAATTCTATCACTATAAATGAGGATTCAGAGAAGAGACTAAAGTATCTCATTCTAAACTCTACTTTACTGTTGCATAAAAAACCTCTCAAGCCAATCCCTGACTTAGGCATCGGAGCGATCCCCTGGAATACACCTCGGGTCCTCCAAGCCTTACTTATTTATCTCTTTTCAGGTGGTCGTGATCAGGGATCGTGAAGGTCGTTCAATTTTTGGTTGCAACATCCTCTAAACCTATGGATGGTCTACTAATTTCATCAACAATGGTAAGTTTAAAACTTTTAAGCCTAACTAAGTAATATATTAAGGCTAATTCAAATTTACTTCTAATAACTAAGCTTAAAAATTACCACTAATAAACATGTGATATTACTAATATTAACCGAAAAAGTGTCAATAAATGTACTACAAAATGAAAACTTAGATGTACTAATTTCTTTAACAATCACCTGATACTTAATTAAGACTAAATAATTATCACCAATACTTAATTCTGATCATGAGTTCTTAATATTATTGACTCACTTATATGAAAAAAGTAACTAAATTAAATAATATTTGAAATAATAATGAAAAATTTCAACTCAAACTAATGTAATTTAGATATTATTCCAATTTTCACATATTTAAAAATGACTTCAATTTTTTTCTACCAACAATTTGAACTAAAATTATCTCAATGAATTACTAGGGGTGTGTCAATAGGCAAACGGTTTTCACCCCTCGGGTTTAGTGCTGTCCAAAGTGGCGCGATGGTGGTTGGAGTCTCTGAGTTATCAAAAAAAAATTTGAACTATAATATATTTAAGAAAGTAATTTGTAATTCTAAGTTAATATTGCCCAATAATTTAAAAAAGAAATAGCGTAAGTAAATATTAATACAAATGAAAAAGTTATCAAAAATTTTAATTAAAGTAATGAAATTATTACTTCTTCACAAAATAAAAACTAACTTCAACTTTGTTTAATTAAGTAAGTAATTTGTAATTCTAAATAAATATAGCTCAATAATTCCAACAAATTTAACGCAAGTAAATATTAATTCAAATGAAGTTATTAAAAAATTTAATTAAACTAATGTAACTAGTGCTCTTTAACAAAACAAAAATTAACTTCAAATTTTGTTTAAGTAATTAATTAATTTGTAACCCTAACTAAATATTGTTCAATAATTCAAAAAAAATTTACCATACCTAAATATTAATTCAAATGAAGTTAATAAACATTTTACGAAACATTTGTAACTATTACTTTTCACGAATCGAAAATTAATTTTAGCTTTGTGTTTGCCAAAATTTCAACAGAAAAATTTTAAGTCATTTAAAATTATTATTTTCTAAGTAATATCTAATAAATGTTAACATAAATAATTTCATACTAAACCTCAAATATTCCTAATTTACAAGAAAATAATAAAAATTATGATAAAATAACGATATGCACAAAACATAAATCATGAAAAACTTCAATAATAATAAAATCAAGGTGAAAAATTAATGCTCAAACTCTAGATGCGTGCTTTTCATTCCGTGTTGAATATAAAATAACAAATAATTTGAAAATTAGGGAGAAGAAATTAGCACATATTTGTTCAATTGTCGTATAATTGTAATTTTTCAAATTAAATAAAATATTTTTGTAAAAATCTCGTGGATCCACGAAAATATATTAGGTACAACGGCAAGTGCCACGTGTGTACTTTAATTAAATTAAGTATTTTTTTTATACGTGACAAAATTATGTTGTATCCCATGTATACACTCGGTATATCTAATAATTTCTTCGGAATCCACCCGTCCTTGCTTGCCACGTCAAACCATAACCAGCATAAACACCTGTGACGAGTAGCATGGCTCCATGATGACGGGAGATGCAGAGTCATGTGACGGAATGGTGAGTCCCAAAGCAAATAAACAAAGCCCAAATCCCAGTAAGCCCAATGCCAAGTGGTCCAGGCAGCCCAACCCATGCCCAGCCATTCCGCCCCGCCTGACCCGGAGCAGCCCAGCCCATCCCGGACTGGCCCGGCCCCGGCCGGCCCAGATCAAAAGAATCCTCAATCCACGAGACATCAGTCAAAGATGGAGTTTTTTTTTCCGATTTATCATTATTTTAAAATAATATATTAAATAATATTTTATTTGGGAAAATATTTCTCAAAATAACGCTCACCTAATTTTCTTAAAATTTTAATAAAAAAACGTGAATTCAAGCATTTTTATATATTAATTGTAGTGCATAAATTATTTATTTGTTAATTTATCAAAATTCCCTTAAAATTTGATGAAAAATGTGAATACGAGCATTTTCATTTGTTATTTTCATATTCTAAGTAAAAATAATTTGTTAAATTACTTAAATATATGTAGAATTTATAAAATTATAATTATAATTATAAAATAATATATTTAAAAAAAATGATTGAAACTATCGAGAATTAATTATAATTATAAAATAATTATTAAATGAAATTGAATTAAAATTTGAAGGAGACTAGTATCTTTTCATTGTAAAATTTATTTATTTAAAATTCGATGTACTTGCTCGCAGTAAATAAAATCAAGCTGTTTTAAACTTATAGTCAAATTGAGTGTTTGATAGATACATATTTGACCATTTATTTTATTCTCTAATATTATTAATGAATTTTTTAAGCACAAAACTCAAATAATAAATTTTATTCTTGTATAACTATTTTTTTTTTTTTAAAGTCATGTATAGTACAGGAAAATTTTTTAATGCTAGAGATACGTAAAATCAAAGTTTTATTCAAGAATTTAGTTTTTTTTTATTTGAACAAAAGCATTGACCTTCGCTGAGATTTAACAAAAAGATAGAAACTTTCCTTAAGATTTCAAAAATCTCATTAACTCATGTGACTTGCATGTTGTTGACTTTCTTAGAGCAGGTGCAATCTATACATGGTCAAAAAAATATCTTATTTTATAATTATAATTATAATTAATAATATTAGAGAATGAAATAAATGGTCAAATACGTAAAAAAAAACACTAAATTCTTGAATAAAATTTTAATTTTAGGTATCTCAAGCATTAATAATATTTTTAAAAATTTTAAATAGGGCTTTAGTGTACAAGATTAAAAAATGTACTATATATGACTTTTTTTTTTTAAATAGTTGTACAAGATTAAAATTTATTGTTCAAGTTTTGTGCTTAAAAAATTCATTAATAATATTAGAGAATAAAATAAATGGTTAGATATGTATCTATCAAAGGCTCAATTTGACTAAAAGTTTAAAGCACTCGATTTCATTTACCACGAGCAAGTACATCGAGTTTTAAATAAATAAATTTTACAATGAAAAGATACTTGTCTCCTTCAAATTTTAATTTGATTTCATTTAATAATTATAATTAATTCTCGGTAGTTTCAATCATTTTTAAAAAAAATATCTTATTTTATAATTATAACCATAATTTTAATTTTAATTTTAATTTTAATTTTAATTTTATAAATTCTACATATATTTAAGCAATTTAACAAATTATTTTTTATTTAGAATATGAAAATAACAAATGAAAATGCTTGTTTTCACATTTTTCATCAAATTTTAAGGGACTTTTAATAAATTAACAAATTAATAATTTATGTACTACAATTATCATATAAAAATGCTTGAATTCACATTTTTTTTATTAAAATTTTAAGGAAATTTTAATTTATAAGAATTTTTAAAATTTTGGGTTTTGTTAAATTTTCTCGTGATTTATAAATATTTTAAATTTTGAAAAAAAAATATTTTTTTATTGAAATTTAGTGGAATTCAATTTTTTTTTTTATGCTAGGTGGAAAATGAATGAGCTCCAACATGTTTGTTTAAACTTTTTGAGAGGCTGCAAATTTTTTTTGAAATTTAGTGGAATTCAAATTTTTTTTTTTTTTTTTGGCTAGGTGGAAAATGAATGAGAATGATGACATGCCGAGAGAGTTATAAAATAAAAGAGGGAGGGAGAGGGGTGGGAGGCAGCGGCAGTGACGCTGACAAATATGGATCAGAGCAGGGACAGGTTTCGTCTCCATTAATGGCCGTCCCCTTCCATCTACCGAGAAATTGGGTGGACAAAAAAAATCATACAAAACTGCTACTCTATCTAGCATTTTTTTCTCTTAAAAGCAGAGAGATTACATGAGCAATATTTTGAGAAATATTTTTTTGAATATTATTTAATATATTATTTTAAAATAAAAATAAATTGAGAAAAAAACTCGTCAAAGATGAGAGAGAGAGGGAGACTAGAGAATGACGAGTTTTTCCCTTTTTAACTTTTTTTAAAAAAAATATATTAAATCATACCACATTTTGGGAATTATTTTTTAAAATGACTCTGATGTAATCTCGCTACTCCAAATAGCGAGATTTTCCACGTATGCAAATCTCTTGGTTGCCACGCGTTTGTGCCAGATTGGATCACGCATTTATGTTATTATTATATGATAATATAATTATTTTTATTTTCTTGATTTAAATTATGTTATAAGGCAGCATAAAAATCCAATGGGATTCATGTATAAGCCATGAGAAATAATATGCATTTCATTCTACAAACTTAATAAATAACATGCATTTCATTGAAGTTAACTAATTATTTGTTTGTTTAGAAAATTTCCCTCAAATGGATATAGTCCAATGACTAAGCAAGTGAAGTATTCAATAACCCTAGAAATGGAAAGTGAGGATTTAGTCCGATGCCTCATTCTTTGAAATTAGTCCAATGCCAAGTAAAGAAAGTTTCCCTCAAATGGATATAGTCCGATTAATGTCTCATTCTTTGAAATGATGTTTTATTTAGGCATATGCCTAATCAATTTGTGTTGATTATTATTTAAGAACTTATCATCACAACTCATTGAACATTAAGCTTCTTTGTACGTTATTAAATTAATTGCAGCTTAAAGGAGTTCAAATTAATTCTTAAAATATATCCTCATGATAAATTTGTCTGTGATGATATAAAAGAAAATTAATATCCAAACTTTTAAAATAGAAAGGTAAATTAGTCTCCAACAAAAATATTTTTATGAGAATGAAATTCTTATGAGAGATAGCTATAGAAGGTGTAGAATGAAAATTAATTTTTTATTTTTTGTATAAAATCCTTCATTCTTAAGGCTTAACTTTTTTGGTCAATGAATTTCTCTTTATATTAAATATTATTAAGAATAAAATTTTGTTATAAGATTAAAATTATGGAAAATATTAATGAGGTGTAAAATTAAATTTTATTTATCCATTCATCATACCTTGATAACTAACCATGATAAAGTGGATTTTTATTTTATCTTTTTTCTTCCATTCTCTTAATATTTTTCAAGGTCTAAACATAATTTAAAAAATGTGAAATTATCTTTACATCACTCTTGCCCAAAACATTTCAAAGGGGATTCAATACATTTTTCCAATTTAATTATTCAGGATGAAATTCTTTCATATGAAGCCACTCCATGAAATTCTTTTATATATATACAAGCCACATACCACAATCACATAAATAACATGCATTCAGAATTTTAATTTTTACTATATCAAACAAACATGCTAAAGAACATAGAAATACAAAAACGATTATATAATTCAAACAAAAAAAATTTCATGCACGTTTTTGTTTGGGCAGTATCATAAAAAATATTATTCAAATACAAAAAAAAACTCTAACCTTCTAGAAAGGCGTTTCCGAACGAAGCCTTCTGAACAGCACACTTAACTCAAATCTGATTTTTAAACCAACTCTTCAATCAAATAAATTAATTTAAAATTTAAGAACAACTAAATCCCAGAATGTATCTTATCCCATTTCCTCAAGTTTATATACGCACGCCCTCAACGCTTAGCACAACGGTCACTTGCGCACGTCCGGCCCTTGTCTCCTTCAACGGTAACCTGTTGCTCTGCTGCTCCCCGTCTCTCTGCAAAAGGATGTACACCTCTCTGTTCGCAAAGACAATGGAAGGAGGAAGGGCCGTGTCATGTGGCTGAAGCAAATCTCGCTGGTTCATCCAGCGAGATTTGTCACGGGTCGATGAACGGCTGGATAGACATTAAATATCCCGAACAAATTTTGCTAAATGAATCAACGAGATTTGCCACGCGTCGAACGCTGGTTGGATAACCTTTAAGTATCTGAAATAAATTTCACTGGATGAACCAGCGAAATTTGCAACAAGTCAAGGCTAGCATGTTTTATCAACTAAAAATCTCGCTACTTAGAGTAGCGAGAAGTAGCGAGATTGCCACGCGTCCACATGAGCATCGTTTCTTAAAAGAAAATTTCACTACTCGACTAGTGAGATTTGCTTTTGGAGTAGTGAGATTATGTCAAAATCTTTGGAAAGTATTATTTAATATATTTAAAAAAAAAAAAAGTTAAAACGAGAAAAAACTAAGAGAAGGCTATTACCGTCTTACGTTAAAACGAAAAAAAGTTAAAACGAAAAAAAGTCTTTCGTTCTCTTTCCCTCCCTCTTACCGTCTTACGTAAGTAGTTAAGACCAGTTGCCAATTTTTTTCCTGCAGACGAGAAGGCTATTAGGGCTTTGTCTCTCTGATCGATCTGAAACGGAGCTTTCGTCATGGTAACTGTCTCTCTCGCTCTCTTTCGTCAAATACACAGAACTACAGAATCATGGTTCAGTTCAAGAATTCCATTTCCAATGCGTTTTTTGGAAAATAAAAAAATATATATATTGGCTTCCATTGCCGATCATATTATTTTCGAGTAATTGTCAGTGCTTTCCTATGTCATTGCTGCTTCTTTTACTTGTTAATCATTCTCATCCGGCAATCAACACTTCTATTAGTCTCGTTGCTCGAATCTGCATACTCGCGTTTTGAGTTCTAGTGTCAATCATGGGCTCTTCTTACTGTGATTTTACGTGTTATTGTGCTGAGGGTTTGCGCCAGTTTTTCTGATGACTATTATATTAGAGAATAATTACATTTTTTTCCCCTGGATAATTTGAAATTGTTTGAGAAATGGCTTTATGATTCATAAACCATGGGTTTTTGCCTTGGATTTCGTTAAAAGCAACATGTGAAGTCGTAACCCCTGTTGGCTATAAAACTATTATAGAAGTAATGGCTTTTTTTTTTATTACAAGCCTTGCCCACTCAATCAGCTCACATTAATTAATGCGGGTTTTGAATGAGACCAAACCCTGTTTTAGACAAATGCTTTGAATTGAATGGTAACAATGGTGGCTTCTCTGAATCTTGTCAAGACTTATATGGTTCTACCAATCATTCTGTTGCTCTTTTACCAGTTTCCAGCTAATGTAGGTAATTTAGTTAATTGTAGGATTGCTTCCTAACCCTAGATTTACTTCTAGAAATAGGCTTGCCCCTTGAATTCCAAGTTCTCTAACTTAGCAAGGACTGCTTGAAGGTCATTCTACTCAACTTGGATGGGGAACTGACCTCCATCATCCGTGAGTTTGCATTGGGATGAATAGGTTGCATGGATTGTAGCTCTCTTTAACTACCCTATAAGGCTTTGAAGGACTGTGCTAATAGTCTCTTTTTCTCGAATCTGGCCTGGTATTTCATCTGCTCCCTACAGAAAACAGAGCCCAGGCATTTCTTCACTTTAGCAAAGCCATCTCTTCGTCTAGGATAGCTTCTTCCTTTGCAAAGGTTACCCCTGTTGGCTTTCTAAACTCGTTACCTCCTGTCATCTCAATGGTTCTTACCCAGGTTAGATGACATCATGTACATCTTGTCTTCTGCAACAATAATCTCAATCTCATTGGTGGGGGATATTTCCTTGGAACTGAAGGTGCCTTGGTTGTTCAAGCTCTCTTGTTTCTGCAATGCACCTATTAATTCTTTCATCTCTTTTGGGGGGGTTTCTTGTTTATCAAATTTTCGGTTTTTCAGGGATCTCAATGAAATAGAAAATTATGAGCTTTACAACCTTACTCTCCATTTTGGACCAATTCGTTCCTTCCAATAGGGAGGACAAGCGAGTGTGGGAGGGTATCCTTCGGGGTTGTTCACTTCAAAAGCTTTCACTTCACATCTTTCAGAAAAGAAGACCCTACATGTCTCTCAGTCCTGATATGTGTGACATGTGCTGTGAGATAAGGAGATGAATGAAACAATGGACTGTTAGTGTGCGCTTGTTTTGTTTTGTTCTTTCTGCTTTTCTGTAATTCTCTGTTTTATTTGGGTTTTTCCAAATTTTGTTGAGATGTCTAATTCTCCTGCCTTTATTTTCTTAGTCTATTAATAAACTTCTTTTTTGCTATAAATAAATGTTCCATGAGATTACAAAATGAATGCTCACCTGTTTGTGTATTGTAAGGTGGCAACACAGCTATGGAATAGTCTCTTCTCGTATTTTGGTGAAGACTTATTGTGCCTCAAAATGTGAGCTATTTTTGTTGTTTAAGTATAGGGGTTCTGGCCCAAGTTGGTATGGCAGTGTTCTTTGGGGTGGAGCTGTATTCGGTATCTTGTGGACTCTTTGTTTGGATAGGAACACAGGAATTTTAAGTGTTTCATAAATTGTTCCAACTTCTATTGTTATAGAGTGGTGTTCTAGGCTTCTTTTTGGGTCCATTCTTTTGGGATTTTTTCTGGGGTTTATTGCCATCTTACCTTCAAAGGGATCAGAAGGCAGCTGTGTTGTAACCTTTCTTTTGAATGTTTATAGTTGCACGGCTGTTGAGGACTTCTTGTCCTCCTCTCTTGTACTTTGTTTCAATGCTCAATAAAATTTTCTCTTAAAAATAAAATGAAGAAAATCTCAAATCTCATCATCTTGATACCAAGAAATGTAGCAACTGTTGCAAGGAAGATGGTACACAAATTAGGGAGTGCCCAACCATTCCTAGCAAGGAATTGTGGCTTGAAATGGTCTCAAAAACAGAGAAGGTGTGAATCAACCTTTTTGCTCACTCTAATTTCAATTGATATAGCACTCTTAATTTTAAAAGCAAACTGAGGACCCGTGAATAGTGATATCTAGAGGGACTACATCAGCCTTAGATCTAGGAAGGTTGTTTTTTTTAAAATCTAGCAAAGATTAAATTATTGACACTAGCATTGTTGTCAGTTGAACACCATTATTAACAAGTTTATTGTACAATATGGACTTTAACATAATGTGTCTTAGTTGTTGGGTCATACTTGTGGGTGACTTTTTGAATGCTTATGCCATCTGAGGTATATTGAACTTGTTGGATTCATGTCTTAGTGAATTCAAAGATCATCAGAGGGCTTTTTCCTACCCTACATAGTTTGTACCTTGCTTCTTGCTAACCTTAAATTTTAATAGTAGGATAAGCATCACATTGTAGTTCAGTTTTATCTCTAGAGAACTATAGAATTTTAATGGTTGGTTTTCAAATTAGCCTTGCTTTCTGAATAGTTCAAAAGAATTTGATAGGAAGAAAAGCATGTTAGTTGGAGTTTGGTGGTTCCACCATGATCATGGTGTGGATTCATAGGTAGAACCCAATCACATCAATAGGAATCATTTCTTTTTGTGCACAAGGGCAGTTGCTTAAAATCCTTAAAAAAATCAGAGAGTATATTTCATTACATTTTCTCTTGAAGAAAAGCTATCTTTAGAGCTCCAATACTTTCTTTTCACAAAAATGGTTAGTTTGATTATGTGGCGAATGAGACCTAACTTTATGCTATTGTTTCATTCATAAGCAAATAAATGATTAAAGGAAGAATTTTTTCATAGAAGTTTCCTAACTTTAGCAATATGCAATGTGACTTTGCGTTCTTGATGACAAGGAGGTGATGGTGGGAAGGATTTTTCCATTTTGGTGAAGGTGGACACTGAACACCACAACAACAAATTAGGGCAAGCTATATAATGATGGTGTAGGGGTCGAAATGGAGTTGAGATGCTTAGATTGTGGTCCAAAGAATGTGCATGTACGCTTCAAGTCATTGAAAGGCCAACATTCAGTTCATTGGCCATTTTCTCAAGGTTATAGCTTCAACATCGATGAGCAATGAGGTTATCTAGTGGTAGGCGGTTGGAGAGAGAAGCTTGAGAAGTCATACAAGGCAATGCTTGCTGAGGTTATATTCATAAGCATACAATTGGGCTTGGTTAAGTTCAAAGGATTTTGGGCCTATTTTAGTCGAGGCCTAATGAAGGACATTAGCTGACTAAAGAGAATTGATCAGCTAATGTTATTGACTTCCAAGCGCAGAAGCTGTCAAAGTAATACAAGGGTGAGTCCCAAGATCGAATTGACGGGGACAATGGGAAATATGCAAGCATTAAAGTCTCAATTATAACACAAGAAATCAAATTATCATTTATGGTGACAGGAATTCCTAAAACTAATAATTAGCTAATGGGTTAAAACAATAATTAGGAAAACGAAAGATAAAAATAATGAGGTTCACGCACAAGTAGGATCTGAAGGTGCTGATGAGTCTAAGGATCTAATTTACCAATAACTAAGCAATTCAAAGGGAATGCATAGAAATTAAATTGCACTTGTAAAAGACAATTAATTAAACACTTGAGGTGCAAGTTTCGCCCGTTTCCGATTTGGTAATGGATGTTCCTCTAAATTCCTCCTCTCAATCACTTTCTCATTCCGAGAAATTATGAGCGGATAATATAACATTTTGCCCACAATTTTAGTATAATCCAAAACTCTTAATAGGTTGTATAACAAATCTAAACAATGAAAAAAACCATCAAAATCTTGCCACTAGTTCAAGCATCAATTGTGTCTTAATGTCTATAATTGATCAAGATCAAGAACATAGAATTTTAATCTTTTCTAAATATAAAATGGAATACAACCCAGCAAGTTAAACATTAAAGCTCCAAGGAAAGGAGGAAATTCAACCCAAAATGGTCCTGGGTTACTCCTTGAATCTCAAGATAAAAATCTAGCTTAATATGTTTGCAATCCGAAATTTTCAGAACAAATTAAACCAAATATAAATATTTGACAACAATAAAGATGGAAATAATGATAAAGGAAGAGAAGAAGAGTGGAGGAGAGCCCAGCGCCCTGGCCGAATGAAGGTGCTGTTGTTCTAACGGCCAAGCTGCTGCCTCACACACACACTGCCCTCTCCAGTTTTCCTGCGCACACAAGCTGCTCACACAACAGCTTTGTGCCTTGGCCGAATGGTGCTGTGTCTCCTTTATGCTGCTGCATGCCTTAGTGCTTCACGCACGGCCCAACCGAACCTAGGCTGCTGCATGCATGCCTTTTTATATCCTTCTAATTTTTGCTGCCCTAATCCCCACAAAAAAGTAACTTAATTGCATTGCCTCCTATTGGCCGAATGGTTTGCCCTGCGCATACACTACTGGCAGCTGAAGCCTTCATGGCTGCTGCTGCTGTTGTTCACCCACTGCATGCATGTTGCTGCCCTAGCCCACGGCCCACTATAATCCTGCATGTGCTGCTTTATAATCTGCTTGTTATAATTTTATTCTCCCCCCACAAAGCTGCTGGCCGTTCCTTCTTTTTTATTGCTGCGCTGCTGCCCTGATCTCCTGTGCTGGCTGAATGGTTCTCCTCTTTTGGGCCCAGCTGCTGCATGGCCTAATTCAATTGCTACTGCTCCCATGGCCGAACTAATGCCCCTTTAATTTCCCTTGTGCACGGCCCAATTTAATTATGTTATAAAGCCCAGCTCTCTTTTTGTTGCTGAAATTCCACTTTAAAATCCAGTACTTGCTCACATCCAGTTGCTCATTATTTTATCATCCAACAAGTAAATACACTGCCAATTAAACATAAGTATTCGTAAATTTAGGGGCAAAAATGGAATAACGGTCCTAATGTTATCAATTAAGCTCCATTGCTAAAATAATGTGCATAACTAGGCTTTTAATCCAAATTGCAATGACCAATAAACACATTTAAACACCGAATTATGCAATTTTGACACTTAATCAAGAACTCAACATCTTTCAAGTAGGCATGTTGTAGGTCGGCTTGAAGTGGTCCCTGTGTAACCCAAAACACAAAAATCCGATTCTTCAAGTGCTCATTTTGCTTGGTTTAACAAAAGAAAGGTCAAATCATCTTCTTTTTCAACAAGTAGGTATTGGCAAAAGAGAAATGCAATATAGGAATGGTCATTGAAAGTTGGTGATGTAGTGATGAATGGTGTAGTTTGAGGGAGCATGGTGAAGACAACAACATTGAAGAAAGCAGTTTGGATTCACATCTATCTTAGCTATCAATTGTTGGAGGCTTATGCAAAGGTGAAGGCAACTTTGAGGATTTAAGGGAGTGACTTGAAACAAAAGGGGAAGCAGGTGCCAGGTCCTATTGTGTAATCAATTCAAGCTCCTTTCCATTGGGGAGGTTGATATGAGAATATGCTATTGGAGTCTTGTGAGTTGGGAGGGTGGTTTGCTATTGGATCCCCTACACCATAGTGGAAGTTCCATACATGCAAAGAGGTGAGAACGTACACGACAAAGGCTGATCGAAGTCATAGAAAATAGCTAAGGAAGGGGAAGGCCTGAATATTAATGTATCGGTTCTGTTGGATTGTGTGGTACATTAATCTTGGTAATGAATTTCTAGGGTAACTCGTGGAAAATGCTGCAATTCACGAAGGTATTTTTCATACTCCAATGCATCCTAATACTAATTTCAAATCATTGTTGTGCCAAAAGGGGTTAACTAATTGGGTTGTTTTTTTTTGGGGGGGGGGGGGGGGTGGGAATATGGTCCTTTTAGGAGATGAGAGAGACAATTGGGATGTTCAGTGAACCCTAGTGGGGGAGTTGCTGGAATTGGTAGAGGGGTTGCTGGGGTGAGTAAAATCCTTTGAAATTGAGTAGAGAGCGTGTTAGTCTTGCTTTTGTCAACTATGACAAGTGAAGTAGGGATTGGGTAACATTAGTTGATCATGATTCTTAGTATGACTTTGAATAATATTAATATGCTTGATTTTTACAGACAAGAAAACCCTACAAGTCTCTTAGATATGCTCTTGATATGTCGCAAATCCAATGATGAAGCTTGGGTGGCGCCTTAGAATGTGGGAGTCTCTTGCTCATGAGATATTGGGGTTTTGGCACAAGCAAAAAGGGCTGCATTTTTTATGGCGTGGTGCAGTCTTTGCTATCTTATGGACCCTTTATATTGAGAGGAATGCGACAAAATTTAAGGGTCACATATCTTCTCTTTTTCTATATGGGATAGAGTTGTGTTCTTGGCTTCCTTTTTGGCCCATACACTTTGATTATTTTGGGGTTTATCGTCATCTGACCTTCAAGTGCAATAAGGCAGCTCTTTTGTAATCTATTTGGTTATTGCTTTTGTTTTTGAAGTGCACCTTATCCTCATAGTTTTGATCTCTAATTAAATTTTGTCTTATGAAAAAAAATGAGGCTTCTTTCTTGGAATGCTTGGGGGCTATAGACTAGTAGCAAGTGTAAGTGTAGGTGGATTTTTTTTTCCCTTTTTGTGGTTAGGAGTATTTGAGAATGCTGCTTTTTTTGTTTTCCCCCCGCGGGGGGGGGGGGGGGGGGGGGGTGGTGGTGTGTGTTGTTGATCATTGTATGGGCACTAGGTTAGTGTTTGTTGTAGAGTGCACTGTTGGCTCTCTTTTGTTGTCAATTTTGTTAGATTTTAGGGGTTTTAGGGAATTGTGGTTTACATATGTTTATAAGCGCACTTCGTCTTCCTTTTGAGTTTCTTTTTATGATGAGCTAGCTGGTCTTTTTGGCCTTTGTTGCTCACATTTGGGTTGTTATGGGGGAGGGGAGGGGGGTTTAATGTCATTCAATTCTCTAGCGACATATTAGGGGGGTTCTTGGGTGGCTAGTAGTATGTGGGCTCAAGGATGTTGGTTTGGTTAATGTTCATCTCCCTTGGGTGGTTTTAGTAGATACATTAGCTTCCTCTTATATTGGTAGGTTTTTGTTTGGCAATGATTGGGAAAATATTTTTTTGAATGTTCTTTAAGAGGTTTAGTTTGGATCATTGTGGAGGATGCTAATTTGCATTGAGGCCCCTCCCCTTTTAGATTTAGAAATGTGGTTGATGCACCCTACTTTTGGGGATAGTGTAAGGACTTGGTGGAGTAAGGATTGATTTCAAGAGTGGGCTTTAAATTTATGAATAAAATGAAGTGTGCAAAACAATTTCAAAGTCTGGAAAAAAATATTAGACTTTTTCCTGCAAAAAATAATAGAAGAATGTCATGGTTTAAAACATATAAGTCGTTAGCCCTTAGCTAAAGTTCCCAAGGAGATAGAGGATTTGTTGTTATAGAGATTTTGTACCAATACTTCATTCTAATATAGGAGAGCATGCTTGGTTTAATGGTAAGGTTGATCCTGTGTTTGGTTGATCACAAGTTCGAGTCCAAGGAAACAACCTCCTTGCATAAAAGTAGGGATAAGGCTGCATACACTGTGACAACTGCTCTAGTTTGTTTCATAGGGATAGAGAAGGGGAGGAGGAGGAAAACGTATTAAGGAGTTGGAGTTACATTCAGGGTGCATGGATGCACAATAAGCAAATTGGGGAGGTGGCGTTGCACATTAGGTGAATTCTAGAGGTGATTCGGATTTCTTTGAGAAGTCGCATACATCAACTTATATTGATGTTGGAAGGCTTCGATTAAAGTCCCATTGAAGGGCACTTAGTTGTTTGGTTAGAGAGACCTTTTGACATAGAGGAGGTATGAGGTGTTAGGCCCTAATGTTTTACAATAGTTTTCTTTTAGGATAGTTGGGAGGTAATTGAGGAGGATATTTTTGGGGGGGTTGTTTCCCAATGAGTTTCATCCGATTGGGTTGGGGGAATAGTATCTACTTATATTTTTTTTTTTGTTCCTAAGTGGTGTCCTAGGAGGGTGAGAGGCTTTTGACCTATTAGTTTGATAACTAGCCTTTATAGAATCTTAACTAAGGTTTTGTCCAAGAGGCTTTGATAGGTTAGTGGGCAAAATCACCTTGGTGTAATTTGCCAGCCTTCATTAAGGATATAGAGATTTAGATGCAATTATTAGGAGGAGGGGAGAGAGGGGAGTTGTCCTTACTAGATTTGAAAAAGCTTATGACGTGGTGAACTAAGGCTCTTTGGATAAGGCTATGACTCAGAAGGGTTTAGGATTGGTTTGGGGAAAGTTGATTACATGTTGTTTTTCTATGGCTCTATGGTGAATGTTTATTTTAGTGAAGGGCATAGTAGTCAAAGGCGCAAGGCTCACCAAGGCGCAAAGGGTACTTGGAGCCGAGGCGTGAGGTGCGAGGCGAAGGTGCGCCTCACGAAGATGAGGCGTACAATTATTAAAATTGTGTACAATGCCTATTTGGTGGGTAATTGATATAAAAACACATCAATATTTATATTAGAATTTAAAATGCCAAAATATTCTATAGTAATTATGACAACCAAGTAACAAGTTCTAAGTAAAACAAACATAGTTCAACATAATTAATTAGGCATGCAAGATTTCAAGTATCAAACTAGAAATGAAATAAAATTGCCAGGCTGAAGGCCCAAAAGCATCTTCAATATCAAAAGAAAAGAGTACATTAAAACAGCAGCTAAATTCAGTAAAAAATGTTATTCATTAATATATTTCAGCAAAATGTATAGTTTGTATATTGCATTTCCAAACAAATTACAAAACAGCAGCAAAATTCAGTAAAAAATGTTAAATATTAAGAAGAAGGCTCCTGCTGGTTTAAAGGCTCAAAGACGAAAGAGCTCCTGCTGGTTCGAAGGGTCGAAGACAAAAGCCTCGTGCTGGTTCGAACTTCAAAGGGTCAAAGACAAAGGGCTCCTGCTGGTTTCATACTGCTTCAAAGGATCGATTGGTCGAAGCCGAATTTCTCCTACTAGTTTCGTGCTGCTTCGAAGGATCGAAAACAAAGGGCTAGGTTAGTAGTTGATGTGATGAGTGGGTTGATTAGTCATGCTCAAGGCCTAGATGTGATATGTGGTTGTAAGATAGATGTGATGAGTTTGTTATTGACATCATTTGTTTTCTTGAAAATAGTTTGTTGAAATTCTGACAGGTTTTAACTTCATTAAATATCTTTGAGAAAATTTTAGGATTGATGATCAACATGTCTAAGAGTGGGTGGGATGGCTGTGGGTGAATTTCTATGGCTTGTTATTTCGGTGGATTTTACCATTTTAGATTGGCTTTTGATGTATTTGGGTCTTCCCCTTGGAGAGTAATCCTAGTTCTCTTCTTCTTTTTGGTTCCAATGGTGGAGAGAGTGGGTAGAAGGTTTGAGGAGAGTAAAAAGCTTATTTATGCGTAGGAGGCCGAATTGATCTCATTTGTGCAATTCTTTGTAACCTTCCTATTTTATTTTCTTTCTCTTTTTAGAGTTCTTATATCATTGCATGGCTGCTGGCTTATAAGAGATATTTTTGGTCAAGCATGGGTGATAAGAAACGGGATCACCTTGTTTGTTGGCATATGGTCAGGAGACCTTAAGGAGATTAGGTCTTGGTATGTAGTATCTAAAGACTTCTTTTTAGTTGGGAATGGTTATCTTGCGGTTCTCCTGGGAGATTAAACCCCTGTTTGGAATGTCTTTAAAATAAGTACTTATTATGCAAAGTACTTAAATTAAGTACTTGTGTCAATGAGTAGTATTTGATTTACATTTTAAAAAGTACTTATTTCAAAACCAAAAAAAAAAAAACTTTTCCAAACCACTTTTTTTGGGAAAAATATTTTCTAAAGAATATTTTTTTCTGAAAAAAGTACTTATTTGAAAAAAATACTAATAATAGGTATATATTACACTTTTAGATAAATGAAGGGGAGCTCAGGCACAACGGTAAGGTTGTTGCTCTGTGACCTGGAGGTCACGGGTTCGAGGCGTGGAAACAGCCTCTTGTAAAAATGTAAGGTAAGGCTGTGTACTATAGACCCATTGTGGTCCGCCCCTTCCCTAGACCCCGCATACGCGGGAGCTTTGTGCACCGGGCAGCCTTTTTTTCCTTTTTATTACTTTTAGATAAAATACTTTTTCAGATAAATGTTGTTTCTAGAAAAGTACTTTTCTATAACTCCTTATGGCATGAGGTTATTAGAAATATGGTCATTTCTTGAGTTGCTCGTTTTTTTGTTCCTCATACTTGGTTCAAAGTTGGGAATTGGAATTTCATTTAGTTTTTGGAGGGTATTTGGGTGGGTGAGGTTTCATTGTAGTTGTTGCCTTGTCTTTTTAGACTATTTTCCATGAATAATGCCCTAATTTGTTCCTTTCATTCTTTATTTTTGGGGAGGAGTCGCCGGCCCCTTGGGGGGGGGGGGGGGGCACTTTCTTGAGATTTGCACTTTTGTAGAAACCTCAATGAAAGAGAGGTTGATGAGCTTACTATTTCATTGGGAGCCTTGGATTCTTTTGTTCCTCAAATGAGGAATGATTCGAAGATTACATGTAAACCATCACCTGATCAGAGACAGGGAAAAAAATTTGTCAGGAAAAGATGCTTAGCCATCCTACAGTAGGGAATAGATGCTTATGGGCTAAACACATAATGCAAATAGGATTAATGTTAATGACTTGTTGCATGTAAGAAGTTATTATAAGGCTATTAGTGCAGATATTTGCAGTATGTGAGCACCTATTCTCTATTGTAGGGTGGCTAAGCATCTTTGCTTTACAACTTTTTTCTTTTTTGATGAAGGGATGGTTTGCCATGCTTTGTCGAAGCTTTTGGGAGGAGTAAGAAACGGATGGTTTTATTGAATTGTGTGGTGCTCGTTTTATTTATATCTTTTTTTGGGAGAGGAATGCTAGGATCTCTAATGGCAAATCAACACCTTTCCATTTGTTATGGGATAGAGTTGTTTTCCTTGCTTCTTTTTGAGCGCGTTCTTTGGGGTTCTTTGGGGAGTTTTGTTGATTGACCTTAGAGAGTTTGACTAGTTATTTAATTTCTAATGCTCAAAGAGCATTTGTGGGTGTTGGACAGATAGTGGATGCCATTTTGGTAGCAAATGAGGTGGTAAGAGTATATTTGAAGGAGAAAGAAGAAAAGGGTTCAATTTTAAATTGGATTTTTCAAAAAAGCTTATGAGAGGATTTTTTTTTTTTGGGGGGGGGGGGGGAGAGGGAGGGGTGAGGAAGGGGTTTGGTGATTGGTTGCAATGGTGGATGAGGGGTTGCATGTCTAGTGTGTTCTTTTCGGTAATAGTGAATGGCAAACTAAATCCTGTTTTAGTGAATGGCAAACTAAATCCTGTTCCAGTCGCTAATATTTTGAGTAAGATTGTGGATGGGGCAGTGGATAAGGGATTGGTGAAAGGTCTGGCTTTTGGGACTTGGTAGGGAGGGTGTGGTGGTTTTCCATACCTTTAGTTTGCTGATGACACCACTTTTTTTTGGACGTCTATAGTCCTTTTAGTAGTATTTTATGTTTTCCCCCTGTTTTTGAGAGGGTTTCTGGGCTTAATATTGACATGGGGAAGATTGGTTTAGCTGCTATTAATGTGTGTGCTGAGCACTTAGGAGTGGTCCTCTGCTGTGGAGTGTGATTTGTTGAATTGGCCTTTGTCATATCAAGGGACCCCTTTGAAGGGAAATCCCAAATCTGCAAATTTTGGGAATCTGGTAGTGGAAAGGGTGGCCTAGCATCTAGATGGTTGGAAAGGGGCTCTTTTCTCTCTTGGGGATAGAATCACTCTTATCCAATCTTGTCTATCTAGTATTTCTCTGTATTACTTGTCTATTTTTAAGATTCTTATGGGGGATTGCTAGTAAGATTGAGAAAATTATGAGTTCCCTTCTGGTCAGGGGTTGGGGGTCATAGAGACCCACTTGAGGAGCTGGGATGTTTGTGTCATGTGTAGGTCTGAGTTGGAGGATGGGTTGGGTCTTTAAGCACTACTCTCATAGCCAAATGGATTTGGCAGTTTCCCCTAGAGGATTCTTCCCTTTGGCATAGAGTCATTAAAAGCAAGTTTGGGCTGAATGAGAATGGATGCATTCCAATTTCAGGTTTAGATGTTCTTTGGAGAATCCTTGGAGATCTATCTCTCAGATTTACCCCTTCTTCATTCCCCACATGTTTATTAAAGTTGTGATCTGGATCATAGGATCGCATGATCCTACGATCCAAATTTACCCACACAATCCAGATCATGTACAAACTCGGGATCAGGTTGAACTGCAAGTAGATTCGTAGAATTGCGATCCTACTTAGGGTACGATCTGACAATCCAAATTTACCCACATGATACAGATTGTTTACAGACTCAGAATCAGGTAGAACCGCAAGTAGAATTGTAGAATTGTGACCCTACTTGAGATACTACTGATCCTACTATGTGAACTGCACTACCCTATTTTCTTTTTTTGGTTCTTGGGCTTTAAATATGAGACCCAAGGTGCATTTTTCTTAGCCCAATACATTTCTGTTGCAGCTCTATTGACCCATTTGGCCCAAATCCTTAACAGGTAGGGCAAAATAGCATCTGAATTCGTTCACTTTATTCTGTCTACATCTCAACAGCAGCAACTTGTAGATAATTTTCATCTCTCTCGACAGTTCAAAAGGAAATAGGTCCAGCTTTCGGAGAACTCTCAACAATAGCAGTGGTTTATTTTTCAATTCTTGTTAAATAAGCTTGCAAAGTTTTTCTTGTTCAATCAGCTCTGGTCTTCTTGGGTCTGCTTCTTGCAGAGTTTTTCTTGTTCAATCAACTTGGAGTTCTTGGGTTCCTGTTTCCTTTGATTAGTTCTGCTTTACTGCTGGTAGCTGGTTCTCTGATTCTCTTATCTTTCTTCGTTGTCTTCTTCTTATGGTCAGAGACTCAGAATTTTGAATGTTTACTTTGATGAGTGATGACTAATGGGTGATCACTCTTAACAGTCTAATTACAGTGGCAGGCAGAAAAGCAGAGAAGCTTTTTAGTAGTTTACATTCCTAAAATTTGTTTTTATACTAAGCTAGTTCTTATTCATAAGAATATTTTTTAAAAATTTCACATAAATTTTTAATATTTATTTTACATTGTAAGTAGAATCTTCCAAGTAGGATCCTTGATCCGATCCTTCGATCTGATCTTGTGGACCCCTTTAACCCCACATAGTATCGTGATTCTGAAAACCTTGATTCTGCTTACTAAATTTGTGGTGGGAAGGGGTTCTCATATTTGTTTTTGGAAAGATCTTTCGATGGGAATTGTTGTTTTGTCCACCTCTTTTCCTTGTCTCTTCTGTTTGAGCTTAGGCTGGAATAGTGTTTTTTCTTAATTCTTTTCTTTTATTCAGGAGGGCCTTGGATCAATGTAAGCTTGCTTCTTTGTGACCGGTTGGTCACGGCTTCGAGTCCAAGGAAACAACCTCTGTACATAAAAGCAGGGGTAAGACTGCGTACACAGTGACAAGCCTCCCCCTACTCCTGCAAAGCGGGGAGCCTTGTAGCTTGGGGATGGCTTTTTTTCTTTGGTTGTCCTTTCACTTCTTGAGATTTTCATTTTTGGAGATCTCTTAATGATAGGGGGAAATGAATGAGCTTTCCTCGTTGAATTTTGTGAATAATTGTTGTATTTCTTTGGGAGAGGAATCTCATTATTGGTCCTTGGGTCCTTTGGTGGTGTGTTCATCTAAATCATTTTGTGGGTTTTTGACCCGTTCTAATTCTTCTTTTCCTCTTTATATTACTATTTGGAAGGGGAGAGCCCCCTAAAATCGAGGCTTCTTTTTTATCTGGTTGGTTGTGCTCTATAGAATCAATACCAATAACTTGTTGCAGACTAGGAGACATTGAAGGCACTTCCTCCAAATGTTTGTGTGCTTTGTCATAATAGTTCAGAAACAGCATGTCATCTTTTTCTGCATTGTTATTTTGCCTGGGGAGTCTGGAATAGGTTATCTGGTTTGTTGAGAGAGTTTGGTTTGCCCAGGCTCCATAAAGGACTTTTGGGCTATCTCATTTGTGGTTTTTGAGAGGATAGAGGACAGGGTTGCAATATGGAACTGCACTTTTTTGCGATGCTGTGGGGTTTATGGTTGGAACATAATGCACGTATCTTTTGGGGGAATAAGTTGAATTTTTTGCTGGTTTGGGAAAAGATCCATTACTGGGCGCTGTTGTGGTGTGTTGGTTGTTGGCATTTTAAAGGAGTGAACTTCTTGGATGTTCAACGAGATTGGCGGTATCTGGTGGCTTGGTTATGTGAGCTGTGGTTTTTTTTTTGTTTGTTTTCTTCCTCATTGCTGTTTTTTTGTATTTTCTTTCTGGTTGTCCTATATTTTCTATTGGGAGATCTCTTATTCTCCTTTTTGTATGTTCTTTATCTATTTCTAAATTTCTTATTTGGCTTTTAAAAAGGTGGATGTTTTATTCTCCATTTTGTGTAATTTTCTCTTTTTCTGTTAATGGTATTCTTTTTCTATCTGAGAAAAAATAAAATCAGGATCCTTGCATGTGGAGTCCTTCAGTTTGTGATCTTTCTTTTTGTTAGGTTCTTCCTTCCCATGAAATTTCAAGGATTTCAGTTTTTCCAAGAATTTATCAATTGGGAGACTGTCTCATGGAATGCTTGTTCTCCTGGGAGGTATTTCCAGTTCAAGCTCCCTACCACGTTGTACCTTGTTTTGCTTCTCCCTTGACTCATTTCATGCAGTAGACCACTGCATCCATCCTCCCCATGTGTAAGGTCCCCTTCCAAGAATTTTTGGGCTTACCTTTGCAGCCATCGTCAATTCCGTATACTGGTGGTTGCAAATATGGATTGAAGCCATGATTATACACTGGCTTCCCTTTCTTCTTTTCCTGTCAAATTGGCCCGCCGATCAGCATGAGCTGCTCGTGGTTTGATGATTTGTTGCTTACTACTTCAATTGAAATTCGGTCCCTTCACTTGGTCCATTGAAATTGGTTATGCTCTTGAAGGGTTTCTAATAAAAAAAAAATTTAGTTTTGATTTATGGTTAAGTTGGTGTGTCCATGCTTTTTCATTTGATAGTGATGATTAGAAGTGCACATGGGCTCATCCGCACATGCTGTAGCACTTCATCTGCATACGTATGTATATGTGCTGCTTGTCAGTGTGGATATTTGTTGGCACATGGACATGATAAAGTGTTAGGCTATGTTTGGTTCAAGGGATGCCAATTTTTAGGAATAGAATAATTATAATAGAAGAATTTGGTAGTTTAAACAAGAAAATGTGCTATTACCATGAAGCAAATAATGATGCAAAAATTTTTATGACCACATAACAAGGAATGACTATTCCCAAATATTACCATGGGAATGCATTCCTTTCCTGTTCCATGTTAAATGTAATAACGCAAAATTTTGCATGAGTTATGAGGAATAGGTGTTCCATGATTTATATTACATTCTCATTGTATTCCTAAGAATAGTATATCGTGAATGAAATATAACCTTATAAATTTGTTTTTCAGTTTTCTATTAGAAAATTTCTTAGTTTGTTTAATTGTCTTCATTTGGTTCTCTTTTACATGTGCTTTCATAAAAAGTTGAGCAGGATGTTTTATTTTCTGTTTTCTGCATTAGGTTCTTCTACAGCCAGACCCATTTCTTAATGAACTGACTAGCATGTTTGAGCGCAGCACAGAGAAAGGCTCTGTTTGGGTCACTCTTAAACGCTGTAAATTTAACTTTCTGTAGTTTTGTTCATTTTTTTCACTTTCTTTCATTTCATTTTTTTTTAACTTGATGATATTATGTAGATTTTATTAAGATGCTGATTTTTCTTAATTTTTTATTTTTATATTTTTTGTTTTTAGCCTCCTTGAAGTCTAAGGCGAAGAGAAATAAAATGGTGACCTCAGGTGAAACTATTGAATATAGATGCCTTGTCCGGGCAACTGATGGCAAGAAAACCATTTCAACATCGGTAATTTTTTTGTTCTTAGAATTCTCTAAAAATTGTTTATTTTGTTGCCACTGAGTAAGCACAGTCATTTGTCTCGACCCTATGCAAATCAGGCATGTTTGAGTTGATTCTATTAAAAATCAGGCATGTTCTTTAACTAGTTTGTGTACAGGTTTGCTTGTATAATGTAGAGTTATTAGAGCATATTTTCTTAGATTGAGCTTTGTTGAAGTACCGAAAACATTGGACACAATGTAAAAACCTAACAGTTTTTATTTGACAAACATTGTTAGGCATTCATGGTTTCTCACATACTCGTCTTATGACTAAGACGAGTGTGTGTGTGTGTGTCTGAGAGAGAGAGAGAGAGAGTGTGTATTCCTCCTAGTGCTGGGCCTAATCTACCCAGCCCCCTCATTTACAATTAACTTCATTTGAAAAAATATTTGAAACATATATAAAGATATAAATATATGTAAAATCCATACCATAAGAATAGAAAACATATTTTTAAATCGATTATAAGTGGGCCTGGCTAGCACAGGCCAAACTTGGGCTCATATATTTCTACTTGGGCATGCCCATTTTTGGGTTGGTCCCATGCTTTGGTCTAATACTTTCCACTTCTTCTCCATTTGTGTTTTCTTTTTTTTTTTTTGGATAGAAACAGAAAATATGTTAAGAGAAGAAAGACTTGTACGAGGAATACAATAAATACAAAGAATAAAAAGACAGCATCAAGCTGACGAAAGCCAGCCATCATGCTGGATATCAGAAAATCCACATTCCCAAAGCAACCTGACAAACATTGATTTGGGATTTGCCTTTGAAATCCACAATATTTCCTCTTTCTTTTTTTCTTTTTTTTTTTTTTTTTTTTTCTTCTCTGGGGAGGTAAGAATCTAAAATTTGGTTTGTTTGTTTATTTATTGATTTTTAAGAAAACATTGGAACCTTGCATATTATGGTGTTTTAGATATTTTAAAATTTCCTTGTTTGGCTGGAATGAGTTGAATTATGCCACTAAAATTTAAGGGATAATGCAGCTCCCCACTAGTTCTTTGGGTCATTTTCTCCTTGCTTCTCAAAGTTCCAATTTGGCACATTGCAATTACAAAATTTTGGAGTTGCAGCTAACAGCCTGAAGTGTGCACCACACTGCCATATATCTTAGTCTCTGCCACTCCAACACCCATGCCCTCCATAGTTGAATTATTGCCCAAACTCTGGTTACTGATGAAACTGGCTGACTGGCAAACTCTGATGGAGACTCCAAAAATAATCCTTGCGAAAGTACACATGACATGAGGAATTTAAATACCAGTCATCATGGGAAAAGATATCCTAGAGTTCGATATTCTGACATCTTCATAATCTCTATCTGAACAAGAACTCACCATTCCTTCTTTTGGGATAGGAAAAGAAGACACTTACTATTCTTTTAATCTACAGTGTCCTTGCCTTTGTCCTTACTGTTCCTCTCAGCAGTTATTTCACATATGTAACATTTTCTTCTAAAAGTCACACCTATCTACCCTTGGACCAAGGCTTTTGTTTTTTTGTGTTCACTTGCTGGATGGTATTTCTCCCTGATCTTGGCTTTCATTTGGGTTTCGTAGGACAACAATTCTGCTTGGACTTGCTCTATAGCACTGCTACTACTATATCATAAAGCACTAAACTGATTTACTGCAGTTTTTAGAAAGCTAGGATATGACATTGCAGGGATAAGTCAATTAGTTAATTTTAAAATTATGTTTGACATACTTTGGGAAAAAAAGAAGCTATTGGATGTAAAATATTGAGGTGAAGCAAATTTTAGATGAATTACAGGCATTGTTCTCATGACCATTTTCCCACAAGTAAGTTTCATCTTCACTTGGATTTCATAATTTGAACCTACACATTCATAAGAGTACTAATTAGATTCATGACATAACATAATCAAACAATGGAAAACTATCCAAGTACCACCCCCGTAGTTGTCAAATTGAGATTCAAATTGTGAATTGAAATTCCAATTTTGGGATTCGAGAATCGAGAATAGAATCGAATTGTAAGATTTGGTACAATTTCCAAAATGAATTCTAAATGACATGCATATATTGATATCAAACAAGAAAAATGGTAAAGTACATTTAAATTTTGACAGTAAAAAAAATCATATTTCATGTGTATGCTTTCCTTAGGCAAATGAAAAGTGAGAGAAAGAGTCAAGAAATATTAAAAATAAAATGAACTTTATGCTGTTTAAGTGAAGGAATCAAGAAAATAATAATAAAAAATAGTACTCTTTTGTTTTTCAACAATTAAAAATAATAATATTTCATGTATATTCTTTCACAGACTAAATAGAAAAATATGATAATAACTTAACAAACTACCACAAAAACCTACTCTTGAATCTTTACACAATGCAGCGTGAGTACCACCTCAGTCTGTGAGATTCCCTTCTAATAGTATAATAGCATACTCCTAGAGTGAAGAATGGTTTGTGAAGGCAACATAAGATGTGAAGCTCTATTTATCTCCTAGAGTGAAGAATGGTTTGTGAAGGCAACATAAGATGTGAAGCTCTATTTATTCTCTTTTTTGGCACTAAACTAACATAGAGAAAGAATGGAAGGTAATTGTGTAAAAACAAAAGCAAGAAAAAAGAAAGAAATGTTGTTTTAGGGGTTTTAAACTAGCCAGGTTTGTTAGGATATAATAGGTCTAGAATTGTGTGATTCAATAAATTCAGATTGGTTCGTTAGATCCGAGAGGTGAATCAATAGATTTGGCAACGATTTAATAGTTTCTAGATTCACTGGTAAGATTCTTATTGATTTGGTGTGGAGTTGATACGAATCGTATGAATTGAATCGAGAATCGTAAGATTCTAACAACTTTGACCACCCTTATATTTGCCGTTACTCCAACAACAATGCAACAAGCAATTGGAAATATGAAAAACATTTGTCCAAGAACAAATACAAAACCCCCCCCCCCCCTGGCCCAAAAAAAAAAACAGAGAATAAAAAAAAGAAAAACGAGAAAGGCACTAATTAATTATGCATCATCTTCATCACCATAACTATCTAAAAGACATGATCTCCATCTCCAGCTTATCTAGGGGCAGAACTGCAAACTCGATAACCCCTCCCTAGCTAGGAGGTCCAGGTCAGGTAAGATAGATCAACTGCATAAAAATAAAATGGCAAAAAATTCCCACTTATGTCCTTTACTTATCCCTCAAATACAAGATGGTATAGTTACGATAGCCAATCTATTCTTATATTATTTAGCCTAGTCTAGTCCTGTAATACTTAGTCTGCTACTCTGCTAAACAAATGCACCCTAAGTGGCTAAATGTATCTACTCAAAATCCATTTCACCAAAAAAAAAAAAGGGACAAGGTTGTCATTGGAGGCTATTGTTTGAAGCATAGGTGAAAATGAACCATGGACATACCACCAAACATTTTAACCCAAAGTCCAACTCTCTTGTATAGAGTCAGCGATGCCAATTACATCCATGATACCTAGAAAATCCTTCTTTTTATTCTCTGAGTTTGGATAAAATCTTCTGACCCATGCATTCCTTTCCTTGTAAATCTCCTTATCGACATGTGTGAGATGCATCGCTTGCTATAAAACCTAATTAATGACATTTGATGTTCAATAGAAAGGGACTGAGGCATGTAACTTAAGGAATTAAAATATTATAAGAAGTTAGCTTAGACTCAAGGAATGAGCTTTGCAATGAAGTGGTGCATAATTTTTGGTCCTTTGAGCAACTACTATATCATATGCCACCTTATAAAAGGTGATATCCTTCAACTGAGTCTTCATGCTGATAGATTGCTTTACTGACATCTGTATCACGGTGTCCTGCATTTCATACAACATGTGCATAGTAGGTTTATAGGTAACTACATGAAGCATATTATAGGGACTGCCTATAAAAATTATGATTTAATGAACTTTCCCAACCTCACATCATTAAATAATCACGTGGGCAGTTTTCCCAACATCATCTTTTGTACTAGAATTCTGCTTATCACCAATAGCCTTGGCTTGGAGCCCTCGCTTTATCAACTTTCATTTCTCAGGCATGATTATTCTTGAATCAGGGGGCGTTTGTTTGATCTAAATGACCTTTGAATAGAGGCTTGAATCAGTTTGACATTAGAGCGTTTGATGGTAGTTATGAATTTTCTTAAAATTCCTCTCATAGAACTAGACATGGAAACATGTCTGATTTGGATTCAGAACTCTCTTTTCCAATTTTATCCCTTATAAAAAATGAAAATGATGAAAAGCTCATACTCAAGTGATTTAAATTAAAATAAAAAAAATTGTAAAATAATAAATTATATTATTTTTATTTATAATATTAATTAAATATTTGGCAAGAAAATATTATTTATGTTGAATTAAAAGCTTTAGCTTATGTAATTGCTCATAAATTTTATCAAATATTTATACTTTTAAGCGTTGAAAAGGTTAAAATTGAAAAACAACACGTTCAGATATTAGATACTAAACAGTTAAAATAATTCAGATTTTAGATTCAATGACTAGTTCAAGTTTAATTCAAAACTAGTTCACAAAATCATATTTGAATTCAGTCTTCAGCACTTAACTCGTAATTTTACCAAATGCCCTCTCAGACTCAGTATTAGCCATTGCAAACAATTTTAAACTCATGGAAATTGCTAATTTCATTGAGTGATTCATTAAGAAATTGTATATAAATGAGGGAGCAGCTTTGTCGTCACTGCCATTGGACTTGGGGCTCTGTCCTTACATTTGTTATGGATCTGGTGTTGCCTTGGGCTACTTTCGGGATTGTGTCTCCGAGAGCTCTGTTTCACCCTCCTAGGCCTCCAACTTTTAGTCACTCTTGCAAGCTGTAGAATAGGAGAACACCCCCCAATCTCGACTAAAAAAGGGGGAAAAAATCAACCATCCACCCAAAAAATTGAAGGTTCTTGGTATTACCTAGCTATGGTTTTAAGTAAAAATACCAAGTAGCATAGCATAATGGTAACGAGAGGAAAGAACAAGCTGGGTAGTGGATGTTACACAGTGGGAAGCAGGTGCGAAGGTTATGATTCTTTCTCAAATGCACCCATTTTATCTATATTGATATATTTGCATGTTTTAAGCTGTTAACCCTTCTTGAAAAGATCTTTAATGCATTTTAGATCTGTTAAGTCAACTTATGAACATTGTTTGGCAACGGTAAAACTTTTACATTTGTTTTAGACTGCTAGGGGAATATATATATATATATATATATATATATATATATATATATATATATTTCAACTTTTATTGTCATAAATAAATTAATGAAAAAAAAAAAAAAAAATTAAGCTTGTAATATGATATAGTCCATTAATCTATAGGCATATACGCCTAGCGATTAAAGCTTGGGAGGAATCTGAGAGTAGTGCCTCCCATAGTGTAGCCCAGGCATCAAATCTATAAACATACAATAAATTATACAAGTTTTTTTCTTTTTTTAGTTACAACAACAAAACCAAGCATTAAATCCCACTAGGTTGGGTCAGCTACATAAATCCTTTTCTGCTAGTCATTGTAAAATATTGTAATAAAAAAATTTATCATTAAAAAAAACAAAGTATTAACAACTCAAATAAGACAAAATCTAGTTAAGAAAGCTGAAGTTGAACAGTATAAAAAAAAGTAAAAATTACTGATATTTCAAAATAAATAGTTTTTTTTAAAAACATTGTTGTACAAAATTGTTAATTAATGCGTCTCTTGTGAATTTTACAAAAGATAAATGATTTGTGTTGTTATTATCTTCTTCCTCCTTGTTACATAGATCAAGTTTGATTTATAAAAAGAAAAAATGAGAGTGAATAAGAAGAAAAAAAAGTACAAAAACATTTCTTTTTTTTGTTTTTTGGTTGTAACCTTCATGCAGTGGTCAGAAATGCCCACTATGGCTGTGATTTTTTATCGCTGTTTTGGCTGTGTACCTAATGATGGTGACTGCATTTAAAACTATGCCCTAGTCCCAACAATAATTTTTTTTCTTTCAAAAAAGGGAGCTCACTACCACAATATTTTGAGTATGGACGTGCTCAGAAGAATGTTGGTGTGTCAAAGACATGGCTTTTGATCAACTAAATAACTTAATTATTCTATTTTTCAAGATGTGTCAGACATGATTGGATGTGCTGGAGGCTTTCGGTGTCCAATGTGTGTCAAATATCAATACTAGTGCTTAGGCATACAAGTTGGAGTTTAGGTAAGAAGCAAAAGTCCATGTCCTTACCATTCCTTTGTTGAACATAGAGGTTCTTCTCCTCTTCTTTGCCATTGGGTGAAACCAAGAAACTACTTTTCCCATCAAACTTCACAAGTGCAGAGTGGCACTAACTATTTTGGCGTCATCCTTAATGAATCTTGATCTATTACACCTTGGCGTCGATAATCAAACCCCACGATGAAGAGACACAAAACTGCGTAGGAAAATAAGTAAACAAGATGAGAAAGATACTCAGCTTAATGTAGTTCGACCAACGATAGCCCTGTTCATGAGAGAGATTCTTTGCCATAAGAGAAGCAAAGCCTAGTACGAAACCAAAATCATCTTTGAGTTAATCCCAAGCTGAAGCCTAAGGGCACTCCCACACCCTCATGCAAAAGCTTAAGAACATTCAGTGTGCAACCCCATAGCATAGAGTAGATCCTGAAGAGTCTCATGGTGTTTCCATCTAAGAATTAAGATGTTCGCCTGTAGAGCTTCCCTAAGCCTGGAGTTTAGTCTTTTCACATGCAGAAGTCTTGAGCCTCAATAAAACTCTCAAAAACAAATAGGAAAATAGGGTCTCTTTCAGACAGGTTGATGGGATTCATTTAGGACTGGTTGATTGCAATAGTTAGAAGGGTCTTACTGTCTGAGTTGCCTCAATCATATGGTCTGGTCAACTGGTTAACCAGCAGTAGTAAACTGCAAAGTTTGATGCTTTCTTCTCCAGTTTTCCTTGATCTGATTGGTTGGATTGCTAGCACCCATCCACCACTTCTAGATTTGCAGTGTCATATCCACACTTATATTTTAGGACAAGTCAAAACTCAAATAGATGTAGTTTTGATAAATAAATGTTGTGCAATGTAAAATCTGGAAAAAAAAAAAAAAAAAACAATCTTCACTCTTGCCAAAAATGGTTCTTACTAGCCCCTGGGCATAAGCTCAGGTGGTAAGGACTTGCGTTAGATGGCCTTGGACAAAGGTGAAGTCTAGGATTCGAACCCTGCCGCCTGCAGCGCACATCCGCGATTTACCTCCTACGTGTTGGTTGAGGGTACGGCTAGCGTAGGCATGGGATTAGTCTAGTGCGTAAGCTCAGGACATCCGACAATTTCAAAAAAAAAGAAAAAGAATGGTTCTTACTACAGTTATTAATGCTTCATGGATCACCAACTGATGAGAAGATAAGGGAGAAGGTTAAAAATTGAGCTCACAAATATCAGTGACACCAGTGTTTCTGGATTTGGAAGTGTCCTGGGTGGATTTTATACTATTCTTTATGTAGCATATTTTCCCTTTTTTTATTGCTTATTTAAAATTTTAAAATTTTAAAATTATGTCCTAGTCCTGAATAATTGGATATTCATGTGTAAACAGTCTTACATGCTCTTCCTTGGAATGTAAGGTGGGTGCTAAGGATCACCAGCGCTTTCAGGCATCTTATGCAACCATTCTCAAGGCCCACATGACTGCTTTGAAAAAGCGGGAGAGGAAGGACAAGAAAAAGGCTGCAGAGGCGGATAAGAAGCCCAACATTGTGAAGAAGCTTCCTGCCCCCTAGGCCACTGTATAAACTTGATTGCCTTGGTTCGTTTGAGACCTTTTTTTTTCTTCATTTTTGTTTCCAAATTTTTGTTTGGTTATCTTCTTTTTTTGCCCCATCTTCAAAAGATTAAAAGATTTCCAATCGGGAATCAAAACGTGTTCACATACCTGATACACGTCAAACATATTTCATGTGACTAATTTTTGAAGAGTAGAAATATAAGCAAAACGAAACATTTCCCGATGGACCTATTTTCATTTGTTTGTCTTGGACTGTAGCCTTCTGCTTTCCCTTTCTGCGTTATTCAATGCTCTGTAAAATTTTCTCCAAATTAGAGCAATTGAGGTTTTGGTTTGAGTGTCGTTGTCCTTTGCTGTTATAGACTTGAATACTGTGAGATGAAATTTACATCCTCACTTGGCAGTTTATTATTCTGACTTCCCACACGCTTTGTACAAATGATAAGCAAGGGAAAGTGTCTCCTGCCTGTTTTATTGTTCGGATGAATTATTTTCTAGTGAATAGATGTTTTTTATTTATGTGAAAAAAATGGCCAATTAGGGTTCTTGATAAGGTTATGAATTATAAATTCTTTGTTCGAATGTCAACTGCCAAGGTGGGAGACATGAACATCTCAATCTGCCAATGAAGTTGGAGAAATTGGAAGTTTTATTTGCAGAATTATTGTTAGAGCCGAAGTAGTGATAAAATTTCTCATGATCTTTTGTAGCACCTAAAAAATGCAGTGCATGGTTCAAACTTCACTACCAGCTTGACCTTTTGAGGGTGGCTAGTTTTATAATTGGGGAAATGAAAGAGCAGTCTGTCTTCTAGACACTGCTAACTAGATTCTGTCAAGGTCAGGTTTGTGTTTTGTACCTGTAAATGGAATATAACAGCCTGAAAATTACATGGAATCATCAATATATTTTTACGCGATGGTTACTCTCTCATTCCATTTTAGCGTATCAAACATCATACGTCTAGAACATAATAATAGGATATAATGTTGAATTTTTTGCATGTTCTCTATTCAGCTTTTTATTCCATAGTTTTTATTGTCATATCCAGGGCCAAATTCGTTTGAACTGGAAATCAAAAGTTTCAGGTCTCGTTGGAAGTGCGTAGTATTATATAAATTAAAATTTTAGTAGCAGCGAATTTTTTCACCAAATTGATCAATTCAAGATTTCAAGTTCAAAAAATTATCTGATTGTCCAACTGAAATTGGGAATGATAAAATTAAAAAAAAAAAAAAAAATTGTTCTTTTTACCAGGTTGGACAATTGCTCAATTGAGTTCGAGAAAAAAAATTGAGTCTGGATTATATATATATTTTTTAAAAGAACATTTTATATCACTAATAATAATAATAATAATAATGCCTTGTACCTTATGATGGTTGAGACCATTCAAGGAAAGCAGTGCTGACGTGGTGGTGTGGTTCTAATGATGAAATGGTTGTGGCCGCGTGCGATGCAATTCGAATTAAATAGCATCCATAACACAAGAAACGCCTAGACAATTTTATCCAAAGGTTAGATTTGCTTGTCGAATTCTTAAAGTGATCTGAGAAGCGCTTTTTGTTTTATTATGATAAAAGAGAAGACAATTCAGATTATTTATGTATGTATATAAAAAGGCTAACATGCAGGGAAGAAGCTGGTGCCCACTCCCAGGGAAATAAGTAGTCTGCATCTGATAGGCAAAACAGGGGCCTAGCCTCTCTGCTATGGAAAGGTCCTTCTGTGGCTATCTTTATTTCTAATTTCTACGAAATCCCTTTCTTGTTGATCTTCTCCTAAACCCAAACTCCTCCCTCCTCCATCTTCCCTCGATCCCTCCTGCAAAATACAAACTCTCTCTCTCTCTCTCTCTCTCTCTGCAGGAGTGTAGGCTGCCAAATTTTCAGCTTGTTTAAGGTGAACTTGAACTTAGTACTTGTTGCTGGGGTGGTTTCTATCCTCTTGTAATTCCAGTTTTTTTGCTTTTAAGCTTAAGGAATTCTATTCTTTTTTTTGGCTGATCAAACTGGAGGAAAAGGGGGGATTAATACGAGTGACTGTGCCTCTCACACTTTCTAATTAATAACCTTTCGTGAGAAAACTCAAATTTAGTCAAATTAATTGCGGATTAGGTTCTCTTTCTATACTTCTAGCACATTAATTTTCAGTCAGCTAGCTCGTGTTTCTACTAAAGCTGTATATATAGACAGGACAGTGCCAGCTTGACTTCTCATCATGTTGATCTCAGGCATGAACGATGAAATTCATATGTGATTGGGTTTTTTTTAATTTTTCATTTTTACTCGCTGAATTTGGACCCTACTACGGAACAAATACACACATATATGTATGTGGCAGCTTCTAAGCGTGGGCAGCAGACAAAATTTTATCTGCCTCAGCCATGGATGCATGCAACAGCCATCTTCATATTTCTAAAGCAATTTCCTCATCTCAAACAGGCACAGGCGTGTGGGAAAGACTTGCTTCCACTCGCACTTGGCCATAAAACCAGGAAACAAATCTTTTCCATGGGCGTCCTTGTTTGGGATACGGAAATTGCTTTACAACTTTGAAGATAACCAGCATGGTTCTACCATTGAGGGGGCAGTGTGCAGGATCAAATTTTATGCACAGATTGCGCGCCCTTGAAAGCTGCTGTGTGAGTACACACACATACTCCTAGCCAGCTAATCCTGTGTCTTCTTGTATATAGGGAAGGATAGTTTTTAGGATGGATTGTTTATTGCAAGCTTAAGCATTTCTACAGATATGGAATTGACCATATTTTTAGATAGGAAATTGCAAACGATGGCCATAAGGAGATATGTGTCCATGGTAATCCACCTGGCTTGCCTGAAGCCAGCATCCATAAAATTACACTATAGATTCAACAAAGACACAATCAGACTTACGCACCAATATTGGTTTCGATACGCCCCTTTTGTGCTAATAGGAAAGATTTAGAAGCCATGGAGGTGCTTAAATGGCAGTATTCAAACCATTTTGTGTCAAGATTTGGGAGAGAAACAGCATTGGAAATATTCCTTGAAGCCTTGAAAAAGCACAAGGAAAGATGTCGCTGCTATGCAGAAAAAATGGAGTTAAAGTAGCAATCAGTTCATGGAAATGATGTTGGTTGACGGTTGCTTCATCATTGAGCTTTTCCTTATCGATGGAAACATAGGATCCAGCAGTCTCCACTTGCGGTAGTCTACATTGTATGGTCTACAGAGGGACCTGCTATTACTTGAAAACCAGCTGCCTTTCTTCGTTCTTGAATGTTTATTTGACTTTTTCAGTCATCACATAGCCTGAAAACATTATATAGCCTTCCAACATTAGCTGGAATTGACTTCATGTTTTATAATGTTTTACCATGCCAAAGTGTACCCAGTACTCCCTGGAATGAAATTGAGAAGCCTAAACACCTACTTGACTAGGTGTTGAAAGCTCTTCTTCCTCAGGGAAGAGTGTCTTTGAACTTGAGGGACCAGCATCCATCCTTGCATGATCTGAGTTGGAAAGACATACCTTGTGCGATGACAGAGCTGGAAGAATTTGGAGTTGAATTGCGTAAACAAACGACAGTCGAATTGCCTCTTTGATGTAAAATTCATAAATGGGGTGCTCAAAATCCCCCCTCTGGTCATCCAGGATTCCACAGACTCTCTGTTCCGGAATATCACAGCTCTGGAGCAGTGTTCTGATGAACATGATGGTCTCTTTACATCCTATGTCATCTTCATGGATAGCCTCATCTGTGCACGGGAGGACATAGAGCTTCTTCATCTCAACTGGTTAAATGACTCTTGAGCAAGTGGTCTCCCTCTTTAATAGTATCTCCTCTGACATTGCAGCCAATGTTAATGTGAAGGACTTCCATTACAGCTCACTCCGCAGTTGCGTGAACGCAGTTTGCAGTAGTAGGCAGAGCAGGTTTCAGGCATATATGGTTTGTAATTACTATGATCGAAGGTGGATGATCATGAACAATGTCCTCATTTTTGTTCTCACCGTGACGCAAACACTAACTGCTGTTATTTCCTACTCGCCAAGACAATAATGAGCCTGCTCTGGGTAGAAACAGGGGATGCATGGCAGCTGGGAACGAAATAAGGAGTCATGTAATTTAAAGCTCTATGTAGTATATAGGTTTTAATTTGTACAAGAAGCATATAACGAAACTGGTGTCCAAAGTAAGAACTCTAGCTCTGTGTATTTGTGCTTGGATCCTTGTTTCTGGTAGCTGCTGTTTTTTCTGCCTCATAGGCTTGTGTTTTCTGTAATTTCTGCTTGTGGGCTTCTTTTGGTTTCAGTCTTTTTGTGCCTGCCTGTGGTGGTAGATTTTTGTTATTTCCTCTTGGTTGATGTTGAGTTGGAGCCATTCAACAAAGCACTATTGATACATGCATGCTTTGTTGTTGTTGTGGTCGTTGTGATGGGGATGGTGTCATGCACTATTTTCTTCTATTATTTTTCCAACAAATGCTTCCTCTGCCACTTTTGATGTTGCACTCAGTACGTGCACCGTTGATGATGTTATGATGGGGATGGTGTCGTACGTCCATAAGATGGGTTAAATACATACACACGGATACGTAGAGGAGCTTCAAATTAACTTTCATTTTCTTAATCACAAGAGGTTACCAGAAATAAACAGGCACCTAACAAGAAGGCAATCTCTAGGTAAAGGTACGCTCCTCTACCGACAAGATTATTAAGATTTTAATCCTAGGCATAAGAGGATTGTTGCCGTAGATGCCCCCAACGTTGTTCTGCTTTGTAGGCCAGCCATTTGAAAAATTCAATGTATTAATCCGCTTAGACTTTTGGCAGCACCAAAGAACAAAGACGAAGGAAAATATCCTGCATCTTTTAATGCTCAAGGGCATTCAAGGAAAATATTGAGAAACAGAGTCTAAAGGTGAAATGGGTTGCGGTTAAATATCAATAAGGGCGTTTTTGGTATTTGATCACGCAAGGGCAGGTGGTTCATTACAGTGTGGAACCATAGAAGCCCACATACAATTAAATTCAGAACAATTTATCCCCATTTAGATTACTGTAATCTAAATTTGGGTTTGCTGATTGAATTCAAGCTCTTTGCCAATGTTATAATAGAAGCCAACTCTGATTATTATAATAATAATAATAATAATAATAAAACAAAAGTTCAGCCATTTGGTTAAGTTTCTCATTTTGTAAAGTATTAAGTTAATTTAGGTTACTGCATACATATAGACAGGCCGGTTCTTGTTTGCTTTCACATACTGTTGTGTGCTGTGGGCTTTTACAGAACAGACTTCACGTTTTTCATAAAAAGGAATAGGTGAATACATAGTGGAATTTGAAAATAGTTTTTTCTTTTTTTTTTTTTACCTCTGTTATGAACTGGTTAAAAGTTAAGGCGCCGATTTATGTCAATTTTTTTTTTAATACGAACTATTTTATTCTTCTTTATAACTACTATTCCTAGTAATAGGCAAAAGGTAACCTAAAATAATTAACATAAAGGAAAAGAAAATAAGACAGGAAGAAGGAAACCACAGAAGCAAAGAGAGACCTTGAAAATCACTATTGGGGAAGACGAGTTTTGAACCAAATCCCTTTTCTGGCCTAGTTGTCTGTACTCTACTCTCCTGTGCTAATAAAATTTCTGCTGCTCACCGAAGGTTTCTATCATCAAAAAACTTTTAACACTACTTCATTTGCTTCAAGCAATACAACAAATATACCACAGCAAGAAAGTTTGATGACCAAAAGCAACTGAAATCCAATGGTATGTAATCGGGCTTGTCATTTAACCTTGTCAACAATATCAGAAATGACCTTTTCCATGTCAAGATCTTTCATCTTCTTAAAGGGTCGTTTCATGTCCTGCAAGTAAAAAATATAATCAGATGCGTTAACGTCAGTGGGTAAACAAGAGCTTCTCTTAAAAAACTCTAGACATATCTGAGACATTATAAAATATTCAATGGTTTCCACAACACTAATGGAAGCTGAACTAATGCACAGTGCATAAATAATAAAATGGGAAATATTTTTTTGGGTGTGGGGGGGGGGGGGGGGGGGGGTTGTTACACGGACCATATTGCACACTTATTTCTTACAAATTCGAAAACTATTTCCAAGCACTCCCAGGAAGTTTCTCTAAAATTCCCAAAATTTCCAAGAAATTTCCAAACTCTCCAATAATCTATATCCTAGATTCTCCAAAACAGGTTTCCCTGGCCAGCTTTAGTATAGGCATCCCACATAAAAGTTAATCAAGGTAACATTCTGCAATGGCATAGTAAGCTCTCGCATAAACTTAACCAAACACTAAGAGAATTTCATTGCAAAATTAAAAAGGCAAAAGGGAAATGCAAGAATGCAACGTGTCCTAATGGCTTACTAGTTTGTGTTATAACATATTCCATTGAACATTTCATACAAACAAATAAAATTCGTAATGTGGATGCATCGTTTTCTCACAAAAGAATCAAATGCTATTTGTGCAACTTTTTATTAGAACTCCACCCAATATAAATATAAATAAATAAATACCAGAAGACTGATGAATTTCTCGCCACCTTCCTCTCGTATCTCAAAGCATCCTCGTCTTGGCTGGGGGGAAAAAGGAAAATGAATTACGAAATATAAATAAAACAAATACAGCGGCACAAAAACTCAAGACAACAAAGTGAGTGGTCCACACATACTAAGCATGGTAAATCACATCTTGAAGGCAACTCAATAGGCCATGTTACATTCATTAAAACCCCCCCCCCCCCCCCAAAAAAAAAGAAAAAGAAAAATATTTTTGGACAGGAAGACTTGCTTACTTGGCAGACCTATGATGTCGTCAGAAAAAATATTGGTTTATGACAACTCATCAAGTACTGGCAAGATTCTAAACACCAAGCTTTTAAGATTTTGAAATGGAAATAAGTTGGAACAGCAACATATAGAGAATACTCACTAAGCCACTTCATTCTTTACTAACATTTAACAATCAAGAGTCTTGCCGACTCATCTCCGAAGTTTAGGTTACATTAATTGGTGGAATCAATTAGAAGAAATTCCATGAAAAATGAAGGAATGATTGTTACTAAAAGATCATAATGAGAGTGTCTATTCCTACCTATCCTATTCAATGTTAGAATATCACTAGCTATTGCATGGTCATTTGCCTAAGAATGCAGTCCTTTTATTAACTATTATATTCCCAACTTTTCTGTTCCACAAACCAAACATAACACTAAGATTTTCTTGAAGTGAGGGAGAGTACTGATGCGGCCAAGCAAAAAAAGAATGAAAACTAAAAATCTGATTTTCCATATTTCTAAGACATGGGTTAGTTTATATCATGATATCTCTTGTAATTTTTTTATTCTCAGAACTAAGTTTACTCTAAATGTTTTAGGATTAGAAAATTACATACTAGGGGGTTGATTTTGTTCCCTTCCAAGTGTGTGGTTCTTTGGAAATGGAATTTTTTTTTTTTTTTTGAGTTACTACATCCTAGAGTTCACCATTTAATTGTTTTTCAACAGTTCTGAAACTGTCAAACTACTTGCGTGCTTGTAATTTACTATACTGCTATACAATAATTATTTTATTCCCATTTTATTATATCGCACAAACACATTAAAATTTTCTTGAAGTGAGGTAGAATGATGACACAGCAAAGCAATACTGAAAAACTTAAAAACTGATATTCAGATGTCTAATACATGTGGGTAACTTGTGGTTATAATGAGATATCTTGTTAGATACCAGGGGTGATTTAGTTACTCTACAAGCATGTGGTTCTTGGAATGGAGTTTTTATTTTTATTTTTTTGGAGTAGACACATGTAGAGTTTACCACCTAATTTTTTTTTTTTCAATAGTTCTAATAGTACACTGCCACTGCATTTTAAACTATTATAACCCTGTACAATATGTTGTGCAAAGAGTATACACCAATGCGCAGCGGAAACACAAATTGAATCGGAACGTGCAATGCAGCAACCAACGATGAACAAAACGTAAACAATCAATCACAAGATAATAAAGGAAAGCAATAAAAACACATGACACAAGAATTTACGAGGTTCGGCAAAGTGCCTATGCGTAAAGAAGGCTTAGAAATTATCTAAAATACTCTTGTAGTAATCCCCAGAGGAAAATCCTCTGAAATCCCCAATCTACTGATCTTTCCGATTCAAATCTCGTAATCAACATCGAACAATACCTTTGACGGTTTAATGCAGTGATTGAACTTCTTGGTGCTTAATTAAAAAAACCATTTTTTAATGCATAGGCTTTCTCTAACAACTAGAAAAACAAGTAAACAAAAAACATAAAACAAAATTGATAAAACTTTTAAAAACTAAAATAAAAAAATTTAAACTTTGGAGAAGGCAACCAAAAGCTCACCCACCCTGGTCAACCAGCTTTCTTCTCAACAGCAAGAGGATAGGCCGGTTTTCTTCTCCAGATATACGTTTTCTTCTCAATGACATCTCAGCAGAAACAAAGATGCAATGTCACCATCCAAAAAAAAAAAGTTCGAAGGCTTTGTGTGGGTTTTGAAGTGGTCAGATCCAACTTGAACAAAGGCAAACTGAATCTTACAATTTGTATGGTTCGACTCAATTCTACAATTCACCAAGCGAATCTTATGATTCACCCATGATTCACATCGTTCTGCAATTCACCCATGCGATTTGAGTCAATTTTAGCCCTACTCATTATGAGTCAAACGATTTGAATCAAGAATTGTACAATTCTAACTATAATTATCACCATGCCATCGTCTACGTTGCTAGTTTTCTGCTTCAGTGGAGTCGAGTATTATTTTTGTTTTCTTTTTTCATTTCTATATAGTAAAGAAACAGATTATGAAAATGCATATGTTTACATTGTCAATTATCAATTTTCATTGTTGGTTTTCAGCTGTTTTTGGAAAGAACAAAAAAAAAAAAAAACCAAATTTTATGAGTCTAGTTCTTGTTGCCCAAAGGCAAAAAACAAAAAAGTTTGAAGGCCTTGAGTGGGTTTTGAAGTGGTCAGATCCAACTAGATCAAGGGAAAACTGAATCTTATGACTCTTATGGTTCAATTCAACTCTACGATTCACCAAGAGAATCTTACGATTCACCTATGATTCACATCATTCTACGATTCACCCATGAGATTCGAATTGGTTTTAGCCCTACTCAATATGAGTCATACGATTTGGATCAAGAATAGTACAATTCTAACTATGATTATGACAATGTCTTCTTCTATGTTGCTGATTTTTTGCTTCAGTGGAATTTAGTATCATTTTTGTTTTTGTTTTCATTTCTCTACAGTAAAGAAACTGATTATGAAAATGCATTTGTTTACATTGTCAATTTTCGATTTTTATTGTTGGTTTTCAACTGTTTTTGAAAAAATAAAATTTTATGAGTTTTAGTTTTGTTGCCAAATAATTGAACATCAAGAATTAACTTTTGTGAATTCAATCATTCATCTTATACATAATTTCCAATTAAAAATAAAATGACCATATGTATTTAAAATAGAATTAAAATAAGATATTCATAAAATTTTAAATTTTTTTAAAAATATAATGAAAGCCCTTTAAAAAATAGTTTACTACTTTTCAGTTGTTATGTGCATTAAACTTGTTATTGTAAAGTGAATCCCAAAATATAATAAATAAATAAAAATACTTATAATATTTTTTATATTTTGTACTATTATTATTTAAATCATATTTTTAAATTGTTATTGTTCGAAAACACTCCCCTACTTGTGCAGCCCGATAGCACGTGGAGAGATCATCACCTGATAGACAACACCCATTACAACGAATATAATATTTTTTTTAAACACCACATAATAAACACAAATAATGAGACTAGAACCTAGAACCTCCCTGTAACCAGCTCTCATACCATGTTGTGAGATGGAGAAAAGAAGAAGAAAATGAGTAGAAAAGAGGAGAAGAGAAAAAGAAAGGAGAAAAAGTTGCGGCAGTTTCTTCAAGTCTACGTATAACTCCAGGTCTTCCCTCTTACATATTATTAATAATAATATGAAGCCTTAAGGACAAAAATATCTCCCACTATCACAACCTAATTATTAAAAGTGTTGTAGTTTCTACATTTGCCTTTATCCAATGCTACTTTGATCATTGGATTTTTGTTCGCAAAATGGAGACAAGTGTGGTACTTCTAGTACTTTATGTTGATGATATCATCATCACTAGTAGCGACCATAGTGGGACTGTAGATTTTTTTTTTGTTAAAAGAGGGCGGCACCTCCTAAACTTTATTAGAAAACCCCTCACTTATGACAGAGGAAACCGTGGGACTGTAGATGTTAAGCAGTGGCTTCAAGCAAAATTTCAAATCAAGGACTTGATTATCCTGCGTTACTTTCTTAGCATTGAGATTGTACGGTGCAAAAAAGGATTGAATCTATCTCAACAAAAATAGACACTGGAATTGCTAAGTGAGACTGTTTGTTGGGAGCTAAACCAATTGATACTCCTATGGGTCCCAATGTGAAGTTGTCTAAGGATGTTGGACTGGACTTTGAAGACAAATGTCGATATAAGTAGTTGGTTGGCAAGTTGATCTATGTGACTATCACTAGACTTGACAAATCTTTTGTAGTAGGTGTTGTGAGTCATTTTATGGAAAATCTCAAACCACATTGGGATGCTGTTGGTAGGAATTTGCATTATCACGAAGGCTCACCGATGACTTGATATATAAATGTAATAGAAATTGTGAGACTGTGGGATACTCTGATGCAGATTGGGTTGATTTTGTTGATGATCGAAGGTCTACCACTGGATACTGTACAATTGTGGAAGGTAATTTGTTACTTAGCATAGCAAGAAACAAACTACTGCAACAAGATCTAGTGCTAAAGCAAAATATTGAGGTATGACTCATATTGTAAGCGAGCTTATGTGGTAAAGCCTTTTATGTCAAAAATGGGATTCTTGGTAATGAAGCCAATAGATGTGTTCTATGATAATCAAGTTGCCATTTATATTGCTAACAATCCAGTGTTTCATAAGAGGACAAAGCACATAGACGTTGATTGTCATTTTGTCAGAGATGTCATGTTGAAGAAGGTCATGAGGACTCCCTTTGTGAAATCTGTCAATTAGTTAGGTGATGTTATTACAAAGCCTTTATTTAAGCCCACCTTGTCTAATGCTTGTTACAAACTGAGGTTAGGTGATATTTATACACCGTCAACTTGAGGGGGAGTGTTAAGAGAATATGCTATTTTAATAATTAGGTTGTGTTAATAGGAGTGCTTTTGTTCTTAATTATTATTATGGCAAAAGACACTGATGTTTGACAAAAATACAATGACCTCCCTTGATGTTTCAAAAATTCCAAGGACCTCCCCTGAGGTTCCAAGAAACTAGGCTTTATCTTCTTCTCTTCTCTTCTCCATCTCTAACCATAAGTGTTGTATTTTCTTCATTGAATTTTCAATTACTTGAGACATACCATCAAAGCATAAACTTAGATGAACCTGATCAACGTGATGTAGTTATCGCCCTTCTTTTCCTCTCTTTTTTGTCCTTGTCAACTCTTAAAGTAGAGTTTTTGTTTTCCCTAGTTTTAAGTCCTAAAGGGTTTCCTATCCTTCCCCTGTTAGGTATTTAACTTTTTCAATGTGATAATGCACTTGAATTTGCTCAAAATGGGCTTCAATCATTTTGCTTCGCCAAAGGGATTATTCATCAAAACATCATATATTCATACCCCTCACTAGAATGGAGTAGATGAAAGGAAAACAAAAAACCAAGAAACATTTGCTTGACATAACATGGTCTTGTGCATGTCCCTTAAAACCTTTTGGGCTTCTGTTTTCTGCTTAACAGGTCGTCAAATATTCTATAAGGACAAATTCTCTTCTTCATCGTGTACCTAGAAACATCCATCTTCTCTATTATTCCTGGTGTCTTTGGGCTCACATGTCTTGTTCTTTTTCCACATATTAGTAAAGATAAATTCTCTCCTCATACTCTTAGGCATGTCATTCTCGATACTCAAGAACTCAAAAGGAGTGTCAATGTGAGGAATCCCACAGTTGCTGGAAATATATTTGTGCCATGTCATCTTTTTATTTAAGAGACACCTTATTCCTCTAGTGTTAGTTCCTCCTTGAATCAATCCATTTCAAGTCCATCAACAATTTGTGGTACCCCCTCATGTATTGATCCTCCTATTCCTACGAATTTTTTATAGAAAAAAGATGATATATTAAAAGAGAATGAGAGTGCTAAAAAAGAGAGGATGAAAAATCCTCAAAAAAAGAGAGCTAAAAACTAAGAGGGAAAAGTCCATAACAAAATTGCTCACCCTCCCGAAAAACCAAACAAAATCTACCTAAGAAAGTCCCATTTTCAAACCCTTTCCTTCATAATTTATGGAATGATACAAATTGGCCAATTCTCGTTGTCCCTTCTTATTGCTTTAACCACTATCTTGAAGGACTTCCTTTCCCTCCAAATCAACTAACTGCAAACCATTTCATGATTCATCTAACAAACTTTAAAAGCAAGACCTAGGGCTACGCAAAATACCAAGCTTAATCTACACAATCTTGTCCCTTCCCTTGCTTATTCCATCATACTCCAAAGCGTCCATCGAAGGTGGCAACTTGTAGGAAAAATTCCCTGATGAAACAGAAGAGTCTAATCCAAGCCCAAGTTGTTCATGAACCTCATCTATAAGTAACCATCCAGCTCACCCTCCTTATCAATTACATTACCCCATTTCTTAATAAAATTTTCATCACTAGACCCTATTTCTTTTTCTCAATGAGATTTCCCTCACTAATTTTTTTACTAGATCTAGCTTTGACCCATTCAAAACTGCCATCACAATGTCTTTTTTAAAAATTTAACTATCCTTACACCTATACTTAATTGCCTCTCAGGATTCCTTTTTCCCCATCCTCCTCCACCCCTAAGTATAAACATGTGGTTTGTTGGTTCCTATAACTTGATGTCCCCTCCTTGTCATAACTAGAACTTGTACCAACTTGATCTTTACCCTGATCAACCACTTTGATAACCTCCATTTACACTTCCTATAGCCTTGAATACTTTGTGTGATATGGACCTCCACAGGAACCCACATCCAAGTTCAAAATAGCCTCTCCTCCCACTAGACAAAAGCCCACGCTGTCCACTCACACTAATAGTTCTACCCAATGAAGATGTATAATGAATCTATGTCTCCACCTGTTTGCTTTTCCCAAAACTAGACCCATTGTACCCCTTCTTTTTGAAACCCTTTGTGGCATGAGTCTCACCTACACTCTCACTTTGTTTAATTTAACACGACCCTAAGTACATCAATCACCATCTTTAGTTTGCAAATAGGCAAAATCTTCTTGATGCAAAACAGGAAGCCAAACAATGGATAGAGCTTTGTTGGAGACTCATCCAATTGGGTCAAATGGTTTTTTGGGTTTAGTTAATAGTTTATCATGTGTTTTGATTAACTAGTATAAGATTGTGTATTTCGGGGCTTCCTTGCAATTGTGTATTTTAGGAGTTTGTTTCTGATTTCATGTATCAGTAGGGTTATATGTAGAGCTGCAAACGAACCATAATGCTTATGAGCGGCCCAGAAGCTCAACTTGATAAGAGCTCACCCTAGCTTATTCTTCTTATAAATGAAATATTCGAGCTTGTTTAATAAACGAGTCAAGCCTAAACATATACAAGCTCAGCTCATGAGTAGCTTGGTTAGACTCGATAATAGCCTATCCATGGATTGTTTAAACTTTAGTTAATAAAAAGTAAAGTTTTTTAACTGGTAAAAAATGAGTCGCACCCAAGCTTGTGGTTTAATTCTCAAGCCGAGCTCGAGCCCAAAATTTTGAGCTCAATCTAGTCCGAGCCCGAGCCCGAGCCCGAGCCCAAGCTCGAGCTAAGCCTTTAGGTTACTGAGCCGATCCTGAACACATTAAAGCTCAGCTCAGCTCAGCTCGTTTGCAGCCCTAAGGATATGTGTAATTTCATGTATTTTAGGCTTTTTTATAGGTAGCGTGTAGCAATGTAAGAGCTAGGTTGTTGATGACTTTGAATTGAAAGTGAACGCATGATTCCCCCTTGTATCTCCTCACCCCTTTCCTCTTCCTCTCTTCAATTTCTTCTGATCTCTCCCTTGGCTGCAAATCCTTGATGTTGTCCTACAACATTTGGTATCAAAGTCCAATCACGATCTCCATTCTTCCATTTTTAATCCCCAAATTTCCTTCCAATCATTCTTCTTCTTCCTCCTCTTTTCTTTCATCTCCTTCTCTTCGTCTTAGTTCTGTCTCTAATTCTCTTTCTATCTTTCTCTTTGTTCAGTTTATTCTCTTATTGTTCTATTATGTTCTTTAATTGTTGTCTTTTCAACTTGCAACAGTTTCCTCCCTTCTCAATTCTCCTTCTGCTCTCCCTTCTCAGTTTCTCTTCTCACTTTTATTTTCTTCAACTCTATCTTTATTTTCTGTAACTGCCCTTAAATTCCTACATAACATTCTTCCACATAACCATATGAAAACTAGTCTGCCTACTGCTGCTTCTTGAAACATAATAGTCGTGCCCCTTAATTTCAAAACCCTAATTTCCAACTTCATCTTGCAACACCACACATACCATAGAAAACAGTACCCTTTGAACCCCTTTCCCCTAAAATTTCATCACCATCTGATCACCAGTGAAGTCCCGCGCACTAGCCAATAATTTCCAGCCATCAACCCCTTTTAAATCCATAATTTCCTAAGATCATTTCTACACACCACCACCACTATTATAATCCCTACCCACAGATCTACCTTCTGTTGAAATTTCATTGCCAGAGGATCCTTGTCAGAGGCCCATGCCCCCACCCGCGGGCGACACACATAAGGAAACCTATCAGTCTATCCTGTATTTCCCACTTTCACCAAAAATTGCTCCAGCCACAATATTTTCGGTCTCTTCCATGAAATTTTAATCTGAGGCGTGCTAATTTGATTGTGGACCTGATATTTTACAAGCATGTTTATAGGAAAAATGAGAAACTGTCGTTGTCAACATCAAAAATTAGGTTTTATGCTGCATTTTGTGAAATTTCAGCAAATTTGTTTCAGTTCAGCATGAAACTTAGGATCAAGGGTGAATGAATTGAAGATAATTCTTAAAAATTGGGAATTATTTTATGGTTTTGCATGAATTGATTCAAGATTGTTAGCAAATTGCGTTAAGGGATTTTGGTGATATATAGTTGCAATATGTATAAATAAATCCAGCAACATGGTGACTGTAATGAATGGCTTTTGTCATATTTCGTATGTAATATGAAGCCATTCCATACCTTCTAAAGTGCAGAGAAAATGTCTGCAAATTCATCATTGATGGAAGATGTCCCATGAATGTAGTTTCTAGAATGGAGTCACTCGCATGCAACTTCATCTGGACCGCACTCAAAGCCTTATAACTTGTATTGATAACACTACTTTACACATTTGCGAAAGGTGCTTGGTTCCTATCCAAATGGATGACTACTTTGATAGAGTTTGATGTGATATCATAAGTTCATAACCCATGAATGGCCATGTGCTCCTTGGTTGGATGATTTCTTCCACCATAATGGTAAGATCATTTTGATTGCTCTGCTAACCAACCGAGAAAAAGAATGACATTATTGATCATGTCAAAGTACACTACAAGGAAGGAAATGCATGTGCCAAAAGACATCTCAAGTAGATCTAGCAAAGCGCATTGGGCCAAATGATTCATGGCGGATTAAGTAAATTATAAGATGAGGGAATTAAAATATATATCTAACTCAATTAAGTGACGGTTTGGATTAGATAACCCGTGGTAGTTGGTAGATAATTAAATATTCCAAAGAATAATTTTTTTTCCCAATTTGGTAGATAACTTATTTTGTAATATAATAATCGAAGTTGCATTTGAATTTATAATTTAGTAATTGTAAAACATTTACAAAATAGAAAACATAACTATTATTAACACGTAATTCCCAAAAATTGGGAAAAAATCACAATTTAAAATGTAATTTTCCATATAAATTTAATTATAAAATGCATAAATATTTTCAAAACTAATTCCTAAAAACAAATTGACCAATGCACGTTCCATAATAACTTTAAAGCATGAAATCTTTATAATCAATTGTTACGTTCTGATCCATAGCATAGCATCCATTATAAACAAGGTAGAGCAGATCGAGTCGGATAATTTGTGGCAGATTAGGTAGATAGTCGGATGGCTAAATTGTAATCCATATCTGACTCATTTAATAGGCAAATCAAATATGATTTGATTTAAATAGATTTAATTCATTTTGGATTAACGAATTTTTATCCATTTTTCAAGCATTCTTATTGTTGAGTTTGTCATTCCTGATGTGTTCATTGATGTCGATTCTCAATTCAAGTCTATGGCGTTGCCAAAGGATCATGGTTTCTTGCATCACTCGAGAACCAACTCTCAAAGAGTTCAAGTTCACTTCTTAGTTCTTACTTTTGAATCTCCAACATTTCAAAATTCAAGCCGAATTTTTTCTAACTACAAGAGATTTGATGTAGGACATGAAGCCTAACCTTGGGCAAACCCTCATTGGAGACTTATCTAGAAGAATTGGGTCAAGAGTTGTCAGGTTTAGAGACTAGTTTATTATGTGTTTGGTTTAATTAGCATAGGATTATGTGTATTTGGGGGCTTTCTCATAATTTTTTTCTAATTTCATGTATCTTTTATATGTGTAATTTCATATATTTTAGGCTTATAAATAGCGTGTGAAGGCTATGAAAGAGTTAGGTTGTTGACAAGGTTGTTAAAATTCGGATCCTATGCAAGATCACTAGGATATTTTGCACAATCATATGTAGAATCTTGTTTTTTCTCATAAAGTTCTACGCTATAAGCTTACAAAATTGGTGTAAGTATAGGAGACTCAAAGAATTACAAGAATCTATGATAGGGTCCTCATATTGCATAAAAAAAGAAAACGATGAATATTCAAATAGTGCATTCCTAACTTGTAAAAAACAAGAACATAATTTTTAACACAACTCAATCAACAAACAATCATATAATGTGAAACATCCGTTTTTTTTTAAAAAAAAATTCTTAAACAAAAGCTAAACTATCAAGTTAACTTCTGTCTAGAGCGTCTGCATCCAAGCAACCATTGGTCTCATTAATATCACTACAACAATAATCAATGAATTAATCAAGGCCATCATTAAAATCATCACCAATATTATCATTATTGTGGTTATATGCACCAATATATTATTTATCTATCTTTATTCTTAATTTTTAAAGTTTGCACCACTTAACAATCACCAATGAACCAAAAAAATAAATTTGGAGTCATAATTTTGCCAATATAAAATAAAACAAATCACTTTCTAAGTTATCCATTTCATACATAAGTTATACAAGACAAAAACAAATCCTATATGAAAAGTATTTTAGTAAAAAGATTTTAAAAATATGAAGGAATGGAGGATCTTACAATCCTACAGCGATCCTACTATGATCCTACCAATCCCACCAATTCTACTATGCTCTTAACAATTTGTGATTCAATGTAATTAGGATTGTTTTAGTAAAGTAGGAGATCCTGCAAACCAGATCACGATTTTAACAACTATGATTGTCGATCAACTTGAAATGAAAGTGAACGTGCGATTTCCCCTTGCATCTCCTCCCCCCCACCCCCCCCCCCCCCCCCCCCCCCCCTTCTCTCTCTTTTTCCTCTCTTGAATTCCTTCTAATCTCTTCCTTGGATGTAAATCCTTGAAGCTATCAAATAAGCTTGGACATTGTTCGATTAACTATATCCCCCGAAGTATTAACCAAATTTAAGTTTCAAATCACTAGAAATGCGAACAGAAACCGAAGTGTATCAAATAGTTAACCATTTTTTAGACCAATATCCAACAATTAACCAAACCATTGGATCTAATTTAAAATTTTAAAGCACTATAAATTAATTTTTTTTCTTCCATAACAATCAACATGTAAATTTTAATATATTCATTATCAAAATTAAAGCATGAATCTTAAGAGTAATACAATTTTTTTAATTGAAATTATTAAAATTTTATATATAATTATATAACGAGTATTTTTATATGTTTATAATATTTGGCTTGGTTTGGTTAACCATGATTATTTAATGGGTCGAACTAAATTCAAATTGATAACTAAAAATACTAAAAATTTCAAACAGAAATTGAACTGAAAAAATGGTTAACAGATTTTGCGGTTTAGTTTTTTGGTTTTTCTTACCCACCCTAGTCCTGCACCACTCCCTTAAAAGCTAGTGGCGTATTTCCCAACAAGGTATCTATAATATTTAGGATCCTTGTCCAAACTCATTCAAAGCCAACTTCTATCACCTGCACACACGATTGGCCCTTCCCCTTCCTAAATTCTAGCTTCCCCACAAACTCTCGAATCACCTTGGGAACCTCCACAATCCCCACATCACCATCCACCCATGCAACATTTAAGCCACCAAAGATTATTCCTTCCAACTCCAACGATTTTGAGTACCTAATGGTTGAGCCATATCTTTTCTCAACTTCTCTCACAATTGCTTGCGCCTATGCGAACCTTCGCCGACCATCCCCTTCCACACTTCTAGGGATGAAGATCGAACAATCCTTGTTGTTCGATCGTGAACCCACCAAGAACTTTCCCTTCTAATTTGATTTAGGAATCGTTTGGGACTATTTGTAAAAAAGTACATTTTTGGAAAAAGTACTTGATTGAAAAAATAATTATCTAAATGTGGTTTGGGATTACTCATTATAAGTACTTTTTCAAAAAATACTTTCTTTTTTAAAAAAAAAAATAGTTTGAAAAAGTACTTTTTGAAATAAGTACTTGTTTAAGTGTAAATGAAATGCTAGTTATTGACACAAATACTTAATTTCAAGTACTTTTCATAATAAGCACTTATTTTTTAGATGTTCCAAACTAGGGCTTAAGTGTCCACTCAATACAAATTTTCTAAAATGATGACCTGCTCTAAAGCTTGAAAAGGGGGGGGGGGGGGGGAGGAAGCAAAAATAAACACTCATCGATCTATCTAGCAACTAATAGAATAATCTTTATCTATTGATTGTGCCTCTAAGACTTCTCTTGTGGTTGAATAAAACTCATAATCCCAAACTTTTCCAATGCATATTGAAAATTTATTTTTCTTTCGATTTGCACCAATATGTGGAGGTTCTCTTCTATAGCTAAATTTGAAAGAATCCATCAACATGTACAACAAAGCCTACAGCAAAAGGCAAGAGCATGATCTGTCCTGAGAGAGCAAGCGCGAGCTCATGTAATAGATTATGTGATACTTTGATGCAAATTGGGTTGGCTCTATTGATGATCAAAGGTCTACTAGTGGACATTGTAAACTTGTAAGAGGTAATCTTGTTATGTGGCACAGCAAGAAACAAATTATAGAACACAAAGCGATAGCTCATATATGAGTGATTTTATATTGTCAAAGTCTCTTATGTTATGGGATTCTCGGTGATGAAGCATATGTTTTATGATAATCAAGTTGATATTTACAGTGCTAGCAACCCATTGTTTCACAAGAGGATGAAGCACATTAAAACTGGTCGTCGTTTTGTAAAGGATGCTGTGTAGAAAAAGGTTGAAAGGGCTTTTGTGAAATCTTTGAATCAGCTAGTTGATGTTATTGGAAAGGCCTTACTTAATATCTTGCTTATTGTTGTAACAAACTAAGACGTCCAACTGAGGGGGAGTGTTGGAAAAGTATGCTATTTGATACTTAGTTGCCAAATGTGACTATCAAATGGGCGCCCTCTTCTTCTTCTTCTCTTGTTCTCTTCTATATTACCAAAAAGGGTTGTATTTATTCATTAGATCCAGAATCATTTGAGGTTTACAAATTTTTTAGTATTTTCATTATTTTAATTATATATATTTTTAATTTTTATTTGATTCAATGGAAAAATCTTGCATTTGTTCAATAAGAGTTTTAATTTGTTTGTCTTAAAAAAATTTATCAAACAAGTTGCTAATTTTCAATTTTTAGTTTCTACTAATTTTCATTTCTAGTTTTCATTTCCATAATTTTTTACAATGATGCCAATGAACTCCTAACAAATTGATATTTCATATTTCAAAGTTGTTGTATGGTTAGAGATGGAGGAGAGAAGATGAGAAGGAGAGGATAAGAACAGGGAAAAAAAACTGGGCAGCAACAGCAGTTTCCTAGAGTCTACATACAATTCCAAGTCAGGCCTCTAATATCATTAATACACAAAAATAACCCCATTAGCACAACCTAATTACTAAAACAACATATTCTCTTCTAACACTCCCCCTCGAGCCAAAGGTTATAAATATCACCTAATCCCAGTAACAACCACTAGACAAGGCAGGCTTAAATAAAGACTTCGTAGAAACATCATCTAGCTAATCCCATAGATTTCACAAAAGGAGTCCTCATAACCTTCTCCAACACAGCATCCCTCACAAAATGACAATAAACTTCCATGTGCCTTATCTTCTCATGAAACATTGGATTGTTAGCAATATAAACGAAAACTTGATGATCACAAAACATATCCTATTGGCTTTGATACCAAAAATCTCATCTCTGACTTAAGAGACTTCAGCCATATGAACTTACGCACGATATAAGCCATAGCTCAATATTCTCCAATAGCACTAGATCTTGCTATAGTAGTTTACTCTTATTGCGCCAAGTAAGAAGATTACCTCCCAAAAATGTACAATATCCAAATAGTAGACCTTTGATCATCATCAGATCCAGCCCAATCTTCATGGTAGTATTCCACAATCTCACAATTTCTATTACATTTATATATTAACCATTTGCCGGGAGAACCTTTAAGATAGCGCAAAATCCTACAAACAGCATCCTGATGAGGTTGCTTGGCATTTTCCATAAACTAATACACCACCCTCGCTGCAAGAGATATGCCTAGTCTAGTGACAGCCAAGTAGATCAACTTGCCACCAACCAATTGCCTATATCGACATTTGTCTTTCAAGTCCAATCCAACATCCCCATACAACTTCGCATTGGGATCTATAGGAGTATCAAGTGGTTTAGCTCCCAAAAAACCAATTTCACTTAGCAAGTCCAATGTATATTTTCACTACTAAGATAGATTCATCCCTTTCTTACACCGCACAATCACAATAACAATAAAATAACATAGAATCCTCAAGTCATTGATTTGAAAATTTTATTTGAAGCCACCGCTTAACATTTGCAATTCCGCTCTTTGCCAATGATGATGATGTCATCAACATAAACTACTAGAAGTGCCGTACCTATCTCCTTTTTATGGCTGAATGATGAAAGCAGCACTAAATAAAGCCAACTGCAGAAACTACAACACTAAACTTGTCAAACCAGGCTTAAACACATTGGCCATTTTTCTTTCATTAACCCACATTAACCATACCTTTTAACCCATAAACACTCATCCTACCTTTTCAAGAAAATTTGTTTTTGCTTAGTCATTGGAGAAGAGAAAAAGTTGTTAAAGAGTTAAGAGAGCAAGAGCAAGTTTTGTTATTCTATAAAAAAAAAAATAATAGTACAAATAATACAACCCGAATTACGAAAAAAAAGTTTGGGGGTTGTGGAATTGGAAAAAAAAAAAAAAAAAAAAAGGAGAAAAAAAATATATAGATGAATAAATTGCTCATAATTTGCTCTAGGAAGTAAATGTAATTTTTTCTCTCTCTTCATTGGTGAAGCTTGTGTTGAATTTCCTTGCTTTGAATTCCATACAATTTTTTCTTTTGCCATTACCCTTAAGCCGAACATTACAAGCTTTTATTAAGACCTTATGATCTTTTGTGGTGTGTTTGTACTACATTAGTGGAGAGTTTATTTGAAAAATATGAAGTTCGAGAAGCTCATTCTCCTAGAGATCAATCATAATTCAATCAAGTTTGCATAAATTGATCCAAGTTAATAGAATAGCAAGTTGAGATTGGTTACTCACACACACACTCAAGGTTCTTACGTAAACCTAAGCATGCTCTTGAATTAATCTAAAAACTTGTTAAATGTTCAAACTCTACCTTGAATCAATTTCTTTATGCAATCCATGAGGCAATCATTGCGAGAAATCAACCTATTCTATTTGTTTAATTTTTCTTTTCCCTTTTTCTTTTTGCTCGAGGACTAGCAAATTGTAAGTTTGGGGGTGCTTTGATGTGTTTAATATCTATACAAGTTGTCATACTTTCACTCTTATTTTTATGCTAGTTTGTGTTCAATTTTATAATTTATTAGAGTTTTGATTTATTTTGTTAATTTTTTGTTTAGGAATAAATAAATTAAAAGAGTCATCGGATAAGGAGGAAACTTTTCATTTCAAATTCAAATTCCCTTCATCAAAAGTCCTTTTCAAACTCAAATTCCTCTCTCAAATTTCCTAAAATACCCATCAGTATTTGGAGCATAACCTTTGCTAGAGAACTCCAAAAAGGGCGATATGGATATCTACGAAAAGCTAAGAAAAAATCCCACAACTTTCGTGTTGAAGATTTTCGAATATATCTTGATAGAGAAAATCGCACATGAAGGCGGCGGCAGAAAAGGAGAGGATTTGGATGATCTTGTTTTGGGGAGATAAGAAAGGAGCACAACTAGAACTTTTTAAAAGCAGGGATTTGAAATTAGGGAAAAGAAAGGGAGGATTTGTTTCACCATTAGAGGAATTCAAAGCCTGGAAAGGAAGAAGAGAGAGGCTGACTTAGAGTTGTTGACAATTGAGATTCTTGACTACAGACAGTTTCCTTTTTAATTCTTTCATCTTCCCTTTGTACAATTTGCATTATGAATTCTAGAATTATTATGGTTTGTTTTGATTCTATTATGACCTAATTTCTATTGCTAAGGCTACAACGTAACCTCTTCATGACAATTCCGAATTTTATTTCTATGTGATCGTAATATTATCATTCCTTTTAAGTATACATCATTGAGTTTAATGCTTTTAATAATTTGACCAATAGTTGAATGATTTGTTGTGCATGTTAATTTGAGAGATTATGCATGTAGTTTAGCTTCGTATGATGTATGCCATGAATTGAATGAAAGACAGGAATGTGTCAACGTGATTTGTGCGGCTTTTATGTGAAATATTATTAATCTTAATGTACTCAAATGCTTTTAAATTTGCATAAACATATCGCGGGTTATCATATTTTGGGTAATTCTAATTCTACTCGAGAGAGGGTCTTAGATAAGTTAGAATATTTTGCCGTCAAATAGGATGATTAGGCCTAGCAAAACGGGTCATGACCCGACGAGTCACCTGTGACCCGCCTGATTAGGACAAGTTTGAGTCTATGAAAATCAACCCTTTTCTAAACGGGTCAACCCGGGTTGGGTCGAGTCACCCGTTTATTTGGCTCCTATATATATTATAAACCTAACTCACTAACCCTACCCACCTAACTGCAGATGCTACCCTACTGAGACCCTAATTCAATTTCCAGTGGGCCGCGATTGGAAGGCTACTGGCTGCCTCTTGCTAACAGATCTACAATCACATTTGAGAGCAAGTTTGGTCACGGCGACAAACCGCGAAAAGAGGGAAGGAATCATGGAGAGCAAATCCTTCAACTCCATAGATCACACTAGACGCTATCCCGGAGCATCGCAAAGCCGAGAGAGCGAGAGCGTACCAATGATGACGATGTTCAAGAAGAATAGGAAGAAAAGAGGTCACGTGAGCGCTGGCCACGACCGGATTAGAAAACATTGGCAATATCCCAAAGGGCGGGGAAACGCCGGTGGCATGCACCACCACCGAATCCTCTTCGACATGTACCACCTTGGGTAGTTCGGGAAGGTCGGCAACTCGGCATGAGGTACTTCCACAAGCTCCATCTACTGCCCCATCATCAACATTGACAGACGACAAGCTCTGGTCCATGGTGCCCCAGGACATCAAGGGCAAGGCCTCCCCTGTACGCCGGTTTGGTCACAGTGATAGGAAGGAAATGGATACAGTGACCGGTGGGGGTCCGACTGGGTGGAGAATGAGATTCTCTCTCTCTCTCTCTCTCTCTCTCTCTCTCTAGATTTTGGTGATTTTTAGATTCTCACATTTGGGGTCATAAAAGCGAATGCAGGGTAAGAAAAATAAATAAATAAATAAAATTAGAAGACCCAATTTTTATTCCTTTTTTTTTCTTTCCTTTTAAATTTCTAGGTGTGTTACAGTGTTGTTGTACAGAAATTAAGGAAAAATGGGATCTGAAGCAATCAAACAATTCCAAGCGTTCATGGAAGAAAGTGAGCTCATTTTGATCCCTGCACTTTCCTTTGATTTGGTATGGTTTGTGTTCTTCAGATCAGCCAACTTTTTTTTTTTTTTTTTTTAAATAAATAAATTATACTTTTTTAAACAGGTAACAGGTGACCCACCTGTTTAAGAAATGGGTGGGTTTGGTTTACATGGTTGCAACTCATTTAACCTCGACACGTTTATGACCCGCCCGAACCTGACCCGTGAACCTGTTTTGACACCCCTAAGGATGATAATTGATTGATTGCAAGATTAGGATTTGGGATTGGATTGGTTAATTGAATCAGAAGCCTTAGTGTTTTCTCCTTGGATGAAATCTTCTTCTTTTTAAGTATTTAGTTGATTTAATTTTATTTATTTTTATTTTATTTTTCAGATTCAAAATCCACCACTTTTCTTGATTTTCAAATAATTTAGAATTAGAACAATTTCAATAGTTAATAGGTAAATAGTCCTCATGGGTTCGAAATCCTTCTTTATCACTATATTACTTGTTATGATTTCGTGCACTTGCGAATTTTCACAACAGTGCCCCCTCAAAAAAAGTGACAAATGGCACTAACATATTTCCTATGTGTGGGGATCATAACATCTATATCCCTTCTAACTTCTCGAGTACCCAACAAAGACATATTTAAGGAGAGAATTTGTTCTGATTAGTGCATGGAACATGAACAAAACATGTGCACCCAAAAACAAGAGGCATAAAATATGAGTGTTTCTAGGTACATGATGGAGAAGGGAATTTGCCCCTCTAGAACACTAGAAGGGATCCTATTGAGTACAAAAATGTCTATTTTTTGGTTCAGCTACTCCATTCTGCCAAAGGGTATGTATACATGATGTTTGATGAATAATCCCTTTGGCCAAGCAAAAAGATTGAAGCTCATTTTGAACAAATTCAAGTGCATTATCAAATCAAAAAATTTGAATACCAATGCCAAACTAAGTTTTTATTTCCTAATAGAATTAAGTAAATACATTAAAAAATTCAGACTTATCTTTCAACAAATAAATCCGGGTCATACGCAAAAAATTATCCACCAAGGGCATAAAATTTTGATGGCCAATCAAATTCTTAACTCTAAACTCTAAGGGAGACCTCAAACATCTAAATGAATAAGAGAAAACAGTGATTTATTATGAGACCCAACTCTAAACAGAAAAAATATCCTAATATGCTTTCCTAGCTAACACACAAAACACTAAAAAAGGAGAAACGACCTGAACATAGGAAAAACTTGTGGTTTATGAAGGGATGGATGGCCCAAACGAGCTTGCTACTGATCAAGAGAAACACCATGGGTATAAATTAAGTAAGTCATATGACAAGAATTGGACCCACCATAACCACCATTGAAATAGTACATGCTATCTTTTTCAAGCCATCCCCCAATCTCCTTCATTTAGAGATCCCGAATAACACAATAAGACGGAAAGAAGTGCATAGAATAGTTAAGAGACTTAGTTAATTAACTAACAGATAGCAAGTTCATGGAAAATTCAGGCCCATATAAAAGAGATGAAATAGGAATAAAAGGAATTAAAAGAATATTGCCAAAACCAAAAATAGGTGTAACCAAACCATCAACAAGAGTAACCTTGGAGCGTAAAGTAGCGGAGTTCAAGGCCCTAAACAAATTGGACTAGTTGTTATATGGGAGGAGGCACTAGAGTCTATATCCCAAGGAAAGGAGGATGAAGAGGCAAGAAGTCTGGTTGTACCTAAATGGGCCACCAATAGAAACTTCTTGAGACACAATGGACAATGTACTCTACTCCCCAAGGGAGTGGCTAGGTGCATTTGAAATGTCAATAGTAGAATTGACCTTCGCAAAAGACTTACTGGCCCAAGTCGGTTTCCTAAAGAGATCTCAATAGCAATCAACAATATGATTTTCCTTGCCACAATGTGTGCAAATGAAAGAATTGCCACAATGAACTCCTTGCCCTAGTACACAACCACTACTGCAATTACAATCCAAACCTTGTTCTCATCCTCCAAAACTTCACCTACTACGGTTAGAAACAGTATCCATTGCTGAATTATTACAAGAGGGAGCTTGAGAAGAAATCAGGTAGCACACACCAGCAAAAAACAACACTTTCAGACTTCAAAATACCAGAACTTACAATACTTCAAACCTTCCAAAATCCAGCACTTCAATAGGCAGTTATGACTACAAAGCTGAGCTTACAATATCTTAGGAGGAATTACTTAACGACAAAGAACAAGGCAGACCACAGCAAAATATTGCAAGCATTTAATAAACAACCTGGAAGCAGCTCCAAGCATTATGGCTAGTAGAGACAACAAAAGAATGCAGAGAGAACAGGAAATAAATATTTGAGCACCAGTCAAGACCAACCAGCAATCGGTACAAAGCAATCATTCACGAACACATGACATCAAAACAGCACGGAGTGCAACTAATAGCAGCATGTGGAATATCATACTAAAAACAGAATATAATTGACTTCACATCGGTAGATCACCATGAAAACACACAACTTCTTATGAAGGATGTTGCAAAACCTAACCAAGAGGAAAGTTGTCCTTAAACGACTCTCAAAACACCTAGAAAATTAGATTTAAGGACTGATTAGCGGAGGATAACGAAAAACGAAAAACAAAAAACAAAGTATCAAAATCAATTTAGAGAAATCAAATTTAAAGGAGATCAATGCTTGGATACCATGTTGTAAAGTTAGAGATGGGGCAGAGGAGAAGAGAAGAGAAGGTGAAAAAAAAAAAAATAACTAGATGGCAGTGTCCTAGAGTTTACCAACAGCTCCAAGTCTGCCCTCGTAAATTTTTAATAATAATAGTCTTAAAGACAAAAATACCCACATTAAGACAAACTAATTACTAAAATAACATATATGCATCTAACAAAAGTTATGTGTGTTACTTTTGGTCACCATAAGATATCTCTTAATTTTTTTGTCTAGGGAACCAAGTATATTCTATAGATTTTAGAATTAGGAAATTAGACACTTGGTTAGTTCCTTTAGAGTAGTGTGTTTCTTGGGAAATTGATTTGTTTGTGGAGTTAATATATACTATAGTATACCATATTGTTGTTTTTCAATAGTTTTGCATGTGTATTTGTAAGAAGATTGCAGCAGAGAAAAGGCAGCCCCAATGCAAGAGTAACTCTAGAGGAACTTGAGCCTTGGTTATATATAAAAAATGCATCCTTGTTGTTAGGCTTGTAATATCTTGAATTCAGAAACTAGCCTGTAATGTGGGATGCAAAGCGGGTATTTGGATGGATCATTTTCACCCAATTTGGAAAACCAATATCAAGGAATAAGATCAAGGGAATATTGGGTGCTAAATCCATTAGCTAATTAGTAGTTTATAACTTTTACATGTGTTTGGTTTGCTATTAATAGGCTTTTGTGTATTTTAGGGGTTTGTAAATTCATGTATCTTTAGGGGTATATGTGTAATTCTTGTATTTCAGGTTTTCCTATTAATTGGACGTGAAAGAACACGGGATGAAATTTGGAGAGATTAGTGCAGGGAATGAGATGAAAAGCATTGTGTAAGAACAATCTATACCTTCCAAAAACCAACAACATGCTCATTTGCATAGGAAAGGATTGAAGCCAATTATTGCTCCAAGCCTGTGCATGTTGTCTTATGGCAGTTGGAGATGCAGTGCAGGTTGCCATTCAAATTGACGGGGATATGCAATGTAATCCTCCTAAAGCTACATCAACCCCTAGGTATAAAAAACTACTAGTGGAATTGTATGTGAGAAGGTAGGTATAAGGAGTTCAGACCACTACCCATTCAAAGACGCATAGGCATTCTGAAACAACTTCTAAGGTCCAACCATCATACAAGTGCTTCAAATGTCAAGGTTTTTGGGTATCGAGCTACATAATGTCCTAAACAAGTCGTGGCCATTGTAGAAAAAGAAGATGATGTTGACATTACCCAAGTAATTGAAGCTAAAAGAGAGGTTTCAAGTCACTTGATGGCAACATGAAACACTGCTTAGAATCCAACCTATACTCCCTTCCCACAAGGTTAAAGAACAAGAAGATTGGAGATGAACTAGCATCTTTCAGACTTGAGGAATTTGTCATAAGCAGCTTTGTACTTTAGTTGTTGACCCTTCTAGTTGTACAATTGTTGCTTCAAAACAAGTTGCAAAGAAGTTAAATCAGGAATTTAAATATCATACCCATCCATACAAAATTTCTTGGATGAACAATGCCAACTTAAAGGCTCATGATCATTGCCTGCTTACCTTCAAGATTGGTTCAATTGTGGAGGCAATGCAGTGTAATATCCTTCCTCTCAAGATTTGTCAGACTTCTTGACCGTCCATGGTTGTTTGGTAGGAGGGTTGAGCAAGACGCCTATAAAAATTCTTTTTCTCTCCATCAACAAAAATAAGTTGATGCCATCTGAAATTAATTTAAAGAGTACCACTTCCGTTCATAAGAAGCTAGATGATTCTATTGATGGCGATAGACCCCTTGGTGCTTCCCCCAACTTGATGAGTTGAATTCATTTTAGGAAAGAATTGATGCAGAATGGGAAGCGGGTATTTGAATGGATCATTTCGACCCAAATTGGAAAGTAATTTCAAAGAAAAGGGTCAACGATTGTTGGGTCCTAAACCCAACTGTGTTTAATTAATTAGTAGTTTATTATTTATTTTTTGTTTTCTTGTAGTAGGATTTTGTCTATTTTTTAGGCTTCCTTATAAATAGGGCATAAAATCTATTTAAGGAGTGATTGTTGTTGAATTCAAACTAAGGGGAAATTGAGTTTTCCCCTTTACCTCCTTTCTTTCCCCTTCTTTCTTCCTTTCTTCTTCTTCCCCTCTCTTCTCTTCTATCTCTCCCAAATTTCGTTCTAGGTCGTAATTCTTTGATGCTGTTTCACATCAGCTTGCTGATTCGCCTCCTACAACCTTTCTCTCCCCCATTATTTATTATATTTCCTTCTTTAATTCCTCCCTCCCCACTTGCATTAGAATGTTTGACATTAAAGGTTTTGGTCATTTTTCAGCGTATGTCCCTCATCAATTGGTTGCCTTCAAAAACACAGCTATGACACAAACTGATATAGGAAATATACACCAATTTAGAGGACCATATTAGAGCAAAAAATTTCAAACACTAAAGTTGACAATGAAGAAGATTGGAGGTGAACTTAATATGAATGCTGGACTTTTTTTGTCATTTGGTACATAATCATTGGACATAGATGTAAGATTTGGAAATAACAAGACGTGTTTCATGGAGAATTGTGAAATTTACTTTTTTTTTTTTTTTAGAAGCAAAATGTTTCCAATAATGCATTTGAGTAAACCTCATATTAAATTAGCAACGAGAAGATCTCTTGTTCAGTCAACTAGGAGATTACCAAAATATCAGTTCACTAAATTTTAGACCAAAAAGAGCCCAACCTCTTATTTATAGGCAGTTAGATGCAAACTAATGGAGCCCTAAATCTTAAGATTCCCAAGAGGTATTTGCTGGTTCTATTAGGGATGCATCAACACATCCAAGGCAATGCCCTTCCTTTAAAAGTTCTCCACTCACTTGGGCTAGCATTGATAGTTAGATAGGAAGAGGCAAACAAAAATTGAATCAAAAATTGGATTTATGTCATACTTTTTTTGGAGAGTTTTATCTAATAAATGTTTCGAAAAAAATAAAGTGAAGATTTCTTAGATCTTCACTCATTTAGATTCATAATTTACATTTCAAACTCAAATCCTTTGCCTTCTCCTTATATATCTCTCTTTTTTTTTTTGGAATAAATTTAAATTTCTATTCGATGCAATTCTAATCGATCCCAATAGCCAAAACATAATTAGAAAAAAATCTATTGGAGTAAAAAAAAACCAGTAAAAAAGTCACTCGATGGTCGTAAAAATTAATCGACAAGTTAGAACAACAAGATGGGGAAAATGTAGAAGACGTGGCTGTGGAGGATCATGAGATCCGCTCAAGAAAAGCCTAGGAAAGAAATCCGCCAGAATGATTTAAACGGAATTCCCCGGAGAATGAACTCCGGGAGGTAGAGTTGAAATTAGCATGACATGATAAAATAGGATTAAAATATGATAAGATTGAGTATTTAAAATGAACAAATACATCAGAAATGGTACAATCTTTGGTGCAAGAAGAAAGAAGAAAGTGCTAAGGGGTTATCCTTATCATCTTGAGTTGGTTTTGCTTCCTCTATTTTTTTATTTTAAGAATACTGAGTCAGGTTCTTCTCGTACTCACATCGAATAGAGAACCCAGTGCTGGGGATGGGGTAAATCAAACGGGGACCTCAACTTGGGTCTGAGAGCCTCAAACTAGGCTAGCTCCAATTATCTCTTTTTAGTATTGGGGTTCAGGCACAGAGGAGGGGGCGGATAAAAAAGGAAAATGCTACCACAAGGGTGACCTCTGCAGGATTTTGGGGCCTATAATTTTTACCTTTTCTTTTTAAAAGCAAACAGCATATGCACACAATTTAATTCTTTAAAGGGGGGTTACGAAAACATGACAAGTATGCCCAATTAATAAAAGCACCAAAAATCAAGCATACCTTATCTGGGTTGAGCAGCACTGTGATACCAGAAACATGATTTTCTAAACCATTCTTCACCTGATGAGCCCTTGTCTTGAATGAATTGCACTGTTTGCTGCAATAAAGAACCAAAAAAAAGGAACAAACAGGCCAAAAAACAAAACAGGTCAAAACAAAATAGATCACAACAAAACCAAAGCCTTAGATGAGATATAGTGCTGAAAAATTTTCTACTTCGAGAAACAAATAATTGTAACAACAAAAAATGGAGATTTTGCAATAACAAAGATCATTGTGTTAGAAAAGGCTCCAAAATTTTTTAAATAAAAAAAGTGGAAATTTCAGGGAAACAAAAAAAGAATGAATAAGAACTCCACTGAAACATGATCTAGACAAGTCAGAACATTACACAGAACACAAGTCCTGACATTACCACAAACTTCAATGACACAAAACTATTCACTGGTCTTCACATTCTTTAAAAACCAAGAGAACAATTTGAACAAAGAGAAGCACAAACCTAACACAAGTAAATCACATGCATAATTCCTGGAACATTGCATGGCCCTATAACTGAGGCAGTGAGGCTCATGACATTCAAAGCAGCCAAGAACTCAAGCACCTGTTTGCGACCACAACATAATAAAACTAATTTCACACATTAAAATTGCTTCTAATTAAGATGAAAACTAGTAGGGAAATAGTTTGACCTAAAATCAGCATTTGGGAACCTCCAAACAACGAAATTTCCTCTTATTGCAACCTTTAAGTTCAAAATCAATGTCCAACTATATTTACCAATGAAATAGTTGAAAGGCTCTACTAAAAGCCACATCAAAATGAGCCCCATCAAATCCAAAAAAAGCCACACCATATCACTACCCAAATTTTTAGAACAAGAAATGACTCCTCTCTGAATCATGCATTTTCCAAAAAAAAAAGGGGGAGGGGTCAAGATGCCAATAAAATAATCAAATTTTAAAACTGAAAATTCTTAATGCACCAACCTAGGAATAAATATTGTTCAAGGAATTCAAGAGATCAACTAGAGTCTAAAGTCAAAATAGTGTAATTTGTCCGTTTCTACCTTCTATGACCAATTATTCCTTCTTCTTCTTTTTTGTTGGTTGCTATGACCAATTTTTATCGGTTGCAATTACTGTACACTTGACTCATTAATATAATCTGCATCCTTCTTAGGAAATAAATAAATGTGTTAAAACTTTTATTTTAATCAGCCTCTAAACGTATTGTGCAATTATACCACACAAAATCAATTTTAAGAGTAATCTTCATATTCTGTGTCGTTGACAAATATTGGTGGCAAGCAGCCTGGTTCACGATTGACCAGATTAAGACTCTCTCAGTTCACTACACCACTTTTTTCCTCTTTAGTTCTTCAGTCTAGTTTAATAATGCTGCACTTAGACTGCGCTGTTCGCAATAAATTAAATAATTTTATAAATCGGCAATCCTTTATTTTTTTGAATTCTTGAATTTTTCTACTACTAAAAATCCTTCACTTTCTTGACACAGAGAAAGAGAGAGAGTGAGAAAGAGAACAAGTGAAGGATAGGCCGTCTTCAAGCAAATGGAAACCCTTCGAGAGGCACGCTGCCCTTCGTCCATTTTTACGTTTTCTCCTAGAAACTCAAAAATCCCATTTTTTCGCGATTCTTGAAACAAGTTCACAAAATATCTTTTCCCAAGCAAACGCAAAGACGACTTTGTAATCAATAAAAACAGGAACCACAAGTATCAAAAAGTTAAAAAATACCGTTTCATTTTGCTCGATTTTACCGTTAGCCAAACAGGGCAATAGAGCAAATCTCACCAGTGCTCAATCACAATGGTCTTGGAAGCAGCGTTAGCGCTTGCCACCAGCTTCGCTTTCCCCTTCACCGGCGCAGCCACCTCGGGGGCAGCGTTCGTCTTCTCGGAGGCCTTTTTCCTCTTTTTCTTCTGAGACTCGACCGGCGGAGGGACCACCGAGTCAGCAGACGAGTTAGCGGTGGCTCGGCGGGTGGAGCTCCGAGTCACGCGGGATGACGTCAGATAGGGCTTTGCTACAGCCTTGACCTCTTCGGCTCTTCGTTTCTTGGGCGCCATGGGATACCTCAAGACCTTGCGTTCTTTCAGAGAGAGAGAGAGAGAGTGGGTGAGTTTTGGCTTGAGTGGATGATATAGTGGACGTGACCGTTCAGTTCCGTGCAGATCTGTGATGGTTTCCCGCGTTTTTTTTTCTTTACGATCCGGATGAGCCCTTTGGATCAGACGGTCTAGATGAACTGTTGTACACTATTACCAGATAGACGACGATCCTAGCCGCTAGTCTTACCATGGAACAATTAGATTACCTCAGTAACAATAAGAATAATAATAATAATAATATGAAACACCTCATCTTCCATTATTTCGATTTTCACCCCCAATAAATGCTTAACTATTCATATTACCCTATAAAATAACACTCTTCCATTTTCATTTGAGACACTCACCCCCAATAAATGCTTAACTAGTCATATTACCCTATAAAATAACATTCTTCCATTTTCATTTGAGACACACACAGTTAACCCTTTCATGTAAATAGATGTATAGTGAGAATAAGAGAAGATGAGAGATAAAGTGAAGAGAAACATATTGTACAAGGGATAAAGAGATAAGTAATATTTTGTATAAGTTCGCTCCCAAATCATCTTGTAATTTCGCCCGAAATAATGAAATTTTTTTATCTCATCCACCCGTAAAGTAAGTATATTCGAATTACGTAAAATTTCTGTCTCGTCTTTATTAATTTTTCTATTTATTTCCTATATCTTTTATAACACGTTATCAGTACGAGACTCTAACAAACTGAATTATTTACTTAATTTTTATTTAATTTATTTATTTTTGATAAGTTTTACTCCACAAAAATATAATATTCTCTAAAATATAATATATCTTTTAAAGTTTTAAAAGTATCAATCTCCAAAAGATATGGTAAGATAATCTTTCTGAAAATGTCATATATATTTAAATTTCCTAAAAAGATAATCCTCCTAGAGAGGCAATATATTTAATCTCTCATATATATTTTTAACCTCCCGAAGAGATGTTAAATCTGACCTCCTGAAGAGGTGAAACATTTATCCTCCATATAAAAGAGTTTTTTAACCTTTGGAAGAGATAGTAAATTATTACTCAATTTAATATTGTAAATTGGAATCATACTCCTAAATAGTACAAATTGAGAAAAATAATATAATGTTCCTGAATAAACATATTTAAGTACCCTGAAATGGTGGAAATAATACTATATTATTATCTCAGTTTTATTTCAGTTTTTATATTTTATTTTTTAAATTGTCTTACTATTGTTAATTTATTCAGAAATTTATTCAGATGTCGAACCTAAACAAAGTTGAATTTGTTCCCCTTGATATCAAATGCAATAATTATTTATTATTGGTTCTTGATATTGATATCTATCTAAATGCAATGAATTTGAGAAACACTATTTTAGATGGAAATACTGCAACCTTGCTAAGATCACGCAAAAGTATGATCTTCCTCCGTCATCATGAAGAATTAAATGTTGAATACCTCACTATTAAAAACCTAGTTATCCTATGAAAAAATTTAAATGATACACCGAAAAGCTGTGATTTTACTATTCTTCATCCCACTAATATGCTCTTGTAGCAGCAATATAGAAATAAAAAATTTACTAAATTTTCTGAACTTATATTATGTCCTTTTGTTGCTAAGCAAAATAATGAACTTTTGATTAAAAATCACCAAATTCGTTCAACTAGTTCAACATCATTCCCTGAAGTGAATATGAATACATCTCGTGGTCGAAGACGAGGCCGAAGACATGGTTGTGGGCATGGTCGTGACCGTGGTCGAAATAATCACTGGTATCAACGTGAGGCTACAATCCCCCATAAGAGAGAAAACCTCCAGAAGAGGGATGGGCCCCAAAAGTTAATGATCAAAATCAGCGACCTATGCAGTATGAAACTGAATGTTATAGATGCGGAGGAAAATGTCATTGGTCGCATACCTGTCGTAGCCCAGACACTTGGTAGATCTATATCAAGCCTCTATAAAATAAAAGGAAAAGAGTAAAGAAGTTGAAACAAACTTTACTAATATTGTTGTTCCAATATATCTTAATACTGAACCATCCAACTCTGTTTATCTTAATGTTGCTGATTTCTTATAAATAAATATGAAAATAATAATATAATATTTTAAGATATAAAGTAAGCAATGTTGTATTTTGATTTTAATAAATTATCATTTTTGTTGTTGTTATGATCAATTATAATAATGAGTTTTTAAAATACGTGTTGTAAGGTGAATTGTCTTAAAGCTTTGATCAATTTTAAGATATATTTGGAAGAAGTTTGTTTTACAACACATACAATTCTTCGAGATAGGAAATATTTCTATTACTTAAATATATCTTCAACAAATGTTAATACAATATCTAGTTCTACAAATTTGATTAAAGACTCTTGAATAGCTAATATAAAGTTATCCAATGGTACTTTATTACAAATTGATGAAGTTTTATATTCCAACAGATTTAGAAGAAATTTGTTAAACTTTACAAATTTAAAACTCAATGGATATAACATTGAAACTACAAATGAAAGCGGTAAAGATTTTTTTTATATTATTTCTATTATTTATGGGAAGAAACAAATTTTATAAAAATTGTCAACTTTATCTTCTAGATTGTTTTACACAAAGATTAAAACAGTTGAATCATATAATATCTTGCAACAAAAGTGCAATGATCCAAAGTTGTTTACACTTTGGCATAATCGTCATGGACATCTTGGAGATGTAATGATGCGAAAAAATTATCGAGAATTCACATGGTCATCCACTAAAGAACCAGAAAATTATTTTATCAAATGATTTCATGTGTACTGCTTGCTCTTAAAGGAAATTAATTGTCAAGCCATCTATTTCAAAAGTAAGTATTGAATCACTTAATTTCTTACAGAGAATTCATGGTGATATATATGGACCAATACATGCACCATCTTGACCAATTACATATTTCATGATCTTAATTGATGCATCTACTAGATGGTCATATGTTTCTCTACTTTCTATTCGTAATATTGCATTTTCTAGACTTTTTTCTCAACTAATTAGATTACGAGCTCATATTCCTAATTATCCAATTAAATCAATTCGTTTGGATAATGCTGGTGAATTTACATTTCAAACTTCTGATAACTATTGCATGTTACTTAAAATAGATGTTGAACATCTCATAGCTCATACTCATACACAAAATTGTTTAGCTGAATCTTTTATTAAAAGACTTCAACTCATTGCCAAACCTATGATTATGAGAACCAAATTGTTTTTATCTGTTTGGGGACATGTTATTTTTCATGTTGCATGTTTAGTTCGTATAAGGTTAACTGCTTACAATAATCTTTCACCCATGCAATTAGTTTTTGGATAACAAACTGATATTTCTTATTTAAAAACTTTTGGTTGTATAGTATATGTTCCTATTGCCCTTTTTCAAAAAAACTAAAATGGATCCTCAACGAAAGTTTGGTATCTATGTTGGTTTTGATTTTCCTTCTATTATTAGATTTCTTGAATCTTTAACATGTGATTTGTTTAAGGCACGGTTTCAAGATTGTCATTTTGATGAAGCAATATTCCCTACATTAGGGAGAGCAAAATCAGTGTTTGAAGCACAATATGAAATCATATGGAATGTCATGAGTTTATCTCATTTAGAATCTTGCACAAATCAAAGTAAACTTGAAGTTCAAAAAATTATACAATTGCAAGGGGTTGCAAATCAATTACCAAACTCTTTTATAGATACCAAGGTCATATTAAAATCTCATATACCTACTGCAAATATTCCAATACGTACTGATGTCCTTGAAGGACAACAGTTGGCTAATTAACCTAAACCACAAGTTAAGCGTGGAAGGTCTATTGGTGCAAAAGGTAAAACTCTCAGAAGGAGAAAATTGAAATATGTAAACACTCCAGAAGAGGTTACAGAGGTGGATAATCTATAACAACCTGAAGAATAATGGTATTTAAATAAGAAAGAGAGAGGGAAATGGAAACAGAAACAGAATGAGGCAGCAGACGCGTTCGTCAACGACGTTACACTTTGGATGTAAGAACACAAGAAATTAATTCATGGCCTCGTCGATGAACATAGGGGATTCATCAACGAGGGTACAAGAGGGTCTCGTCGATGAGGGTACAAAAGGGTCTCGTCGATGAGGACATGTTTCGTCGATAAGAAGATACCGAGTGGTTGTTTTCTAAACTCTGAATTTCGTCGACAAGAAGGTGGTATTCGTCGACAAACATCTTTCGTGACCTCGTTGATGAGATGGCGTGGCTCGTCGACAAAGGCCACAGTATAAATAGTGTGAAACACAAGTTTTGTCGTAGAAAACTCACTAGGAACTCTCTCTCCTCTCCCCTATGGTTCTTCTTCCCTCTCTCCTCGATTTTGGTCCCATCGACCGCCAGATCGACGATCTAAGGCTACCACGACACTCCTGGGGAAGTTCTCCCTAAGTGTGCCGGAGCGGATCATCAGTGGGACGAAGTTGGATTTCATCCTAGATTCAGGTAAGGCCTTTTTGTTGAAATTTGGCTTTCCAAAAGTTGTAGGAAATGCAGTAGACGTAGAAATAGTAATATTTTGTTCTGAGATATATAATTTTCAGGGTGTTGAGTAGGAAGCCTTGCGGGTATAGGACCTGATACAGTAGGGGGTTTTAGCTAGAATCAGGTACGGGAAATATGTTATGCTAGGTAAACTTGTTTTGATTCGGTATAAATTATATGTTTTTCATCAAATTATTATTCAGATTATTTGTACGATTTCTGAACCTGATAATATTAATGTTTAATTGTGTGGCATGAGTTTATTATTAGCCCAGTACAAGATTTCCATAATTTTCAGAATACCATGATTTTCAGCACACGCATAGAAACTCGCATTTTACAGTAATTCTCAGAATATTATGATATAGCCATTTCAAAACCATAACATTTAGCTTCTACAGTTAAACAGAAAATTCAGGTATTCAGTTATGCAGACATATCAGCTATCCAGTTATTACAGTTTATTCAACTCAGTATTTATTGTGTTATGGTTATCTCAACTGTTACAAAATCATGGTAAAAACAGTATTTTAGAAATATCAAGTTATGTATATAGTATTAGACCTCGATGGACCATATTTAGCAGCAGAGCACGGTACCGTAGCTATATTCAGTTCAGAGTGCAACCCCTATTCAGATAATAGGTGATATTCAGAAGTCGGTTGTACCTATGTTGTGGACAGGCTCCCCATCAAATATGGGTTGAGGGGGCACAATCTGACTATCAGAGTTCAGTTGACTTACCCTAGTCGGCCAGCCAGGTTAGGTCCCACCTTCGGGCCGCACAACCCTGTCATGAGGGGTTAATTCATGACTTCAGTTATCCATCTAGTGATTTTTCTCAGTTATTATATATATATGAGCAGATTTACAAAAAATAGACATACTTATAGTTATTAGAAGTAGTATGAATAAGATATTCAGAAAACTCAGTTTATATTAAGCAACATAGGTATGATGTATTTTGCAACAGGTATACAGGTTTCATTCAGTTATGTTATTTATGATATTTTTCTAAATCAGATTTTACAAGCATGTAACTCATCTGCCACACACTAGTAATAGCATGTTTCTTCTTACTGAGCGTCGCCTCATCCCATATAACTTATATTTTTCAGGTGATCTAGCAAGGCGAGCAGATCAGGCTTGCAGATAGAGGGGTTTCAGTGCTGCCTATCGATAGAGTGAGTATTTTTGGGAAAGGTTTTCTCTATAAAGTTATAGTCTCAAATGAAGGATTTTGGAGGTGCAGCTTCATATGTTTATTTTGGGAGTATTCTGGCACTTTGGTATTGTACATATTTATATATGGTGGTGGTTATGTGATTTTAGCTTCCTGCTGCTTAGGTGGATGGTTAGTTTTATATATGAAGGTATCAGAGTAATGGAATTTCATAGTAATTATTATTGTAATAAAAAAAAAATCTCAATTAATTTAGCAGGACGTTATAACTTGGTATCAGAGCTTAGGTTGCTAGATTCTGTAGACTTTAGAATGCAGTAAAAGCAATACCAGAGTATAGGAAATGATTTGAGGTTTGTTCTGTGGTATGGGTATAGGATTTTCCATGATGGTTTCTGTGTTTTTCCTGGGGTGATGATTTCAGAAAAATCATAGTAAACTATCGTCGAATCGTGTGTCTAGGTGGCATAACTGGATTTTAAGTTAAGATTGGGGAGAATAGTTAATGATAAATAAGGGATTTGAGTGGAATGAAATAGATAGGGTCTGTGCAGGAGATAAGGTTCTTAAGTGTGTTCTTATTTTTCAAGATGGACCCAAGAAGTAGTGGCACGAATGCTGGAAGAGATAGGCCAGGACCTTCCAGCATGGGTGGTGATACCGATGCAGTACTGTGCAGCGTCACCCAGTAGGTGATGGCTGAAATGGTCAGGAGTTTAGGGGAGCATAACTGCATGATCGAGCAGTTTACGCGAATGAAGCCCCCATCCTTCGCTGGAGGAGATGACCCAATTGTAGCTGAAAATTGGGTCCAGGACATCGAAGAGACGTTGGCGGTGCTTCCTTGTTCGGATAAGCAGAAGGTAGTATTTGCAGCATTTAAACTAATAGGGGAGGTGAAGCGCTGGTGGAGATCAGCGCGACTGATAGAGGAGCAAAGGCTGGTTCTTGTGCCAATGACATGGGACCGATTCAAGGAGTTGTTCTAAGAGCGATATTTTCCTTCTATCATTCGGAGCGCGAAGGCAGTAGAGTTTTTACATCTGGCATAGGGGCAGATGACCCCATCCTAGTACGCAGCTCGATTTATCGAGTTGTCACATTTTGCTCCACATCTAGCACCTGATAAAGATAAAAAGGTCAGGAAGTTTAAAGAGGGATTGAGGTAGAACTTGTTTGAGTAGGTAATTGGCTTCAGAGCTCAGACATTTATAGAGGTTGTAGACAGAACTGCCATCATTGAGAGTGGTATACAGAGGGGTTTAGCAGCTCAGAGTCAGAGGAAGAGGTCGGCGCCTCGAGGTTACCAGGCTGGCTCCAGTAGGGGTCCATGGAGAGGAGGTCATGATAGAGGAAATCAGAGGCAGATGATAGGACCTCAAGAGAATCAGGGTACGCAGACCTTTCCAGTATGTCAGACGTGCGGAAGACGTCATTTGGGGGAGTGCTGGGTAGGGAGAGATGTGTGTTATCGCTGTGAGAGACTCGGTCACATGGCACATGCGTGCCCAGGTCCACCAGATCAGGTCCTAGCTCCCAGGTCCTATCGGGGAGGTTATCAGGTAGCTCAGGGAGGTCAGCAGAGGAATGTGGCTCCGGCGAGAGTTTACGCATTGACACTGGGTGATGTTGAGGCTTCCGCGGATGTGGTGATAGGTACTTTTATTGTTTTTTCATATCTAGTTATTGTTTTATTTGTCTCAGGTGCTACACATTCATTTGTCTCTGCATCCTACATTAAATTATCTAGAAGTGAGACCCAATTGTTAGATATGGAATTGTCAGTAGCTACACTGTCAAGGTCAATGATACGGTGTCAGAAGGTGCTCAGAGGTTATCCAATAGAAATTTAGGGGAGAGTGCTACCAGCATACCTGATTCTGTTTGAGATGTGTGGATTTTATATATTACTGGGTATGGATTAGTTGGCTGTCAATCACGCTAGTATTGATTGTTCTCAGAAGGAAGTAATTTTCAGACCCCCTGGTGAGCAAGAATTCAGGTTTGTTGGCTCTCGTGTGCGTGCTCCATTGCAGATAGTATCAACTATACAGGCAAGTAGACTACTCTGAGACGGAAATCAGCAGCTTGTGGCTTTTATAAAGGAAGAATCAGAGAATGAATCGAAGCTCGACAGTACCCTAGTCATACGAGAATTTTCAGATGTATTTCCAGAGGAGCTATCAGGGTTGCCTCCCGAATGCGAGGTGGATTTTTCTGTAGATTTACCTTTAGGGACAGCACCGATTTCTAAAGTTCCCTACCATATGGCTCCAGCTGAATTAGGAGAGTTGAAGGATCAGTTGCAAGACCTACTGAATAGGGGTTTTATACGAGCCAGTGTATCGCCATGGGAAGCTCTAGTCTTTTTTGTAAAGAAGAAAGACGGATCTTTGAGGATGTGTATTGATTACAGAGAAATCAACAAGGTTACTATTAAGAATAAATATCCTCTACTTCGTATTGACAATTTGTTTGATTAGCTCCAGGGTACACGGGTATATTCGAAGATCGACCTCAAATAAGGTTATCATCAAGTGAGAGTAAAGGCAGAGGACATTGCAAAGACAGCCTTCAGGACCAAGTACGGGCACTATGAATTTCTTGTTATGCCTTTTGGTCTGACGAATGCCCCAACTGTGTTCATGGACTTGATGAATAGAGTTTTTCACCAGTATCTAGATCAATTTGTAGTAATTTTTGTTGATGATATACTGGTATACTCGAAGAATTTCGAGGATCATGAGGTGTATTTGAGGTAGGTACTGCAGACACTCAGGGAGGAGAAGCTTTATGCTAAGTTTAGTAAGTGTGAGTTCTGGTTTGAGCAAGTTGCAATTTAGGCCATGTGATATTAGGAGACGGTATATCAGTGGATCCTAGTAAGATTGATGCAGTAGTGAGTTGGGCTACGCCGAAAAACGTGTAGGAAGTCAGAAGTTTCTTGGGACTAGAAGGATATTACAGTCGATTTGTGGAAGGATTTTCAGCCCTATCAGAACCTCTCACACGTTTAACCAGGAAAAATGTCAGATTTATGTGGGATGAAGAATGCGAGCAGAGTTTTTGGGAATTAAAGTAGCGACTCGTCACTGCACCAGTTCTAACGATCCCATCAGGAGGTGAAGGGTATGTGATTTACAGTGACATGTCTTTGAAAGTGTAAGAACCCAAACTATGATAATGGGTTAATATATATAGAGAGAGAGGGAAATTTTGGTAAAGGAGCCGGTTCGTCGACGAAGCCAGATTTCGTTGACGAGAAAAAGCCGAGGGGTTTAGGAAAATTTAAATATCAGGGTTCGTCGATGAAATCGTTGCCTCGTCGACGAAATCTCTAAAGACCTCGTCGATGAGGACACCAACTCATCGACGAAATCCCTCGGGTCAAAGGTCTATAAAAGGATCTTTTGGGTTACTTCTTGGCTAAGTTATGGATTATCTCTCTCTCTCTCTCTAAGATTCAAAGTTCTCTCTCTCTCTCTCTCTCTTCGATTCCTTTGTCGTTTGTCGCCGGGTTCACAAATCCAAAGTTACTGCAAGGATCAGTGAAAGATTCTCTACGTTTCTACTGGATTGGAATCTCATTTCGAAGGATTTCGGGTTTCTGGCCAAAATCGAGGTAAGGCTTGATTTTCATTTCTGATTCGATATATGTATAGTAGTACGAATTGTAAGTATGTTTTGTACTATGGTTTGTAGATTTCGGAGTCTTGGTTCGTAGTTTTGAGGACCGTAGAGTTTGTAGTTGGATTTTGGGTTAAGGTAAGGGGATTTAGTTTATATCAGTCCATTTTTGAAATCAGGATCGGTAAGCCTGTAGGCTACAATCGTATGTATGTTTTGGCTACTTATTTGGGGAAATCTATCGGGTAAAATGCGGGATTTTTGGGTTACAGTTTTTGAGAAAATTGGGGATTTCGGGTATCATCTCTACTTTGTTTGGAAAACCATTTGTTTTGTTAAAACTGTATTATTGAGATGAACGTAATCCATATTTGCATAAACTATATACTTGAAATTGTAAATGATATGATTTGCCATAAACCAAATAAGTGTGGTATGTATGGATGTATGTATTTGTTCCAGGTATTTGTAAAATAGCTATGTGGCGGCTAATTACCGTACGCTGAAATGTATAGGGACGTGAATTCCAAAATGATTCCAGGTTTTGTGAAATCGGCTATGTGGCGGCTAATTACCGTACGCCGAGAGTGATCGATTCTATATCCGAGGGTGCAAAATATCACCAGTCTAATTCCAGTTGGTCACCGAAGTGGTGTGAGCTATATACTGCATTGTATGGAGCAATGGATTCACAGTGGGCCTAGGTCGTCGCAGCGTAGTTGTGTATATGGCAATGTAATCGGGGTGAGACTAGGTGACCTTGTGTAGTTGCATATGTAGCAATGGATTCACTATTGGGCCTGAGTCGTTGATCTTCGTAGTTGTATATGGCAATGTAATCGCTGTGAGACTAGGTGACCTTGTGTAGTTGCATATGATGCAATGGGTTCACCATTGGGCCTGGTTCATCGCAGCGTAGTTGCGTATGTAGTAATGTAATCGCTATGAGACAAGGTGACCTGGTGTAGTTGTGAACTAGTGTGACGACACTGACCATATGTATGCATGTATGTATATATGTTGGGTATCGTATGAACTGGAATGGTTTTTAGAAAATACTGGAACTGTATGTATTTGTTGAAACTGTATGAATTGTTTCAAACTGTATCGTATGTATAGTGTTATGAAGTATGTAAAATGACACCGGTATGCCACACACTGATATAAATTGTTTTCTTCCTTACTGAGAGGTGTCTCACCCCGAATGTACGTACAATATTTTTCAGGGCCTTCAGGTAGCGGCAAGTAGCATCCTAGCGTTCGGAAGCAAGGGGCGTCGTAGCTACTACTAGTACCTTCTAGGTACGAGTTTTGGTATCCGGGTAGTCGGGATGTTTTTGTAGACGCCTGGAGTATGTTTATATTTTGGGAATGTATATCTTAGCTGGTATAGTATAGACTCTTGTATAGTACCGTTTATGTATAAAAGACCATTTTTCTGCTGCGTATGTTGGATGAGTATGGATGTTTGTATGTATGTACGTGGGCGTCCATTCACCCCATGGGGTCGGACTCTCTTTGGTATTGTATCATGTATGTTTTAATTGATACAGAGACAGGTTAGGTTACTTAAATTCACCTCCGGGTCCCGTTTTCGGGTTCGGGGCATGACAACTTGGTATCAGAGCTAACCAGATTGTTAGGTCTTGTAGACTTGGTTAGGAGTATTGATGTGTACATACCAGAGTATAGGATGTAGGAAATGGGTAGTATTGGTTTAGGATTGTTCTGTTACTAGATCGGGATTTGTCGACGGTATTCCGTGTTTTCCCTGGGATGACGATTCTAGTAAAGGCAGGGCAAACCATTGATGACTTACGTGTCAATGTGACGGAACAGGCTTAGACCTGTGAGAGTAATAGTTGACATTATTAGGTCTATGATTGTGTTAACTGTGTACGATATAGGAATTCTAACTGATTCCTATTCTGTTTTCAGTATGGAGGCCAAGGATAATAACTTGGAGAGTGGCTCCGAGTAGACGGCAAGCGATGAGTCTCCTTCTATGTATCGTGGTTTGGCAAGACAGGTGATCCGAGAGATTGGGCGGAGTGTTAGGAGACGCGAGAGCTCTTCTACTGATGCGGGGTGTGCCATTGAGAGGTTCACACGCATGCACCCGCCGACATTTACGGGAGGACCTGATCCGATAGTGGCAAAAGACTGGGTAAAGAAGACCGAAAGGATTTTGGAAGTCCTCCACTACACTGAGAAACAGAAGGTTTTGTATGCTACCTTCCAGTTGACTGGGGAGGCAGGGTGATGGTGGATGGCAGTGAGCTTGCTGGAGAGGTAGAGAGTTGGTCCATCTAGTATGACGTGGGGCCGTTTCAAGGAGGTATTTTTCGAGAGATACTTTTCGGTCTCCACTCGGGATGCGAAGGCCGATGAGTTTTCAGGCCTGCTACATGGTACTTTGATGGAGCAGAAGTATACTGCCAAATTTATCGAGTTATCTCGATTCGCACCGTACTTGGTTCCGAATGAGCACGAGAAGGCTCGATGGTTCGAGAGGGGTCTAAGGAAAGACATCAGCCATCTTGTGGGGATGTTGCTGATTCGTGAGTTCTATGTCCTGGTGGATAAAACCACCATAGCTGAGACCGACCTTCAGGGAGATGAGGTAGTGCAGGTTCAGGGGAAGAGGTCAGTACCTTCTGGTCCTTAGAGTGGTCCTCGGCAGGGTACGTGGAAGAAGAAGAAGAACTACAGCTCTGGTTATCGGCTAAACACCGAGCGGCTGAACTTTCAGGGGAATCCATCCTTAGCATTGTATGCTAAGTGCCGTAAATGGCATGAGGGCGAGTGTCAGCCATTTTGGGGTGTTTGCTTCAACTGTGGCAAGTCAGGCCACATGGCGAAGAGTTGTCAGGAACCGAGGAGGATTATGCCTGCACCGAGTCAGAGCAGTGGAAGTAACCAGGTGCCTCGGATGAATTTCCAGGCAACCACGGCTCCAGCGAGAGTATATTCACTTACTCCAGCAGATACGGAACACGCTGGGAACGTGGTGACAGGTACCATGTTATTGCTTTCGAATAGAGCTGTTGTTTTATTTGATTCGAGGGCAACCCATTCGTTTATATTTGCTAGATTTGTGAAGTTGTGTGAGGTGGAAACCTGTGTGATGAATGAGATGTTGTCTGTAGCTACGCCGACTGGGAGTGTAACGATTTGTAGTAAGATGTTAGGAAACTGCCTAGTTATGATTTGGAGAGACTGTTACCAGCGAATCTTTTAGTATACTACATGTCAGGTTTTAATGTCATACTGGGAATGGATTGGTTGTTTTCCAGTTATGTGATGATTGATTGTCGGAAGAAGGTGGTAGTGTTCAGACCTCTTGGGAAGCAGGAGTTTGAGTTCGCTGGATCGTGTGTGCATTCTACACCACAGATTTTATCAGCTTTACAGGCGAAGAGGTTACTCTTGGATGGTTGTCAGGGATACCTAGCTTGTGTGAAGGAACCGCTGCAGAGAATGCGTGTGGATCAGATCAATGATTTCTCATATCAAAGCAAATTGTGGTCTTCAATCAATGAAGGATATTCTTACAGTTTTATATGAAGACAACGTTACATGTATAGCTCAACTAAAAGGAGGATACATAAAGGGTGACAAAACAAAACATATCTCTTTAAAATTCTTCTATACACATGTACTATAGAAGAATGGTAATATAGATGTTTAGCAAATCCAATCAAGTGATAATCTAACAGATTTGTTCACCAAAGTTTTGTCTACTGCAACATTCAAGAAAATTTGTTCATCTCATCGGAATGAGACATCTTAAAGATTTTAACAGAATTAGTTAATATATGGGTGACATCCAAAGGAAAGTGTAATGAAAAATATGTATGTCACCCCATCTTCCACCACTTCAATTTTTACCCTAATAAATGCTTAGCTATCCATATTGCCCTATAAAAGGGTACTCTCCCCTTCTCACTTGGGATACACACATTTGATGCTTCCATGTAAGTAGATATATAGTGAGGATAAGATAAGAGGAGAGATAAAGTGAGGAGAGACATTTTGCAGAGGGGATAAAGAAAGAAATGACATTTTGTACAAATTCGGTCTCAAATCATCTTAAAGAAGTTTTTTATCTCATCTGCCTATGGAGTAGGTATATCCAAACCACGTAAAATTTATGTTTTGTCTCTATTTATTTATTTTATTTATTTCCTGCATCTTATATAACCATTATTATTATTATTATTGATATTGGTGAATTTTGTACCTTTAAAATTAAAGACAAAAAATGGTATAAACATTTTAATTTAATATTAATTGATTGTATAAGTACAATCTCTATGTGTTTTTGCAACAAATAAAATAAAACTATTTTAATTCAATCTCTTCGAGAGCGAATATGTCGATTCATGTGTTTATGAATGCATTCTCGAATAAAATGGTGGTATATTTTTCAAACGATGAGATTGATGATTGTCGAAAGATGGATTTATATCCATTGTTTGTGGGCTTGAATTTAATCACGAAAAAATAAATTATCTGAACAAAAAATGAAATGCAAACAAACAGTTGAAATCTTGTTATTTTATCAGCTATCGATTTTAGCAATGTAAGCAACTCACCACAATTGATGTGTATGCGTTTCCTCTTTTTTGATTCTTACTATCCAGAAACCTTTATACACATGAGTTGAACTTGAATCGATGAATCGGTTGTTTATATTTAATTTGATTAACCCATCATTTTTCTTAGTAAAGCCAACACACACTTATTAAAATAATTAATCAATTAGTTTTATACTTATTTAGAATATATAAATAAGATTTTTACATCTAAATAATAATAATAATAATAAGGACAAAAAAGTTGTCCTAGTATTTTGGGGAAAATGCAAGTATTTGTTGAAGTTTTAAAAAATCTACCAGCCCACAAAGGTTTAAAATTTTTTATAAACCTCTTAAGATATTCGAAAAAAAAATTTCGATTTTTGAAAAAAAAAAAATTGACAAGCTTGATAAGGGGTATAACCCCAAAGTCAAATATTTAGGAAGATTTGTGAAATTATTTAAACATTAACCTTGTGTTTGGCGCATGGATTTTGGATTTAAAATTTTCATTTTAATAGGAGTAATTATAATTTGAATTTGTTATTAACTTGAGTTTTAGTTTTGGTAATTTCAATCTAAATTTATGTAAATGTTCGCAATTGAATTTTATTGTTGGTAATTTTGGTCATTAATGACATGATTTCATGGCAAATTAAATTGTTGTAACAATTATTTCAAGTAGAAATGTGTGTGTGTGTGTGTGTGTGAGAGAGAGAGAGAGAGAGAGAGAGAGAGAGATTGGTGTTGCCTAGAAAATGGCATTTTTAGCCCCTCAATTATTTTTTTTCTTAATTGTTTTTGAGAAAAAAAGTTAAATAATTTAATATGGTATGGTGTGATGTGCGCAAGTGTATAATCATCATTCACATGAAACTTTCACATGACATGACGTAATTACACTAGCAATTAGCAACCAAATTAAGTAAGAGAATAGTGTTATCTTTGACTATTTATGCCTCTTTATATTCTTTGATTCTTTTTTGACCATTTTTTTTACCATTTTGGGTAATCTAGAATGATTTGAAATGGCTAGAATTGGTCAAAGTAAGTTTCGGATTTCATGCATAAAAATCGAGACAAAATCTCCATTTTTTTTTTTCTCTAATTTTCCACTTTTGCTTATTTTTTTTGTTATTTTTAACCATCTCGAGTGATTCAAAAAAGTCTAAAATGGTTGACAGCAATCTACTAAATTCTTGAATTTCATACTCGAAAATCAAGATAAATCCTATTTCTATGTTTTATCATTGTTTTTTTTTTTTTACATTTTCTATATATATATATATATATATATATATATTTTAACCTTTTTGACCATTTTAGGTGATCCAAAATAGTCCAAGTGGTTAAGGACGTTCCCATAAAACTCTGGATTTTATGCACAAAAATCAAGAAAAACCTCCGACTTTCTAGGGGTTTTCTCCCTTTTATCCTTTTTTTCTTGCTTTTTTGGATTTTTCTGAAATTTTTGAGAAGTTTTCCTAGACTTTGCACACTTTTTTTTTTCTCCATATTTAGGTAAATTTATTTTTTTTCAAAAATAATTAATTAATTTAAAATTTTTAAAAATTGTGGCACGTGGTCGCACGAGCGTGCGGATGCAAGCACACATGGGTTCAAAAAAGTTCCATGCACCCCCAGGGTGTGGTTCAGGTGGTAGTGCGGGCCGCGGGAGTGCCTTTCACGTCAGGTGTTCAAATCCTCCCGAACTCGTTTCCGCCCCTGGACTCCTGAATTTACCCTTCCTTTGGAGTTGTAGGGTCAACTTCAAGGGGCGCAGGATTAGTCACGTGGACCGTAAAACGGACACGTAGATACCTGGTGCGTATTCCAAAAAAAAAAAAAAAAGGTTCCATGTAAAGTCGGCCCTAGTCAATATTTTTTGCCTTGAGAAGAACGGCACACATGCCGTTGTCTTCTTCCTCTCTCTGCGCCGTCAGCGTGCCAACGGCCGACCACTTGCCAATTTTTGCTAGCCCCGAGTTCCAATATGCCATCTCTGCACCGTCAGCATGCTCCGGCCGGCTGCACTCCAGCTTCGATCGCCCACGCCCCTGCCCTTCCGTCTCCTTTCCTTTATTTATTTATTTGTTTCTCTTTTTTTTTTTTTTTTAAAAAAATCAAAGCTACATAATTTGGATGTCTATCCCTTATTTACTAGTTTAGAATCTCCAACAATAAAAAAAACATTTTCAAAAGAGCACCAAAATTTGTCTTTGAAAAATCATCTTGATTTAAATAAAAAGAAGCGGGCGATTCCTAGTCAGTCAAATTAATACATATTCAAATCATTTTCTTATTTCAAACTATTTTCTAGTTGGCTATGTCCTGACGCCCAACGACGTATTTCAATCACTAACATCCTAATGTTGCCAAACCAAATTTTATCATCATCATCATCTTTTCAAAAATTGAGATTTTGAGGTCAAATTTTTTTAGAGGAATATTTTAAATTTTCTAAGTTTTTTTTAGAGTGTTCGTAAATAGTAACAACGTTACAAGAAGACCTAAAGGGGTATTTTCATTATACTTTTTCTTATCTATCATTTTTTTTAAAAAAAATACACACACATACACACATAATTGCTGTGACCATTTCATGAACATGTGACAATAGGGGCTAGTTGGCTTGCGATCTCTATGCATAAATGTATTCCTAGACTCATTATTTGGTTCTCGTAGACGTATAATTTTTCTTTATTTTTTTTTTTCTTTCAAAAAATAAGGAGGTGACTGTGCTGTTTGCATTTTTTTTCTTTTGTTTTGATTGTTCATTTGTCTTCATCCTCTTCCTAAAGCTCTTTTGGGAAAAGCTAGGTGTTCTGGGGATGATTCCCTTCCATCGATACAGTAGATAGAATTTGGCATTGACAAATAGAATTGTAAATGGTTTCATAGATTTAGTTTGCAATCGGCCAGTTAAAACAATTGTAACACATTGACAAACTACAACAATGCAAAATGAATTTTTGCAGAATGAACAATTAATTCCATACACCTCTACAAAAATTCGTTTAAATTTTAAATTTTAGAAGTCTCCACAAAAATAGTGTAGTGCATAAATCATGCTAATTTTTAGATAACTTATCTTTGCCACTTTTTCCCTGCAAATTCATCAACTGCTTATAAGAAAGAACAAGCTTGGGAGGTTTCAAAGTGGCTTTTGATGGATTTCTTCATGCTTAAGTCAAAGTCATATTGGAGAAAGAGGAAGATAAAATGTATTGCAATAGTAAAAAGAAAAATGAGTATGTTTTATATTCACATTGCTCCCCATCTATATAGGATTGATCCTTAGGTTCACCATTTCATTAAATAAGAGGTTATTTCACCATATGAGAGGCTTATGTGAGTTATGTCTCATTATAATCCCCCCTCAAAGTAGGGTATTCTTTATTAAGTAGTCATTAAGTCTATATGGAGCTCGAGTAAATTTTACCCATATAAGATGTCCTTAGCTCCTGAGCTTGAAATAGAATCAATTGGCTTAAGGAGTCTTTAGGTTTCCTTTTAGCTTGAATGGGCTTTTGAAGTCGAGGTACTTCCTATTTTTTCAGACCAAGGTGGCCTACTTGAGTAGAGTTAAGCTACTACTAGTGTGCTCAAGGCTTGGAACCAAGGTGATCCCTTTCTATTTTTTTTTTTTTGGTTGTGGGTGGGAGACATAGACACATAAACATATATAAGGTAAGTGCGGTTACCATTCTTGAAATTGGTATTTTTGGGTGCTAGGTCTCTAAACATTGTTTAAATAAGGTTTAAAGGTTTACCTTTTCTATTTACAATGGTGCTCTCGGTCCTAAAATCTTTTTAAAAAGTTTTCTTTTATTTACCTTTCAAAATAAAAATAAAGTGGTGACTCTAGTTCTAAAATAACTTGGTAAGTTGAAGAACTAATAGTTTGGTTGTTCTACTTGAATTTCAAATACTTGCCAAATATGTTGGCAACTAAAACTGGCCTTCAAGCGCCGTGTTGACAATTGGCAATACTTTGCTGAATTGCGCTTGTGTGTAGGGGGCTTCATCAATCTTGACCAAGTAGAGAAATTCTTTCCTTTTTATCTACATTAGAACAGGAGTATGGCTATAACTAAAGGGAGTGTAATGTTGATACTTAAGAAGAGGTCCGAAATCGCTAACAAAATTAGGACACTCCTGAGTCTCTTTTCTTTTTTCCTTTATCCAAACGAGCTCAACTAGATCTTTGATTTTTTCCATCAACTGTTATGTTCTTTCGTTTATTCATCATTTCATTTAAATTGTTGTACTTCTATGCTCACATCATTAATTCACCCATGTCTATGGGTGGTCTCTTCCCTAGTGAAACTAGGAATTATCCAAGGTGTAATGAAATGCCCCAAATTCGGTAGGGTCTAGGGTACTGCTATTTGATAAATTTTTCACAAGTGACGTAAGAAATATAAACAACGTAGGTAATAAAACCTCAAATACTTTTATACTAGAGTGTTCCTTTAAAAATTAGAATTAACAATCTTTAAAATTTCCAAAACATAAAGCCTAACACATTTCTAACTGGTACTATACTAGTATTTATTCAAAATTGCTATCTCTTTCTAATCCCGCCCACATGCTTTCTTAGCCTAAGTCCCAGTATGCTTCTCAAAACTATCTGTAAGGTAGGCGAATAATTGGGTGAGACGACGCTCAATAAGTAAGTAAGATTATATCAGTGTGTGGCTAAGATAATAAACTTTATTGTATCATAATTTTGTAACAATTAACATGTAATACTGTAGCTTCAAAATTGCATTTGAACAATTGTAACAAACATTTATAAATTTCTGCATATTATTTTCATCAAACTATAGCTGTAAAATTTATAACCGTATACTGTACCTATTAACTGTAAATTGTAACTGTAATACTTATATATATGTATAAATATATATAATATATGTACTTTCTCTGTTACTTGCTTTGTAAAAATATCTATTAGGCATTTTAATTGTAGGCTAGGCCATGCTAGTTATATATATATATATATATATATATATATATATATATATATAATACTTTCTCTTATACTTGTTCTGTAAAAATCTTTCTTTGCTCCGATACCCCAATTGTAATTTTCCCTTTTGGGGCTTACGCCCGTGGCAACAACAGACACCTATCAAAGCACTCGCTGCAAGTGGGGTACATTAGCTGCCCCAAACCAGCAAGCCTCTAGGCAGAGAGTTCTACTTCGCCGCGATCATTCATAAGCAAGAGTTTTTGGAAATTAGGAGACATTAGCTGCCCCTTTGCTCTGATACTAACATAATTTGATTTGAAAACATCCTTTAGGCTTGTTAATTGTAAGCCATATTTACCCCCATGATTGGGTTGTGCGGTTCGAAGATTAGACTTAGATGGCTAGCCTACCAAACTAAATCAAACTTTAACTTTAACTATAAGTGAGATTTTCTTTATTAAGTCTTGGTCCGAAACCAGGTGTGCACTCAAGAGAAATCCATTGCTTTGTAAACCACTCTATAGAACAGTGTGGGTGCATTCTGATCTCTATAAATTGTAAGTTATGGTACCGAGCATCTATAACTTTGTAATCTTTGAGTCACAAGAGTTTTTTAAAACATATTAATATAATTCATGTAATAAAAATAGTATCATAAAAATCTCGTCATTACTCATTTATAAAACATGTAATAAAAATAAGCTCATGCTGTAAAGACTTGCCTATTTTTCCATAAATATTTTTTTCTTCTTTTTTTCAATAATAACATTAATAACTCTAACATTCTTCTAAACTGTCATATTCATGATCATCCTGGACCCATGTGTACCACGGATATACCTGTCATACAACTCTAATACCTAAGCAGTGGAAAACATAAAATCATGTACATGCCATAATACACTAGAAACCATACCAGAGATCTACTGAATCTGTCATAAATACATATACAGTCATCCACATAAGACCAAAAGAATATTCCTAGGATCTCAACCCAAAAATCCATCTAATCCTAGCTCGTCCACTTACCCCACTGATAGGGTAGCTCAGCACACTCCTACTGTTGCAGGGGTCTATCTGCCCTCCTACCTGGATTTCCTAAAATTGTTTGTAATGTTGGGGTGAGACACCTCTCAGTAAGGGAAATAAACTAACACCAATGTGTGACAACATGAGTATTTTCGTGTTATACATAATACCAGTGCATAAATCATATATAGTAAAAACTGTTTGTATCGTATTTGAGTAAAACATGATACATCATAACATGAAATAGCGTACTAAATTTATGTACATGAAAATCATCTTATATAACTGTACAATACATGAATTAATACCCAGGATGGATAGATAGATAATATCATGTATTACCCCCACATGACTGGATTGTGCGGCCTGAAGGCGGGACTTAGCAATGGTTGGTCGACCACGCTAAGTCAAACATGAGTCTGTAAGTACGATGGGCCCCACCTGGTCCATACTGCAAGGGGAACGCCTGCACTACCATGAAGCCACATCGACTGGCATCTCCCACACTCTACATAAGATGTGTGGTAGCACTATCATGAACTTGTACTTGAACTTGAATTTGAACTTGAACTTGTAGCTACAGTACCGTGCATCGTGAAAACAATACTAAGCCATCCGAATTCTAATAACATATAGTACGTTTCATATATTGGTACATAACTGTTTTATAATCATAATAATATCTGACATGTTTATATTTGATGAAATCTTGCATATCATACATAATAACGACATATGAGCCAACATGAATCACAACATCTACACTAGCATATCATAACATGAAAATCACGGCATTTGCGCCAGCATATCATAACGTACTGAACATGAAATTCTTGTACTATTTATCATAATATTCATAAAATCATAGTTCATGTACTGTTTTCATGGTTTTCTTAAAAAACTGAGAAAAACATGCTTATTCTAGGAAAATCATAATATTTTGATATAACATAATTTCATGAAAATTATACTCATGCCACACAAATATAAATAATACTTTTAAACATAAAACCTGATATGAAATCAAATTTCCTAATAATTAACATTAAATTCATTTTCCTATTCAATAGCAGTATTCCCAAACACTATGCTAATACATACATAATCTCTAAAAATAAATGTTGTAATAAGATAAATAATTTCATGAAAAATATTGACTTAGTTTATCCTCTTACCTGACTTTCTGAGAAGCCCACAAAACAACCAACCCTACACCTGCAGTATTCCCAGCACAATAACCTGAAATTACATTTTCCTTAACTAAACTTCAGTATTATCTTACCCTACATATTCTCCTCAGTTTAGAAACACCAAAAACCTAATAAAACTTAAAATAACTAGCTTACCCAAATTTTGGGATGATTCCCAAACTTCCCAAATCGAATTTCTGCTCTGACTATGTTGTAGAGAATCTCCCTAGGATCACTGTGGTAGCTTTAGATCTTCGAATTGGGGAGAATCGGAGCTGAAAACCTAGAGAATAGTTAGAGAAACCATGTAGAGAGAGAAAGAATTTGATAAAATGAAATTATTTCCACTAAAATCGGTTTTAGGGCTATATATAGAGTGTTGTCCACATGACCTCATTAACGAGACACATCACCTCGTTGACGAGTCAATGAAGCGAGCTTGTCGATGAACACCTTCTCCTTGCCGACGAGTTTTAGGTTCTAGAAACAATCCTCTCAATAATTTCTCGTTGACGAGATTCGCGTCCCCGTTGACAAGCCCAAGAGCCCTACTCGTCGATGAGCACCCCTACACTCGTCGACGAGACCCAACTGAAACTCTTTTTTTAAAATTCCTTTTCTCTCCTTTCTTTTATAATTTAATTACTATAATTCTTCGGGTCTCTACATTCACCTCTCCTTATAAAAATTTCGTCATCGAAATTTACTATCTATATTGAACACCATCCTTTAAAGAAAATGGGCTACTTATTTTATTACTTACCCTCACTTATGGCGGAAGAATACCGTGGTTACATTCAGGGTCCTTAGATATTACAAATATATAAACTAAAATTCTCCCAAAACCAAAATATTACCTACTACCAAAAGATTATTACATGTATTGATTAACTTGCAAAAGGGATATTACATACTTAACTGCATCTTTTCCTAATTACTGCTAAACTTCACTGAACAAATGCTGGTATTTTTGTCGTTTCTGCTTCTTAAGCTCTCAAGAAGCTTCCTCTACCGTATGATTTCTCCACAAAAATTTTACTAAAGGAATCTTCTTATTGCACAGTTCCTGATCTTTCCTGTCCAGAATCTGCACTGGTACCTCCTTATACGCTAAAGTATCCCTGAGCTCTAACTCACCATAATTGATTACATAACGGGAGGGGGGGGGGGGAGGGTCTGGGATGTATTTCCTCAACATGAAAACATGGAATACTTCATGTATTCCAGATAAAACGAGTGGTAAGGCTAGCCTGTAGACAACTGACCCCAACGATCTCAAACATGCCAATAAACCTTGGGCTAAGCTTACCCTTCCTTACAAATCTCATAACTCCCTTTAATGGAGCTTTTTTTAGAAACACGTGATCTCCCTTGTCAAATTCTAGTTTCCTGCGGTGAGTATCAGCATAACTCTTTTACCGGTTCTAAGCTGCACTAATCCTGTCTCTGATGAGCCGAACTTTATCATATGCATACTGCACTAACTCTGGCCCCAACACTCGCCGCTCACCCATCTTATCCCAGTATAATGGAGAATGAAACCTCCTACCATAAAGTGCCTCGTAAGGTGCCATGCCGATGCTGGCCTGATAGCTGTTATTGTATGCAAACTGAACAAGTGGCATAAACTGAGTCCAACTACCTCCAAAATCAAGCACTGATGCTCGAAGCATATCCTCTAATATCCGAATCGTCCTCTTAGTCTGCCCATCCATTTGAGGATGAAATACCGTGCTGAATGATAACTGAAACCCCAGAGCCTCCTGCAAGCTCTTTCAAAACCGTGACGTGAAACGTGGGTCTCAGTCTGATAGTATAGACATTGACACACCATAAGAATGAATTATCTCCTGAACATAAATATCTATTAGTCTATCCATGGAGTAGTTGATTTTAATGGGAAGGAAATGACCGGTCTTCGATAGACGATCCACAATCACCCGACGGAAGCCCCGTAACAAAATCCATAGATATGTGATCCCACTCCCACTCCGAAATGAAAAGTGGCTGCAAATGACCAGCTGGTCTTTGGTGCTCAGCCTTAACCTGCTGGCACGTCAAGCACTGTGCTACAAACTTAGCAATCTCCTTTTTCATACCGCTCCACCAGAAAAATTCACGAAGGTATACATTTTTCGTACTGCCAGGATGAACCATGTATAGAGATCTATAAGCCTCCTCTAAAATCATTCTTTTGATATCAACATCTGTAGGCACACACAATCTAGTGAGAAACCTCAGAGCCCCTCATCTGAAATATTGAACTATTCTCCTTGACCACCCTGTACTCTGTTTATTACCTCTACTAATTCTGGGTCCTCTTTCTGAGCAATTTTAATCCTACTTTGTAATGTAGGCTGCACCACTAAGTTGGCAATAAATGCCCGAGGATCACTCTCTACCAACTCTACACCGAGTCTCTCCAGATCCCTCAAGATCAGATGCTAAACCTCCATAGCTGCCAGTGCTGGTCCCACTGATTTCCTACTTAAAGCATCAGTTACCACGTTTGCTTTCCCTGAGTGGTAATTGATAGTGCAGTCATAATCTTTAATAAGTTCCAACCACCTCCTTTGTCTCGTGTTTACCTCCTTTTGAGTGAAAAAGTACTTCAAACTTTTGTCATCGGAGAATATCTCACATTTCTTACTGTATAAATAATGCTTCCAAATCTTTAACGCGTGTATCATTGCAGCTAATTCCAGATCGTGAGTAGGGTAGTTCTTTTCATACTTTTTCAATTGTCGAGAGGCATAAGCTACAACCCCACCATGCTGCATCAATACACAGCTGAGCCCTTTCAAAGAAGCATCACTGTAAATCACATAACCCTCACCCCCTAATGGGATGGTCAAAACTGGTGCAGTGACGAGCCTTTGCTTCAATTATTGGAAGCTCTGCTCACAACTATCATCCCATTCAAACTTGATATTCTTCATAGTGAGTCATGTCAGCGGCATTGATATTGTTAAGAAACCCTCTACAAACCGGCGGTAATAACCCGCCAGTGTAACGACCTGCTAATTTTTTTTTCTTATAATAAGTACTATGAAATTTACACTGCTCTGATACCTTCTGATTTGAATCTAACCATCAACCTAAGCAGCAGGAAGCTGAATATGTAAAACATAACCACACATATATTACAATACCAGAGTGTCTGAGTGTTTTTCAAAATATACATATACAACTATTCCCAAAATACCCTTAACTGAAACTAGGGCTATACAAAAATAATCTCCTATAATACTCACTATACTGACAGGGTAGCACTGTAGCCCCCTCTATCTGCGAGCCTGATCAGCTCGCCTAGCGGGATCGCCTGAAAAATATCAACTAAATGGAATAAGGCGACGCTCAGAAAGAAGAAACATACTATTACTAGTGTGTAGCAAGTGAGTCATATGTTTGTAAAATCTGATTAGAAATTACCATAAAAACAATACTGGAAAAACCTGTATACTTGTTATAATATAAAACATGCTAATGTAGCTTAACATAAACTGATTTGAAAGGATGTCATAATATTTATAAGTATAACTGTTTTCTATAAATCTGATCGTAATATGTATAATAACTGAGAAAATTCCCTGGATGGATAACTGAATTGCAATATAGCGTTGGCAGTGGTATGAGGAGGTCATTATATCGTACATGGTATAACCGTCATATAACGTTGGCAGTGGTATGAGGATGTCGTTATATGAGCGTTTATATTGGGAGGTAAACATTGGCAGTGGTATGAGGAGGTTGTTTACCTATTTACCATGAACGGGGTGTTTGTTTTGTAACCTGTGTGGTTTGATTAGTCCTGTGTGGATGAATACTGTGTGGACATGTATGTTATGTGATTGGTTTGTCTTGTGTGGACATGTATGCTATGTGATTGGTTAGTCCTATGTGGACTAGTCTTGTGTGGCCATGTCTGCTATGTGATTGGTTTGTCCTGTGTGGACCAGTCCTGTGTGGACATAAACGTTGTAATTGACAGTCTTGTGTGGATGAATATATATATTGTGTTAATGTGACCCTTTATAGGTATGATTGAAGACTGTATGATTATCCAGTGTGGATTGATTGTGATATATATATCTCTATGTGTGTGTGTGTGTGTGTGTGTGTGGAGTTCTGTGAAATGAATATGGTTGGCTATGTGTGACTTTAATTAATTAAGTATTTATGGTAAGTAGATTATTCCACCCGAGGGCTTGCTGAGGAAGGCGAGTACTCTGGTAATTATTTGTGGATATCAGAGTAGAGGGAAGCCACTTGTATGGGCGGGTGACCTTCCCTATTCTCAGTGACTTACCTGGATACATAACCCGAGGGCTTACTAAAAAAGGTGAGTGCCCTGGTGTCAGCACTAAAGTAGAGGGAATCTACTCATATGGGTGGGTAGACTTCCTTATTCTTGGGAATTTATTAGTAAAATATTTATGTGTGTAGGCATGTGATTGGATGACAAAAACATTGACCATGGTATGATTATGGACGTGATATTTTGGCTACTAGTGTATTGTGAACATGTTTACATGGATAATTTAATTATATATATTAAACGCTTTAGCCACACACTGTTATAAATTATTTCTTCCATACTGAGAGGTGTCTCACCTCGTCAATGATTTAAATTTTTCAGGTTATCCAGGTGATCGAACTTAGATAGCTCTAAGGCGGGGTAGTTTTGTGAGTGGTACCAGAACGGTTATGTTTTAGTTTTTATGTTTTATATATATTTTATTTAGGTTTCTATAATAAGAAGAATAAGGTTGTAATTATTATGGAACTGCTTGTGTAAATATAGAACTTAGGTATATTTTGTTGAGGTTATTTTGTTATTTCTGTTGCGTGAATGGCATTAGAGACACGTGATGGTCTCATAACACTTCGGGCCCCACGTGGCGGGTCTAGGGTGTTACAGATGTAACGATGGAAGGTTATTGCATATGCTTCTTAGCCGCTCAAGGAATACGAGAAGAATTACCCGACGCACGATCCGGAATTGGTAGCAGTAGTTTTTGCATTGAAAATTTGAAGGCACTACCTGTACAGTGGAAAGTGCAAGATCTTCATAGACCACAAAGGCCTTAAATACTTTTTCACATAGAAGGAGCTAAATATGAAGCAGAGGAGGTGGCTAGAGCTAATTAAGGACTATGACTGCACTATCAGCTGTGACCCAGGAAAAACTAATATGGTAACTGATGCGTTGAGTCGAAAGTCAGGGAATGCGTCAGTATCAATAGTGATAGCTCAACATCATATAAGGATGGATCTTGAAAGATCTGGGGTGGAATTAGTAGAAGGAAATCACCAGGCACTCATCGCCAATCTAGTAATTCAGCCCACTTTACAGGAAAGAATTAAAGCTGCTCAGATGAAAGATGCGAAATTGGTAAAGATTGTGGATAAGGTGCGGAGTGAACAGAGGAAATATTTTAATATCTTAGATGATGGAGTGTTGAGATTCCGTACTAGACTATATGTACCTTCTTATGTTGAGAATAAAAGAACTATCCTAGAGGAAGCACATTGTTCCCTTTATAAAGTGCACCCAAGAAGCACTAAGATGTACAAGGATTTATGAGAGTCTTTTTGGTGGAGTAATATGAAGAAGGAAATTACTAGATACGTGGATCAATGCTTGACATGCCAATAGGTGAAGGTTGAGCATCAGAGATCGGCGGGACCGTTGCAACTAGTTCACATTCCCGAGTGGAAGTGGGAGCATATTTCTTTAGATTTCGTTACGAGATTACCACCAACATTTGATAGACATGACACTATCTGGGTAGTCATTGACCAATTGATGAAGACTGCCCATTTTCTTCCCATTAAAGTTAACTACTCCATGAGTAGATTGGCAGAGTTGTATATACCTGAGATAGTTAGACTACATGGCGTGCTAGTGCCCATCATTTCTGATTGGGACCCACGGTTCACATCTCAATTTTGGAAGAGTTTATAAGGAGCTTTGGGTTCTCAACTGACATTCAATACAACATTTCATCCTCAGATTGATGGACAGATAGAGAGGACCATACAAATACTGGAAGATATGTTGCGGGTCTGTGTGTTAGACTTTGGTGGTAGCTAGATCCAGCATTTGCCATTGGTTGAGTTTGCTTATAACAACAACTATCATGCTAGCATCGGAATGACACCGTATGAAGCGTTGTATGGTCGGAGGTGTCGATCTCCGTTATACTGGGGCGAGATTGGTGAAAGGCAGATTTTGGGGCTAGAGATTGTGCAGCAGACTTATGATAAAATTAGACTTATCTGAGAAAGGATCAAAATAGCCCAAAGTCAACATAAAAGTTATACTGACACCCATCAACGAGAACTGGAGTTTATTGTGAGGGATCATGTATTCTTGAGAATTGCACCAATGAAAGGAGTGATGAAATTTGGGAAGAAGGGTAACCTAAGCCCTAGATATATTGGATCGTTTGAGATACTGGAAAGAATTGGTCCAATTGCCTACAGGTTAGCATTACCTCCTTCATTGTCTAGGATCTATGACGTGTTTCACGTGTCTATGTTGAGAAAATACGTCCTAGATCCTTCACACATGATCAGTTATGAGTCACTAGAGTTTAAAGATACCCTGTCATGTGAAGAGGTGCCGATTCAGATCTTAGACCAGAAAGAGCAGGAATTACGCACCAAGAAGATCCCGCTAGTAAAATTGCTCTGACATAATCACACAGTTGAGGAAGCCTCATGGGAAGTAGAGAAAGAAATGCGCCAAAGGTACCCACACTTGTTTAGCGAGGCCTAAAGTTAGATAGATAATGTAATAGTTCAGGTAAGTATTAGTTTGTATGTAAGCAGGTTTTATGCAGGTAAGGTAGTTTAGTGTAATTAATTGTAAATCTACATGTGATGGTTTTTATGTCAATTGGTTTTGGGAGAGTTTTTATTTGATTAATTATAATCTCCCAGAAACCTGTGATGTAACCACAGTACTCCTCCACCACAAGTGAGAGTTATTAATAAATTTGGGACGGGGCTGTTATGTGGGTGGCTGCCAACTCTTCTTAGAGTCGAATAGACAATTCAGTGATTTCTAGAGGAGATTGTAATAAGTAACGGTTAGCAAATTTTGAGGACGAAATTTTTATCAGGAGGGGAGAATGTAGTGATTCTAGAAATAATAATAATAATAATAATAATAATAATAATAATAATAATAATAATAATAATAATAAAATAATATAATATAATATAGTGATATACTAATATAATATAATATTATAATATATATATATATATATATATGTAAAGGGTAACTTGAAGGTTTCTTCAGGATTGTAAATGCAAAGACAGCCCCCCAATTCTCCCCATCTCTCTCTCTCTCTCTCTCTCTCTCTCTCTCTCTCTCTCTCTCTCTCTCAACTCTTTCTCTCTCCTTAATTTTTTGGCCAAACTAGTGCCGATTGAAGAATAGAAAATATCCCTAGGTTCCATTTTTAGCCACCAACATTTTAATCGGAGCAGATTCGTGATTTGGGGATCCTAGACACCACTCTAAAGTTAAGATAAGAAAAATGAATTATGTTTGTTGTTTTAGAATTTAACTAGTTAACGGAAGCGTGTGAGCCTAGGGATGTTAGGATAGTAATTATTCCGAGATTTAACTGATTAAATTAAAATATATGATTATAGAATTTTGTGCTCTGAACGGCGCAAGCGTCAGTTTAGGATCCTTGTAGGCACATTCTTAGTAAACAGGTAAGGGGAATAGATTATGTCAAGCATTTTCTAAAATTTAACCGATTAAATTATAATGTGTGGCTACATAAATTAATATATATGTTTTCTGGGTATTCAGATATATGGAAATTGGATTTTGGATTATTATTATTATTATGAGTTAATTAAATCCTAAAGGAAGATGATTCATTTTATTTTTAGTGAAATGTATGTATATTCTTCCAGGAAGTTATTAAACTATCATTTAATACTCAAATTGTGTGGCATGAGTATATACTGATTTTTAGAAAATTTGTATAGAAATTATGGAATTATGATATATGGTTGTGTGCCGAGATATGATATATGGCTGTACATATGGTTGTGTGTCGAGATATGCTATGATATGATTTTATATAGAATAAATTGAAAACATGTCAAATTTTGTACGGCTATATTATATGAATTATACTATATGGTAGTAGAGCCCTAATGGATAGTAACTATGATGATGCTTGTCAGTGCAACCACACTACTCGAAGAGGGTGTTGGTATTGGAAGTCGATTGGGCCTGCAAAGAGATGTTGAATGCCCTTGTATTCGGACCAGGTTGCGGTAGGCCCATCGTACTACAAACGCGTACAATTTGACTTAGCTTGGTGGTTGGCCAACCATGGTTAAGTCCAGCCTTCGGGCCGCACAACCTGATCATGTGGGGTTATTACATGATGTTGTATGAACGTCCATTCAGAGGAGAATTCCTTATGTGTGTGTGTGTGTGTGTGTGTGTATGTGATGATTTAATTATTGTATAGAATTATGTGTTCGATACGGTGTGTTTTAAAAAGGAAATTTGTGTTTTCATATATATATATATATATATATATATATATATATAGGTGTGAGTTCAAGTTACATGTTTTGTTAGTTAAATTTAATTGAATAATGGATGTATATTTGGAACACTAAAACTCATATTGCCACACACTGATAATAATTTATTCCTTTTTACTGAGAGGTATCTCACCCCAAGAATCTTAAACATTTCAGGAAATCCAGACAGCTGAGCGGAGCGAGCTCTAAAGTAGAGGAAGCCTAGTTACTGTAGTTTAGGGTATGTGTTTTTTGGAATTGAGGATATTTTTTGGATTTTGGGGGGTTTATATGTATATTTATGGAGACTTTAGAACTCTGATATTTTATATTAGGATCAGGTGTGTTATGTTTTCTGCTGCAATGATAGGATGTATTTATGGACAGGTGTATCCCCGGTACTATACTTTGGGTCCTGGTTGACTTTGTTGATATTATTATGGTATCAGAGTATTTTTTTTAATTGAATTTACAGGGTTGTTACAATAATATAGATGTGGCAACAATGTGAGTCTTACATTTGTGTTGCTATCGTTTTATATAGTATTGATCCCCTAGGTTTAAATCACTTGAACAAGGAGTTACTTCACCATTATGAAGGGATCACGTTGGTTACATTCTCATATTCTCCCTTAATATTATGAAACCAAAGGATCTCCTTATTAAGTAGTCATTAAATCTATATGGAGCTTGAATTAAATCTTACCCATATCACCTTATCCCCCATTTTCAACATTATTGGCACGTTCTAATATTTTATGATAAAAGGATAAAAGAGCAGCCTTATTGCATACTCAAACTTATATAATATTATATTTCTTTTTTTTTTTCTACGATTTGCATAATTTTATTTTCTTTCTTATTATTATGGCCTAAAAAAATAGCAAGTTATTTTAAAAGTTTTAACATGATAGTAATTTACTAAGGAAAATTTATTACCGAATCCCCTAAAAACTAAGAGTGAAACTAAAATTGCACAAATTGTGGGCATATGTTTAAAATTTGGACAAACTTTGAGGAATGAAAATTGTTGACCGTATAGGTTATACCTTGTTTTGATAATGACAAATACTGAAGTGTCTAATGTCTATAAAGTTTGTGTGCAGATTCATATTAGCAAGATCTCTTGATGGCATGAGAAGTCTTGGAAAATAAAGACCTAGAATTTTTATTCATTGTAATTTAATTAAGTTTTTATTCAGGTCTGTAATAATTAAAGTGCAAGGGTCTGTAATAATTAATGCATTACACGCATGATAGGGTAGATAAGCTCAAAGGACTTAAACTGACCTTAGGACCCTCATTTCTGCATGAAAATGTGTCATATTGCCTTAAAATTAATCATCATATGAATAGAGACAATCTTATAAGAAGAAAAGGACTGAAATGCCCAAATTGGCATGCTCGGTCGACTGAACCCTAATACTCAGGGCCCTTCGGTCGACTGAACTTCCACCGGGTCAACAGTTTGATCCTTCGGTCGGCCAAACCTAAAATGAGCTACAACGTTTTGGTCGATCAAACTAGGCCTGGCAAAACGGGTCATAACCCGTCAGGTCACTTGGACCCACTTGTTTAAAATGGGTTCGGGTTTAAAGAAATTGACCCATTTAATAATTGGGCGGGTCACGGGTTGAACCGTTTATAAACGAGTTCAGCTGGGTTTGGGCGGGTCACCCGGAGGATCCTTTATATTATATACATCTGTCTGTCACTCACTTTGTCCACCCTAAGGTCCTTAACCAAAAAAACCTAGTCTTTTCGAGCCTTTAGGCTTCACTCGTCACTCTCCTCTGGCTCTTCTCAGCCTTCAGCGCTTCACTCTCCTCTAGCTCTTCTGGGCCTTTGCCCTTCGGTGCTTCAGCTTCACCCTCCTCTAGCTCTCAGCTTCTTGGCTCTCAGCCTCTCGCCCTCTCACTCTCTCAGCCTCTCATTTCAGCCCTCTCCTTTCTGTTCTAGCAGCCCAGTCGCACGTCGTCGCCCACACTGCACGCCATCGTTGTCACCTACACTGCACGCCGTTGACGTTGCCCACGCCACACGTCGTCATTGTCACCTACGCCGCATGCCGTCGTCCACGCCGCACGCTGTCTGCCTATCCAGCCCGTCCCCCTCCCTCTCACTGTCAGTCTTCCTAGTTCCTAAGTCCCTCTCAGCTCAGTGAGCTCACGATCTCGACTCTCCTTTTCACTCTCAGTTCGGCGTGACAACGTCAACGGTCAATCTCCCTCTCTCGGTTCTCTCAGTCAATCAGACCCCGACTATCTGCATCTTTCTTTTCCCATTTCACCTTTTTTTTAAGATTTAATAAATAAAATAAGTATTTTTAAAAATAAAAAATAAATTTTAAAAATAAAAATATATAACTATTTATTAAACAGTTGACCTGTGACCCGCCTGTTTATTAAACGGACGGGTTAGGGTTGGCATGTGTGTGACCCATTTAATATTAACCCGTTTATGACCTTACCCGTTGATGACCTGCTCGAACCTGGCCCGCCCGCCCGTTTTACCACCCCTTGACCAAGCTAACACGTGGGGAGATTCCAACTATCTGCTCGACCAAACTTATAGAAGGAAATTAACTTGGTCGACCGAACACCCAAGTTCGGTCAACCGAACTCAGTCTGGTTGACCAAACATCAGAATTTCAGAAATCACCTTATGAATGGTTGACCGAACTCGTAGTTCAAATTCTCCTTGGTTGACCGAACCATCAATATGGTCGACCGACCCTCTGGGGTTGCTCGAATTTTACCGAGATTAAAATGCTGTTATTTTTTATTAACTTCATTTAAATTTTTTCAAAAATGACAAATAGGTCTCCAAACGGTTAAAAATTCAGGGGTGTCTATATATACCCCCTCATTTGCAAAGATTAGTAATAGATTAGCAAAATGATTAGTGATTTTTTCTCTGAATTCCAAAAGCTCCATTTCTCATATTCAAGCTCCCTACATTCATTCTTACTTATTCTTATTGCTGAAAGCATCTACTAAGAGTGTTCTTGTAATTTTCTCACTAAGCTTACACTCTCATTTGTTCTTGTTGATTGAGAAATTTTTTTTTTGAGAATAAGCTTTAATTTTTTTTAGGAGACTTTGTAAATAAGTCTTCTGTAGGAAAACTTCTTTGAGTTTATGGAATTTGTATAACCATTGCAATACTCAAGAGTTCGTATTACATTTTGTTTGTGAAATAATATTTTTACAAACCGATTTTCAAATATCTCTTGTGATTTATTTTAAGAAAAATATTTGTTGAAGATATTTGAAGTGTGTTTGAGATCTTTGTTGCTGCATTGTGATTGATACTATTATCTTGACACAAAGATCCTATCACATACACACTCTTACGTATTGATTACCATATTTGCATTAATCCTTGAGAGTAGATATTAAGACTACACTGAACTTATCATATCTTAACGTTCGGTAGTATGTTGATTATATTGGTGCAAATCAACTTGATTGAGAAACATATAGTTTGTACACAAATTTTATTGTAAATCTGTTGTATTCTAGGTGTGATCTAAGGGGGCGGTAATCCAGCCTGAAATGATTGGTTGTGTAGGTTGAGGTCAGCCTTGTGATAATTGATCTAGTTGTATTTAGGTGCCGCTCCACTCGTTAAGTGAGCCTATAGTATAATTCTTGTACTTGTGAGCCAAGGCGGGGACGTAGGCAGTTTGCCGAATCTCGATAACATCTCTAGTGTTGTCTCTATTTACTACTTTAATGTGCATGCTTAATTAAATCTCTTGTGCAGTTTAATTTTTGTTGAAAATATATATATTGATTTATTTTATATGCATTAGATTGACCTTAGGCTTGTGTAATACTACTGCTACTGAATTGACCTAGGAGATTAAATTTTAAAATACCAATTCACCCCCCCTCTTGGAATTCTAGTAAAGTAAACAAAAATTATTCAAAAAAAATCGATAAAGTTGTTTTATTATAATTTTAAGTTGGTAATTTGTGGGAGTATTGGATTTTAAACTTTGGAATTGAGTTTGTGTGGATTTAAAAGAAACTCAATCTAATTTTACATACATTTTATTTAAACCCACACAAATTTAAATTGAATATTTAAATTTCATATTTTCAAATGTGGTGTTGGACTAACATAACTTTTAATCTAGTGCATGTATTGTAGGTGCTTTGACACCATTTTAATTTGTGTCTTAGCTAATCTAATATAAAATTGACTTCGAGAAAGAAAAATCTAATATTATATAAGGTTGAGTATGCAATAAGTGTGTGTAATAAATAAGTATATGAAAAAATTATAGAAAATAAGAAATACATTTATTTATTAAATTTTTATTTTTAGGGAAAAAGATACTAACCTTCCTTAAGGTTTGACAAAAAAACATTGACCTTTACTGAGATTTTAAAATTTTCAGGAAATTCTCGCGAGGTTTCAAAAGTTTCATAGACTTCTCTTGAGATTTGTCAAAAAAACATAAACCTACTTTTATATATTACAAAAAGACAAACCTTTTAAGGGATATAAGTGTTCAAAATCAAAAGTCAAGAGAGGTTTATGTTACTTTTGAAACATCAGGAAAGGTTTATGAGAATTTTAAAACCTCATTAGAGGTCCCTATCTTTTTGCCAAACCTCAGGAGAGGTCAATATCTTTGGTCCTGTTTTTTATTATTTCATATATTTAATATGCATCATTTTTAGGGCAAAAGACACTCACCTCTCTGAGGTTTGCCGGAAAGATAGAGACCATCCTGAAGGTTTGTTAGAAAGATAGAAACCTTCCCTAAAAAAAATTGTCTTTTTGTAAAATACAAGAGGAGATTTGTATATTTTTGACAAATCTTAAAGGAGGTTCTTGAAATTCTTGATACCTTAAGAGAGGTCTTTGAAAATTTTAAAATCTTAGGAAAGATCATTATCTTTTTGTCAAATCTCAAGGGAAGTTAGTGTCTTTTGCCCTAATTTTTAATCATAAGTAATAAAGTTTATTATATTTTATTTCTCACCAATATATATATTATGTCCATTTCTATTCTTTAGTTTCAAGCAATGAAAAATAAGGTGGTAAAAAATCCACAAAGAATTAAGATTTGTTTAGTTTTTATGGGGAAAAGGGAATATTGTTGTAGAATATATGTAGAAATTGAAGTAACTATTAAAACATTATACAAGATCTCATAGAAAATGCATAATCGTAATTCATAACATAATTAAATAATTCAAATAAAATAATTAAAATATTTTTATTACAGAAAAAAATAGTCCATTTTTCATTTCATATCTCTTGGACCCCTATATATTAGGATTCAAAATTAATTCAAAATTAAAACCTACAAATATGGAAGGTCTATAATTTTCTATCCAATACCTCAGGATTAGTTTCCATCGAAAAATTATAGACAGGTAAAAACGCATGCAGGCACCATTTAAATACCTTTCAACTCCTAATTATTTTTCAAATAAATATAAAATTTTATAAAGAACGCATACAGTGTGTGCCCATAACTAGTTTTAATAATTTGAATTTAAATTAATTATATAATTGTTAACGTATGTAAATAGAAATGTAACATAATATATATATTTCTATATTTTTTTAATAATATAACTTTAAATTAATTCTATAATTTGAGTGTATGTAAATATAAACAAAAGATAAAGAAGTGAGAACTAATTATTTAGATTAATTTTATGATATAAAAAATATTGGGAAGGAAAGTAGTTGGGTTGAGACTCATTCAAATTTTTTTTTTCTAGTGGAACCCATTCATATTAGGGGTTTTAAAAATTTTTTCTCTCAAAAGAAGGAGAGAGAGAGAGAGAGAGAGAGGAATTTTAAAAAAATAAAAAATTTAATAAGTCCAGACATGAAGAGAGGAGTTTAAAGAATAAATTTGAAAAATTTAATGGGGCAGATGTAGATAGAGAAGTTTAAAAAATAAATTTAAAAAATTTAGGTGTAGGCCACTGTCTTCTAATGTTTATGGCATAATAGAATTATTTGACAATTGTTGTGACTTGTGAGGTACAAATGTAAAACAATGTAATTAAAGTTGAGTAACTAATAAATGTTTGTAATAAATATATGAAATAAATATGATAAGTAATATTGTGTATGTATTCATTAGTTCTTTATTCTTTATTCTTTTATTTATCATTAAATATGCATAATTAATATATTAGTTTATGTCCAAGGGATCTTAATTAATAATTAACTTAAATTATATACAAGAAATGAGATTTTGTACTTCATAATAAATATTTTATTTTTGTATAACATTTATAGTGAACTACATTGAATGTTGGAATCTTAGAATTTTGCAACCCTGATGCTAGGTTTAGGTTTTGACATATGCTTTTGACTTGGAGGGGTGGTTGGTTAATTTGGATTTGACTATGTGGAGGGGTTCTAGTATATCATTGTAACATTGTAGTTGGTTCGGATGGTACTAAGGATGGTATTCTCAAACCTAAGGCATATTAGTCATTAGATCCCTAGTAGCTACTTGTATTTGAATGAAAATACTTCTGAGACATGACTTTTGTGAAAACATTAATGGAGTGACCTACCTCCCCTTGTATTCTATTGGGTACTAAGTAAGCACCTTGAGGAGCACTTAGTAGTAGACTCTTAACATCCTTGAGAAATGTCCTATGTTTTGTATGGAATCGGGAGCCCCATAGATGAACCATTCAAAAATGAGATCGCACAGTACTCTCAGCTCGAAGGTTTGGGTGTTCACCCTTCTTGGTCGTTGTCTATATGGTTGGATGGTGTCATCCTAAACCCCAGTTGTACTGCAAGGATGAGAGTTTCCCTCATCATTGGTGGAATGTGAGTTTATCTCAGTTACCATTTGAGTTTAAATTCCTCAGTGATAACCTTAGTTGGACCAAGGGTTGCCAAATCTTGATACTTGATCTCTAGATTATACATTTGAGTGTTTCCTTAGATAAGGACAAGCACGGTTAGGTTCAACTTGGTGTAGCCTTGCCACTGCACGGACGCGACTCCTTGACATTTTGGGTATATCTTGGCAAGGGTGATTCCTTTTGGCCATTAAGATCTCCATGTTCGTGACATTGATATCAGAGCAGATCTTAATCTTGAAAGAAAATGAGATTAATACTATAGGCATCAATTTGATTACAGAAATTTGATTTGTTGCATTGATAAAGGGAAAGAGCAAGCCATCTTCGAGAAGGTTCTTATCTTGTGCTCCCCTCTTGTCATGTGATCTGTCATAGTAAATGCAATGAGTGTTGGCTTTTAGTGCATATCTTGTGAATGTTAGGATATTGATGGTGCCTTATACACTTGAGTATAGATGAGGGTTGATTAAAGGAAACTAAGAAGGATATACCTTGCCCCTTGAAGTGGGTATCGTGGTCGCATTTTGGGAATTGTCCTATTGTGGTTGACATTGAACTCAAATTTTGATCCCTTGAGACTTTGTGGTGTCCTCATTCCATAGGAACAGGTGATACCCTCAGATGTGGTGGAAGTGGATAGTTAGAAGAGTGCTCCCAAATGCCTAGATAGGCCGCACAAATTCCTCTTGAGCTCATTGCCTCCATAACACAACTTGTTGGAGCTTTCAATGAATTCCGAGTGGACGTAGATTCTAAATTATGCACAATTCGTGAGGATATCGATACGCTAAGTGAAACCATGCAAGCCAACTTTCAGATCCTCAACGATCGATTCAACAGCTTTGAAGGCTCTTCCTCTTCGAAAGGGAAGGCACCTATAGAGGAAACAAAGAGCGATGATGAGGATGACAACTCATCAGAGGAGGATGATGACTAGGACTGTAGATTCTGAGGGGGTGCGGCTGTTTTATTTGAAAACAATTAATATTATTGTTGTATATTTCTTTTTAAACACTCAGTTCTTTTTATTCTTATGCTAACTAAGAACATATTAGATGTATTATTTGTGCATGCTGGATAATTAACTAATGAAACATTGTGAACTACATGTTGATTGGTTGAGTTGTATGGAAGCTTCTGCATACTTGATGTAGACCATGGTATGGATATTATAACTGTTGAATATTTATACAAGCTTCTGCATGCTTGATGGTTATCTCTATTGAATATCTCAGAAAGCTTCTGTATGTTGGATGAAGATAACTGTGTAAATTTTTGGACATTTATAAATGCTTGTAGCTTCTGCATGGTGGATGCAGACAAATTACAAATTGCATGATGAGTAGTTGAATAGGATGTTGCATGCTGGTTGAGTAAATGAACAAATGTCATGTTGAGAATTGCATGCTGAATAGTTAATGTTAGGTTGATGCATGTTGGTTGAGTGTTGTTATGCTGGACTCTAAATGTTGGATGCATTAATGAAATTCATCATTGAAAAAAACTGAAAATGTGATACCCTATGGAAGAAAGACTTAAAAAGGATTTGATGTTACTACCCATATCAACAAGGTGCACCTTTCTTTTTGGGAGCCTTCCTATAAGAACTTCACGGGTAAGCGTGCTTGACTTAGAGTAATCTTGTGATGGGTGACCTTCTGGGAAGTTTTCTCAGGAAGTGTGTGAGTGAGGACAAAACACACTGAAAATGACACATGTTGGTCGGTGGGGTCAGTCATTAGTTTGATAAGGCTCGGCCCCTGTTGTCTAGTCCAGGTGGAAGAGGAGACACGCAGTACTCCCTGGCAGACCCAGGTTAGGGCATTACAAAAAATATGTATGCATAACGGCATATAGGGGAGCATAATGTGAAACATTCAATCGTGTCCTGATTTTTGAACCCTTCCTGAAAATGATGCAAATCATATATAAACTTCCATGACTTTAGGAAAATATGGTTCATGGACACCATTTGATTTAGCATTATGTTCTAAACTTCAATTAGGATTAAAATGGTTGCTTGTACTGGTTGGCGTACTTAATTTGATTGATCAAATGACACATATAAGTAATTCATTTCATCTAAGCTTACCTTTATGTCAAAAAGGGTGAATTTTTGAAGCAAACAATTTTTAAATTGTCCTTCACACCTTTTGATGATGTCAAAAGGGGGAGATTTTTGAGCAAAATTCTTATCTTATCATCATTTATGTGCTCATCCATATTTTGGCTTAAAAGTTTGCTTAGAGTTTAGTATGACTGTTATTTAAAACCTACTTATTAAACTTACCATAATCTTAAGAGACTAGATGATACTTTTGCACAACCATAGCTATATACGTGTATCATGTGACTCGTATTATCTGATAATTTTTTCAAAATTATATTCAACACTAAATGCAATCTGAACTGAACTCAAAAGTTTTCTACTTGAAAAATTCTAAAGTCTTCATTTGAATATGCTTGAAGTAAGATACATTGTTTGTTTGTTTGTTTTTGTTTTTGTTTTTTTGTTTTTTGTATTCATGCATATTGTGAGGGGGAGCCTTGTCAGGCCACCTCATTTTACTCATGTATTTGTCATCATAAAAAAGGGGGAGATTGTTGGTTTTTTGAGACTTATCCCGTTTTAATAATGACAAACCAAAGCATCTCATTTGTGCTTTAAGTATGTTCATAGGAATGACTTTGAGAAAGCACAGTCACTGATGCAAAATGGAAGCCATGAAGCATTCAAGATGACACATTACTTGGAAAATTTCAAGGAGTATTTGAAGATCAAGAAGGAAGACTTAAATAAATTTCATATGTAATTGCATTTAGGATTTCTATAAGTACATATATGAATGAATTTGATGAGAAACTCATACTTGACCTTAGATGGACCTTAGGAACTTGAACTTTTCATGGAAAATCATTTTCTTAAAGTGCTAAACTATTTTAAAAGGCCTAAAATAAGTTTGGACGTGAAAAAGCCCAAAAAACTCAAGATTGCAAGGTAGTCGGGCGATCAGATCATAAGTCCAAGTGACCAAACATCGCAAACTATGATCCAGGCGACCAAAAATCGCGATTCTGGAAATCACCTGCAATCTGGGCGATCGAACCCCAGTTCGATTGACCGAACCTCTCGGGAAAAGCCAAGAACGGCTATAAAACGGTCACATTTTTTAAAATAAAATACATATTAAATCCTCCAATGGTCATAAAACAATTATATCTCAAGCTTGCCTATAAATACAAGGCTTGGAGAGTTGAGAAGGATTTTTTCGAACAATATTTGAACCTTTAAGCAAATTGATTTATCTTGAGAATATCATTCATCACATTTTCAAGTTCTCTTATTCATATTTTTCAAAATACCCTAGAGAACACCATTCTTTTCTACTGAGCTTTAATCTTATTCATTGAGAGTGTATTAGAGTTGCTTTTCATTGTACTCATCAGCTCAATAAGGAGAATTCTTTGTACACAATCATTTGTATCTTCATTCTATTTTCATGGTTCAGGTGTGAATCGTGCCAAGTAAGGGGATATTGCTTGAAAAGGTATCTCCGCCTACAAGGAAGGATTGTAAGGGTATCTCTGTGTTGGGACCCTGTGAGCAATCACAAAAATTAGGAACACTAGAAATTTACGTGGTTCGGTCAAGATCGACCTACGTCCACGGAGCACACCACAAATCCACTAAAAAACTCCCGGAAAGAAATACAACTCTCTTCTTCCTCTCACTCCCTTCTTCCTCTCTTTTCTTCTTTGCATCCTCTCTGTGCATATTTCAACTCTCCACAGCTCCTCTATTTATAGGGCTTGGAATCAATTACAATTAAATACAATAAATCAAAAAAAGAAGTTTCATCCATTTAAATTAAATGGTGGATAACAGCTCTAGCTTGCAACGTGTCTTTAGCTCCTCACGTGTCTCCAGCTCAGCGCCTCCTGGCTCCAGCACAACAATCTCCCACTTGGAAACGGAGACGCCTCCTTAATTAGTATCATGAATAAATTATGTGCTCAAAATATGTCTTCAGGTATGAAGACCAACTAAAGTTGAACACAACTTTAGCTTCTCTGTAGTCATCACCTTAGTTAACATATTTGTCGGATTTCTGCTACCTTGGATTTTTTTCAAGTGTCAACACGCCGTCCTCTATCAGAGATATAATGAAGTGATAACACAATCCAATATGCTTAGTTCTGGAATGAAATGCGGAGTTCTTCGCTAGATGTATCGCACTCTGACTGTCACTGTACAAAACATTTCTCTCCTGCTTCAATCCAAGCTCCGTTAACAAACCCTGAAGCCAAATCATCTCTTTACTGGCTTCTATCACTACTACATACTCAGCTTTTGTAGTGGATAAAACAACAATCTTCTATATCTGTGACATCCAACTAACAGCTGTTGTGCCAACAATGAATATATACTCGGTGGTGCTTTTGCGATGATCAATTTCACCTGCAAAATCAGCATCTACAAATCCTTGGATTTTCAAATCGCTTTTGCTAAAACATAGGCACTTATCAATAGTGTAACATAGATAGCTCAAAATCTACTTCACTGCTTCCCAGTGTGTCTTCCCTAGATTTGACATATACCTGCTGACAGCTCCCACTGCTTGGCCAATATCTGGTCTGGTACCAACCATAGCGTACATTGGACTTCCAACGGTTGAGGCGTATGGTACCTTAGCCATGAAGTCTTTCTCTTCATTTGTCTGGGAAGACTGATCCTTAGAGAGACGGAAGTGACCTACCAATGGTGTATATATAGCCTTGGCGCTGCTTATGTTGAACCTCTGTAAAACATGACTGATGTACTCTGACTAAGATAACTACAACGTTTCTTTTTGCTTATCTCTAGAGATCCACATCCTAAGAATTTGCTTTGCAAGACCCAAATCTTTCATATCAAATTCCTTTGACAATTGCTGCTTCAATTTTCTGATCTTGTAACTAGCATATCATCAACATATAATAGTAGGATCATATAGCTAGTACGATACCTTTTGAAGTAGTAACAGTGGTCGGCATTGCACTTCTGAAAATTGTTCCTCTACATACAATTGTCAAATTTCTTGTACCACTGTCTAGGAGCTTATTTGAGACCATACAAACTCTTCTTCAACTTACATACAAGATTCTCTTTACCTTTTACTGAGAAACCTTCTGGCTGTTGCATATAAATTTCCTCATCAAGATCACCGTGAAGAAATGTCATCTTCATGTCCAACTGCTCAATATGTAAACCTCTGAGGCAACAATACTCAAAATAGATCTGATGGTTGTTAACTTGACAACTGGTGCAAAAATATCAGTGTAGTCAATTCCTTCCTTCTGTTCAAAACCTTTGACTACTAGCCGAGCTTTATACCTTTTGGATCCATCAATGCTCTTCTTTGATCCTGTATACCCATTTGTTGTGAAGAGCCTTCTTACCATTGGGCAACTTAACTAGTTCCCATGTTTTATTGGAGTTAAGAGACTTCATCTCGTATTTCATTGCAAGCTCCCACTTGCTCGAATCTCCTACCTAACATGCTTCAACATAGCATTCAGAATCTCCTCCATCTGTAAGAAGTAAATGGTTCGCATACCTCCTGTTTGGTACATGCTGCCGAGAAGATCTCCTAAGCTCTAGTGCCGGAGTAGGAGGTGGTGGTGCAATAATTTGCTTCACATGTTCCTCTGCCTGAGGAATCTCGGTATTCTTCTGAGGATTCTCGGTGTTCTGCTGACGTGTCCTTACACCTTCTAAAACATCATCCACATCTACAAATGTTGTTTCAGACTCTGTAGATTCTGTTGTGTGTCTATCTTTGTACATCACCTTTTTATCAAAAATCACATCTCTGCTTCTGATCACCTTTTTGTTTTCATCATTCCAAATGCGATATCCATATTCATCTCCACCATAACCGATGAAAGTGCATTTTTGAGATTTCGGATCTAGCTTATTCCTAACATGATCATTGATATATACATATGCAACACAACCAAAAACTTTCAAATGTAAAAGTCTTACCTCTTTGTTACTCCAAACTTATTCTGGTAGACTATAGTCCAATGGTACTGATGGAATCCTGTTAATCAAATAAGTTACTGTGTTGACTGCTTCTGTCCAAAACATCTTTGGAAAGTCTGACTGCATACACATGCTTCTAGTTTTTTCTATCAACATTCTGTTCATCTGCTCGGCTACGCTGTTGTGTTGAGGCGTACCTAGAATAGTTCTTTCCATTCTGATACCATGATCATAGTAGAATTGCTTGAACCCAGTGTCAACATACTCACCACCGTTATCTGTTCTTAGCTTCTTGATTTTCAAACCAGTTTCGTTTTCTACCATTGCTTTCCAAATTTTAAAAGCATAAAAAACATTAGATTTATATTTCAGGAAGTAAACCTATACCTTCCGTGAATGATCGTCGATAAATGTGATGAAGTAATGCTTCCCACCTGTGGAAGAAATGGTTGTTGGTCCCCATACATCTGAATGGACTAGTTCAAGTCTCTCCTTCTTTGGGGTACTGACGTTTGTCTGGAAACTAACTCTCTCCTATTTCCCAAATATGCAATCCTCACATGTGTCAATCTTCACCGACTGTAAATCACTCAACTTACCCTTTGAGTGCAGCACCTTAAGTCCCTTCTCACTCAGGTGTCCAAGTTGTTGATGCCATAAGTTGCTATCATCATTTCTTGTAGCAACTGTAATAGAAATACATGCATTAGGAGTTACATAAAGAGTACCACTTTTCTTACCTCGTGCAATCGTTAATGCACCCTTTGAAATTTTCCATTCATCACCAATGAAGGTTGTGTTATATCCTTCATCTGCCAGTTGATCGACTGAGATCAAATTCTTCCTCAAGTCTGGAATATATCTAACATCTCTCAGTTTCCATACTAACCCATTCTGCAACGACCCGAAGAATAATGGTATTTAAATAATAAAGAGGGAGAGAAATGGAAACAATAATAGAAGGAGGCAATCGACTTCGTTGACGAACGCTCCGTGTTTGTCGACGACATTGCATTTTGAATATAATAACCCAGGGGATTTTCTCATGGCCTCGTCGACGAACACAAAGGATTCGTCAACGAGGGTACAAGAGGGTCTCATCGACGAGGGCAAGTTTCATCGACGCGAAGATGCCGAGAGAGGATTTTTGGAAGTCTGAAATTTGTCGACGAACTTTCAACAGGACTCGTCAACAAGGTGACGTGGCTCGTCAACGAATCCTGCAGTATAAATAGCCCTAATCTGATTTTAATCTCAGAAATTCGGCCGCAGTCTCTCTCTCTCTCTCTCCTTTCCCCTACGGTTCCTTCCTCTTCTTTCTTCGATTTCGGCTCTGGCAGTCATTGGATCGACAATCTGAGGCCACCATGACGCTCCTAAAGGAGTTCTCTGCAAATCTGCTAGAGTGGATCATCAGTGGGACGGAGTTGGAATTCATCCCAAATCTAGGGTAAGGTCTTTTATTCGAAATTTAACTTTCCAGCAGTTGTAGGAAATGTTGTAGACGTAGAAATAGTGACGTTTTGTTCTAAGATATATGGTTTTCAGGGTGTTGAGTGGAGAACCCTGCGGGTGTTTGACCCGTCTCAGTAGGGGGATTTTAGCAGAAATCAGGTAAGGGAAATATGCTATGTTAGGTGGTTCTAAAATGATTTCTAGTATGAAATGTATATTTTTACCAGGTTATTATTCACAGCAGAACTTTATACAATTTATTGATTATGAATATTATGTATTAAATTACTGTGTGACTTGAGAATATAAATATAGTACAGAAGTATGTTTTGCAGTATTTTCAAGGTATGTTTTACAGAATATACAGCCAGTGGATATGTTTTATAGTAATTACAGAATACCATGATTATACAGTTTTCAGTACCATGACTTACAGATTACAGTTCAGTTTAGAAATATAGTTGACACAGTTGCAGTTTATTTCAGTGTCATGGTTAAAACAGTTATTTCAGAATCATGGTAAGTCAAATAATTGTATATAGAAATATATTATATAGTATTAGATCCTGTTGGACCATATAGCAGAGCACGGTACTGTAGCTTCAGATATTTAGTTCAGAGTGCAATCACCTATTCAGATAATACATGGTAGTAGGTCGATCGTGCCCAAACGTGGACAGACTCCCCATTAGATATGGGTTGAGGAGTGCCCAATTTGACTGAGGGAGTATAATGGTTTACCCTGGTCGGCCAGTCAGGGTAGATCCTGCCTACGGCACAACCCCGTCATGAGGGGTCAAATCATGACATACAGTTAGCCACAGGGAAGTTTTCAGTTATTATTATGTATATGCAGATTTACAGAGACAAAAAATATATTTATGTACATTAGAAGTATTTTGAGTAGAAACCTAAAGTATAGATATGTTAAGCAACCTGGAAAGGATGGTGGTTTATATTACTTGTATTGTAATTACAAATTCAATTATACATGATTATATAGCAATAGATTTTCATAGTATTGTAACTCATTTGCCACACACTAGCAATAGCATATTTCGTCTTACTGAGTGTTGGCTCATTCCATTACCTTAACATTTTTCAGGTGATCTAGATAGGCGAGCAAACCAAGCTCGCAAATAGAGGGGCCTCAGTATTGCCCTGACAGTAGAGTGAGTATTTTTGGGAGTATTTTTGTATAGCTTTAGCCAATTGAGGGTATTTTGGGGAACAGTCTTATATGTATATTTTGGGAAACATTTTAGCACTCTAGTATTGTATATAATTACAGATGGTTATATTTATTTGGTTTCTGCTTCTCGCTGCTTAGGTTGATGATTGCGTTTAATTTAATTTGGTATCAGAGCATTATAAATTTCATAGTATATAAAAAAAAGGAAAAAAAAAAAACCCAGTTAAATAGCAGGTGGTTACACATTCATACTGATCTTCACTGTCCCCTTGCCGGCAATGTCGCAAGGTTAATCATTTCCAAGATATATTTTGCTGAAATTACCTGATGTATACTCCTATAGGCAATCTCTGCTACAAGTGGCATGGAATGAAGCTCCAAAGTTTAACACCCAAGACTCCTTTTTGCTTTCCAAAGAGCATATCAACAAATCATCATTTTCTGAAGCAACATTGGCTTCTGTCTTTGCCCTTGTCTCGTATTCTTTCTTCAGACTTATACACTGGTTCTTGTAATGACTAATTTTTCCACAGTTCCAGCACTCAATAATTTTTGTGCCCTGGGAACCTATGTATTAAGTACTTCTAGGATTTCTGGATTTAGACCGCGTGGGCTTAGATCTGCCACGGTTGTTTGATCGTCCATGCCTGTTTTCTTTGCCTTGACTTTCCATGTTCAAGGCTGAACTCGAAGTGGAGCCATGATTTGACTACATTCTAATTTCTTCAGTTAAAATCATGCTTACGACCTTATCGTACACAAGCTTTGATTTCCCTGCAGAACTACTGATTGTAGTAACAACACCATTCCAACTTTCGGGCAACTGACTGAGAATCAGTAGGGCACGAATCTCACTATCAAATATTGTCCCAGCTGAGACGAGTTGATTCGACAACTCGTTGAAATTATTTAAATGTCTGCTAAAACTTTCACCTGTAGACATGGTCATAGTAAATAATATTTTCATAAAATGTACCTTGTTAGCGGTTGAAGGCTACTCGTACATATTAGAGCGTATAAATCAAAAACTTGGTTGATGATATATGCTTGATATTGAATGCCACAGACTTTGACAACGTTATTCTGATGGCTTTAAGAGCTTTTCGATCAAGCAAATCCCACTCGTCTTCGTTCATAGATGCTAGCTTACCCTTTAATGGTAAGTGCAACTCCTTTCCAAACAAATAATCTTCAATCTGCATCTTCCAGAAACCGAAATTGTTGTCGTTGAACATTTCGATTTTTGAGCTCTTTTTGTTTGACATCTTGATTTGCTGATCTAGAGATGAAATTAACTCAAATAGACAGCACGGTTGGATCCATAATGGTCAAAAATTTTAGAAATGGTTCAAGTCGTTTGAAAAATGAACCCAAAATGACTCCAAAAAGTTTGGTCAAAGAGCATATCAACACTGACGTGGCATTGAAGCCCACCTACTAACGTGTCAGATGACATGGCACTAGGGCCCACCCTGCTAGCGTGGCAGATGACGTTGCATTAGGACACACCTGCTGACGTGGTAGATGACGTGGCGCTACTGCCGTGGCCGGGCCTAGAGTGAGTCAGGTCGAATACAGATCCAGATCAGATGCGAGCCGGGTAGAATATAGATCCAAGTCGAATGCGGGCCGGGTCTTGGGTTGGTCCGATCTGAGTGAGTCACTAGGTCGGGTTGAGGCGGTCCGGGCGAGGAAGATGGGTGGCACGCATGGGGTGCGTGAGTGGCAGGTCACCGACGCGTGACCGGTGCGTGGCGAGGCGTTTTTCTCCGGTAAGGCACGTAGGGGCACGTGTGCTTCCGTCTAATCTCCTTTTGAGCTCCGGTTTGCACCGTTGGCTTTGTCTCGACGAGGTGAACGTGATGGTGGCCTCAAAATTCAATTTCAAGTCACTTGATAGAGCTCTGATTTTAGTGAATACTTTGATTTGGTCGAGGTGAACGTGATCTAATGAGCCACTTGATAGTTTGAAATTGATGATAGCAATATAAAGTTGGTAATGTAAACAAACTTGTCTTCATAATATGTTTCTTCTTTAAATAAAATCAAAAACAAAAAGTAGAAAATAGAAAACCGAATTATACATAGAAAATGAAGTGATATTTAGTTTTTAAAAATCCTAATTTTTCACGTGTGTATATAACTCAAGATTATATTACAATTAATGTAACAAACCACATAGTTTGCGACTATTAGGTTAACTGATTATAGTTTTAGCATCAACACACAATTTGGCAGCAGTTAAAGGATCATTCGAGTAATTAACCTCAAAAAAACTTTTAAACATTAGACACTCATACTTAGCCCCATTGTTATTAAAAAAAATAAAAGTGAACAAAAGAAAGCATAAGTTTTGATCATAATATGCCTCATTTAGAAAATACATAATCACATTTCAAACCTAATTGATAAATAAGATATTCAGATTCTAAAATATTGTCAATTTAGGAGCTTTACCATATAGATCTTATAATTTGTTCATGCTCCGATAACATTTATAAACATTACTTATCAAAATTAACATTTAGTGGCTAATGCCTTGCTTGATACACCAAAATCAAATGAGATGAGTGGAATATAATAAAAATTTATAAGACATTCTGTTTAATTTCTAACTTAAGAAAAAAACAATTGAGTTAGATACACAAGTTAATTATAAAAAATTAAAAGGAAAAGTTAATTAATGTCTCTCCATATATATTATTTAATTTTTATTAATTATAAATATAAATTTATAAAAAAAAAATTAATTAATGTCTCTCCTTCACATCATCATCATATACAAATTTAAATTAATAATAATCTTTTTTTATTTGTGGCATCATGTGTAAATAATTGAAAATCACCCATATAAGCCTTAAATATAATGAACAAAATTTCAAAAAATAAAAAATGTCACATTATTTTTCAATTTTTTTCAGTGCCGAGATATTTGTGGTAACTAAAATTTTTACAAGTTAACACGATTTTTTTTAAATAAATTACAAATTACAAATATATATATATATGAAGAATGTTCATCCAGGGGATGAGTTCTGATCTAGTTAAAATATACCCAGAAGAAGTTAAAACAGACTTGACAAATAATGTCTACATTCTTCCAGCTTCTACACAAAAAAAATGAGGACAAAAAATAAGACCTAAAAATGGATTTATACCAAACATCAAAATTTCTGTGCTTCAGAAAATGAAAACCACTAGCCCCACAAATAGGGGGACAGAAGAAAAAAAGCAGTAAAATCTGCAAAACAGTAAGCTAAACAGGACCTGGCAGCGACGAACATCCTTTGGGAGATCTGATTGCTTAACAGAAGATTTTACCCTTTCGTAATCTCCTTCCAAGGGGGCAACATCTATTCAGTAATGTGGCACTTCGCAGCATTGTAAAATAAGGCTGAGGGCCGAAGTGAGAGAGGGGCAAATAATGTGCGAATCAGAGAAAGAATAGCGATACTATACGACTCAAACTGTTGTGTAATTGGAGAAAAGATGCATCAAGTTAGGAAGAGCTTCGGGAAAAAATTTTCTTGCAAATAAATAACAAGGCCGTCTCATTCCGTTCCATAAGCAAGGGTCCACCATTACTTTTTTCTGCAGTGACAAATGAAGAACGGTAGTTTCACATAGTAGAAGAGCTACCAAATGAAAATGGACAAGTTTTAAGGCAGCATTAAAAAGAAGGAAAAAGAAAAAGAAATTCCTACCTTTTCGTTGCTTGTAACGTGCACAGACTTGTCGATAGACTGCCATGGGAAAGAACAATGTCAAGGGACTCCATTAATGATACATAGAGGTACAACTAGTAAAACAAATTGAAACAAAAGATAAGATGGAATCATACTGTGATGTTCTTCATGAGTTCATAGGTAACATCTTGAGCCCTGTATGCTTTTGGATGCCACTTTCCTTCAGACCAATCAACATGTGTTACTGACCAGTTTGCAATTCCAGTAGGATCAATCATCTGAAGAGAATGAGAAGTTAAGAAGTCGGTGTACAGGGATGAGAAGAGTTACAGAGTGATTTACTAAAAACACCATAGTTCAAAGTTTGATGTGCTGACATGGAAAAAGGTTGGCAAGTAATGTTCATCGGCATAACAATTTCGCCCTTCCATACCTGGCTGTGGAAGTCAAAACATCATCATCAGTACATGGAATTAATGCCGAACCAATAAGTTTTGCAAAAACCATTAAAAGAGAAGGTTCAGTGTCACAACTGCACAGGTCTTTAATCTAAAATGCACAAGCTAATAAAGAACTGTTTCTAGAATTATATGGAGCAAACAAAATGGTTATATATAAACAAAGTATAGTCCATCAATTTGTGGACTGCAAACTTCACATCCACAACCCTTGCTTACATCCGAAGGAAAAAAAAATTGTGTTAGAAAAACAAGAAAGAATTTTAAAGCCATAAAATATAACATTATGATTGTCACAAAAAAGCATTGCATGTTCAGATAAAAACACGATCTGTTGAAAGATGTTAGCAACTAAAAACGGAAAAAAAGGAGATCCAAAGAGAGATAAAATTGGCTTAAATAGTGGCCTGCACAGTTTACATCTTCAACTTTTCCACCCAATTTGCATCTTCAATGCTTCTGCCCATTGGAAGGAGACAAAAGGATCATGCAAGGCAGGGGGAAAAGAAACTAAACACAGAAGAGAAATAAAAATAAATAAATCACTGAATTAGTTATAATTTTCATTCTAATAAAACTCTAAATGCTTAGGAACCTCTAGAAGCCAGATAACCTAAAATTATCTGTCAAATAACATATTTTTCCTCAGGTTATAAAATTTGCTTGTTTTAAACGGTCCAACAGTAATTTACAGCATGATAAATAAGCCCCATGTCCTTATTAACAATAAATAATACATCTACATGGCTGTCAATATTATAGCCTTGTTATCCATCCCAATAAGAACATCTAGTCTCATCACCAGACATCCATACCCCAACAGCCCTATGGATTGATGTGCACAGCAGTTCGTCTAGCAAGGACATTGGGTGAAAACTTGGCTACACTCGAGGGAGTACATTTACATTTAGGACAATAAAGGACCAGAAAATTAATGCTAACATTTCAAAATAAATTTAGCCATTTCATAAAGACATGTAATTTAAAGTACCTAGCAGAAAAGATGGATCTCATAATTTATCCACTTAAAAAAATGAAAATGACAAAGATGGTTCTCATTAAAATACTTGCAAGTTGTCAAGAAAAAAAATTGTCCACAAACCTATTTTCATCTTAAAATCTGACCCAGTAGAAAAGTAGTTTTCTTTGAGGAAAAGTGCAAATGATAAGATATTATGTATCATGTACAAAACAAGGAACTAAATAAAGAAATCAATATTGCAGCACATCAGATGTGTAGCAGGGATATCTTGGGCTTATAAGGATGGTTTGACCCAACTACATGAAGGGTCTTTTATATAGGATAAAACCGTGAGATTAGTGGGGCAAAGCAGGCAATACCTCATCAGAGTTGGGCCCAAAATTGTTACATTTGATATTAGAGTCATGCTAAGGGTGCTATTATGTGGGTGAATCCTACATAAAAGTGTCGGCCACTTTGACGAGGAAGTGACAGTTTGGATGAGAAAGCATGTCATGGTCCCATGACTCCCACATTGGATGTCTACTAGGGAAGGCCCCAACTATGTGAGGACCTTTTTATAGGACAAAATTGTAAGGCCAATGGGCCAAGGGTTTTAAGTGTAATTATTGTAATTTGTGCTTTCTTATAAATAGGGTGTGAAAAGCCATTATGCTGTCCTGCATCACCCAGTTTCCAAGATTGCTCAATTTGCCACAAACAAGTTGTCGCAGATGATAATATCCATGTTGTGGAGAATACTGTCACCCATAACCCACTTTTATTTCAATGCTCATAAGGTCAGTAGGATCTGGAATTGTTCTTCCAATGAAATTTTTCAATGGGCCTCTACTAGAAAGGAACAGTATGGTTGGCTGTGATAGCTTCCAAAGAATGGTATTTTGGAAAACCAATGCTCTCTCTTGAGGCTGCTTTCTTCCTGTGGGAGGCCATCTGCAACCATATTCTAAGAATTGGGGTGAAAATCCAGGCAAATTGATGTTTTTTGCCCAAAGCATGGACAGTCAAGTCACATTCTTCATTGCCACAAAGTTAGAAGTTTTTGGGGGACTGACTTATGCAATGATGGGGATTCAGAGGTGTGCTCCAATTAGCCAGATTATATGCCCATAAATAGCACCAAGAACAAGTCAAAAGGAAAACTATGTTAAGCTTCTACCTTGCAATAAAGTTTAAATTTTGTGTAATAAAGACTGTCTGCCATAACAATTAAAGCATGCTGTCGCTTCATGGAGAACCACTGCAAACAGAAATAAATTAAGATCAGTTATGTCTCCACATTAGTTTTTTTATTTTTTATTTTTTATTTTTTATTTAAGATCACTCTGGGCAAAATTTAGCAATGACCAAATGTTTGGCCACTTTCTAGTATTAAACAATAAGTCAAACCAACATATTTAATCCATACTTTCAAAAACTATTCAAACTGAACTTGGCTAAAAATGTAGAAGAGAATGCATTAGAGCACCACGAATCAGTAAGTACAAATGACATGTAACTGACCTACAAATCAATAGGTAAAAAAAAGTAAAAGACAGGATAATATACAGAAGAAGATGCTCAAGAAAGACCAAACTTAGAGGCTAACGAAATATAGAATTAAACACTTATAAGCTAGGGCCAATATTGCACAGGTCCCACTGGAGAGATTTTCTAGTTGCTCGGTTCTGCCACTGGTTCTCTATAGGATACCATAATTCCCTTATTTTGAGTCTTCTTGGTACTAGCATTTATTATCTTACAGGGAGTCTGTTGAAGGGCAATAATCCAGTTATAAATAATTGCAAACACAGTACACATTTTGTACCTTCTCCACTTTCCAGCTGACAGATGATGAGCCAGCATGGATTCTTCATAAAATATTAAAGTAAGCTGCCCAAAAAACCTTTATGTTTTTGCAATATAATCTTGTTTTTTTACGTGAATAGATTACCATTTTATAGAGAAAATCTAATATGATTTCCCATGTTTGCAGATGATAAAAAAATATTTCAAAGGTCATCATTAAAACAGATTAGGCCAGTGGTTTTAAAACTGAATCAGACTGCCTTGTTTAGATCATTTGAACTGGGAACCAGACCTGCCTCTGACTGTTTGAATTCCAACACTGGACTTGATTAAAAACTGCTCAAAATCCAGTTAAATCTATGAGAACCAGTAAAAAATGGACTGGTTTGATCAATTTGCAAATTATTTTTTTCCCTAAAAAGTATTTTCACAATAAAAATTGCTATTTTCACTCAAAATACACAACTTTTGTATGTTGTATATATGTTTTATTAACAATAATAAATAAAGATTATTTATTGTATTTGCATAAATAAATAATATAATTGTATATGAATTATTAATGTGAGGCCATGATGACATCACTGGTAAAACCAGACAAATTGGACCAGTTGGGGAGCAGTCAACCTGTGAACCAGCCAACCACCAGTTCACTGGCTGATCCAGTTTTAAAACATTGGTAAAGGTAACAAGAGTCGACTAAGGCATTGGCATGGAGGAGGGAACAACTCAGAAATTAAAAGAGCCAGTTAATGGCAAATGGTTTCATTTGGGTATACCAGAACTTCGCTTAAAAAAATAATTCAGCTGTTACTATACAAATTATTTCATTTATAAAAAAGGATAAAAAGTTTGATTTACGCCTGAAAAATAAATAAATAAATAACTACCTGAGCACCCTTACGGAAATCCCTCTTTTCAACTTCAGGCAACATGTGCTCTATATACCTACCGCTTCCATGTGGACCAGGATCCTCAAAACTGGGGAGAGCGAGAAGAGAGAGAGAGAGAGAGAAGTGTAATCAAAATGTGCACATATAATAGGCAATATTTTTAGAAGTATGTTACTATCTATTTATGCCGCAAGAAAGTTGGGTTGGGTTTATGCTTTTTCACATGGTATAACTCACTTACCAATCAATAAAGCTGACATTTGTGTACATCAGATAGTTATACACATAATCAAAGTTATGCAGTGGTACACAGCTGCACGAAAGGAATTGAATCAGTTAAACACTCATTTACCAAAATTAAACACAAAACCATGGAAAGTACGTAGTGAAAGAAATTTGATAATATGATTACCTATCAGAGAGCAAGACAAAATGCTGGTTATCAGGGTCAGACAAAGCATTTCCTAGAAGTCTCTTCTCTGCATCAACCATGGAAATTTTTCCCCAAACAACCTGCAAGTATTTTTATCATCAAATTAACTTGGAGAACGTAGTTATTAATAAACAGACAAAGAGGATCCAGGAGCAAGATTTCTCAACTGTCAATGTATAGGTGGAGGGTTAAAAGGAAAAGCAGAAGACATTATTTCATTTGCTTCAAGAGGTGTGTTATTTATTTATTTCTTTATTTATTTTATCTTTTGTAATTCTTCCTCTAGTCTCAGTAAAATGCAATCCATCCATCAGTAATTGCAAATTTTCAATCAATCTTATTATACCTTGAGCTCTTCTTTCTTCACTGCATTTCATTATTATACTTATCCTATCAGTGAATACAATATTATGCAAAAGGTTCCATATGAGGAATTTTTAACCACTATCCCCTCATTTATGGAGAAAGATAAGAAATATAATTAGTCTCTATAAGGTTAGAGATCATTATCAATCTTTTCCCATGGATTTAATCTGCAGTAAAAGAGTTATGGGACAGACAGGCATTAATCATATTTTGATTTAGTATACCTTCATAATAAGAAAACTAAAAATTCCCTGGAGAACATGAAAAGTAATTGTTCCATGAAATTTTATTTCTCTATTTCAACCATAGAAAGGATGATCGCTATTATTTCATTATTCTTGAAACTTTTGACATTAGGGAAGGACATACATTATTCTTTTTTCTAAGGAAAGGATGGTGTTCTATTCCACCAGTCTGCATTCTCCACTTACTTTCTATCTTTATTTCCTATTCCTGCTGCTGTGGCTAACCGTATTGAGAAACTTCAAAGGAATTTTTTATGGGGTGGCATTGGTGATGAACCAAAATTCCATTTGGTTAAATGGGATGCTGTTTGCTCTCTCATTACTTTGGGTGGTTGGGGGATAATGAAGGTAAGACAGTTTAATGAAGCTTTGCTTGGGAAGTGGTTATGGAGATTTGGGATGGAGAAGGCTGCTCTTTGGAGGCAAGTGATAGAGGTGAAATACGGCTGTAAATGGGGTGGTTGGTGTACTAGGCCTGTTAATGGTCCACATGGTGTTGGCTTGTGGAAAAATATTAGTTGGGGATGGCCTTCTTTTTCTTGTCACTTTTCTATATGATATTGGAAATGTGTCTAAGGTGAAATTTTGGCAAGACCATTGGTGTGGTGAGACGTCTCTTGCAGTCAGCTATCCTGATTTGTATAGATTTTGCTGAGATAAAGAAGCTAGCGTGGCTGAGCTTATGAAGTTTGATAATGGAGTCTTGTTTTGGGATGTAAGTTTCTTTAGGAGTACGCATCTTCAGGAATTAGAGGCCTTGACTGGTTTTATGGATACCATATATGGTGCATCGGTGAAGGGGTTCGGTGAGGATAAGATGTGCTGGAAATCTGATAGAGAGAAGGGCTTCTTGGTTAAAGGTTATTATGGTATTTTAATGGGCTCTAAAGATTGTGGCTTTCCTTGGAAAAGTATTTGGAAACAGAAAATTCCATCTAGAGTAGCTTTTTTCGTTTGGACTGCTGCTTTAGGGAAATGCTTAACGATTGACAATTTACGAAAAAGAAAGGTTTGGATATTGGATTGGTGCTACCTGTGCAAGTGTAATAATGAGACGGTTGATCATCTTTTTATTCATTGTCCGGTTGCAATGGACTTGTGGGTTATGGTGTTGGGTTTGTTTGGAGTAAGCTGGGTTATGCCGCACTCTGTAGTGGGACTTCTAGCATGTTGGCAAGGCAGATTTGGTCGTTATCGAAATGGGTTTATATGGTTGATAGTTCCTCATTGTTTATTGTGGTGTCCTTGGAGAGAGAGAAATAGTAGGTGTTTTGAAGATAAGGAAAGATCCATTTCGGACCTGAAGCTATTTTTCTTTACAACTTTGATGAATTGGTTGGCTGCTATGTGAAACCAATCATTTTCTTCTGTTTTTGATTTACTAGATTCTTGTAATTTCTGTTTTTGATTTGTTTACCCCATGTACACTCCTTGTGTACTTGGTGTTCATTTTTTATATCAATAAACTTATTACTTATAAAAAAAAAATTGGCAGCAAAATGTTAAAAGGAGAAAACTGCCAGTTCAAAAATCCTGAGCTGAGAATTGAAGTTGATCTAATCATGTTAGATCTTGATATAGAACCAAAGAAAAAGATTCATTAAAGGGCACCAGCGGGGTGTGAATCCAACAACCAAGTACAACAACAATAAGAAACAGCATCTTTAAGTCCCATTATATGGGGTTGGCTATATGAGTCCTTTTCTGCCAATCCACATGATTGAGGACATTTTTTTCAACTAAATTTAGAGTGGTTAAATCTTTCCTCACTACCGCATTTTAAATTATTTTAGGTCCATCCCTAGCTCTTCTAGTACCATTTAAAATAACTAACTCACTCTTCCTCATTGGTGCACTACTTGGCCTACTGTCAAATGCCTAAACCATCCAAGGCACCCCCTCCCTTATCTCAGCTTCCATCAGTGCTATCGCTAATTTATTGCAAATCTTTTCGTTCCTTAATTATTCATTTATTGTTATACCACTCCTCCACCATAGCATTCGCATTTCAGCTACCTTTACTTTTTGGATGTTGTTTCTTAGTTGCCCAGTATTTTGATCCATATAGTATGGATGGTCTTATAGTCGTCCTCAAGAAATTTTCTTTTAATTTTTAATGGTATTCTACTATCACACAACACACCCAAAGCACTCCTCCATTTTACTTGATCCGCTTTAACTCTATGAACTACATCCTCTTCAACTACTCTTTCCGCTTGCATAATATATCCAAGACAACACTAGTACTTGATTTCTTGATTATCAAGTTTAATCTTATCTTCAATATTCCTCCTTACATGGTTGAAATTACATTACATATATTTTGTCTTATTTCTACTTATCCTAAAACCTTTGGACTCTTAACTGTCCTCTATAGTTCTAACTCAGCTTCTAATCTATTCGTGCTTTCATCAATCAAAACAATATCGTCTACAAACAGCACACACCATGGGATCTTGCTCTGAATATTCCACGTGTGTTCATCAATTACTAAAACAAACAGATAGGGGCTCGAAGTAGAATCTTGATGTACACCTATTGTAATTGGAAACCTCCTGTAGTCCTAACAAGAGTTGTTACTCTTTCACGCATATCCTTAATGACATCAATACTGCATACTCTTCTTTTCTAAAACCCACTGTAAAACTTCCTTAGGTACTTTATCATATGCTTTCTCTAAGCCAAAAAAATCATATGCAAGTCCCTTTTCTTTTCCCTGAACTTTTCCATTAATATTCTTAGAAGATAAATAGCTTTTGTTGTCGATCTCTCAAGCATAAAACTAAATTGATCCTTTGAGACCCTCATTTCTATTCTTATTTCTTTGTTCAATGATCCTTTTCCGCAGTTTCACCATATGACACATGACTTTACAACAATAGTTATTACATTTTTGAATATTACCTTTGTTTTTGTATATAAATATTAACATGCTCTTCCTTCATTCTCCGATATTTTCTTGGTTTTTATAATAGTGATGAATAGATTAGTTAACCATACACTTCTTTTATCTCCTATACATTTCCAGACTTCAATTGGGATGTTATCTGATCCAACATATTTCCACTTTTCATCTTTTTTAAATCCATCTTAACTTCAGTGACTTTAATTTTGCCAATAAATCTCAAATTTTTAGTTTTTTTCCTCATTTGTCACCTCTAGGTTTAAGCTTTCAATTTGGCTTCCATTAAACAATTTATTATAGTACATTCTCCATTTCTCTGTTTTGTCTTCTTCTTTTGCCAGGACAATATCATTCTCATCCTTCATACATTTTACATTGCCTAAATTTTTGCACTTTTTTTCTCTAGCTCTAGCTAGTAAATATATGTCTCCTTCCCCTTCTTTTATGTCTAGTCTAGCATATAAATCATCATAGGCTCTACGTTTGGCTTCACTAATGCCCTTTTTTGCATCTTTTCTCATCTCACCATACTTTTCAAAGTTCTCTATATTTCTACAACTTTGTTTCTATAACTTTGTCATGTTTTATACCAAATCATTTTTGTCTTTATTGCTTTTTGGACATCTTGATCCCACCACCAACTTTCTTTGCTACCTGAGAATCTTTCTTTAGATTCAACTAAAACCTCTTTGCTATTTTAAAATAGAGCTAGCTGTTCTATTCCATCGTGTTCACATCTACTTTAGTCCCTATTGTCCAATCACCCTCTTTGGTAACCTTATCTTCATATTTTATTATATTTTCTCCCATTGGACTCCACCATCTAATCCTCTTGCATCGTTTAATATTGCTCTCTCTCTTTCAATTCTTTGTACAAATATCTAATACCAAAACTCGATGTTGTATAGTCAAGTCCACTAGGATAACTTTACAATCTTTACAAGATAAATGATTTCCCCTCCTAATTACGAAAAAGTCTATTTGACTTTTATTTTGGCCACTCTTGAAGGTTATTAACTGTTCTCTTTTCTTTAAGCCAGTATTCATCATAACAAGATCGTATGACAAGGCAAAATCTAAAATAATATCATTGGGCTCATTTTTATCCCCATAACCATGGCCTCCATGTATCCTCTCATAGTCTTTATTATTCTTTTCAATATTGCCATTCAAGTTAGCTCCGATGAATGTTTTCTCAGACCCTGATATCTTTTGTATAATACTATAATATATTCCTAAAATTGTCTTTTCAGGTTTTCTATTAAGCCTAGTTGGGGACCATACGCACTAATGACATTTATTATCTCTTAGCCTCAAGCTATCTTGATTTTTATGATCCTATCCCCCATTCTTTTTACATCTACTGCATTATCTTTTAGGTCATTGTCTACCTTGATTCTTTCCCCATTTTTATATTTTCTTTTTCAGTGGACAGAAGTATAAATTTTGATTTTTTAATTTCCCTAGCTTTCTACCCTACCCACTTGGTCTCTTGGAGGCAGATTACATTATTTTTCTTCTAATCAATGTATCGACAACTCCTTGCTTTTCCTGCAAGTACAAAAGAAGCATAGTATTTCTTAAATGAATGTTATTAAGGGAGAACAAGAATACATATAGAGGAGTTGACATCCAAAAGAAGTATCCTATATGCGTCAGAAATTCCAACATATCAAGGCAGTATGAATGCCCAAAATATGATGTTCTCTAAACCAAATGGATGAACCACCCATTTTTGAGAATTAAGAATAACGATTAAATTCCCTTCAAAAGCTCTCCCATTTTTCTTCCTCTAGAAACCCAAAAAATGGTGACAAGAATCAAGTGTAAGGGAGTGAAAAGAGAAAAAAAAAAAAAACTTCAAACTTAAAACTAATCATCTCTTGAATAACGATATAAGTGAGGACAGGAAGAACTAACATCATATTATATGTCAAGGAGACTTTCAGCGTGTCAGTAGAACAGTATATGAGCAATGTACATTAAGAGGATGAAAGTATGAAGGCAGTTTTGTAATTTCAGAAATTAAAACACAGTTGCCCCCGTGTAATAGGAGATAGAGAAAAAATGTATAGAATTATTAACATGATCCTCATTTTTTCGGTGGGGGTGGAGGGAATGAGTGTCCTTGTTGCTTTCATAAACAAATGTGCATGCTCATTGTTCGAGATTCTTAAAAGGGCAGAAGCCGATCTAAAAAACTAGCATACACAGTTTGATACCGAACATTTCATTGCATAGACCTTTTTATCAATTGGTCACTGGTTTTACATTGCTCTCCAATTGAAAACGAATTAGAGGCCAAGAATTAAACATAGATTCAGAAATTGAAAATTGAGAGGTAAATTAAGGAAAGGATTCCAAATAGAGAAATGTGAATGAAAAGCTATTGTTAAAGCTTGATATACATAGTTTGTCCACTACCTAATAGCTTAAGCATTTAAGTAACGTGGTAATCTAACGAAATATCAGAGCTATGGCTGCAAAGAGGTACTGGGTTCTAGTAATGTTGCCCATGTTTATTTTGTGGTGGTTAAAATTTATCCTTTCCCTGTAATGGGTGTTTTTTATCATTCATTACCATGTTTATCTCTCTATGTGCAATCAGGCTGCACATGAGGAGACTGTACATGGCACACAAGTCAAGGAAAAGCCTTTACATTAGCCAACATTGAACTAAGACCAAAACAATAATTCTTCAGTAAAACCGTAAATATTGTGAATAAAAAGAAGAGGAAGAGAGAAACACATGCACACAACTAAAAAATATAAACAAAACTAATTACTGACATCAGTTTGAGCGGGTTAACAAAACGTATTTAGGTAAAATAACAACACACTTACTTACAGTGAATGTTTCAATAAACAAAAGAAAGTGACAGCAGCTCATGTTAATGAAAAAAATATATATATTTAAATATGAAAACTCCATGTACCTTATCACTGCGAATTTCTCGATCACGAAAATAACGACTCACGTGTACTGGCTTTTCGCTAGATGCATGTATATAAATGGAGAATCTGCCCTCATGGCCCTGTTTGTAACAGATAAAGTACATCATTTTCATCATTTTCTGAAATAGGTAAGAAACAGTCTCATCAATGACAAAAACATAAAATAAAATAAAATAAAATAAGAAAAGAAAAAAGAAAATGGACAATGGTTTGCCTTTGATGTTTTTTTAACCAGAAGACAAAGTGCCAGCAAGAAATCTTCACTTCACTTAATCAACAGTTATGCATCCACTATCATGGTATTAAATAACCATGAAAATGAAATTGCAGAAATACCTAACTTCATCCAATAGTGCATCCTTGAAACAATTTTCAACTGTGAATCCTTTGACAGAGTAGAAGCAAGCATGTATCCTTGATCTAAAATAAACTCCATCTATCCTTATAATATGAGGATACAGGTACAAAATTTGGACTTTTGTAGATGACATTGAGAGCTGGCAACACTCCAAAATGAAGAAACTTAGACACCATTATATATTTCTTAGAAACATTCGACATGTGGTTGTGTTTAATGTGCATATATCCCCATCCAAAAACCAGAGTTAAGCATGGTTAAGCTTCCTCAAGAAAATGGTGTAATGATCATAAAATTTTGCCCATTTTCTAGGTATTGAGGTACAATTGTTTCAAGCATCCAGTCTAGTGCCAGACGCTAATGAACATAAGCATCATGTTGAACATGCTTTGACACTTTCTCTCTCTCTCTCTCTCTCTCTCTCTCTCTATATATATATATATATATATAAATAAATACACACACACATACAGCCACTTTTAGGCATGAATATACAAACAACTGTAATTGACACCTTTTTGTGGAATAATTGACCCTCTACTAGGGTTGTGGGATGACTAAAGCCAATCAAACTCTATCCAAAACTTGACTAATTGTGTTCCTGGACTTTGGTCGAAGTATAGCAACCCAATTTCAATTCAGGTTGCACTGGTTATAGTATCAAGCAACCAAACCTTTAAGTTTTAGGTATTTGATATCATTATCGTGAATTGCAAGTTAATAGAATGGGACTAAAAGTTTTCAAACTTGGCAGCTATATTTTCATATGCTGTTTCATTTTTTCCTCCACACCTCCCCAGACCGAAGACTAAGTTTCCTCGTGGATTAAACTATTACATCAATATATTTGCAACTCTCCCTCCATATTTTCTCCCCCACTTAGAATCTCTCTCTCTCTCACACACACATACACAAGGGAAAAAAATATCCTTCAATTCAGAGAATGCTTCCTGCATAGCTTTAAATACAGGTACCAAGCATTTACTTTGATTCTCCAACTTGCTACCAAACCTATGAACTCTAGATTAATTACCATGTTGTCTGCAGTCTGCCTGCCCAAAAAATGCAACTTTTAAATTGCCATTCACCCTTTATCATGATTACCATCTCTACAAACTCCCTATTTGATGAGGAACGGGAATAAAATTTATGAAGTGAATAAAGAACAAGAGCAACAAGAAGCTTTAAGTCCCACTAGATGGGGTCAGCTAAATGAATCCTTTCCTACCAATTCACATGATTGAGGGCATTTTACTCAGCTAGATTATGAGCTATAGAATCCTTCATCACTATCTCATTCCATGTTATTTTAGGTCTATCCCTACCCCTGCTAATACCAAGAACAATAACTAGCTCACTTTCCTCACTAGTGCACTGCTTGGCCTGCCTTTCAAACACCCAAACCATCTAAGCTGCTCCTCCCTTATCTTATCTTCTACTGGTGCTACACCTAATTATTGTGAATATATTCATTCCTTAATTTATCCCTTAATGTTATACCATTCATCCACCTTAGCATGCGCATTTTGGCAACTTTTACCTTTTGGATATGTTTTTTCTTAGTTGCCCAACATTCCAATCCATAGAGCATAGCTGGTCTTATAACCATCATATAAAACTTTCCTTTTTAATTGAGGGTATTCTACGACCACATAACACGCCTGAAACACTCCTTCATTTTACCCAACCTACTTTAACTCTATGTATTACATTCTCTTCAATTCTCCTTCCGCTTGCATAATCAATCCTATGTATCGAATCCCACTAGTGCTACTAATTTCTTGATTATCAAGTTTAATCTTATCTCCAACAATTCTTCTTATATGACTGAAATTACATTTCATATATTCATTCTTATTTCTACTTATCCTAAAACCTCTAGACTCTAAAGTTGTTTTGCATAGTTCTAACTTAGATTCTACTCTACTCCTACTTTTCAATCAAAACAATATCATTTGCAAACAACATACACCATGTGATCTCATTTTGAATATTCCTAGTGAGTTTATCAATCATCAAAACAAAAAGATAAGGGCAAAGTAAAACCTTGATATACATATATTGTGATTGGAAATTCTCTAAACTCTCCTCTTGTAGTTCTAATGCTAGTTGTTACTCTATCATACAAATCCTTAATGAAATCAATATATCTACTACATACTCCCTTCTGTTCTAAAACTCACCATTGAACTTCCCTAGGTACTTTATCATAGGCCTTCTCTAGGTCAATAAAAAACATATGCAAGTCGCTTTTCTTTTTCTTAAACATTTCCATCGATCTTCTTAAATGATAAATAACTCTTGTTGTCGATCTCCCAGGCCTAAATCCAAATTTGTTTCTCTAAGACTCTTGTTTCTAATCTTATTCTTTGTTCATTTACCCTTTTTCTACAATTTCATCGCATGACTCATAAGTATAAATCCATGATAGTAATTACAATTTTTAATGTCACCTTCGTTTTTGTATATAGGTAATAATGTGTTTTTCCTCCATTCCTTTGACGTTTTCTTGGTTTTTATAATAGTGTTGAATCATATACTTCTATCATCCGCTAAACATTTCCAAACTTCAATTGGGATGCTATCCGGTCCTCTAGATTTCCCACTTTTCATCTTTTCTAAAGCCATCTTAACTTCAGGGACTCTTATTTTACGAAAAGATCTAAAATTTCTAGTCTTGTCCTCATTTTTCACTTCTAAGTTTAAGCTTTCAATTTGGTTTTCATTAAACATCTTATCAAAGTATCTTTGCCACTTCTATTTTATGTATTCTTCTTTAACCAAGATATTATCATTCTTGTCCTTTACACACATTACCTAAATTTTTGCACTAGCTTTCTCTAGCTATAGCAAGTTTATATGTCTCTTTCCCCTTCTTTTGTATCTCGTCCAGCATATAAATTATCATAAGCTGAAATTTTAACTTCACTAATAACCTTTTTTACATTTTTCTTGCCTTTTTATACTTTTCAAGGTTTTCCATCTTTCAACAATTTTTCTATATTTTATACCAAATTCTTTTTGTCTTTACGGTTTTTTGGGTATCTTGATCTCACCACCAACTTTCTTAAATGCCAGAGAATCTTCCCCTAAATTCACCTAAAATCTCTTTTCCTATCTTTTTAATGGAGCTAGCCATCCTATTCCACAGAGTGTTTGCATCTACCTTACCCCCAATTGTTCAGTCACCCTCTTTGATCATTTTATCTTTAAATTTTACCACATTTCGCCCATCATAACTCACCACGTAGTCCTCTTGCGTTGATGACTAAAGTGTAGTCCAGGCTTGAGGCATCATGGATATCCCAACTTCCCTATTTTAACTTCTCAAGACACCAAGAACCCAAAAAACCAATCTTTTCCAAAGTAGACCACCAAACAAATGCCCAAACAAAGATGCTATTCCATTCCATAGCAAACGCAACCTACATGTCTTCCAGAAGATCTAGAACCCCACCTTTAATGATATAAAAGAGGGAAATTGTAGTGCTATTAATGAAATTACTAAAAGATAGTCCTCACATTGAATTACCGCAAATCCACTCAAGAACACAGCTTAAAACTTATCTTGACTTTTCCATCTGGGGATTGTAGCATAGTACACAAAGTAGCAAGAAGGAAGTCTAGCACATTAAGATCCAATTTCACTAGAAAATGTCAAGAGGACTATAAAGCTTAAAAAATGAAGATAGAAGCCATAGTGCTGCCAACGAAACCCCTAAAAATACTTCATACACCAATAAATCCGAAACACCTAAAGACTACTCATAACAAACAACCATAATTTTTCCTCTCAGAACTTCGGAGTGATCATCCTATACAAGAAGTCCTGGCAACCTGAAAAAAGCAATTGCAGAATAAGATCCACTCCGTTAAGATAACGTTCAGCAGGACAGAAAACTCTTCCCTAGCACTTTTTTTTTCATTATGTAAATATCATCTATCCTCCAAAGACATCAACCTATTTGATGTTGTATCCAGCGCCACTCATTGTTTCAGTCTCTATCGCTGTTACAGTCTCTATCCTGAGTAACCAAATGTTAGCCAAAAGGTATCAGGTCTTTCATTTTGAGGCACTCTTCAGTTTCCACAATTGAAAGAAGAAGAAAGAGAAAAAAAAAAGAAAAGAAATTTAATAGATCCTAAGTAATCAAATTTTACCCAAAAGGTCTCAAGTCTCTCATTTTCAGGTACTCCTCAGTTTCCACACTTGAAAGAAGAAAAAGAATAAACAGAAGAAAATATAGGCTATATTCATACAATAAGGTTAAGTGATATAATATCATATTCCTTCTACAATATCAACTATCAAGTATTGACTAAATAAATTCTTAGGAAAAACTTTACAAGTTTCACTTTGTCATCATGTACAATGGCTTTGTCCAAAATGGAAATTCACATGTTATTTCAAATTCAGGAAGGCACATAGGAGATCGAATTTTACCCATAATTAATGATAATCTCACATCTAAATGCAAATATTTCATAAAATTATTCAACAAAGATCAGCATAATATCAAAATAATTAGGGCTGCAATTGCAAATAGAAGGGTGTAAGAAATTGGTATGAGAATCAAAAAACCTAATATAACACACAAGTCATACTTCTCCTCTGTAGGAAATTCCATCCAACCCTGTATAAACTATTTCGTTTTGAATCAACATTGTGCAGGAAACCAAGCAGAACAGGCAGAAACATAATCAAATGATATTAAGAAGAAATGCAGAAAAAGTGCAAAAGTAAAGTTCCAATGCATTGATGATCAAGGAATATGTCTTACACGAAGAAACTTATCCCACAGCCTTTCAAAAGGTAATGTGCCCGGAGTCAAAAACATAAAAGCAATTTTAGGGTTCTTTGATTGAAGAGGAGGTGTCTTCAGAATTTCCGTAATAACAACCTTTGCTGCAATCTCATCATCAGTCAATTCCCTAGAAGGAACAATTGGTGTCTTCTCGAACATATTACAATCACCAGAAGAATATAAATAGCAGGCGGCATGGCTTTGGGACAGATAAGCACAAATCAGAAAAATGCTCACTAAAGAAACCAATACAATAATCCATATTGGCCTCTTTAAAGGTGGTCGGTGGCGTGATCCAGACATGATGAGCATATCTCTTATGCCTAGCTGCCATGCACGAGCTGTCTTCATTTAGAACAAAGGCATCGCAACATTCTTTCAGAGCAGCATTCTAACTCTCCAGATTCTCCAACCACTGCAATAATCAATATTGAGAAAAAAAATACCAGTTACTAACCAGCAATTTCCACTGCAAATATGCAAAAGAAACTGAAACTTGTCCAGAAGAAAATAATTATTTTACCAGAGTGATATAAATAAAATAATATAATATAAAAGCCTAAAAACCTAAATTTCACTCAACTAAATAAGATAAATGAAATATCCTTTGTTGGGCCATCAAACATCAAGCTTTAAAACTTCATTCATTATAAACAGCTGGTTCTAAATTATGATGCCACTTTCCAGTGCATGAACCAGAAGCATAGCAAAAAAGAAAATGAAGCGCAATTTTGAAGATAATGCTACTGGTCTAGCTGTTAAAAGCTGTTATCTTAGTGCTCAAAAGTCGAGCCTTTGGTCTGAATTCATCTATGAAACATCCTCCTGAAGTTACAAGTCACAAACAACATAAAACTGTGAAAATGAAATAAATTGGAAATCTTTCTCACCTGATACCAAAATCAAAGCTGTTTCTACAAGAAAACTGGGCTAGGCATAACAAGTAGAACAGCCCTTTGCTCCTATTTGTTTCTGCAAACCTAGCAGAAATAATAGTCAAAATTACAAGCAACACCAACCTCAAAAACCAATTGATCAACTGCCCGATTACAGAAATATCAGTTATTAAGAATTGACCCAAGGAAGGAGTGACGAGCTCAATTTTAACTTGGAAATGAATAAGCAAGATGAAATGAGACCAGCAAGATGAACTGATATTTGCTGAAATATGTGATACCAAACAATTAAACAGAAAATAAAAACATTACAACTACATATTATAAAGATATAAAATGGTTATGAAATATATCTCTAAGTAGAAGAGCCCATCAAACTACTGCACATAACTTGTAGGTAAGTGTTCAGAATTTTGAAAGTATTGCGACCTTTTATAAATATGAAATGACAAAAGTACCCTGGGTTGGACAAATAAATTTATTGGAAAACTTTGAATTTTGATATGATTAAGGATGTTGGATTTGAGTATGTGTTCAACCACAAAAAATTATTCATTTCTAACACTTGAACGGGAAGAAAAATTTCCCCTTCATCATCAGATGTCTTCCCATAAAATTTATAAAACCTTTGTACATCATGATTCGTGAGTGCATGCAAGGACACTAGCATATGCAGAGATATTTGACAATACTTCTTGGGTCTGCCTAACGCAGTGCATAGTAGGGAAAAGAAATTCTCTGTCCTGGATCAGAAATCTTCTCATAAAATTTCCACGAACTCTTTACACCATACATTCAACCATTCATGAGAATGCACAAGCCAGCATACACACCAAGACAATGCACACGCATGCATGCATGCACCTACACATGTAAACAGGGAGGGAGAGGAATATATTTGGAAATATGAAAATTTCTCACACTTAAAACTTTAAGAGGAAACAGAATACCATATTTAATTTATTATCATTATCACTGAATAAACAGAATTTAGGGCATCATGTACTGTTTTCTCATTCCACACATCTGCCAACACATTTCAGTATCCAGGATACCAGTTGCAAGTGCAGAAATAGTGAAATATTCCAAACACAGTTTCCAATTAGAAATCGTTTCATATCATAAATCCAGATCAAACCTGCCAACACTCCCCAACGCATCTCAGAATTGGCCGATGCATTCCATATATGTCCAATATACACATAAAATCAAAGACGAATAGAACCAAATATCGCCGAAACCAAATCAATTGACAAATGACAGAACAGAAAACAAAAACAGAATGCCAACGCAACACGCATCCAAGATTTTAGGTCTTCATCACAGGCCTAACCACAGAAGAAAAAACACCACAAAGTTAAAAGATTTTTTATGAGAATGAAAAGCGAAATACCTGTGGTCAAATGCAGGTACGGAGTCCTCCAGAGAGAAAGAAACGCATCGAAGAAGAAAGGGAAGAAGAGTAAGAGATCGCCGCTTTCAGAGAGATCTACAACGATGCCCCGTCTACTATTGATTAGTATTCATTCCAATAATTAATTAAAAAATATAAGCACTTAATCTCTCTCTCTCTCTCTCCTCTTTTCTCTCTCTTTCTCCAGAAATCTGTTTGTAGGAATAGAAAATGAAAGAAAAAAAAAAATTTCTGGAAGTAGGGATGATGGATTCGTGAGGATTTTTCCAACGAAATTAAAATTTAGAATGACATTAGAAAATTTCAGGCGGAATAGTGTGCTTGTATGACTTTTCCTAATCTCACGCGATACGCTTGTCCGCGTATTTGTTTTGTATTTGACCTTCCAATTTGAAAGCGAGCCTTTATGATTGTGAAATGACAAAAGTACCCTTCCTTCTACCTATAGTTTTCATATGATTAAGAATATTATTATATTGATGTCATTTTTGTTTACTCCTAGGATCCGTTTGGATAAGAAAAAATAAAATAAAATAAATTTATTTTCTCTTATACTTTTTTCTATTAAATACTATCCAAAAATTAAATTTTATTTTAATATAACTAAAAATTAATAAAAACTAAACATTAATGTGTGTAAAAGTGAAATTTTTTTTATAAATTTAAAATTTTTATATTTTAAAATTTTAAATTAAATATTTATTGAATCACTTATTAGATAATTGCATCTTATATTCTTTCATCAAGTCAATGTTTAAATCAAATTTGATAAAATTGATCGAAATAACAAAATTATTCATGGAATCTAAAAGAATCTAGATCTTAAATTTTTACTTTAAAACTTTTTTTGAATTGTGTTTAATTCATAGAATATTTATTTTTTAAAAAAGAATATAAGACAATAAAATTGCAATAAAAATTATATTGGAAATATTTTATATAATATCACCTGATAAAAAAATAGAAAAAAAGTAAAAAAAATTGGTAATGAAAATAAGTACTAACTCATAACCTGAATTTTGATTTTACATATAATTAATATTTGATTTTTAAAAAAATTATTAATCATATTAAAATAAATTTTATTTTTAATAATATTTAATATAAAAGAAAAATATAATAGAAAATAAGTTTTTTCCTTACTTCCCTTTCTTTTTCTTTCTCCAAGAAAAATCTTTGATCCAAACAAACTCTTACCTCTCCTTTGGTTTATAGAATTGAGGCAAAAAAAGTAATTATTATCTATTTATTTTTAGGGATTAAAAAGTTCCATAATGTTATAATTTTTTTTTTCTTATGCATAAGCTATCAAATATTTTATTTCAATGGATAAACATTACATGTTAGGCTTTGTTTGGTTCACCGAATAACTACTCTTTAGAATAAGATAAAATGCAATGAGAAACTTAAAAATAAAAGAAATAATTGCTCCTTGGTGACATTGAGAATAGTTATTTTTTATCTCTTTCTTATTATGTATTTACAAAATATTTTATTTTATTATTTAATTTATAATAATATTATTTTTTATATAATTAAATATACTAATTAATTACTCCTAACATATTCCGTGCAAGGCTGAATGATTGAGATTGATAGCTTTCTCAAAAGGCTAATTCAAGTTTTAATATTTTAAAATAAAAGTACATCACATTACACAGACCAATAAAATATGCTCTTTAAATGTTTTCTTTTAATTTAAAACGTTGACATGTTTTCAACAAATCATTTATTTTTGCTTTGAAAGGTAAGACCTTTATAAATACATACATATATATATATATATGCAAATATTTATATGCTCCAATATATGATAAATACATTTCTTAGTTGAATTGAATTTCATTTAAATAGTGTAATAAATTATGAAAATAAAAATATTATCAACATTTTAAAAAATATTATTGACGCATTGTATTCTTTTTTTCATAATAAACTATCATAGGTGTACATCAATATTCAACTTTGAATTCTCATCAATATTTATCCTTTAATGATTTAAGACTAATAAAAACAGAGGTACCAAACTGACACTGAGAGGAATTGTATTATTCTCATATGTTCTATGTATTCAATACAAACTTGATATTTATATACATCAAGAAGGAATATGCATTGTAACAGATTTTAGCTTTGCAAACAAAAATAGATCGTGTGTGTAACAGAAAATTATTCTGAAGGTTTTTGGCTTGGCACAACTGCAATAGTTGCTAATGAGCTATCCTTTGAGGGTTGATTAGGTGAGGTACTGGTATTGCTAATACGCCCCTACGGGTCAAGCATGTCTGGAAGTACAATGAGGCTCAATCTAAGTGTGGAGAACCTTGAAATTGATAAGGGCTTTGTAAAAATATCAACAAGTTGATCCTTGCTTGAGAGAAAAGAGACTTGAAGAGCTTTTGCGTGAATTTGATCCCATACAAAATGATAGTCAATATCTACATGTTTGGTATGAGAATGCATCACATCATTCATGGAGAGATATGTGTTGACTTTTTGAGTCTGATCCTTATTTTGATGCTAACAAAACACATATATCTTATGTGTGTATTTAGTATGTGAGCAGGTTTATAATTTAACATACACATAAAGAGACTGAAGATGGAAGCTAGAAGGGATTTAAAGAATACATCATTTGGCGTATTCCATGGAGGACAAAAGAGCAAAAGAAAAAGAAGACATTTGTTTTCTTTGTAATGCATTTAGTTTTCATATATTTGGTCTATAATAATGCATACCATGTATGATATGATGCTAAACTCAGAATGACCATAGACTGACCTTAGGGCACCCAAAACTTTCATGAAAAATCTCTTTCATAAAAATTAAAATCATACAAAAGGGTAAAAGCCTTAGTCAACCGACCACCTCGGCCGACTAGTAATTTTATAACCAAGAAGCCCTAGTCGATCAACCTTTTTGTGCCTTAGAAAGCCTCAGCCGACCGGTCCTCAAGAACCAGCGGACCGGCTTAAGCCTCAGCCGATCAAACTTACGAAGGTTCGGAAAATCACCCAGGCTAGCTGACCGACATGTTCCACAGCCGACCGACCCTCTTTGAAAATTTAAATTTTTGTGTGAGGTCAACCGATCGGCAAAGCCCCCGATCAACCAAACCTCTCAGGTCATGTAACAATCCGAATAATAATGGGGTTTAAATAATAAGAGGAGGGGAAATGGAAACGGTAATAGAGGAAGGAAGTCGACTTTGTCGATGACATTGCATTTTGGAAGGAAAAACCAAAAAGGAATCATCAGGGTTTCGTCGATGAATACAGGGGATTTATCGACGAGGGCTTAAGAAAATTCATCGACAAAGACTGAATTTCTTCGATGAAGAAATACTGAGAGAGTTTTGAGCCGACTAAATTTCGTCGAAGAGAACTAAATTTTGTCGACGAAATTATTGAAGGATTCGTCGACGAATGACGTGGCTCGTCGACGAATCCAGTTCTATAAATAGAAAAATCTGGATTTTTAACTTCATAACTAAGTAAACTTTTTTATCTCTCTCTCCCCTTCGGCCCTCTCTTTCTCTCTCTCTCTCCTCGATTTTAGGCCAGATTTATGCCGGATCGACAATCCGAAGTCACCATGATGCTCCTGGAGAAGTTCTCTCCAAATCTGCTGGAGCGGATCGTTGGTGAAAGCAAGTTGGAAATCATCCCTAAGTTAAGGTAAGACTTTTTAAGCCAAATTTGATCTTACGACAGTTATAGGAAATGATGTATACGTAGAAATATTGAAGTTTAATACTAAAAGTTTTCAGTTTCAGGATATTGATCAGGAAACCCTACTGGTGTGAGATTAGAGTTTACAGGGAGTTTTATCAGTAGTCAAGTAAGGGAATAAACTAAAGCAGTTACTTTTCACGCAAATTACTATTTTTATGGGTAAATTGATTTCCTAAAAATATGTATGATATTAGCATATTATGGAATTAATGCACTTTTGGGAAAAAAATACCGTTATTATGTTGGAACGAGTATATACGTATGAGATGCCAGAAATCATGATTTTCAAATGTAATGAATAGTTTTAATACAACAAATGTGTGGCATGAATATTATTTTACGTGGAAAAATATTTTGATATGATAATGATGTAAATGCAGTATGATCTGAGAGGTTATGAAGGTATTCAGTACATTATGATTCTTATAAATGCATGATAAAATGATTATTTTCAGAATGACATATTTATGTATGATATCGGCGCGAAGCCGTAATTATGATATGATTGGCGCGAGGCCATAATTATGATATGATCGGCGCGAGGCTGTAATTATGATACGATCAGCGTGAGGCTGTAATTATGATATGTTCGGCACGAGGCCATAATTATGAAAGATGTTATATAATCATGTACTATATGTTATCAGAACCTGGATGTTAGTTTAGTTCAGTTTAGGAGCTCGGTACCGTAGCTATATAGATCAGATATCTATGTTCAGATTAGTGCTAACCACCCCACGAGGGGTGGGAGATGGATAGTCGATGTGACTTTCAATAGAGTGTGGACGTTCACCTGGTAGTCCGGACCAAGGTGTGGTGGGCTCATCGTACTGACAGATATATTTAATTCAATAATGGTCGGCCAGCCATAGTCGGGTCTCGCCTTCAGGCTGCACAACCCGTCATAGGGAGTAATACATGACATTAACTAGCTATTCATCCTGAGTATGTTTTCAGTATTATCAGTATAACAGATGTTTTATGTATGATACGACTTACTAGAAAATATGAAAACATGTGATTATTTAGTATGATATGATGAACGTTTACGAAAATATGAAATGTACTGTATATGTATAATTGCATTAAATGTTCATGTTGTCACACAGTTGTATTTAGTTTATTTTCCCTTAATGAGATGTGTCTCACCCCTAACATTAATTAATTTTTCAGGAGACCCTGAGTGACCGGCGGGTCGTGGCCACCGTTAAGTTAGGGATACTACGCCATTAGGAGGATAAGATTTTTGTACTAGGGTCAGAATTATTTTGTGTTTGACCCTGGAGTTATTTTGATGTTTATGAGGATGTATAAAAATACAGTGTTATGATGTTGTAGTAAACTCTGGTATTATGCTTGATGAATGGATGATTTCAATTTTATGTTTGCTGCTGCTTAGGTTTCCGCTATGATTGACAGGTGTTCCCATTACCCACGGGTTCGGGTTGACCATTTTATTTATTATGTGACATTTTATATTAAGAAATTGAGGTCGCTACAGGTCAGGCAAGATTTCCTACGCTAAACGTCATTAATTTTTTAATTAAATATTTATAAAATGATGAGCGTGTCCCTCAATGGTCAGGTTTTCCAAAAAAATCTATATATACCCCCTATATAAGCTTAATTAGCAACTTTGATTAACCAAAATTTCTCTCAAATTTATTTGGACTATCTTTGAATCAAAGTTCCCCCAAACTCTTTTTATTGCAAAAATCTTTTGTTGGGACAATTTTTTTATACACTCTCCTACTCTCTTTCCTTTCTATTCATTTGAAAAATCCTTTGGAAGAGAGCATTTTATTTGAGCATTTATTTTATTCAAATGCATTTACTCTTACTCGCTCCTTATTTTTTTGAAAAACATTTTTGAGAGTAAGTTTAAAGGTTTCTCCTGATTATTTTCTTGGTAAATATTTTTGGGAAAACTTTTTGTAACTTGTGAATCTTTGCACATCTATATTAAGATTCAAAAGCTCATGTTGTGTTTATTGTAAAAACGTTTTTGAGCATAAATCCTAACTTCTCCAAACACTCTTATTGCAAATCTTTTTTGGAAAAAATATTTATTTTATATTAGATCTTTGAAGCTTTTATCATATATTTCACTTAACATAAAAAATCATTATATATTCGTTTTTGTAAAAATATTCTTAAGAGAGAAAGTCTTAGGTTCTCCTACTTCTGATTGAAAATATTTTTGGAGAAATATTTTATAGGGTTTAAATCTTTGAGTATTAATCATATACATCATTTTCAAAGATTGTAAAATCATTTTGCGAAAAACACCTAAACTCTACTGAGCTTTAACTCATATCATGCGAGAGTGCATTGAGCTTTAATATTGTACATCTCTGCTTATTGTCAGAAGCATTCTTTATGTACAAAAAATAGTTTTATGTACCAGTTTGGCTCAGCCTGTAAATTGAGATGGGGAGACTCGGCCCCGTAAAGGAGTCCCGGTTTGGCTCAAACCCGCTTAGGTGAGCTAGGAAGTGCACCATCCTGAAAAGTGTATATAACTTGGTTCCGCCCAGAAAGTGAATCGAGGCGTCTCTGCCTCGTAAGGAGAACTGGTTGTGGCCCAGCCCTATAATTGAGTTGGGGAGACTTCGCCCCACAAGGAGTATTGGTTGTGGTTTAGTCCCGTAATTTGAGCTGAAGAGTCTCCACCTCGTAAGGAGAATGTAAATTGCTTCTGCTCCACCCAGTTAAATGAGCAGGTTAGTGGAATCCTTGGGGGGTATGCCCAAGGCGGGGACGTAAGCAGTATTGGCTGAACCTCGATAACAAATTTGTGTGTGTGTGTGTGTCTCTCTCTCTCTCTCTCTCTCTCTCTCTCTCTCTCTCTCTCACACACACACACACACACACACATTTAATTTATGCACTTTAAATTTAGTATGTGTATGCTTGTTCTTTTATCATTATAACTATTTTGCATGCACAAATTTAAGTTAAATTATATATGCTCCACTTATGTATATCTTTATTCATTGTTTAATTGTTTTACATACATGCGTATATTTTGAATGGGATATGATATGTGCTGAATCGACATAAATTTAATTTAGTCAAGAAGTTTTAAAACCCAATTCACCCTCCTCTTGGGATCGTACCATAACTGACAATTGGTATTAGTGCCCGATTGCAATAAGCTTCACTGCATTTGCATAAAGATTGCTACGACTCACTTTCAATGCATCCCTGTTTTGAGGACAAATCCTCCACTGGTTATCATTGTACAGATTTTACCTTGTCGATAATGAAAATTAGTATTTTTGTAAAATCAGATGATCGGAGGATTTGGAAAGTGATCGTTAAAGAAAATTTTTATCCCAATGAAAATGTTCTTAAATGCATACTTTCCCAAAATTCATGAAAATGATTTGAATGTGCAATATATGTTTCCTAATGCATATCATTTGAGTGCCATGCACATTTTATTTTGTGCCTTTGTCACTAATGTTGTTACAAAGGCTATGATTTTTTAAAGTGCTAAGGATTTTGGGAACTAGAAGAGGTATATAAACACTAAGAGAGAGGAGAACGTTACTTTGCGCTCAAACATCTAAGAAGGAGTAAATTGAAACGGTATATGTATTCCTCCTTCTATTAGACATTTCATGCCATGATTCTTGTGTTATATATTGTGTTAAATCCTTTATTGAATCAATATGTTATAGCATGTTATCTTATGAGATGTTTAAAAAGGAAAATTCATTAATACTCATAGGATGTTAGGAATAAGTTTTAAAAGGGGGTTATAATGCTTCAAATGCTTAAATTGTGTCTTGTGCTTAAAATTCCAAACTTTAGTGTACACTATTGTTATACTAAGAACTTTAGGAAGAGGAAACCAATATGAAAATCCAAATTGATAATACCCAATCTGTTCGCTTAAATATGAATATATTATTTTGATTGGTTACAATATGAACATATTGGCTATTGCATGTGTAGACACCCTATTTTTGCCCTAACCAAATAAAACAAGGGGTCCTTTCTCATTGTATTATTATTATTATTATTATTTCCTTATTTTTATTATTATTATTTTATTATCACTATTATTTCATTATTATTATTATTATTACTATGATTTTTATTGTTGTTATTTATATTATTATTATTATTTTTATTTTCACTATTATTATCATTATTAATTGTTTTCCTATATTGATATAAGTAATTTATTATTATTATTATTATTATTATTATTTTTATTGTTATCATTATTATTTTTACCGCAATTATTATTAATATTATTATTATTATTTATCATATTTATTATCATTATTATTAATATTATTATTAGTATTTTTATCTTTATTATTATTATTATTATTATTTTGCTATTATTACTATTATTGTTATTACCATTATTATTATTATTATTTTTTTATTTTTTATATTATTATTATTATTTTGTTATCATTATTATTTTTAGTATTATTATTATTATTATTATTATTATTATTATTTTACTATTTTTATTATTTGTATTACCTTACTATAATTATTGTTACTATTTTTACTATTTCTATTTACTATTACTATTATTAGTAGTATTTTCATATTATTATCATTATATTACTATTATTATTATTATTATTATTATTATTATTATTATTAGTACCTAGGGTTTTAGAAAAGCCTTTAAAAAGACTTGATACGCAGCATTGAGGGGGGGCACACAGCTGGGGGAGAGGCAACCCTAAAAAAAAAAATCTGATCTTGCTACAGCTAGAGGTGCCTCCCGCGCACCACCCTTTGCTCCCTCTTCTCCTTCCCATCAACCCCACACCAGCAGCGGCCCTCCATGGCAGCACAGTCCTCTACGGCCACCACAGCTCCAGCCAAGCTCCACGGCCAGCACAGTAACCTCAGCCCCAGCCCTGCTGCAACCATCTTTGCTCCAGGCCCTCCTCTGCTGCACAGCCACAGGAAATCGAGACGCCCCACACCAGCAACCAACAGCACCAGTCGAGAGCCATCTGCTGCAACAGTTGAACTTCTAGCCAGAGTTCCTGCTCTACTCCGCCTCCAGCCACCACGAACACCGACAGCAGCTATCCAACCTTTGTTCCAGCCACGCACCAGCAAGTCCGCACCCGAGCACCTCACCTGCAACCGCCACTCTCACTGTTCTCCTGTCGTGGAATAGCCACCAACCGAACCCAGCAGCTTCGGTAAGCCTCCCTGCTCCCATACACACGCACACACATTCACGTGCCATTTTTTGTTTTTATTTTTTATTTTTTGTTTCTTTTCTTTTTCTATTTCTTTGCTGGTTTTTATTCATTCTAATATCTAATTTTTTTTTTCTTTTTTCTTCCTTGTATATGCAGGTATGTAGGTTTTTATGATTTTTATAGTTAGTTTAATATTTAGTATTTATGGTAAGTTTTGGTTGTATTATTTAGATAAGTTAATTGTCTTTATTGTGGAATTTTTATAGTTGGAATTTATTTAGATATTTAAAGTTTAATTTCGTTTTATTCGTTGAATTGTTAATATTATTATTGCATACGTAGTTAGAATATCTTAATTATTTACTTAAGGGCGTCTTTAATATCCATATGTTTAGGGCTATTTAGGGTTTTCATCATGTATGTCTAGTTTTAATTATTTAGGATTTTCTTTATTATATATGTTATGTATACTCATATTAATATTTTAGGATAGTTAGTATTAGTATTCTAATATTTTATCATGTTTACATATAAAGGTATCAATCATTATGGCAAGTTTAGAGTTTTGGTATACGTTTTGCTACTATATTTAGTATGATATTGTATGAAATATTATGGTATAATTATTATTTAGTTTCACTTATTAAGACATTTTTTATAGATGGTATTACCTTGTATAGTATCTTGAATGTTTTAATGTGTATATATATATATGGTATTTTATTGCCTATTTTGACATTTGTAATATTTTAACAGATATGCTTATTATTATTATTATTATTATTATTATTATTATTATTATTATTATTATTATTATTATTATATGCCTTGTGATAATTTAATTTCTTAACTTATTATATTATTAATATACATTAAAACCTCCCCACTAGTATTTTAATACTTAGAAAAACCCTAGAAAATTTCCAAAATTTGGGAGTGTATTTTGAAAATTATTTTCGATTTTGTCCCTATGATTTTAATGTTAGGGTATGAGCTTTCGGGCTTCACGTACCTTAAGCTCTGAGGGAATATATATGTATATATTATATTTATTTATTTATTTATTTATTTATTTTTCATGTGTATTTCTAAATTCATAAAAGGAGTGATTTAAAAACTTTTTAAATTAACTTAGGGATAATTTCAAATTAATTAGGTACCGTTCGTAAGAACGGGCACGTAGGGGGTGCTCGTAACTTCCCCTCGCGTAACCGAACTCTCGACCCCAACTCTGGTAATGTAGACCCATTCTACCCCTAACGGGGTAGTAATCATGTGTTCTAACCACCCTAAAGGTTAGTGGCGACTCCGATACTCTGATATTTCTACTTTTTCTTGAAAATTTAAAATAATTTTTTATTTCGCCACCCTGGGGCACCCGCGCTCCGGGACGTCGTGACATCTTGGCAACTCCGCTGGGGACCTAGAGAGTCGAGCCATTAATTAATTAGAAATTATCCCAAGTTCAAACTTAATAAATCTTTTAATTACTCATTTTGTGAATATCGTAATTTGTAAATAACCTTGATTAATTATAAATATTTTATTTCCATAATTTACAAACAACCTTAACTAATTAAAAATATTTTGTTTCCTAATTTTTTGTAATATTAATTGTAGATATTTTGTTTCCAAATATTCTGAATAATCATATTAATTGTAGATATTTTGAATAAGCATATTAATTATAGATATTTTGTATACTAATCGTAAATATTTTGTTTCCATATTTTTTTTTAGTAAGCATATTAACTAAAAATATTTTATTTCCAAAATTTTTAAATAAAGATATTAATTGCAGATATTGTGAATTGTAGATATCTTGTTTCCATATTTTTAATAGCATGTGAATAAATGTGGGGATAACGGGATTAGGCTAAATATGGAATCACACACTTTCACTAGCCCTTTACCCGGGCTTCACCCTTTAGGATTAGAAAGGAGCACAGTGCTGTTAGCCCTCATGGGACAAGGTCCTTGGGGGTGCGCGAACCACTCCACTCAGTTTGAACTCTGTCCAAGCCCATTGGGTGAAAATAGGGTTCAAGTTGGGAACCTATTGTCTGTAGGGTTAGAGCCTACCCACACATACTTGTCTATAATCTTCCCTAATTAGGATAGAACCATGAAGAACCCTGTATGTAAGTACCTACCCTGGGTCAGGACAGGAACCACATCCTTCTCCATGTATAGCATATTGTATATATGTTGTAAGATACTTTGCATTATATCAGGCATTTGTCATCCATTTTAGACATACATACTACTTAGCCAGTATTCAGAAAAAGTCCAATAATGAGATCAAGGCCCATCCTTTCAAAAAATGAAGCACTTGGCCCAAGCATTTTAAAATATGGGTCGGCCCAACCCTTTTCAAATAACTTGGGCCCAATTTTTTTTTTTTGAGGAAAAACCAACATAGGCCCGACCTTTTCCTAAGCAAAGACTCGGCCTAGGCCTGATTTTCAAAAAGGGTCAAACCCAGATTTCAAAAATGGGCTTTGGCCCTATTACCTAAAAATCCAGACCAACATTTTCTAAGCAATCCAAGCCCAAGTCCTTTTAAAACTAGGGCCTGATCTCGTCATGAAATACATTGAAGCCCATATTTTTAAATGCTCAAGGCTCAAGTGCACACTAAAGTTCACAAGTCCGCATTGAACAAATCCCACGGGTTGACTAGCCTAGGGTCAACCCCAACCTCAAAACATAATTTAATCCTTCATAGAATCTGAGGTACATGGACTATCATCAAGGAAATGAATGGTTGAGAGAGAAATTGAATTGAAATCATGGCCCATCAATGGTCGTTTTAATCTTGAAATGTTTCGTTAGTGGAATTTTTCTAGAATTCTGGCAAAGTAGTTATTTAGGTTACTTTGCATTCATGCGTTCATGCATTCATGCGTAATTTCACATATAGCCATACACGATAGGTTGCATACATGTTCATATCCCTATTTGTATATATTTGTGCACTAAGTTACATTCATGCATAAACACTTATTGCATCCCATGGTCATGCATTAAATACTCACACATTCATGCATTACATAATTATGCATTCGGTTCTAAAAAGAAAGTTTTGGTCCACAACTCTCTTAAGGAAAGAAGCTGCCTGAATAATTGAAAGCAATATTGAGACCACTACACATCAGTACAATACCCAAAGAAAGGCAAGAGAAATGAGCAAACAGCTAGAAAACAGGGTCCTGGGCATAGAACAAGGACAAGAAGAATTAATTGAAAAAATGAGCAAAATTCTGGAATTGTTGATGAACAAAGGAAAAGCGGTACAAAATGATTCTGAAACAGATATGGACCCTACTCATCCTCTAGGGTTCACCCCAAATCATGGACAAACATCAATTCCACCATATGGAGTCATGGGGGGTCCAATGCCAAATATACCTCCATTCATCCCTAATGTGTCAGCACAAGGGTTTCCAGTAGCAGGAACTTCCCCGTTAGTAACTTCTGATATAGGGATAAACACATCTGAGTCTGAACGTCGTTGTGATGTATTGGAGGAGCGTTTGAAAGCAATTGAAGGGTATAATACATTTGACTTCGTTGACCCTAATGACCTTTGCCTAGTACCAAAGGTCACTCTGCCGCCAAAATTCAAGTTGCCGGATTTCAAAAAATTCGATGGGACCCACTATCCTCGGACCCATTTACGCCTTTGTTGCCAGAAAATGGCTGCACACATTGATAACGAGAGGTTGATGATGCATTGCTTTCAAGATAGCTTGACTGGAGCGGCTATCAGATGGTACATTCAGCAGGATCGAGCTCGAATCCGTACTTGGAAAGATCTAGCAAATTCATTTATAGCTCAGTACCGCCATGTGATAGAAATGGTACCTGATCGTATGACCCTGCAAAGCATGCAAATGAAACCTAATAAAACATTCAGAGAATATGCATATAGATGGAGGGACATTTCCATCCAAGTGAGCCCTCCGGTGGAAGATAGGGAGGCTATCTCCCTATTCGTGAATACATTGAAAGATCCCTACTTTGGGCATCTTTTAGGGGCAACCCCCCATGACTTCATGGATATTGTTTCTACTGGAGAGAGAATTGAAACAACCATCAAAGTCAGAAAAGCCAGAAGTAGTGGCGAAGAAACCGGTTCGGACAAGAAATGGACAAATAGGAAGAAGGATGATGAAACTCATATGATTCAAGGGTGACAATACCAAAGAGGTCATAACCAAGGGTTTAGAAGAAATTTTGTTAACCAAATAGCGCATACAAGTACAGGGTCTCAATTTGTTCCCTATGGGCCTACGCTCGCACAGAAAAATGTTCAGACACAGAGATATGGTCCTAATAGGGTGGAACCAATTCCCATGTCCTATTCGGAATTGTTCCCCCAATTGCTCGAAAGAAAGCTCATTTCAACCATCCCTGGAGTAGTCGTACGACACCCCCTACCACAGTGGTATGACCCGGATGCTAAGTGCGCGTATCACTCCAATTCTCCAGGTCACATCGTTGACCGCTGTTGGACATTTAAACACAAGGTATAGTCGTTAAGGGATGCCGGTTGGTTGGTCTTCGATGATAAGTAGCCAAGAATTCAGAGTGATCCCTTGCCCAATCACGGGGGAAGAAATGGTTAATATGTTGTACGAAGGTTTGGGAGCCGAGGTCAGGCAAAAGAATATGTCAAGTTATGGATCCTAGAATTCTCGTAAGGAGCCTAAACGATGCAAAAGTACACAAGGGGCAAGTTGTTGATTATCTAGTTTGTTTCATGTGATGATGTCATTTTTAATTCCTTATCTTCTGGCAGTTTGTCGACACTATTGTCTCGGAAAATTTCCCTTTCATCAATAAATTGAATTATGCATTTTCTCATATCACTTGTGTCATGAGTTTAGTTAACCAAAAATTTGTTTTCTGATGTTTCGTGTAAAGATAAGGAAAATACTAGTATTCATAAGCCAGAAAGTGATATTAATTTTGAAAACCAAACACGAGAGGTGGAATTAGAAGAAGATAAAACAATTTTCCTCACCCTATGAACTCGGATGTTGTGAAGAAATAAAGAATCTCGAAGGAATTCAGCAAAATATATGTGTTGTGCCAAGAATTTCAAGTCAATCTTTCGCTATTCATGTTTTGATCAAATGACAGATGACCATCTTTGGCTGACCAGTTATCCCCAAAAGAACCAAATATTGATTTACCAATTGTTAACCAAGTTGAGCCTGAATGTTAAACTAGTCTTTTCTTAAAAGCCAGTTCACTAAAAATTTAACCTGGGTTGGGTCTCCTAACGTTTGGCAAGTCATATGAGACAACAATGGGCTATCAAAATGATGGCAGACCATTTTTCTGCTACCCAAAAGAAATTCAAAGAAGAAATCTCTTGCAAGCCCTTTTGAGCCTGAAAAATTCATTTATTGATTAACCCGTCAAAGGATCACAACCCACATTGGGGCAGTTTAAAAGAAATCAGTCCCAAAGGATGTCCAAATAAAATGCTAAAAAAGTCCTTCATAAAAGAAAGAGCAAAAGTGTAGTAAAAGAAGAATATGTAGGAAAGAGAAAAAAAAAAGAAAAAAAAAAGAAAAAAAAAAAAGAAAGAAAGAAATAAGGGACATAATACATATGTGATCTTTGACCAAATTACCCTTGATAAAATTGACAATTTTGAGCCTCATTTAACCTTTTTCTTCTTTAACCTATAAACCCCCGGCCTACATTATGGTCCAAATGAAGTCCTGACCAGATTGGTATACATTGTTGTCTCTAATGATTTGTCAGACTCAATGACGAGTCTAAACTACGTAATGACCTGATCCTAAAAGGGTACGTAAGCAACTTGTCCAAATGACAAGTTCGGTCAATATCTTGTAAGTGCCTCAATTCAAACTGGGGGCATAAAACATCATTATGGGATGAGATTTTTGAGCCTTAGTTTCCCTTTTATTCTGAAAACTTGTATCCCTCAGCATACGTTTCGTCCTAAGTCTTAAAGACCATCTTGAGATCAAAACATGGGTTGAACTTGACTAAACTAAAGGCAACATTTAAATATGAGAAATTTCTAATGGTTTCACAGCAAAATGAAACAAAAGAAGAGAGGTGGCCATCGATAAAGCTGGGACAATCGAAGAAAAGATCAGCCATTCAGCTTGGTAAATTAACATCAATATCATATGACTTTTGAATACTGGTATGAATTTTTCTTGTAATAGCATTGGAACATGGTAAAACATCTATTTTTGGGTGGGTGACCTTTTGGTTTCACAAGTTGATGTCATAATTGCATAATCATTCCTCATTTCCCAAAAAAAAAAAAAAAAAACAACCCTTCTTACTTTTCCAAGTTTGAAAAAAAAAAAGAGGGGGGGATGGATAGTCAAAGAGTTTCAGAACCACTAGTGTGCTTCTTATAGAGGAGGTCCCCGTTGAGGAAATACGATGCACATAGAATTAGTCAATTTAACTGGGGCAAATGTCATGTCAGGCTTTAGAGATCTGCTTATTCAAGAAGAATCTAACAACCAGGCCAAGATCAGTGGCAGATAAACTCATCTGGGGTAAGTTTCGATTTGAGTTTCAGTGGGACTTATTCAAGCACCTTCTTATCAGATTGGATGAATAGGAAAACAGGGCCAAGAGCAGTTATAAATCCATTCAACCGGGTAGATTCTGTGATGGAGTTTCATTTGAGTCAAGTTGACCACCTCCATTAAGAAAATTGGGCCAAGATCAGTTATGAATCCATTCAGCTGGGGCAAGTTTCGAGGGAACCAGGTTAGAGGCAACATAGTCAAGATTAGAGATTGATCGGTTGATTATAGGCACATTGGAAAAAGAAAGTTCATGCATCATCATGCATTTCATGCATTACACAGAAAAGTGCATACATATTATATCATGCAACATGCCTGCATATCCCCATGTTCTGGTGTCATATCAAACACCTTGCATGCATGCATCCCCACATAGCATCATTCATTCACACCTGTCTTGTCATCCTTGTCTAAGCAATCCATGTTTCATCTAAAAAAAAAAGAAAAGGAAGAAGAAGAAAAAGGGGTTGGGGCAACTGGCCCAGGTACCAATCGATCCATCTACCCTGAGACTGGGGCAACTGGCCCAGGTCTCATTCAAGTCTTTTGCTTCCAAACTGGGGCAATCGACCCTAGGCCAAATTTTAGCATTCATTTTGAAGTTGGGGCATCTGCCTTCAGGACCAAATTAGGTCACATGACTCTTGGGATCCTATACCCGAGCATTCATCATCAATTCAAAATTTCATCTGGCTCTCGGTATCCTATACCCGAGCATTCATCGTCAATTCAACAACTCATCTGGCTCTCGGGATCCTATAACCGAGTATTTATCATCAATTCAAAAATTCATCTGGCTTTCGGGATCCTATACCCGAGCATTCATCATCAATTCAAAATTTCATCTGGCTCTCGGTATCCTATACTTGAGCATTCATCATCAATTCAAAATTTCATCTGGCTTTCGCTATCCTATACCTAAGCATTCATCATCAATTCAAAACTTCGTCTTGCTCTCGGGATCCTATACCTGAGCATTCATCATCAAATTGACAATTCATCTGGCTCTCGGTATCCTATACCCAAGTATTCATCATCAATTTGAAAATTCATCTTGCGAACCGGGATTCTACACCCGAGTCATCATTAACCATCGGTCCAAAATTCCCATCGAATAGTCATCAGACTCTTAGAATCCTACATCTGAGAAGTCCTTGAGATCCTACACTTGAGCAATCAGAAAACTCTCGGAATCCTACATCTGAGAAGTTCTCGAGATCCTACACTCGAGCAATCAGAAAACTCTCGGAATCCTACATCTGAGAAGTCCTCGAGATCCTACACTCGAGCAATTAGCAAACTCTTAGAATCCTATAACTAAGAAGTCCTCGAGATCCTACACTCGAGCAATCAGAAAACTCTCAAAATCCCACATCTGAGAAGTCCTCGAGATCCTACACTCGAGCAATCAGAAAACTCTCAGAATCCTACATCTGAGAAGTCCGCGAGATCCTACACTCGAGCAATCAACAGACTCTTAGAATCCTACATCTGAGAAGTCCTCGAGATCCTACACTCGTGCAATCAACAGACTCTTAGAATCCTACATCTAAGAAGGCCTCGAGATCCCACACTTGAGCAATCATTATGCTCTCGGAATCCTATACCTGAGAAGTCCTGGAGATCCTACACTCGAGCAATTGGCAAACTCTCAGAATCCTACATCTAAGAAGTCCTCGAGATCCTACACTCGAGCAATCAGAAAACTCTCAGAATCCTACATCTGAGAAAGTCCTCGAGATCCTACACTTGAGCAATCAGGAGACTCTCGGAATCCTACATCTGAGAAGTCCTCAAGATCCTATACTCAAGCAATCAACAGACTCTCAGAATCCTACATCTGAGAAGTCCTCGAGATCCTACACTCGAACAATCAACAGACTCTCAGAATCCTACAACCATCAAAATCTCAGAATCCTACATCTGGGCAGCCCTTGAGATCCTACACTTGATGCACATCATCTTCATATTTCGGCGCTCGGGTTCCTACACCCGATGCACATCATCCTCATACTATAGCACAGGTTCCTACACCCGGTGCGAGTTACCCTCCGTGAACTATAGCTCGGGTTCCTACACCCGGTGTGAGTCACCCTCCATAAACTATAATCGGGATCATACACCCAATTGATCATTCTCCAATATAGTAACCATTTTTCAAAGACTTAGGATTCTACACCTGAATACTCAGAATCTTACACTTGAGTGATTATCCCTGGTTGGCAGAAATAAACAAGTCTTGATTAACCTGAAAAGCCATTTGGAGTTGAATGGTCTGACTAAAATAGGTGTCTTTTATCTTTGTAGGCTTGTTGCTACAAAAAACGTAGGAGAGTTCCTACCGTTACATTGAAGCAACGAAGCCTACAAAGAGGGGCAGCTGTAGACACCCTATTTTTGCCCTGGCCAAATAAAACAAGGGGTCCTTTCTCATTATATTATTATTATTATTATTATTTCCTTACTTTTATTATTATTATTTTATTATCACTATTATTTCATTATTATTATTATTATTACTATGATTTTTATTGTTGTTATTTATATTATTTATATTATTTTTATTTTCACTATTATTATCATTATTAATTATTTTCCTATATTGATATAAGTAATTTATTATTATTACTATTATTTTATTATTATTATTATTATTATTATTATTATTATTATTATTATTATTTTTATTGTTATCATTATTATTTTTACCACAATTATTATTATTTATCATTTTTATTATCATTATTATTAATATTATTTTATTATTATTATTATTATTATTATTATTAGTATTTTTATCTTTATTATTATTATTATTATTATTATTATTATTATTATTTTGCTATTATTACTATTATTGTTATTACCATTATTATTATTATTTTTGTTATTATTATTATTATTTTGTTATCATTATTATTTTTAGTATTTTTATTTTTATTATTATTATTATTATTATTTTACTATTTTTATTATACTATAATTATTGTTACTATTTTTACTATTTCTGTTTACTATTACTATTATTAGTAGTACTTTCATATTATTATCATTATATTATTATTATTATTATTATTATTATTATTATTATTATTATTATTATTATTAGTACCTAGGGTTTTAGAAAAGCCTTTGAAAAGACTTGATATGCAGCATTGAGGGGGGCACACACAGCCGGGGGAGAGGCAACCCTAAAAAAAAAAATCTGATTTTGCGACAGCTAGAGGTGCCTCCCGTGCACCACCCTCTGCTCCCTCTTCTCCTTCCCATCAACCCCACACCAGCAGCGGCCCTCCACGGCAGCACAGTCCTCCACGGCCACCGCAGCTCTAGCCAAGCTCCACGGCCAGCACAGTAACCTCAGCCCCAGCCCTGCTGCAACCATCTCTGCTCCAGGCCCTCCTCTGCTTCTCTGCACAGCCACAGGAAATCGAGACGCCCCACACCAGCAACCAACAGCACCAGCCGAGAGCCATCTGCTGCAACAGTTGAACTTCCAGCCAGAGTTCCTGCTCTACTCCGCCTCCAGCCACCACGAACACCGACAGCAGCTGTCCAACCTTTGTTCCAGCCACGCACCAGCAAGTCCGCACCCGAGCACCTCACCTGCAACCGCCACTCTCACTGTTCTCCCGTCATGGAACAACCACCAACCGAACCCAGCAGCTTCGGTAAGCCTCCCTGCTCCCATACACATGCACACACATTCACGTGCCATTTTTTGTTTTTATTTTTTATTTTTTGTTTCTTTTCTTTTTCTATTTCTTTGCTGGTTTTTATTCGTTCTAATATCTAATTTTTTTTTTCTTTTTTCTTCCTTGTATATGCAGATATGTAGGTTTTTATGATTTTTATAGTTAGTTTAATATTTAGTATTTATGGTAAGTTTTGGTTGTATTATTTAGATAAGTTAATTGTCTTTATTGTGGAATTTTTATAGTTGGAATTTGTTTAGATATTTAAAGTTTAATTTCGTTTTATTCGTTGAATTGTTAATATTATAATTGCATACGTAGTTAGAATATCTTAATTATTTACTTAAGGGCGTCTTTAATATCCATATGTTTAGGGCTATTTAGGGTTTTCATCATGTATGTCTAGTTTTAATTATTTAGGATTTTCTTTATTATATATGTTATGTATACTCATATTAATATTTTAGGATAATTAGTATTAGTATTCTAATATTTTATCATGTTTACATATAAAGGTATCAATCATTATGGCAAGTTTAGAGTTTTGGTATACGTTTTGCTACTATATTTAGTATGATATTGTATGAAATATTATGGTATAATTATTATTTAGTTTCACTTATTAAGACATTTTTTATAGATGGTATTACCTTGTATAGTATCTTGAATGTTTTAATGTGTATATATATATATATATGGTATTTTATTACCTATTTTGACATTTGTAATATTTTAACAGATATGCTTCTTCTTCTTCTTATTATTATTATTATTATTATTATTATTATTATTATTATTATTATATGCCTTGTGATAATTTAATTTCTTAACTTATTATATTATTAATATATATTAAAACCTCCCCACTAGTATTTTAATACTTAGAAAAACCCTAAAAATTTCCAAAATTTGTGAGTGTATTTTGAAAATTATTTTCGATTTTGTCCCTATGATTTTAATGTTAGAGTATGAGCTTTCGGGCTTCACGTACCTTAAGCTCTGAGGGAATATATATGTATATATTATATTTATTTATTTATTTATTTATTTATTTATTTTTCATGTGTATTTCTAAATTCATAAAAGGAGTGATTTAAAAACTTTTTAAATTAACTTAGGGATAATTTCAAATTAATTAGTTACCGTTCGTAAGAACAGACGCGTAGGGGGTGCTCGTAACTTCCCCTCGCGTAACCGAACTCCCGACACCAACTCTAGTAATGTAAACCCATTCTACCCTTAACGGGGTAGTAATTATGTGTTCTAACCACACTAAAGGTTAGTGGCGACTCCGATACTCCGATATTCCTACTTTTTCTTGAAAATTTAAAATAATTTTTTATTTCGCCACCCCGGGGCACCCGCGCTCCGGGACGTCGTGACAGCATGCTTATATTTGCAAATCCCCCTTCAAATGGACAAATGAATCTTTATTTGTTAAAAGATTCTTAATGCTATATATGTTTAAAGTTGAATATTTTAAATATAGTATCTTTTTTCCATTATACTAGTTTGAGCCATTGGGAATTCATCATAGTACTAAAACTCATATAACCCTAAACTCATAATAGAGCTCAAATGTTTAATCATTTTTAAATACATCCATAATCTTACCCCCCACAATAAATTTTTAGATCTAACCTAAGAAAGCCAAATGTGTCTTATTGAAAATTAAAATTCTAGTGGCTTGAAAAACTGAGTTATGCCATTCATATGCTGCAAAATAGGCTTATTAAGCTTATTTCAAAGCCAAGATGAAATCAATTGAAAATCTAGAGTATTTGGCTAAATTGTATGGCATAAAAAGATGAAGAAGATAATGGTGCATAGGCTGCAAAATTAAGGGGAAGCACCAATAATTAAAATTCATCTGATAAACCTTTTATGGCAATGTGCTTATGCTAAAACACCATTTTATTATGGTTATATTTATGCCTTTATGTCCTGCATTGAATGCCACCATCCATTCTTTGTTTAAAGTTTGAATCATATTAGATGGATGGACTATATTTTTGAAATGATCTACAATTGTGTTGAATGCTACTATTCATTGATTGATAAATGCTAAATTATTTGATGGATAGTTTAATAATTTAATTAAGATGGACTGTATGGTATTCTGAACTGAACGCTTATTGTCCATAATATGTTAAATGTTTAAATCTTTTTTTATGGATGGTTTACGTTTTGTACAAACTATTGATTGAGCTACTGAATTGCATGCTATTTGTATGGAACTCTAACTGCATAGCTGATGCAGTGTCATGAATTGCATGCTAATAGTGGTTCTAGGATTGCATGCTTGAATTGGAATGCCACCTGCATGGTTGATGCAGTGATGTGAATTGCATGCTGGTAGTTGATTTTAGGATTGCATGCTTCTTATATGGAACATCATCTGCAAGGTTGTTGTAGAACTTTGTGAATTGCATGTTGTAGGAACTCCTAAGATGTCTGGTGCATGTTTTTGTGATATGCAGATTTGGAAAATGCGCTATGTATAGACGGCATGCTGCCGAAATTTCGTTTGATTTTCCCAAATCCATAAACCATGCGCTAAGACGATTATGATAAAATGCATACTAGGTGAACCTTATAAATATCTTCATAATGCATGTTATATAGTTAATTGATGCATGTTGAATTTTTGTGCTAAACTGAAAACATGCACAGTCTTCATATTTACTTCCTAGGATGCTAAATAATTGAATAGGTTAGTACATAAAATGCAATATGTCATGCATACATGCTAAAGGATTAATATTTGCTGCATACTGAAATCTTGTGAAAGGATGTATACATGACGAATGCTCTTAAATGAACATCATCCTTAAACTAAATGCAACTATGTATGCATGCAAATATACAGGGGAGTATGAGTCTTATCCTTAAGATAGGATTATAATCACCTGTCCCGTGGACTCACATTATTATTATTGTTTATGTAGGAACCTCAACCAAGAAAAGAAAAAGGAAAGAAAGGAAAACGAGAAAGAAAAAAAAAAGAAGGAAAAAGGTTTGGCACATGACCAAACCGTCGATGGTTTCATACTACCGAGAGGTGCTGAGGAAGAGATACGAAGATTTTGGTTTGGTTAAAGGCCAAACCGTCGACAGTTTCAGGAAAACTATCGACGGTTTCCCCCGAACTGAGCTTACTTAAGTGAGAAGTAAGCTTAAAAATTTTATAATTTTTCATACTACTCTCTTTCTCTGTCTCTCTCTCTCTCTCTCTCTCTCTCTCTTTAAAATTAGGGTTTCACACTCACTCTCTCTCTAGCCCCGAGATCTCTCCACACGCAGTACTCTCTGGTCCTCTCTCTCTCCTCTCGGCATGTCGATCCTCGTCCTTAGCCAGTTAGGAAGCTAGGGTTGCGTTTTCCAAAATTGTAAGTAGTTTTTTAGGAACAGGTAAGGGAAATAGATTATGTCAATTATTTTGAAATATGAACTGATTAAATTGCGGTATTTGTATATAGAAACGTTATATATGATTTTCTGAATGAATTAGGCATATAAAAATGATGATTTATCTATTTCATATGCATTTGGGGAAAAATAAAGTGAATGGGTTGATCATCTCTTTTTTTAGTAAAACATATAGTTTGAGTTAAATTAAACACTAAATATGATCATACCCTTGTTTTCAGCAAATTAAATGTTTCTCAGCCAGTTAATTATGTTATGATTATCACTCAAATCGTGTGGCATAAGTATGACAATTTTATTCAGAGGAAATAAAAGAAAAGAGGATTTTTGGTTTGGTGTACACCAAACCGTCAATCGTTTGGTGGGAGACTATCGACAGTTTTGTATTTACAAAGGGCCGGTTACAAGTAAAACGGTAAAAAAGGCATGTTAAAAATCCAAACCGTCGATGGTTTTGTGAGGGGTGCAGAAAACCATCGACGATTTTGTCTGCAGTGTTGATTTTAAAGGGGGACTGCGAACTTCATTTCATTAAACAAACAAATCTCTCTCTCTCTCTCTCTCTCTCTCTCTCTCTCTCTCTCTCGGAACCCTACGAAGCTCTTTTCCTTCTCTCTTTGATTCTCGCTTCGTTTAAGCCCATTTTGACAATCAAAAGCTACCACGAGGTTCGTGAGGTGATTCTCTGCAAATTTATCAGAGTGGATCGTTGTTTTGGGGGTTCCTGGGCACCACCCTAAATGTAACGCCCCAGACCCGCAGCGTGGGGCCCGAAGTATGAGACCAACACGTCTTTAATACCATTCACGCAGCGAAAATAATAAAATAACCTCAACAGAATATACCAAAGTTCTATATTTATACATGCAGTTCCATAATAATTACAACCACATCCTTCATATTACAAAAACTTGAATAAACTATATAAAATATAAAAAATAAAACATAACCGTTCGGGTACCACTCACAAAACTACCCTGCCCAGGAGCTATCTAAGTTCGATCACTTGGATAATATGAAAAATTTAAATCATCAACGAGGTGAGACACCTCTCAGTAAGGAATCAATAAGGAAGAAATAAGTTGTAATAGTGTGTGACTGAAGTATTTTTAATATATAATTAAAATATCCATGCAAACACATTCACAATCCACCAGTAACAAAGTATCACACCCATAATCATACTATGGTCAACGTCTTTGTCATCCAATCATGTACCCATGAATATAAATATTTTATTGATAATTCCCGAGAATAGGGAAGTTTGCCAGCCCATACAAGTAGATTTCCTCTGCTCTAGTGCTAGCATCAAGGCACTCACCTTTCTCAGTAAGCCCTCAAGTTATGTATCTAGGTAAAGTCACCGAGACTAGGGAAGGTCATCCACCCATACAAGTGGCTTCCCTATTCTCTGGTATTCACAGATAATTATCAAAGTACTCGCCTTTTTTAACAAGCTCTCGGGTGGAGTAATCTACTTTACCATAAATACTTAATTAATTGAAGTCACATGCAGCCAACAACATTCTTTTATAGAACTCCACACATATAAGCATATCCAAATCAATCCACACAAGATAATCATACAGTATTCAATCATACCCACATAGGGTATACAACCACACAATAAGTATATGTCCACACAGGACTCTAACACACACATCATACACGTCTACACAGAACTGTCAATTACAACATACCTGTCCACACAAGATAAGCAATCACACAGCAAATATGTCCACACAGGACTGGTGTAGGGACCCAAATCCAAAAAATAAATAAAGAAAAGAGAAGGGAAATTAAAAAGGATAAAACAATAGAGCTCATTGACGAGGCTCCATTTCTCGTTGATGAGGTTTCTTCTGTGGCTCGGCGACGAGGTGTCAGGGCTCATTGACGAGGAATTACCAAGGGTTTTTTAGAGATTCTGAAATCTCATGCTCGTCAACGAGGTCACCTCCTCGGCCACAAGCGACCTTCTTCAGCTCGTCAATGAGAACTTCGACTCATTGACGAGGCTGGCCGGGTCAACCTAGTTAAAAATAGAATATCCTTTTCTTCCTTGCTAAGTTATCCCTTTCTCTCTCTCTCTCTCTCTCTCTCACCAACCCTCTCTCTCTCTCTAAGATTTCGTGTCGTCGATTATTGGAATCAACAATCCGACATCACTACATTGGTTAGGAGGAGAATCTCTACAGTTATAGCGGATCAGATTTTCGATTTGAGGATTTTCGGGTTTTTCCCTAAAATCAAGGTAAAGATCTGATTTCATTTTCGATTTGGTAGTTATGTAGTAGTCGAGATTATAGTGAAGTAATGTTCTTCGGTTTTAGGTTTTAGGGATCCTGGGTTGTTGTTTTGGATCGATCCGTTCGAGTTTCGATTTTTAGGATTAAGGTAAGGGGATTTGTTTACATCAATTTTTTTTTTTTTAAGAAAAAGAAACCACAGGATATGTAGCTTATATTTATATGTACTTATTGACTGCTTATTTGTAAAGTTTTACCTAGTATAAATGCCGATTCTTACGATTTTCACAATTTTATGGTTTTGGCAAAAATGAGGTTTTTTGGCATATGATCTCCAAATTTCTTAAACTACGTTATTTGCACTAAAACTAAAGTAGGAGATGCTTGAAACTCTTAATAACAGTAGAAATGATATTTTACGAACCAGTTTATATAAAATGTATATATATATAAGCAAATAAGTGTGACGTATGATATGAATTGATTTTATATTGATTTGAGATGCATGTATATGAACTATGGGGACTAAGGTTCCAAGTGGTTATCAGAAATTGTAGAAAATAGGTGCCGGTTAGATATCATGCCAAGTATAAGAAAAGGGTAAAACCAAGAGGTTATGAGCCGTTTTTACCACAACATGAATGAAAGTATGCATGAATGAGATTGTGAAAATACTAGAATTGCACAGGTTATTATGTTTTAATGTAAATTGTATATATGATATTGGGATCGTAACTTGTCTCAATAGTATATGAAGCCTTAAAAAGCTTATATTATGTAGGCTCGGTATCGTTGCCAAAACAGAGGTAAAGGCAACCACACGTAGTTATTGTTCAGTGTGGGTACCTAGTAGTAGGCTTGGTAAGAAGGGCCACTGGTCAAAAGGGATATTAAGGTGGTGATGGCCAAGTTAGACTGCAATATGATAGGATGCCTAACGATGCTTGTACGTATAGGGATCGATCAGTGTTTTCTTAGCGCACAACCCTTGCCACGGGGAGTTATTGGCATAGTTATGATAGTTTCGAACTAGACGGTGTTCTAAATATGCATATACATGATTTAAAGGCTTTACTGAGCAGAGTCACAGGTCTGAGTACTGAGCGGAGGGATTGTACAGTGTATGGGCCTGTACCCTACCCTAACCCTGGGAACTCTCACTTGTAATGATGCTGAGTTACCTATTATTAGGAATATATATATATATATATATATATATATATGTAATTGTTTTCAAATAAGAATATAACTGTACAGTCACACACTGATGTAATATCTTCCTCCTTACTATGAAGTGTCTCACCCCAATCTTACAACCTTGTTTTCAGGAGCTACACGAAATCGGTCCTAGTTGTCTAGAGAGGCTGTGGAGCTTAGGGTTCTATTAGTTAGCATAAGTTTTTGTATGAGTATTGGGTTGTTAGCCTGGTTGGCTTTTTTTTTTGGGAATGTAATATAGTTTATGTTTTACGTACGGTTGAATATATGTAAGGAATATTTAGATACTCTGGTATGTCTATTAGAATCTATATAAATGATTTATGTTTTCCGCAAGATATGTGAGTACAAATCATTATTGAATGCCCGTATGTCCCTGTTTAGGGTGGGTGGTTATGTATGTTATTAGGATTTGCACAGGATATGTATGTATAGTAGCACTCTAGGGCCATATTAAGGGTCGGGGCTTTACAACTGGTCCACACAGGACTAATCAAACCACACAGGTTACAACACAACACCCCGTTCATGGTGAATAGGTAAACAACCTCCTCATATCACTGCCAATGTTTACCTCTCAATATAGACGCCCATATAATGACTTCCTCATACCACTGCCAAAGTTATATCGTAATTTACATGAACCACAACACAAATCAATAACAAAGCCGACCAATCAATCACATCCACATAATTATCACAGTATACACAATCATCCAGTATTTTCAACCAAACAGTGTTCACAACTCAACAATATTCGTAGCCATCATGATTTATCATTCCATAATACCCATAACCATTTAATTAGAAAAAATGGTTTCAAGCCACATGATTTTTCCCAATATAATATATAATCAAATCAACATTTTCATTTCCTGTATCATTCAGATATTTATACCTATATATATATATATAAAATTTTGTGCCCAAATCTAAGCAATTTAAAATTATTAAAAATCTATTATAAAGTATTTCCCCTTACCTGCTCCTCAAAATTCAGCCTAAAATCAACAAAACGAGACCCTGTATTCCAAAAATTTCAAATTCCTCAAATCTCAATAAAACACCCTTATAATACTTCCTAGGCTCCAACTACCTCAAAATAATAATAATAATTTAAGTTATTTCACTTACCCTATTTTTGAGATGTTTCCCAAACTTCTTAAATCAAAAATTCGCTTCGCCTATATTGCAGAGAATCTTTGCAGGAGTCTCATAGTAGGGCTGAAATTCTAGTGAGAGAGAGGATACATGCAAAATATTTCGTGCTGAAATGAAAGAATTCCCTATTTATAGGCAGGGATTCGTCGACAAGACACGTGGACTCGTCGATGAGTCCGAGTACATCGCTCGGCGACGAAATCGAAAAATCGTCGATGAATTTCAGTAATATGAAAACCCTTCTCAGTAATTCTTTGTCGACCAGACATGTGCCCTCATCGACGAGCCAAAACAGAATGCTTGTAGATGAAACCAGTTGGTTTGTCAACAATTCTTTGCTGACATTGTTTAAAATATTTCTCTTTCTTCCCTTTTCTCTTCTTTTATTATTTGTATTAATTAAATTTTTCAGGTCCTTACATTCTCCCCTCCTTAAAATAATTTCATCCTTGATATTCGTTAATCACTATTTTCACAATCAAAAGTTAACTGCACACATTCATAAATTTCAACTAATCTAAACATGTATAGCACTGAATCATGCATAGGTAAACAAAATTAACATACATCTTAACATAAACATATACTTGGGCCTTTAGTGTTGCCCTCCTCAGGCATACCCAACATATAGACACGTGCCAAGGCACCGGGTTGTTCCTTTGGTTCTGATTTAGAGCTGGTGCATTATTTGACGGTTCTCGACATTCCCAAGCTATGTAACCATGTTTTCCGCATCTATAGCATACAACACCCCTACTCCGACATTCTCTCCAATGCCGCTAATTACATCTAGGGCAGTAGGGGTGTAACGAATCGCTTTGTTGTCCCCGATCACTTCTTTCTATCCCCTGGCCTGCTGTATCTCTGTCTCCCCTCCATGACCCTTGTCTGACATTTGTTTGGGAACGTGGAGATGCAAACCTTTTCCTTCGTTCTGATGCCTCTGTACCCCTCTGCAGACTCGACTCTACCATAGTAGCTTTCTCCACCAATTCCATGAAATCCTGAATCTGCAGACACGCCATATGCTCGTGAATCCTATAATTCAAGCCCTTTTCAAATCACCTCGCCTTCTGATATTCATCTGGAACCGTAGAAGGTGCAAAATGAGATAGCTCAAGAAATTTAGCAACATACTACTAAATAGTGAGGCGTCCCTGAATCAAGCTGAAAAATTCCTCTGCCTTCGCATTTCTGGTAGTGGCGGGAAAATATCAGTCATAGAAGACCTGCTTGAAGCGACCCCAGGTCATTGCTATAGGTACCACTCGCTGTTCCTCCAACAGTTTCATTGCATGCCACCACTGTTCAACTTCTCCGGCCAGTTTGAAGGTGGCAAAGAGAACCCTCTGCTCCTCAGTATAGTTCAACACAGCAAGTATTTTCTCCATTTCTTGCATCCACATCTTAGCCTTAATCGGATCGGTGCCACCCTCAAAAGATAAGGGTTTCAGACAAATAAATTGATCAATGGTGCAACCATGGTGCATTGGTGGATAACTTGTTCCCTTGAAATCCCGTCTCATTTCTTCCTTAACTTGACAAGCTATTCCTCGTAACAGTTGAGAGGTGTCAATCTGTCCCCACTAGAAGCTCCCATTTCGCTTCCTCCTCCTTCATCCACGCTTTGCCTCTAGGATCCATCCCTGCATATAAATATACAATAGAGGCAATTTAGAACTCCATACCTTAATATATCTGACATAATCGTATAACAAGCAATTATTTCAATATCCATATCCGCCATTAGTATCTAACATCCAATTATTTGCAATCATATTAACCTTCAAATCTAAATTCTGAATTTCAGTTCCTATGCTTGGAAACATCACCGTCGATGTTTACCGTGGTTTTCTGAAACCGTCGACTGATGCATAAAATCACAGAAGTCCGTCAAGGGATCTCAGCCTCCACGCTAAGAAACAAATTCAAACTTCTGTCAAACCCCATAATCTACCGATTCTTACCCTTATTCAACTCAAATTATACTCTGGTATTAATCCTCCTAAAGTCCGCAAGACTGTTATGCTTTGATACCAACTGTAACGCCCTAGACCTGCCACGTGGGGGCTGAAGTGTTATGAGACCAACACGCATCTTTAATACCATTCACGCAGCGAAAATAATAAAATAACCTCAATAGAATATACCAGAGTTCTATATTTACACATGCAGTTCCATAATAATTACAACCACATCCTTCATATTACAGAAACCTGAATAAAATATATAAAACATAAAAACTAAAACATAATCGTTCGGGTACCACTCACAAAACTACCCCGCCTAGGAGCTATCTAAGCTCGATCACTTACATAACCTGAAAAGTTTAAATCATTGACGGGGTGAGACACCTCTCAGTAAGGAAGAAATAATGTATAATAGTGTGTGGCTGAAGTGTTTTTAATATATAATTAAAATATCGATGCAAACACGTTCTCAATCCACCAATAGCAAAGTATCACGCCTATAATCATACTATGGTCAACGTCTTTGTCATCCAAACATGTACCCACGAACATAAATATTTTACTGATAATTCCCGAGAATAGGGAAATCTACCCGCCCATACAAGTAGATTCTTTCTGCTCTAGTGCTAGCACTAGGGCACTCACCTTTCTCAGTAAGCCCTCGGGTTATGTATCCAGGTAAAGTCACCGAGAATAGGGAAGGTCTGTAATGACCTGCTTAACTTATCAAATAATAAACATATTTAAATATATGATCAACCCAACCTGTGGACAGTGGGGATAGATATGATATTAGAAGAATATTTTTGTAACGCCCCGGTCCCGCCACGTATTGCTCGGAGTGTTATGAGACCGACACGCGTCTCTCATACCATTTACATAGCAGAAAATAATAAAGCAACCTCAAACATAATATATCAGACTTCTCTTTTTATACACCATCAAACTCATATCATACTACTACATTCTCTATATTACAAAACCTGGATGAAATATAATAAAACATAAAAACTAATACATAACCATTTAAGCCCCACACACATAACTACTCCGCCCTGGAGCTATCTAACCTCGATCTCCTAGATAACCTGAAAAGTTTAGAACATTGACGGGGTGAGACACCTCTCAATAAGGAAGAAATAGTTTATAATAGTGTGTGACTGAAGTGTTTAATATACAATTAAAATATCCATCCAAAATGCATTCACAATCCACAAGTAGCCCAAGATATCGCGTCCATAATCACGCCAAATCAATGTCTTTGCTATACAATCACATACCCACAATCATCAATATTTTACAAATAAATTCCCAAGAATATTGAAGTCTACCTGCCCATACAAGTAGGTTCCCTCTGCTCTAGTGCTAACACAAGGGCACTCACTTTTCTCAGTAAGCCCTCGAGTTATGTATCCAGGTAAAGTCACTGAGAATTGGGAAGATCACCCGCCCATACAAGTGGCTTCCCTCTACTCTGGTATCCACATATAATTACCAGAGTACACCTCTTTTTCAGCAAGCCCTCGGGTGGAGTAATCTACTCTACCATAAATACTTAATTAGTTAAAGTAACACACACATCCATATCACAATCAATCCACATGGGATATTCATACAGTGTTCAATTTTACCCACACAGGGTCTACATTCACATACCATGTAATTCATCCACACAGGACCCTATCACACACATCATACCACAACATAAATGCCCACACACGACTGGTCCACACAGGACTAATCAAACCACAACATAAATGTCCACCTAGGATTGGTCCACACAGGACTAATCAAACCACATCATAAATGTCCACACAGAATACAAAACAACACTTCGTTCATGGTATATAGGTAAACAACCTCTTCATACCACTGCTAATGTTTACCTCCCAACATAAACGTCCATATAACGACCTCCTTACACCAATGCCAACGTTATATGACAGTTATATCAGGTACGATATGACGACCTCCTCATACCGCTGCTAATGCTATATCGTAATTTACATGAACCGCAACCCAAATCAACAATAATCAATCATTCGACATATCCATAATTCTACCAAAATATACACAACATCAGTATTCAATCGACTAGAATTCACAATCAAACGGTATTCATATCCTCAATAATTCTTCACTCCACATTATTCACAATCATTTAATTATCAAAAATGATTGCAACCACATGATTTTTCCCAAAATAATTTATTTATCTAAAAACAACATTTTCAATACCAACGAGGTTTAGAAAATTATACCCGTATATATACAGAAATTTATACTCAAAACTAGTCATTAAAAATTATTAAAAAAAACTATTATAAAATATTTCCCTTTACTTGCTCCTCATTATTTGACCCAAAATCAACAAAATGAGACCTTATAATCCAAAAATTCCAAATTCCACAAATCTTAATAAAACACCCTTATAATACTTCCTAAGCTCCAAATACCTCAAAATAATGTTAATACCTTAAATTATTTTACTTACCCTGGTTTTGGGATGTTTCCCAAACTTCTCAAATCAAAGATCCACTCTGCCTATATTACAAAGAATCTTTCCAGAAGTCTCGTGGTAGCTTCCGATCGTCGAACCAAGTTAAATCCAACCTGAAATCGAAGAGAGAAGGTAGTAGGGCTGAATTTCTAGTGTGAGAGAGAGACAATGCAGAAAATTCGAACTGAAAATGAAAGATCTCACTATTTATACATAGGGATTCGTCGACGAGACACGTGGAATCGTCGACGAGTCTTAGTACACAATTTGGCGAAGAAACAGTGAACTCATCGATGAATTTCAGTTGTCAAAATTCCCCCTCTCGGTATTTCCTCGTCGACGAGACACATACCCTCGTCGTCGAGCCAAAATAGAATACTCGTTGACGAAGCCAGTTTGTTTGTCGACGAATGCTTGCTGCCCCCCCCCCCCTTTACAAACTTATTCTTCCATCCCTTCTATCTTATTTATTATTTTAAATAGTTAAAATTTCCCGGGTCGTTACATTCTCTCCCTCTTAAAAGAATTTTGTCTTCAAAATTCGTTATTCACCCATTTACAGACCAAAAAGCTAACTACACATATTCACGAATTTAAAACAATTCCAACATATGCAACATCAAATCATGCAAAATCAAACAACATTAACACACATACCAACATAAACATATTACCTGTGCCTTTAGTGTTGCCCTCTTTAGGTGTACCAACCATATAGAAGCGCGTCGGGCCTCCGTTGCTGTGAGGCACCGGATTGTTCCTTTGGTTCTAATTTTGGTTCGGAGTTGGTGCATTATTCGGCAGTTCTCGATATTTCCGAGATATGTGACCCTGTTTGCTGCGCCTGTAGCATATAACACTCCTACCCCGACATTCTCCCCCATGCCGCTGATTATATCTAGGGCAATAGGCGCGTGACGAATTGCCCTACCGTCCTCGATCACCCCTTTCTGACCGCTGGCCTACTGCATCTTTGTCTCCCCTCCATGACCCTTGTCTGAAATTTGTTTGGGATCATGGAGACGTCGGCCTCTTCCTTCGTTCTGATGCCTCTGTCCCCCTTTAGAAACTCGACTCTGCCACTGTAGCTTTCTCCACCAACTCCGTGAAATCTTGAATCTGCAAACATCGCATATGCTCATGGATCCTCTTATTCAAGACCCTCTCAAACCACCTCGCCTTCTGATATTCATTTGGAACCACTGAAGGTGCAAAACGGGATAACTCCAGAAATTTAGCAGTGTACTGCTAAACAGTGAGGCACCCCTGAGTCAAGCTGAAAAATTCTTCTACCTTTGCATTTCTAGTGGTGGCGGGAAAATATCGGCCGTAGAAGTCCTGCTTTAAGCGACCCCAGGTCATTGCTATAGGTACCGCTCGCTGTTCCTCTAATAGATTCATTGCATGCCACCATCGTTCAACTTCTTAAGCCAGTTTGAAAGTGGAGAAGATGACCTTCTGCTCCTCGATACAATTCAGCACAACCACTATTATCTCAATTTTTTGCATCCACATCTCAGCCTTGATCAGATCGATGCCACCCTTAAAAGACGAGGGTTTCAAACGAGAAAAATGGTCAATGGTGCAACCTTGGTGCACTAGTGGATAACTTGTTCCCTCGAAATCTTGTCTCATTTCTTCCCTAACCTGATAAGCTATTCCTTGTAACAGTCGAGAGGTGTCAATCTTGTCCCCGCTGGAAGCTCCTATTTCGCTTCCTCCTCCTCCATCCACACCGTTGCCTCTAAGATCCATCCCTGAATATAAATATACAACAAAGGCAATTTAAAATCTCCACATCTTTATATATTTTACAAAATGAAAAAACGTAAAACCAAATTAATATCCATATCCTCATTGAAACATCCAACATCCCTTTATCCACAATCATCTAAACTTTCAAATTTAATTTCCAAACCTTAGTTTCACAACTCGGAAACATCACCATCAATAGATTTACCGTGGTTATCTGAAACCGTCAACTGATTCAAAAAATCACAGAAGTCCTTCAAGGGATTTCTGACTCCAAATTACGAAACAATCTCAAACCCCTGTCAATATCCTAATCTACCTATTCCTACCCCCACTCAATTCAAACCTATACTATGGTACTAATCCCCTTAAAGTCTGCAAGACCGTTATGCTCTGAGACCAACTGTAATGCCCCGATCCTGCCACGTGGGACCCGGAGTGTTATGAGACAGACACGCGTCTCTGATACCATTTACACAACGGAAAATAATAAAGCAAACTCAAACATAATATACTAGAGTTCTATATTTATACAACATCAAACTCATATCATACTACTACATTCTCCATATTACAAAACTTGGATGAAATATAATAAAACATCAAATCTAATACATAACCATTTAAGTTCCACACACATAACTACCCTGCCCTGGAGCTATCTAACCTCGATCTCCTAGATAACCTAAAAAGTTTAGAACATCGACGGGGTGAGACACCTCTCACTCAGTAAGGAAGAAATAGTTTATAACAGTGTGCGGTTGAAGTGTTTAATATACAATTAAAATATCCATCCAAAATGCATTCACAATCCACAAGTAGCCCAAGATATCGCGCCCATAATCACGCTAAATTAATGTCTTTGCTATACAATCACATACCCACAATTATCAATATTTTATAAATAAATTCCCGAGAATAGGGAAGTCTACCCGCTCATACAAGTAGGTTCCCTCTACTCTAGTGCTAACACCAGGGCACTCACCTTTCTTAGTAAGCCCTCGGGTTATACATCTAGGTAAAGTCACCGAGAATAGGGAAGGTCACCCGCCCATACAAGTGGCTTCCCTCTACTCTAGTATCTACATATAATTACCAAACTACTCGCCTTTCTCAGCAAGCCCTCGGGTGGAGTAATCTACTCTACCATAAATACTTAATTAATTAAAGTAACACATACATCCATATCACAATCAATCCACATAGGATATTCATACAATGTTCAATTTTACCCACACAGGGTCTACATTTACATACCATGTAATTCGTCCACATAGGACCCTATCGCACACATCATACCACAGTGTAAATGTCCACACAGGATTGGTCCACACAGGACTAATCAAACCACAACATAAATGTCCACCCAGGACTGGTCCACACAGGACTAATCAAACCACAACATAAATGTCCACACGGAATACAAAACAACACTTCATTTATGGTAAATAGGTAAACAGCCTCCTCATATCACTGCCAATGTTTACCTCCCAATACAAGTCTTGCTTTAAGCGACCCCAGGTCATTGCTATAGGTACCGCTCACTGTTCCTCTAATAGTTTCATCGCATGCCTCCACCGTTCAGCTTCTCCATCTAGTTTGAAAGTGACGAAGAGGACCTTCTGCTCCTCAGTACAATTCAACACAGTCAGTATTTTCTCCATTTCTTGCATCCACATCTCAACCTTGATTGAATCAGTGCCACCCTCAAAATATGAGGGTTTCAGACGAGTAAATTGGTCAATCGTGCAACCCTGATGCACTAGTGGATAACTTGTTCTCCCAAAATCCTATATCATTTCTTCCCTAACCTAACAAGCTATTCTTTGTAACAGTTGAGAGGTGTCGATCTCGTCCCCGCTAGAAGCTCCCATTTCGCTTCCTCCTCCTCCATCCATGCCCTTGCCTCTAGGATCCATCCCTGAATAAAAATATACAACAAAGGCAATTTAAAATCTCCACATCTTTATATATTTTACATAATCGCAAAATGTAAAACCAAAATAATATCCATATCCTCAATTAAACATCCAACATCCCTTTATCCACAATCATCTAAACTTTCAAATTTAATTTCCAAACCTTAGTTTCACAACTCAAAAACATCACCGTCAATGGATTTATCGTGGTTTTCTGAAACCGTCGACTGATTCAGAAAATCATAGAAGTCCTTGAAGAGATTTATGACTCTAAATTATGAAACAACCTCAAACTCCTATCAATACCCTAATCTACTCATTCCTACCCTCTCTCAATTCAAACCTATACTCTGGTATTAATCCTTCTAAAGTTTGCAAGACCGTTATGCTCTGATACCAACTGTAATGCCCCTGTCCCGCCACGTGGGACCTGAAGTGTTATGAGACCAACACATGTCTTTGATACCATTTACACAACGGAAAATAATAAAGCAACCTCAAGCATAATATACCAGAGTTCTATATTTATGCAACATCAAACTCATATCATACTACTACATTCTCCATATTACAAAACCTGGATGAAATATAATAAAACATAAAATCTAATACATAACCATTTAAGTTCCACACACATAACTACCCCACCCTGGAGCAATCTAACCTCGATCTCCTGGATAACCTAAAAAGTTTAGAACATCGACGAGGTGAGACACCTTTCAGTAAGGAAGAAATAGTTTATAATAGTGTGTGACTGAAGTGTTTAATATACAATTAAAATATCCATCCAAAATGCATTCACAATCCACAAGTAGCCCAAGATATTGCGCCCATAATCACGCCAGATCAAAATCTTTGCTATACAATCACATACCCACAATCATCAATATTTTCCAGATAAATTCCCGAGAATATTGAAGTCTACCCGCCCATACATGTAGGTTCCCTCAGCTCTAGTGCTAACACAAGGGCACTCACCTTTCTCAGTAAGCCCTCGGGTTATGTATCCAGGTAAAGTCACTGAGAATTGGGAAGATCACCCGCCCATACAAGTGGCTTCCCTCTACTTTGGTATCCACATATAATTACCAGAGTACACACCTTTTTCAGCAAGCCCTCGGGTGGAGTAATCTACTCTACCATAAATACTTAATTAGTTAAAGTAACACACACATCCATATCACAATCAATCCACATAGGATATTCATACAGTGTTCAATTTTACCCACACAGGGTCTACATTCACATACCATGTGATTCGTCCACACAAGACCCTATCACACACATCATACCACAACATAAATGTCCACACAAGACTGGTCCACATAGGACTAATCAAACCACAACATAAATGTTCACCCAGGACTGGTCCACACAGGACTAATCAAACCACAACATAAATGTCCACACAAAATACAAAACAACACTTTGTTCATGGTAAATAGGTAAACAACCTCCTCATCCCACTGCCAATGTTTACCTCCCAATATAAACGTCCATATAACAACCTCCTCATACCACTGCCAACATTATATGACGGTTATACCAGGTACGAGATAACGACCTCCTCATACCACTACCAATGCTATATCGTAATTTACATGAACCACAATCCAAATCAACAGTAATTAACATTCAACATATCCATAATTCTACCACAATATACACAACATCAGTATTTTCAATCGGCCAGAATTCACAATTAAACGGTATTCACATCCTCAATAATTTTTCACTCCACATTATTCACAATCATTTAATTATCAAAAATGGTTTTAACCACGCGATTTTTCCCAATATAATTTATTTATCTAAAAACAACATTTTCAATACCAGCGAGGTTTAGAAAATTATACTTGTATATATACAGAAATTTATACTCGAAACTAGTCATTTAAAATTATTAAAAAAAAACTATTATAAAATATTTCCCTTTACTTGCTTCTCGTTATTTGACCCAAAATCAACAAAATGAGACCCTGTAATCCAAAAATTCCAAATTCCACAAATCTTAATAAAACACCCTTATAATACTTCCTAAGCTCCAAATACCTCAAAATAATGTTAATACCTTAAATTATTTTACTTACCCTGGTTTTGGGATGTTTCCCAAACTTCTCAAATCAAAGATCCACTCTGCCTATATTACAGAGAATCTTTCCAAGAGTCTTGTGGTAGCTTCTGATCATCGAATCGAGCTAAATCCGGCCCAGAATCGAAGAGAGAAGGTAGTAGGGCTGAATTTCTAGTGTGTGAGATAGAGAACATGTAGAAAATTTGCACTGAAAATGAAAGATCTCACTATTTATACACAGGGATTCATCAACGAGACACGTGGACTCGTCGACAAGTCCTAGTACACAATTCGGTGATGAAATAGTGAACTCGTCAATGAATTTCAGTCATGAAATTCCCCCACTTGGTATTTCCTCATCGACGAGACACATACCCTCATCGACGAGCCAAAATAGAATACTCGTCGATGAACTAGTTTGTTCGTCGACGAATGCTTGCTGCCCCCCCCCTTTACAAACCTATTCTTCCTTCCCTTCTATCTTCCTTATTATTTTAAATAGTTAAAATTTCTCGGGTCGTTACATTCTCTCCCTCTTAAAAGAATTTCATCCTCGAAATTCGTTAATCACCCATTTACACACAAAATAGCTAACTACACATATTCATGAATTTCAAACAATTACAACATATGCAACATCAAATCATGAAAAATCAAACAACATTAACACACATACCAACATAAACATATTACCTGGGCCTTTTGTGTTGCCCTCTTCAGGTGTACCCAACATATAGACATGCGTCGTGTCTCCACTGCCACGAGGCACTAGATTTTTCCTTTGGTTCTGATTTTGGTTCGGAGCTGGTGCATTATTCGGCGGCTCTCGACATTCCTGAGCTATGTGACCCTGTTTTCCGCACTTGTAGCATATAACACTCCTACCCCGGCATTCTCCCCAATGCCGCTGATTACATCTAAGGCAATGGGGGCGTGACGAATCACCCTGCCGTCCACGATCATCCCTTTCTGATCCCTGGCCTACTACATCTCTATCTCCCCTCCACGACCCATGTCTGACATTTGTTTGGGATCGTGGAGACGTCGGCCTCTTCCTTCGTTCTGATGCCTCCGCCCCCCTCTGCAAACTCGACTCTACCACTGTAACTTTCTCCACCAACTTCGTGAAATCTTAAATTTGCAAACACACCATATGCTCATGGATCTTCTGATTCAGGCCCCTCTTAAACCACCTCGCCTTCTAATATTCATTTGGAACCACAGAAGGTGCAAAACGGGATAACTCCAGAAATTTAGCAGCGTACTGCTGAACAGTGAGGCGCCCCTAAGTCAAGTTGAAAAATTCTTCTGCCTTTGCATTTCTGGTGGTGGCAGGAAAATATCGATCGTAGAAGACTTGCTTGAAGCGACCCCAGATCATTGCTATAGGTACCGCTCGCTGTTCCTCTAATAGTTTCATCACATGCCACTACCGTTCAGCTTCTCCAGCCAGTTTGAAAGTGCCGAAGAGGACCTTCAACTCCTCGATACAATTCAGCACAATTGGTATTTTCTCCATTTATTGTATCCACATCTCAGCCTTGATCAGATCGGTGCCACCCTCAAAAGACGAGGGTTTAAGACAACTAAACTGGTCAATGGTGCAACCCTGGTGCACTAGTGGATAACTTGTTCCCTCAAAATCCTGTATCATTTCTTCCCTAACCTAACGAGCCATTCCTTGTAACAGTCGAGAGGTGTCAATCTTGTCCCAGCTGGAAGCTCCCATTTCGCTTCCTGCTCCTCCATCCACACCCTTGCCTCTAGGATTCATCCCTGACTATAAATATATAACAAAGGCAATTTAAAATCTCCACATCTTTATATATTTTACAAAATCACAAAATGTAAAACCAAATTAATATCCATATCCTCAATCAAACATCCAACATCCCTTTATCCACAATCATCTAAACTTTCAAATTTAATTTCCAAACCTTTGTTTCACAACTCGAAAACATCATTGTCAAGGATTTACGGTGGTTTTTTGAAACCGTCGACTGATTCAAAAAATCACAGAAGTCCTTCAACGGATTTCTACCTCCAAATTACGAAACAACCTCAAACTCCTGTCAATACCCTAATCTACTCATTCCTACCACCACTCAATTCAAACCTATATTCTGGTATTAATCCTCCTAAAGTCTGCAAGACCGTTATACTCTGATACCAACTGTAATGCCCCAGTCCCGCCACGTGGGACTCGAAGTGTTATGAGACCGAAACATATCTCTGATACCATTTACACAGCAAAAAATAATAAAGCAACCTCAAACATAATATACTAGAGTTCTATATTTATGCAACATCAAACTCATATCATACTACTACATTCTCCATATTACAAAACCTAGATGAAATATAATAAAACATAAAATCTAATACATAACCATTTAAGTTCCACACACATAACTACCCCGCCGTAGAGCTATCTAACCTCGATCTCTTGGATAACCTGAAAAGTTTAGAACATCGACGGGGTGAGACACCTTTCAGTAAGGAAGAAATAGTTTACAACAGTGTGTGGCTGAAGTATTTAATATACAATTAAAATATCCATCCAAAATGCATTCACAATCCACAAGTAGCCCAAGATATTGCACCCATAATCACGCTAGATCAAAATCTTTGCTATACAATCACATACCCACAATCATCAATATTTTATAGATAAATTCCCGAGAATATTGAAGTCTACCCGCCCATACATGTAGGTTCCCTCAGTTCTAGTGCTAACACAAGGGCACCCACCTTTCTTAGTAAGCCCTCAGGTTATGTATCCAGGTAAAGTCACTGAGAATTGGGAAGATCACCCGCCCATACAAAGTGGCTTCCCTCTACTCTGGTATCCACATATAATTATCAGAGTACTCGCCTTTCTCAGCAAGCCCTCGGGTGAAGTAATCTACTCTACCATAAATACTTAATTAATTAAAGTAACACATACATCCATATCACAATCAATCCACATAGGATATTCATACAGTGTTCAATTTTACCCACACAGGGTCGACATTCACATACTATGTAATTCGTCCACACAGGACCCTATCACACACATCATACCACAGTGTAAATGTCCACACAAGACTAATCAAACCACAACATAAATGTCCACCCAGGATTGATCCACACAGGACTAATCAAACCACAGCCTAAATGTCCACACAGAATGTGATGACCCAAATATATATATATATATATATGATTAAAGTACAATAATAATAAAATAATAAAAATAGTCATTAAGTTAATATCAATACAGAAGTGTTTTTCTGTAGGATCCTTGATTCCATGTTTGATGCCTAAGAAAGACCTTGTCTTAGCCAGTGCTCAGAGACCATTGCGGCTCAGTCGCTCCCTGGAGGTCGGCCTGGTCAAAATGGAATTTCATAGGATAAACAGGATAGATACTATTTGTATACGTAAATAAGTATATATACATAAAATAGTGTTTTGACAGACATAATTTGTAGAAATACATAATAAGATGATAATAATATAGGTATCATATGTGTGGCCCACAAGACTATGTGGGGTCCACATGAGTCCCGGAGCCACAAGACACTGTTTATATACGTAAATGAGTACATAAAACAATGTTTTAACTGATATAATTTGAAGAAATATATGATAAAATAATAATAATATAGGTATCCTATGCGGGGCCCACAAGACTGTGTGGGGCCCACATGAGTCCCGAAACCGTATGAAGGTTTTCACAAGTCTCAAAACTATGCAGGATGCATAAAATCGTATAAGAGTTATTGGAATTACGTACGATCCATTTGGGTCTCGAAATTGTGTGGGGCCCACAAGACTACATGGGGCCCACAAGACCATGTGGGGCCCACATGAGTTTTTAAAATTTAAATTTAATTCTTGTTCAAAAATAAAATAAAATAAAATAAATACTAAATGTAGTTTAAAATTAATAACAATGATAATAATAATGATTAAGAAAAATAATAAAATAATAAAATAATTAGTTAGGTAATGGATTAATTAATAAGGTAAGTAATTAATTAAAAATTTATTTAGTGAGAATGGTGGCAAGCACTCCCAAATGGTCTCCACTCAAGTTTAAAATTAATAACAATGATAATAATAATGATAATAATGATTAAGAAAAATAATAAAATAATTAGTTAGGTAATGGATTAATTAATTAGGTAAGTAATTAATTAAAAATTTATTTAGTGGGAATGGTGGCAAGCACTCCCAAATAGCCTCCACTCAACCCATACCTTGCCCATCCCTTGCCCATTCTTTAATTTTTAAAATTTTAATTTCACCCATCTCCCCACACTTTTATAAATTCTATTTCTTCCCTAAAATTTTCCTATAAATAGGGAGCTCTCAACCTTCATTTTTCACAACAATTTTCCAAGGAAGAGAAGGATTAGTGAGTGAAAGAATTTGTGGTGGAGAGAGAATTTTTGAATAAATTCTTAATCACCCACTTTTTCCGATCTCATTTCTTAAAGATAATTATTGTGTTCGTAGCACACAGTAAAAGAAGAAGGTAAGTAAATTTGATTATGTTAGTATTTTTATTCAAAATTTATACCCGAGTTTATTTGTAAGTAAATTTGATTATGTTAGTATTTTTATTCAAAATTTATACCCGAGTTTATTTGTAAGTAAATTTTGATTATGTTAGTATTTTTATTCAAAATTTATACCCGAGTTTATTTGTAAGTAAATTTTGATTATGTTAGTATTTTTATTCAAAATTTATACCCGAGTTTATTTGTAAGTAAATTTTGATTATGTTAGTATTTTTATTCAAAATTTATACCCGAGTTTATTTGTAAGTAAATTTTGATTATGTTAGTTTTTTTTTTTTATTTAAAATTCATACCCGAATTTATTTTATAAGTAAATTTCAATTATGTTAATTAGTTCCACAAAATTTACATGAGTTTATTTTTACGTGTATTTAATTATACCAGTTCTATCTTTAACATACTTGCATCTATTTTTGGGTTAAGAAATGTTCTAATCCCCTCGGGTAAATTTTCAGCATTTCTTTCTATTCAAAAATAAAATTATATATATTTTTAACACAAAAATTGTGTGGCATGAGTTTATTTCTACATTACAATTTTATGTAAATATAAGAAAAGATAAGATTTTTATGATATTATTTTAAATTGTATAAATTATAATAAGATGATTTTAAAACCCCTTCTGGCAACGAAAGTTTAAAGTTACATATGTTTGGTACCGCAGCTTAAAGTTTATACGGATCAGGGTGCACCCACACTGTTTACAGAGTGGTTATTTATGTTAGTGGATTTCTCCTGAGTGCACACCTGGTTTAAGTCCAGGACTTAATAAGGAAAATCTCACTTAAAGTTTACGTACGTTGATTTAGTTTGGTCGGCCAGCCAGCTAAGTCCAGTCTTCGGACCGCACAACCCAGTCATGGGGGTAAACATGACTTATGGCAAAAAGGCCTAAGGGTGGTTTTTATAATATATGTTTATACATATTTAATTACGTGTACAAAGTTAATGATGATTTGAAGGAAAAGTGTAAGTTTACGTGAAAAGGATCATTTTGGTACTTAAATGACGATCTAAGGAAAACGTATAAGGAAAAGTATATGTATGTTTATCATTAAATATTTTTACAGTTTTAAAGTTAAAAGTTTAATTTAGCAGTTATAGTATATGATTGTAAAAATTTACTGTTGAAATTGATGACAAAAGTTTTATGCAGAAATTTTTAAATTTATGTTTATTCTAAAAGCAGTATTGAAGTTATAGTATTAAATATTATTTTACGAAATTCTTTAAAAGCTCATTTTGGCCACACACTAATAATAATCTTATTTACTTACTGAGCGTCGTCTCACCCCAATCATATTTTATTTCAGATAACTCTGAAGGACATGTCGGAAATCAGGCTTAGCAAGCATGCGGGTGGGGATTAGAAAAATAAAGATTAATTAGAAATATAGTATGATTTCAGATATTTACGTTTGTGTAATTTTCTTCTTTTGAAATAAGTGATTGTAACGTGAATAATTAGCGCTCTGGTTTGAATAAAATTGAGTTTATTTGCTTCCGCTGTAAATTAGTAGTAAAAAGTTAATATCCCAGGCCCCTCGGGGTCGGGGTGTTACACAGAATACAAAACAACACTTCGTTCATGGTAAATAGGTAAACAACCTCCTCATACCACTGCCAATGTTTACCTCCCGATATAAACGTCCATATAACGACCTCTTCATACCACTGCTAACGTTATATGACGGTTATATCAGGTACGACATAACGACCTCCTCATACCACTGCCAATGCTATATCGTAATTTACATGAACCACAACCCAAATCAAAAGTAATCAATCATTCAACATATTCATAATTCTACCACAATATACACAACATCAGTATTTTTAATCGGCCAGAATTCACAATCAAACGGTATTCACATCCTCAATAATTCTTCACTCCACATTATTCACAATCATTTAATTATCAAAAATGGTTTCAACACGATTTTTCCCAATATAATTTATTTATCTAAAAACAGCATTTTCAATACGAGCGAGGTTTAGAAAATTATACCTGTATATATACAGAAATTTATACTCGAAACTAGTCATTTAAAATTATTAAAAAAAAATTATTATAAAATATTTCCCTTTACCTGCTCCTCGTTATTAGACCCAAAATCAACAAAATGAGACCCTATAATCCAAAAATTCCAAATTCCACAAATCTTAATAAAACACCCTTATAATACTTTCTAAACTCCAAATACCTCAAAATAATGTTAATACCTTAAATTATTTTACTTACCCTGATTTTGGGATGTTTCCCAAACTTTTCAAATCAAAGATCCACTTTTCTATATTGCAGAGAATCTTTCCAGGAGTCTCATGGTAGCTTCCGATCGTCGAACCGAACTAAATTCAGCCTGGAATCGAAGAGAGAAGGTAGTAGGGCTGAATTTCTAGTGAGAGAGAGAGAACATGTAGAAAATTTGCACTGAAAATGAAAGATCTCATTATTTATACACAGGGAATTGTTGACGAGACATGTTGACTCGTCGACGAGTCCTAGTACACAATTCGGTGACGAAACAGTGAACTCGTCGACGAATTTCAGTCGTGAAATTCCCCCTCTTGGTATTTCCTCGTCGACGAGCAAAAATAGAACACTAGTCGACGAAGCCAGTTTGTTCGTCGACGAATGCTTACTGCCCCCCCCCCCCCTTTACAAACCTATTCTTCCTTCCCTTCTATCTTCCTTATTATTTTAAATAGTTAAAATTTCTCAAGTTGTTGCAATTTTGCTTCCATTGTTTGTTTGTTTAATTAAATTATGGAATGGTATTACCCTAGACCCCACTGGGTCCATGGATGTTGCATCGGCACTAGAGCAGTATGTTTTTCCTACGTAGCACTCTAGACCCCACTTTCGGGTTTGGGGCGTTACATGAGGCATGTAAAGAGTTATTATAGATGAAGAAATTAGTTCATGAACTTGGATTCACTCAGAAGAAGTATGTGTTATTTTGTGATGACCAAAGTACTATTCATTTAAGTAAGAATTCAACCTTTCATGGTAAATCAAAGTATATTGATATGTGTTGACCTTATTGGTCACGCCCGATTTTGATTATGACAAATACTCATTGTATCTAATGAGTGTTTGAGTTTTTGTGTAGGAATCAAGAATGTTAAAATAAAGATGTGCACAAAATCAAGTAAAGCCCGAAGACCAAAGTTTTATTCCATATTGTAATATATTTAATTGGTCTGTAATAGTAAGTAGGTATTTGGTTTGTAATAAGCTCACACACATCACATGTATGATTTACTACGTAAGCTCAAACAAACCATGAATAACAAAGGACCTTAGAAAGACCTTAGGGTGTACCCTTCGGTCGATCGATACCAGACTTTTTCGGTGTCTCTATTTTGGACCCAAGTGACCCTAAGACACACACATGTACACATATTTTTGTTAGACACTTAAATAGGGCTTGATTGTGTCAAGACGAGACCGAAATGCACACTTGGTGCACTTTCGGTCGACTGGCCAAATCAGTTCATTTTTGGCCTAGTCGACCGAACCATAACTTGGCCCACCGTTGACCAAGGTCTCGGTCGACCGAGACCCTGTAGTTCATTTGACCCCGGTCGACTGAACCACCTGGGAGTCAACATTTTGACCTCCCAGTCGACCGACCATTTTTTGTATTCCAACTACCTGGTCGACCGGAGGGTCTTGGGAGAATTCCCAGCGGTCTGGTCGACCGAGCCTTTCAGTTCAAAAGTCCCCTGGTCGACCGAACCTTGGAAGTTGGGAAATTTCCCTCTCTGGTCGACCGAGCCTTTCAGTTCAAAAGTCCCCTAGTCGATCGAGCCAGTTGAGTCCTAGTCGACCGAACCATTTCTGGTCGACCGGACCTCTCGGGTTGCTCCTATTTTTTTACCCCCGGTTAAATGTTTTAAATAGGGTTAAATTGTTTTAAGTGTCATTAAACTTTTCCAACAATACCCAATAGGTCCCCAACGGTCATATTTCCTTCCATGGCTATATATATGTGATCATTTGTAAAGATTAAACAGAGATTAGCCACTTTGATTAGGGAAGAATTCTTTGAAAAATAAAAACCCTATATCACTCATTTTCTTACCAAAAATCACTCATACTTACCTTCTATTGTTGCCTACATCACTTGTAAGTTGATTGAGTGTTTTTGCTTTAATAGGTTTGCTCTCCCATTCACATTTGATTGATTTATTTTCATCGAGAGCTAAACCTAAGGACTCTTAGGAGGTTTTTGCTAATAAGCCTATCCTAAGAAGACCTTGCTTGATCTTCTGAGCTTGCACTTTTATTACAAGATCTTAAGAAGATCGTATTTGTTTTTGGTTGCAAAACCTTTCAAACACTTCCAAATATCTATTGGGCTTTTATCCCGTAAAATATTCGAAGAGATATTTGTTTGTGTGATAGTAATCTTTGTTGCAATATTCTTTCACTTATATATTATTTGCTGAATACAAAGATTACACATCTTTTGCAAACCAAGCATATACATCGTTTAATACTTACATGCTTGAGATATCTAACTGATTGAAATACATAAGACTTGACATCTTTGTGTGAACCTATTTTTGAATATCTTGTGATACAAAGTTTGTTTGTTTGACACTCTCACGTACGCATTACACTGATAGAATATACTTTGAGAGTTGAACCATCTAGACCACATTGAGCTTACATATTATTTCATATTGTGGTGTATGTGATTGAACGTAATTGGGTACAAATCTGCTTTACTTGAAAGCACAATCACTGTACCGTTTGTTTTATTAAGCAAACTTGTTGTATTCTAGGCACGGGCCTGAAGAGGGAGATTAGCCCTGGAATAGTCCCGGATTGGCTTAGACCCGATTAGGAAAGTTAGGTGCGTCGTCCTGTTAAGGCGTGTAGGTTGAGGTCAGCCCCGCTAATTGACCTGGTTAAGGTTGAGGTCTGCCCTGTGTTAATTTGACCTGGTTGTAAACGGTGTCGCTCCACCCTTAAGTGAGCTATTAGTGGAATCCTCTAACTTGCGAGCTTGAGGTGGAGACGTAGGCACAGTTGGCCGAACCCCGATAACATTTAGTGTGTTCATTTACATTTCCGCATTTTATATTTACCACACATGTATGTTATGGGTGAATGATGCGTATGACTTAATTTTCTCATTATATTTATCTACGCATTTGGAAATTGCATAGACTGACCCTAGGTTGTGTACATACTGCTGTTTATCTGGTTTAACCTAGGCGATAAATTTTAAATTCCAATTCACCCCCCTCTTGGGAATACACTAATTCTAACAATATGAGATATCATTGGATTCGAGATGTTTTGAATTATAAGTTTCTTGAACTTTAGAAGATCCACACTGATAAGAATGCTACTAATATGATGACAAAGGTGGTGCTTCGTGCGAAGCTTGAGTTGTGTGTCGAGGCAGCCAGTATCAAAATTGATTGATAATCTTAATGAATGTTCCTTCCCCTTATGGGTTGGAGGAGAATATTTTTTGGGTTCAACCCACATAAAATTAAAAAAAAAAAAGGCCCATATGCCTTAAAGCCCATTAGGGCAAAGTAAAGAAGACGGGAGACGGCAGTGTAAGGCAGCGACAAAAATAAAAGAAAAAAAAAAGAATTGTGTGTGGCAGCGTGTGAGGCAGAAGAGCGTGTTGTGCAGTTTTCATCAACTCGATGATCGGAAGGCCTTTTGTGATCCGATTTTAGTAAAATTTGGAGAGCACATTTGAGATTTGTCGACCTTCGATTTGGACGGTGGATATCTGTTTCAGAGTTTTGAAGGACTTGATTTTGTAGTACTGACCGTAACTGTGTTCGAATGACTTCTTTCGCTCATTCTTATTTTATCGCGATTCTTTTAGAAATCCTTTTTACTCTAAACTTGTGAGCATTTTTTATTGTAATTTTTTCCTCTATTATAGTGGAGATTTTATTAGGTCTCATAAACCCCATGGTTTTTACCCTTCACATTGGAGGAGTTTTCCACGTTAAAAATTATGATACTCCTATTGTGGTGTGGTTTTATTATTATTGTTGATTGATTATTTTTGCTCATGACAAATTTAATTTTTGGAAAAGATTTATCCGCTGTACTAGTTGTCATGTTATTTTTCCAACAAATTTGAACTTATATTTCTATGAAGAACTATTTTCTTGAAGTGCAATGTTGATAATCTTTTAAAATTTAAACTAAAATCTTCCTTTAAAATAAATACTATACTTTAAGGGTGAGTTTAATCCTCCTTTTTTTGCCCCCGTCTTCCCTTAAATATCATTGGCTCACCATCCAATTTATAACGAGCTTCCATATTAACTTCTTTTCTATATTATATTATATATGACTACTCATGCTAAACTCAAAAGAACGCTTTTTCATTATTATACTTTTTCAAAAGAAGGGTATTTATTTTTTAAGAGGTATAAGAGAAGTGAGTATTTATCAATCATTTTTTCTTTATAAAATAGGGTGTATGTGTGTGTATCTATTTATATATATATATATATATAAAAGGATCTATCTCTCTCTTTTTGAATGGATGATGCATAATCAATACAAATGGACATTTATGGTGTAAGCAACAACCCCAACCCCCTTCTTTTACTAATTAATTTAGTAAAAACCAAGGATCAAAACCGCTCTAGCAGCTACCTACCCAACAATTATTAATTAACTAATAAAGAAACCTAGAAACAAACAATGCCTACTTGATCCCATCGGTACTATCTACAGTATTTATCAAAATGATTAATCAATGTGATGTTAATAAATTTATATGAGCATATATATATATATATATACATATATATATATATATATACATATATATATATATATATATATATCTTCTTCTGCGCTATTTCATTCAATTCAATTTATATATATATATATATATATATATATATATATCTTCTTCTGAGCTATTTCATTCAATTCAATTCATTCCCTGCAAGTACAATGGCACGCCCGCCAATCCCTCCTACCAAACCCCATTTCTTCCAGCCCCTTCTCCCTGGTTTCCACCTCCAACTTGTATCTCTCTCTCTCTCTCTCTCTCTCTCTCTCTCTCACACACACACACACACACACACACACAGAGATCTGTACTGTACGTTTATATATATCATATATGGTTCATCATTAGTTGATTCATGCATTTTTAAGTTGCCCAGAAAACATTTTAATTAACTCAAAAGAACAAATCCAATGTAGGAATTGTGGATTAATTAATTAATTGCATACATGCAGTTAATTCCATCTGCTTTCTTCCTCAAGTACTTGGGTGGTGATGGGTACTCATGCAAGCTGCAGCAGCAAGCTGTGCTGAGAAGCTGCCTGGTCGCCGGGAAGCAATGGCCTGTGAAGGTGAACGGACGACGTCTGGAGGAGGGCTGGCCGGAGTTTGCCGGAGAGCATGACCTGCGCGTGGGAGATCTCTTGGTATTCAGGCACGAAGGGGACATGGTATTTCATGTTATGGTCTTTGACCCTACCGCCTGCCAGAAGGAATATTACGTGAAAACAGGTGAGTTCCTTTCTCAATTGCTTTTTGTAGATGTGATATGTTAACAAAGACAGAGGCCTCATTTGAGATTCCAAAGAAAAAAAAAATAGAAATCTTCACTGAAATTTCAAAATTCCTAATGTTATATTTGAAGAGATAGATCTCATACCTTAAATTTGAATTAGGATAAATTTAAATAAATTTTAATATAATTTTACATTATATTTTATCTAAATTCAATATAACTCTAAATTCAAAACTTATTCAAACATAGGGTAGGTATCATATAACTCTAAATTCAAAACTTATTCAAACATAGGGTAGGTATCTACCTTGAGGTTTTAAAGATTTAAGAGATTCCATAAGGATTGTCAAAAAGGTGTAAACTTTCCCTCAAAAAAGGTTTGTGTCTGTTTAATAAACTTCACGGGAGATTTTTGAAATTCTTAAAATCTCAAAAGAGGTCAATGAAATTTTTGAAATCTCAAGGGAGATCTCTTTCTTTTTAGCGAACATTAGGAGAGGTTAGTATATTTTGCCTAAATATATATGAACACACACGTACACACACATAACATTTAGAAAATTATATTAGTAATCTTCAAATTATAATTCATTTTTCACACTTGACATCAGCTTCCAATTTATCTCATTATCAGTATCATATACTAAGGATTTTAGATAGACTTCCAAGCTATTTTACCAATATTCTTGATCATTCTTATTAGTTTACGAACTACTAGCAGGTGCAATTTTGTTATATATAACTACCAAAAGTGGTGTTTTGTCTAAAATTCTCAATTGAGACTGACGTGAGAAGACAAATTAAATGTAGTTTAATTAGCAACGTGTATCAAATAAGGATCATAATTTGGGAATTATTGATGCAAATTAAATGAACTCATATGCACATCTTGTATAAATTGAATTCACATTCTATTCGCATGTAAAATGCTAATGGGGCAAAATTAATTGGGAATTATACTAAGAAATATCACCACCTAATATGCTCTTTCTTTTTTCATATATTTGTGTATGTTTGAACTTTGAAGAGGCGGAGGAGGTGTTGATGAAGAGGAGGAAACTAGATACTATGGCCACTCTAGGAAAAGCAACAAAAACTTCTTCTGCAGGTTCATACCCATACCATCCCTATTTTGTGCAGATTGTGACCTCTTCCAACTTTCAAAACTCAAAAGTGGTAAGTGTTTTCTTGAAATATTTTTTTTTAAATTTATTTTTTTAACTATTCTCAAAAAAATTTTCACAAAAACTAACTCATCTGGAATCAAAAGTTAAGGTTTAAGGCTTAGAACTTTTCATGCATGGGTATGAGCTAACTAGTCTGGTAACTCCTTTGAAAGAAAAAGTTTATAGTACTGCTTCTTCTTACAAGAGAGCTAACTTTCTTGCAATCATTATATTTATAGGTAGCTATGCATGAATATTTGTGTGTGTGTTGAATATATGTTACATGGCTAACAGATTTCTTTGCATTTGTGATGCAAATTGATTTGTAACTCTTTCAGTATATACCAATACGCTTTGCAAGAGAAAATGGTCTAGCCGAAAGAATTTGTGAAATAGCTCTTCAAAATGAAAAAGGAAAGTCATGGTTAGTGAACTTAAGGTACAAGAAGAGTGATAGTCAAGTTTTTTTTGGACGTGGTTTGCGTGACTTTTTCATTGCAAATGACATAAAGGAAGGCGATTCTCTCACATTTGAGCTCATTGAGAATGGGATTAAGCCCATTTTTGTTGTTCACGGTATGTTGTACGTATGTAATTTCTTTATGAATATTCATTGTAAGAAATAACCTTATTCCCTTTTCTCTTTTTCCTTTTTACCTTCATCGCATTATTCTATACCGCCATAGTTATATAAATAAGAGAAATTAGTAAGTTCATGGCTTTATGCATGTCTCCTAGAGACTCATAGCTCAATTAACTATTTTTTAAATAAATTCAATAATATATAAATTAAGTTATTTAAAACCCAAAAATTGCATAATTTTAATACTCATTCTCAAACATCTTTTAATTTTTATTATTTTTCTTATTGATTAAACTTAATACTGGAATTTTTTTGCCACATTAAATATTAGTAGGGTCTCCTATGGCAACAAGAGGCATGGGTATGGCTAACCAAGTGATGAGAAGCCCTACAAGGAAAACCACCCCTCCTGCTCTTCACCAATACTTCGTTGGCACCATAAACCAACATTGCCTCAACAAGAATAAACTGGTACAACACTATATATATACTTGATGGGTTGATTATAACTAATTAAGCTTTTTTATTTGATTAATTTTCTTGCTTCAATTGGAAATTATGCAATTTTTTGACTTTGAGATTTTATGTTATGGTCATTGACCCTACCGCCTGCTAGAAGGAATATTACGTGAAAACAGAAGAAGAATATTGTCTAAGGGACGATGAGAAATATCAAACTTTGGGGACCCATCATGGTGAGTTCCTTTATCAATTTCTTTTTGTAGATGTGATACGTTATAGATATGAACAAAAGACACACGTCTCATTTGAGAATCTACCCCAAAAAAAAAAAAATCTTCATTGAAATTTTAAAAATCCTAATGATGTATTTGAGAACATGGATCTCAAACCTTGAATTTGAATTTGAATAGATTTGAAAAAATTTCATTACATTTTATCTAAATCTAATGTAACTCCAAATTCAAGACCTATCGAAACATAGGGTAAGTACCTACCTTGAGGTTTTAGGAATTTTAGAAACCTTCCACATGGGAAGTTTCTGAAATTCTTAAAATCTCAATGAGAGGTTAATGAAAATTTTGAAATCTCAAGAAAGATCCTTTTCTTTTTGGCAAACTTTAGGAGGTGTCAGTGTATTTTACTTATATTTATATGGCCCCACACACACACACACACATAGAGAAAACTATATTAGTAATCCTCAAATTATAATTCATGTTTCATATTTGACATTGACTTTCAATTTATCTCATCATCAGCATGAATTAATTTTGTTAGATATAGCTACCAAAAGTGGTGTTTTGTCAAAAATTCTCAATTGAGACTGATGTGAGAAGACAAATGAAATGTAGTTTAGCAACATGCAAGTATCAAATAAGGATCATAATTTGGGAATTATTGATGCAATTTACGTTAATTATAGGTTGCTAAGTAAGAGGGGAAAAACTTGTACATATCTAAAGAGGTTCCATATATAAATTTTTAACGCTCTAATACTATTTTATTTTGTTAGCTTGAGCAATTTATTCAAGTGAAGTATAGGTCCACTTGCACAAATTGTGAAAATAATAAAAGAGGACCACTTGCATAGTGCGACAAGTGAAATTAAGGATTAATTCACTTGATGCACAACTTGTATAAATTGAATTCACATTATATTTGCGTGTAAAATGCTTATGGGAGAAAATTAATTAGGAAAGTATACTAAGAAATATAACCACCTAATATGCTCTTTCTTTTTTCATATATTTGCGTATGTTTGAACTTTGAAGAGGCTGAGGAGGTGATGAAGAGGAGGAAACTAGACACTGTGGCCGCTCAAGCAAAAGCAACAGAAACTACTTTTGAAGTCCCATACCCATGTCATTCCTATTTTGTGCATATTGTGACCTCTTACAGCTTTCGAAAGTCAAAAATGGTAAGTGTTTTCTTGAAAAAAAAATCTATATCGTTAAATATTCTCCAAAAATTTTTCAAAAAAGACTAGCATAGTTGTCAACTAATTTAAACTAAAAAGCATGATATGGATTTGGTAACTCCTCTGGAATCAAAAGTTAGTTAAGGCTTAGAACTTTTCATGCATTGGTATGAGCTAGCTAGTCTGGTAACTCCTTTGAAATCAAAAGTTTATAGGACTGTTTCTTCTTACAGAGTTAACTTTCTTGTAATCATTATATTTATAGGTATAGCTAGTATGAATATGTGTGTGTGTGTTGAATATATATTACATGGCTAACAAATATCTTTGCATTTGTGATGCAAATTGATTTGTAATACCTTCAGCAAATACCAAAATGCTTTGCAAGAGCAAATGGTCTAACCAAGAGAACTTGTGAAATAGCTTTTAAAAATGAAAAAGGGAAGTCATGGTCAGTGCAATTATGGTACAAGAAGAGTGATGGTAAAGTTATGTTTGGACGTGGTTTGCGTGACTTTTTCATTGCAAATGGCATAAAGAAAGGCGATTCTCTCACATTTGAGCTCATCGAGAATGGGATTAAGCCCATTTTTACTGTTCACGGTATGTAGTATGTATGTAATTTCTTTATGAATGTTTATTGTAACAAGTCACATTTTTCTCTTTTCTCCTTTTCCTTTTTACCTTCTTTGCATTATTCTATGCCACTATAGTTATATAAATAAGAGAAATTATTAAGTTCATGGCTTTAGTCATGCATGTCTCGCAGAGACTCATAGCTCAAATACTATTTTTAAAATAAATTCAAATAATATATAAATTAATTTATTTTAAACCAAACTATATATATATATATATATATATATATATATTCTCAAACACCTTTTAATTTAATTATTTTTCTTATTTATTAAACTTAATATTGGAATTTTTTTTTGTCACATTAAATATTAGTAGGATCTCCTATGGCAACAAGCGGCATGTGTATGGCTAAGCAAGTGATGAGAAGTCCTACATGCAAAACCACCACTCCTACTCTTCACCAATACTTCGTTGCCACCATAAACCAACGTTGCCTCAAGATGAATCAACTGGTACAACACTATATATATACTTGATGGGTTAATTATAACTAATTAAGCTTTGTTATTTTATTAATTTTCTTGCTTCAATTGGAAATTAATTGTGCAAATATATATGTGTGATGTTTGGATGCAGAATATTCCTGTTGAATTTGCAAGAGCGAATGATTTATGTAATAAAGATTGTGAGATAATTCTTAGAGATCAAAAGGGAAGATTGTGGCCCATGATGCTAAGCCACATGAAGAACACTGGTGTCATTTGTATTGGACGTAACTTGAGTAAGTTTATTACAACAAATGGATTAAAAGTAGGAGACTTGTTCATGCTAGAGCTCGACAAGGCAGGAGGAAAGAATATTATTATGAATTTTTATGGTAAGTTAATTAAACCTCTAATTTAATTACTTCATTCTTGAGATGCAAAATATTTTTAAAATAATTTGAACTAATTTAATTAAAAAATACATCATTTTTGGGTCGATCAAAACGTTGACTTATATCCCATCTCAAATTCTTATTTTCGAAAACGCTCAACATATATTTAATATAAAATATATATTATATGAAAAGGGTAAAATGTGCAAATTTACTTATCTTAGGCCTAATTCATTTATATAACAGAAAACATTACCCTGTGTTAATTTGGTAGGTAGTATAAAATTATTGGATTGAGTTTTTTTATTAAAAAAAAAAAAGTAAGGAAGAAATTTACTCTCCCAAACACTACTTAATATAATATGAAAACAAATTAATATTTACACTACGTTTGAAAGTATGGATTTCGAATCTTTGATTTGGATAAATTTTAATAGAAATACAAATCTAAATCCGAAACTTTTTCAAACATACCATTAAAGTCTGGACCTCATTCGATTTGCATTCTAAGAAGAGTGAAAATTAAGAAAATATTGAATGAGAAATGTGTTTCCCTCTTTCCATGTACCCAGTCGCTAACAAACAAAGCCTTGACTGCAGGTGGCAGTATGGAAGAAACGATAGCCTAGCTCGAGCAAGCAAGGACACAATAACTGTTGAGTAGGTAGAGCAGCCAGAGAAGTAGCTAAGTATTTAATTTTGTATATGAACTTACGATGCATGTATAGCCATCTAGGCTTTTTCTGGGTTTTGATGGAATACTATATATGCGTTCAAAGGAGTTAATATCTATAAATGGAAGTGGGCGAGACCACATTTTGACAATGTCTAGTTGATCATTCTTTGCTTCTATAAATAGAGAAGGATTGCCACAATAATAATATTGATATTAATAATATACTATGGTTGAATTGGCAAAACACTTTGACATTTCAGAGTTTGTAGTTGTGAAAAAGATAGATTAAGACTTCTTTAGACATTCCAAAATTGATGTCCTTCATATTTAAATATAAAAGTAATATTAGAATAATTGATAAATATTTTTCAGAATACAACAACAAAACCAAGCCTTAATCCCACTAAGTGGGGTCGGTTATATGAATCCTTTTCTACCAATTTATGCGATCATGGATCATTTCTTTTGATAGATTCAAAGATATTAAATCCTTACTCACTATCTCCTCCTAAGTTATTTTAGGTCTATCCCTACCCCTTCTACTGCCCCCCATAGTAATTAAGTCACTCTTCCTCACAGGTACACTATAATAATAATTTTTGAAAATTTTCTGAACAATTTAAAGCATTGGCACATGAATACGATTCAATTAAAAAAAAACTTCAAGATATGTATCATGCACTATGGATTCCATTGTTGATGTTCCAAGAAGTTCTATAATATATGTGGGTAGCTTACTATTACTTTCTCTTTTTAAAATATGGGACTCGAAGACAACTACAGTAAATTAGGGTGAGGACGAGACCTCTCCCTATTGTTTAAATAAGGCCCATGCATTATCAATTTCCCTAGATTGATGTTTTTAACCCATAAGCAAAATATCGTGATCACTTACCATAAGACCTACTAACTCCATGCTTCCAAAATATCCAACATTTGTTTAGGCTGAGCTTTTTCAAGAAAATGGTTATATAAGACCATAATTCTAGCACTTATCTCTCTAAAACTTTCCTCCTATATATACATATATTCAAAAATGGCATCAACTTAATTACTCTACTCTATAAGCATTACAAGGGAAATCCTCACCCAAGGCGTGGGCTCAATATAAATGATTGAGCACCAAATTCACTCAAAAATTTAAGTTATTAGGTGTTGAGCCCAAATATATATATAAACTACTAATCTTATACTTAATATATTCACCGATATAGTACAATTCTTATAAGTGAAATTTTCAACAAACTTCCCTTACTTTTGAGTCTTTACAAATATTCTTGAGGGAGAACTATTTCCCTTTTAGAACTAGATCAATCATCCATTAATAGTTGCTCAGTGGGTCTTAACACCATGCCATACGTGCTTCTGATTGCATTTCACATAAATGCCTCAATTCAATCTTCTATCCCATGTTTTGATCCTATTCTCCATCTGTCTGGCCTAAATGATCCTTATTGGCCTCAATGACACATTTGATCTTCTTAATTCTCAATGCATGACAACTAGCTACCAACATCATCTCTTTTTTATCATTCTCATTAGTCCTGTCATCAATGTATTCCTTCACTTTTTATATCATTCAAAGTCACTCCTTGGTCCATATAAACCACCTTTATATAATTTCTCATATGGGTAGCAAGACTTGTTTGTCACATGTTCACATCCAAAGAACAAACATATAGATAAGGTGGAGGGTGTTGGGCTTTTATGGAATCTAGTTGCATTAAATTTGGATGATGACCCGACCCTTCTTTAATGAGAGATTTCTATCCTAAGACTTAGTCCATGGAGCCCATTTTGTAGTCCATTCGGAACCCTGTGCGCAGCATATAAAATGATTGTTGTTGGGTGATTAGGGTAAGTGGTCGCACTTCGCGAGAGAGCGAGAGAGAGAGCATTGTATCGCCGCACTCTCTGTATTTTTCTTCTTAATAATAATGAAATCCCTGCAACTCCGTGGACGTTTGTAAAATTGCCGAACCACCTAAATACTGTCTTATCTGTGTAATTGATTTTTCTTTAACGTGTATTCTTTTTCTATTTTCTTTCTCACATGTTTCGGGAATTTGTTTTTAATTCCCAACAGAGGGAATGTCTCATATATAACTTCTCCTAGTTGGTATATGAAAATTCATTTTTTTTTTTAAATTTTTGTGGGTCTCTAAAATCTAAATGCCTTTGGCAACAAATATGCTGTCAAAAAAAGCTATACCACCTTTTGAAAAAAAATATTTTCCAATCAAAGATTATTGCCAATGAATTTTTCATACTAAAGACTTTTCATGAATACTATTTGTTTGTTGCAAAAATGTAAACGTTTAATTGCGTTTGTTTTGTCACGCAAGATTGAAGATTAATTTGTAACATTATTTGAGGATTGAAAATGATATTATTGTCCTTAAAATTCATCCTTGGTGACAAAAGTCAAGTTTCTCGCCAAACATATTTAATAATGTTTTTTTGTTGACGTCATGGGGACATGAAATTTTCTTGCAAATCCTTAAAGCTCTTTAGGGAAGAAAATATATTTATAGGGACATTTTTTTCATTTAAAAAGTCATTATTACCTATTCTTATAATTAAGAAGTTAATGGTGTCTATATTCCAATATGTTTTATAAAGGTAATTTGAGCTTATATTTCTAAGGACTATTTCTTGAAGTATAATGTTGATAATCTTTTAAAATTTGAACTAAAATCTTCCTTTAAATTGTCCTAAATTCAAGTGAAAATGTAATAATTACTAAAATAAATACTATACTTTAAGGGTGAGTTTAATCCTCCTTTTTTTGCCCCTATCTTCCTTTAAATATCATTGGCTCACCATCCAATTTATAATGAGCTTCCATATTAACTTTTATTTTATATTATATTATATATGACTATTCATGCTAAACTCAAAAGAACACTTTTTCATTATTATACTTTTTCAAAAGAAGGGTATTTATTTTTTAAGAGGTATAAGAGAAGTGGGTAATTATCAATCATTTTTTCTTTATAAAATAGAGTGTATGGGTGTGTATCTATTTATATATATATATATATATATATATATATATATATATATATATATAAGGATCTATATCTCTCTTTTTGAATGGGATGATGCATAATCAATACAAATGGACATTTATGGTGTAAGCAACTACCGCAACCCCATTCCTTTAATAATTAATTTAGTAAAAACCAAGGATCAAAACCCGAGGAGCTGTAGCAGCTACCTACGCAACAATTATTAATTAACTAATAAAGAAACCTAGAAACAAACAATGCCTACTTGATCCCATCGGTACCATCTACATTATTAATCAATGTGATGTTAATCAATTTATACTACAACAACCCCCACCCCTTTTTATTTTTTGACCCCAAAAAAAAAAAAAAAAAACCAAAGAGACATTATCCAAATAGCAGCATAAAGAAATAATATTATATATATATCTTCTTCAGTACTGTTTCACTCAATTCAATTCATTCCCTGCAAGTACAATGGCACGCCCACCAATCCCTCCTACCAAACCCCATTTCTTCCAGCCCCTTCTCCCTGGTTTCCACCTCCAACTTGTATCTCTATCTCTCTCTCTCCCTCTCTCTCTCTCACACACACACACACACACAAGCGCGGAGATCTGTACTGTACTTATATATATATATATATATATATATATATATATATATATCATATATGGTTCATCATCAGTTGATTCATGCATTTTTAAGTTGCCCAGAAAACATTTTAATTAATTCAAAAGAAGAAATTCAATGAAGAAATTGTGGATTAATTAATTAATTGCATACATGCAGCTAATTCCATCGGCTTTCTTCCTCAAATACTTGGGTGGTGATGGGTACTCATGCAAGCTGCAGCAGCAAGCTGTGCTGAGAAGCTGCCTGGTCGCCGGGAAGCAATGGCCGGTGAAGGTGAACGGACGACGTCTGGAGGAGGGCTGGCCGGAGTTTGCCAGAGAGCATGACCTGCGCGTGGGAGATCTCTTGGTGTTCAGGCACGAAGTGTTGGGTTATTTCTTTCCATTTCGAGGAAAGCCCATGTGGGCTCAATTAAAAGACCAAAGTCCAACACTTTTAGTGTGGAAAACCTAAAGAAAGTTGTAAAAAGAGAGGGGAGAAGAGAGGAGTCGTCACTTCTTAAAAGAAAGAGAGAAAAACGTAATTTTTTCTCATGCTGCCCAGATTTCATTAAGAGTCTGATCCCGCTTCGTCTGTAGTCAAATTGAGCTGAAATTTGGAGGAGAGGTTCACGACTCAAGGAGCTACAATCTAAACGGTGCAAATCGGATTTGGAACTCGAAAGTTGGGGTTTTTGCTTGTGAATAGTAACCACGAATTTGGTATATTCTCTCCAATTCTCTTTGTATTTGTCAAGATTGTTGATATCTTGATGAGAGATATTTGTATCCTCTAATTACGATTAGAGAAGACTTTGTGTACCCATTATTTGATTAATAGTGGAGATTTTAACTGGATTAGGTCCCGTGGTTTTTCTTCCTCACACCGGGGAAGTTTTCCACGTAAAAAACTGCTTGTATTCTTGTGGCTTGGTGTGATTGATTATTTCTCTTATTATTTTCAGCACGTATAAAAGTAGAGATACACTATATTTGCTTGCATATAGGGAGAAGAATTATTCCGCTGTGGTTATTTATTGATATCTCTCCCAACAAAGTGGTATCAGAGACCGGTTTCCAGATTGTCAGGTTGGCAGTTTGAGTTATGGAAGCAAATACTAGTAGAATGATTAATCTCAATGGTTTAAATTATCACATATGAAAAGGAAAAATGAAGGATCTTCTTTATGTGAAAGATTATTACCTACCGGTATTTAGTGCTGAAAAACCAAAAAAAAAAGTCTGATGTGGAATGGATTTTGTTACATCGACAGGTGTGTGGGTATATCAGGCAATGAGTAGATGATAATGTTTTGAACTATATTAGTGGAGAAACAAATGCATTTTCTCTATGGAATAAGCTTGAACAATTATATGCTAGAAAGACTGGAAATAATAAATTGTTTTTTATTAAACAAATGATGGCTTTGAGGTACCAAGATGGGACTTCTTTATCTGATCACCTGAATACATTCCAAGAAATTATTAATCAGTTTGCTGGAATGGGTATTAAGTTTGATGATGAAATACAAAGGTTATGGTTGCTTGGTTCATTACCGGACTCGTGGGAGACGCTCAGAACTTCATTGTCTAACTCCGCTCCAGAAGGTGTAATCACAATGGATATGGCCAAGAGCTATTTGCTAAATGAAGAGATGAGAAGAAAACACAGGGGTCCTCTTCACAGTCAGAGATCTTGGTTACAGAAAAGAGGGGGAGAAGTAAGAGTAGAGGTCCGAAGAATAGAGATAACAGCAGAAGCAAGTCCAACAAGTTTGCAAATGTTGAGTGTCATCATTGCGGGAAAAAGGGACACATCAAGAAATATTGCAGGCAATTGAAGAGAGAAAACAAGAATAAGAAAAGGAAGGGAATGAAGAATGGAGATGACAAAGATGGTGATGATAGAGTTGCTACTACCACTCCTGCAGAATTCCTCATTGTTTATGATGATGAGATGATAAATGTTGCATATCATGAGACCAGTTGGGTGATTGACAGTGGTGCCTCCATTCATGCTACATCTCGGAAGAATTTCTTTACATCCTATAGATCTGGTGACTTTGGAACAGTAAAGATGGGAAACGATGGCTTGGTTAAAGTCATTGGAATTGGGGTTGTGTATTTGAAGACAAATAATGGCACGAGTTTAGTTCTTAGAGATGTGAAGCATATTCCTGACATTCGTTTGAATTTGAAATCTGCAGGTAAACTTGACGACGAAGGGTATTGCAGCACTTTCAGTGATGGCCAGTGGAAGCTCACTAGGGGTGCTATGGTTGTGGCTCAAGGCATGAAGCACTCTGCATTGTACATTCTGCAAGCAAAGATCTCCAACGACATTATTAATGCGATGGAGGATAATGGTATAGCAAAGTTGTGGCACAAGAGATTGGCTCACATGAGTGAGAAAGGATTAGCTCTATTGGGGAAGAAAAGTCTACTATGTGGACTGAAAAGTACACTTCTGAAAAGGTGTACTCATTGTTTGTCAGGGAAGCAGAGCAGAGTTTCCATCAAGAATTCCCCTCATTCGAGAAAGTCAGAGATATTGGATTTAGTACATTCGGATGTGTGTGGCCCTATGAAGACGAGAACACTTGGTGGCTCCAGATACTTTGTGACCTTCATAGATGATCATTCAAGGAAGTTGTGGGTATATATCTTGAAGTCAAAAGACCAAGTGTTGGCTGAGTTCAAGAAATTTCAAGCCCTAGTTGAGAAACAGACTGGGAAGAAACTGAGGTGCATCCGGACTGACAACGGTGGACAGTTTTCTGGTCCATTTGATGATTATTGTAGACAGCAAGGTATTTGGCATCAAAAGACTCCTCCGAAAACTCCTCAATTGAATGACATAGCAGAAAGGACGAACAGAACACTGCTTGAGAGAGTGAGATGTTTGCTTTCACAAGACCGGTTGCCAAAATCTTTTTGGGGGGAGGCATTGAGCACTGTAGTTCATGTGTTGAATCTTACACCCTGTGTTCCTCTACAGTTTGATGTGTCAGACCGAGTTTGGACAGGTAAGGATGTTTCCTATAATCATTTACGTGTTTTTGGGTGCAAAGCATTTGTGCATATTCTAAAAGATGAAAGGTCCAAACTTGATGAGAAAATGCGATAGTGTATATTCCTTGGCTACGGTCAAGATGAATTTGGATACAAGCTTTATGATCCAGTTGAGAAGAAAATTGTGAGAAGTAGAGAAACCTATGTCTTAGCAGGGTGACAGTTTAACTGATGTGGATCCAGTTCCTTTGAAGAAATTTTCTTCTCAAGTTGAGGATGATGTTCAAGATGACCACCAGGGTAGAGGTGATGTGGATGTTCCCTTACAAGTTCAGGGAGATGTTGAGACTGATGAGCAATTGATAGTGCCAGAGACTCCACCAGAGATTCCATCCAGGAGGTCAGCCAGAGACCGACATCCTTCCACTCGGTATTCAGCAGAACAATATGTGTTATTGACTAACGGGGGAGAGCCCCAGTGTTTTGCCGAAGCCATGGAAGATGAACACAAGACAGAGTGGGTTGAGGCCATGCAAGATGAGATGCAGTCATTGTATGATAACAAAACCTTTGAGTTAGTGAAGCTGCCTAAAGGAAAAAGAGCTTTGGAGAACAAGTGGATTTACAAGAAGAAGCCAAATGAGTTCTCTTCACGACCACGGTACAAAGCTAGATTCATTGTCAAAGGGTTCGGTCAGAGAAAAGGTATTGATTTTGATGAGATCTTCTCTCCAATTGCAAAGATGTCATCGATCCGTACAGTACTCGGCTTAGTAGCTAGTCTTGACTTGGAAGTTGAGCAGATGGATGTGAAAACTACCTTCCTTCATGGTGATTTGGAGGAAGAGATTTATATGAAGCAGCCAGAGGGTTTCAGAGTGAAAGGGAAAGAGGATTATGTGTGCAAACTGAAGAAAAGCCTATATGGTTTGAAACAAGCACCGAAACAGTGGTATAAGAAGTTTGAGTCTGTTATGGGGGAGCAAGGCTACAAGAAGACAACTTCAGATCACTTTGTATTTGTTTAGAAATTCTCTGATGATGATTTTATTTTCTTACTGCTTTATGTAGATGACATGCTAATTGTTGGCAGGAATGCTTCAAGGATTGACCAGTTGAAGAAGCAATTGAGTAAGTCATTTGCTATGAAGGACTTGGGGCCAGTAAAGAAAATTCTTGGCATAAGAATCAGTCGTGACAGGAGTGCCAAGAAATTATATTTGTCACAGGAGTAGTACATTGAGAAAGTGTTTCAGAGGTTCAATATTGACAAAGCTAAAGTGGTTAGCTCTCCTCTTGCTACCCACTTCAAACTAAGTACAAAGGAATGTCCTTCTACAGATAAGAAAAAGGAAGACATGGAAAGAGTTCCTTACGCCTCAGTAGTAGGAAGTTTGATGTATGCAATGGTTTGCACAAGACTAGATATAGCCTATGCAGTTGGTGTAGTTAGTCGATTCTTGTCAAATTCGGGAAGAGAGCACTAGAATATAGTGAAGTGGATCATGAGGTATCTTCGAGGCACTTCCAGTTTGAGACTTGGTTTGGGAAATAGACAACCATTGTTAGTTGGCTACACAGATGCAGATATGGTTGGGGATGTGGACACTCGTAAGTCTACTTCGGGCTATTTGATAACTTTTGCAAGTGGGGCTATAGCTTGGCAATCGAGACTTCAGAAGTGCATTGCTCTTTCTACGACAGAGGCAGAGTTCATTGTAGCAACGGAAGAGACTAAAGAGTTGTTATGAGCAAAGAAGTTCTTGAGAGAACTTGGTTTCGAGCAGCAGAGGTATGTGTTGTTTTGTGATAGCCAGAGTGCTATTCATCTTACTAAGAATTCCAGTTTCCATGCAAGATCGAAGCACATTGATGTACGATACCATTGGATCAGAGATGCGTTGAACGATAAGTTATTGGAACTTGAGAAGGTTCACACTGATGATAATGGTTCTGATATGTTGACAAAGACACTACCAAGGGAGAAGCTTGAAGTTTGTTGTTTGATCGCCGGGATGGCGATTCCCTCCACATAGTCGGAAAGGGGGAGATTTGTTGGGTTATTTCCTTCCATGTGGAGGAAAGCCCAAGTGGGCTTTGTTAAAAGACCAAAGCCCAGCACTTTTAGTGTGGAAAACCTAAAGGAAGTTGTAAAAAGAGAGGGGAGAAGAGAGGAGCCGTCACTTCTTAAAAGAAAGAGAGAAAAACGTGATTTTTTCTCATGCTGTCCAGATTTCATTAACAGTCCGATCCCGCTTCTTCTGTAGTCCGATCGAGCTGAAATTTGGATAAAAGGTTCACGACTTAAGGAGCTACAATCTGAACGGTGGAGATCGGATTTGGAGCTCAGAAGTTGGGGTTTTTGCCTGTGAACAGTAACCACGAATTTGGTATATTCTTTCCAATTCTCTTTGTATTTGCCAAGATTGTAGATATCTTGATGAGAGATTTTTGTATCCTCTAATTACGATTAGAGAAGACTTTGTGTACCCATTATTTGATTAATAATGGGGATTTTAACTAGATTAGGTCCTGTGATTTTTTTTCCTCACACCGGGGAAGTTTTCCACGTAAAAAACTGCTTGTGTTCTTGTGGCTTGGTGTGATTGATTATTTCTCTTATTATTTCCAGCACGTATAAAAGTAGAGATATACTATATTTGCTTGCATATAGGGAGAAGAATTATTCCGCTGTGATTGCTGTGATTGTTTATTGATATCTTTCCCAACATGAAGGGGACATGGTATTTCACGTTATGGTCTTTGACCCTACCGCCTGGCAGGAGGAACATTACATGAAAACAGGAGAAGAATATTGTCCTTTTTGGGGACCCATCATGGTGAGTTCTTTATCAATTTAGAAAAGAAAAATAAAATAGAAATCTTCACTGAAATTTCAAAATTCCTATGGTTACATTTGAGGACATAGATCTCAAACCTTAAATTTGAATTAGGATAAATTTTAATAAATTTCAATACAATTTTGCATTATATTTTATCTAAATTCAATATAACTCTAAATTCAAAACTTATCACAACATAGGATAGGTGTAACGACCCAGAAAAATATTGATATTCAAATATTAAAGAGAGAGGAAAATAGATACAGAAACAGAAGGAGGCCGTAGACTTACCAAGCTTCGTCGACGAACATAGGGTCTCGTCGACGAAGGTCTTCAGAATTTCGTCGACGAACACAGGGTTTCCTCGACGAGAAAATACCGAGAGGGGTTCTGAGGCAGCCTGAATTTCGTCGACGAATACAGGGCCTCGTCGACGAAATTCGTGAAGGACTCGTCCACGAACACAGGGTTTCGTCGACAAAATCCCCTAGTTTATATATATGCGGAATCCGGGAAAAATTTCATTTTTACGAAATCTCTCTCTCTCTCATCTCTCTCTCTCTTTCCCTATGACTTTCTCTCCCTTCTCTCTTCATTTTCGGCCCCACTAGTCACCGGATCGATGATCCGAGGATACCACGACGCTCCTGGCGGAATTTTCTGCAAGATTGCTAGAGCTTATCGTCAGGAAATCGAAGTTGGATTTCATCCCAAATCTTGGATAAGGTTTTTTATGGAGTTTTTGGTTTTATTGTAGTTATAAGAAATGACGTAGGCGGAAAAATAATAATATTTTGTTCTTGGACAATGTGTTTTTAGGAGGTTGGTCTAGGAATCCTGCAAGTATAGAGCCAGATTTTTATAGGGGCTTTTCAAAGTTGGGGTAAGGGAAATATGCTATGCTAGGAGTTTTGATAGAATTAATAGAGATTTCATAAGCATATTTTTATGTTAGTTTATTATACTGTTTTTATAGAAATGAGCATAAATGTTTGTGTGGCCTAAGTGGACTTTTATGTGAAGAAGGAATTTATACAGTTTTTATGAAATATCATACTATACTGAATACAAAGATATAGATAGTATATACATTTGATACAGTTTTTCGGTATATGAGATTATATAGATATAGATTTACATTCACAAACATATGTACATGTATATACAGTTTTTATATGAATAGTCCATGAAACAGATATATATGCATATATAAAGATACATGTATACAGTTACTCAGATCAGTATTTATATCACAGTTCTACACAGATACATGTATATAGTTACTTAGATAAGTATTTATATTACAGCTTTATACATAACAGTAATACAGAGTTACAGAATGTCATGTTTTCCTATTACCATAACATACAGAACGCAGACAGAGTATAAATATAGAATACACAGATAGATATACAGAGGTAGCATCAAGATGCTACAGATACAGTGTTTATAGTACAGAAAAATAGAGTTATGGTAATTTTGGAAATACGATGAAAACAGTAAAAGAGTATATATATATATATATATATATATGTGTGTGTGTGTGTGTGTGTGTGTGTGTGTGTGTGTGTGTGTGTATGTATATAGTATCAGATCCCTGAGGAAAGTTACATAGATAGATACAAATTACAGAGCACGGTACTGTTGCTAGAAACAGATAGAGTGTAACCACATATCTCAAATAGTATGTGGGTACCGTTAGCCGTGCTTGGAGAGTATGCAGCTCCCCAATACACTGGGTTGAGGGGGTCGGTTTGACGAGGTAGTAGCCAGTCCCGTGCTTAGGAGAGGATGCAGTTTGGTCGGGTTGAGGTAGTGTAGAGTATGATGACCTATCTGGAGGGCCGACCAGATAGAATCTTGCCTACGGGCCGCATAACCCTATCATGAGTGGTCAAATCATGACGTACAGAGTTCCAGAGATAAAGTACAGATATTTATTTGTTTACAGTTTTACAGCATAGTATGATATTACCAGTATGAAAAGTAGAAATATATGATACAATATATTTTAAATAGAGAAAGAAAGATATGCTTGAAAGATATGATTTATAAATGATTTATTGCATTACAGTCCAGTCATTATTTTAAAAGTATCCTTAACTTAGTTGCCACACACTAGTAATAACATATTTCCACTTATTGAGCGTCGACTCACCCCTTTATTCTCACATTTTTCAGGTGAACCAGATAGGCGAGCAGATCCAGCTCGTGGATAGAGAGAGTGTTTGGTCACCCTGGTTTTGGGTGAGTTTTTGATGAGTTGTATTTTTGGGAAAAATGAGGACAGAGGGGTTTACTTTGTATGGATATGACCTGTATATATTGGATTCTGGTATTATACAGTTATGTTGTAATAGTGATATGCTTTCTGTTTCCGCTGCGTAGGAATGCTTAATGTATGACTTTAGATACATGGTTACAGATATATATATATAAATGATAAGAATTTTGAGGTCGTTACAATAGGTACTGTCGCGGCGTCCCGGGAGCTCGTGTGCCCCGGGCGGCGAAATAAAAAATCATTTTAATATTTTCATGGAAAAACATGGATATCGGAGTCGCCACTAACCTTTAGTGCGGTTAGAACACATGATTACTACCCCGTTAGGGGTAGAATCGGTCTACATTACCAGAGTTGGGGCTGGGAGTTCGGTTACGCGAGGGGAAGGTACGAGCACCCCCTACGCGCCCGTTCTTACGAACGTTACCTAATTAATTTGAAATTATCCCTAAGTTAATCTAATAATTCTTTAAATTACTCCTTTTTACGAATTTATAAATACATGCAATAAATAAATAAATAAAATAATAAATAAATAAAGATAATATATGCGTATAAATTCCCTCAGAGCTTAGGGTACGTGAAGCCCAAAGGCTAATATCCCCCGCAATAAAATCATAGGGATAATAAAAATCAATAAAATATCTAAAAAAATACGCTCCCAAATTTTGAAATTGTATATAAAATTTTTATAGGAAAATACTAGTATGGGAGGTTTTAATATAGAGTCATAAGCAACTCACACTTACTAAAATATCATGAATGTCAAAATAAGTAATTAGATACCATATTACTATATATATATATATATATATATATATATATATATATTAATATACTAAGGATACTATAATACATCTCATCACATGCAAACATAATAGCAATACTATAATACTATCACTATATATATCAAAATACTAAAAAAAAAAATACCGTATATGCTTAGATCCTAAAAATTCTAAAAATACCATAAACAGTATGAATTAATCAAAACCCTAAGATATATACGTAATTAACATAGCAATAGGGAAGAAGCCAAAGTATACGGTAGTAATGCAGCAATACTAATAATCCAAAAGATACCATATTAACAAAATCATAATAATAGTTCAAAACATACCATATTAACATGAAGTAACCGAAGCCCTAATATATTATAATAATAATACACTACTTGTACCAATAACACAACCAATATGTATATACGTATATATATCATAGCACATAATTACCAATGATAAATGCTACTAGAAATAAAAGGTGTATACATCATAATATTAATAACAATATAGGCCCTATATAACTTTAATTTGATAATAAACAATAATATCTAATAATAGGGGAAAAAAAACCTAAAATGGAAATCAATGTGTAACAATATGGAAACAATAAATACATATATATATGATAATATAGAAATAGTCAAACTATGGAAATCAATACGTGATAAAATGGAAACTCTGCAAATCCAAATAAGGAAACCCTAAAAATGAATATGAAATTTAATACATACCCTAAATACAACAAAAGTATAAACTTGAAGGTTAAAACAAATTTTAATTGTAACACTTCTACAACAATAATAATGTTCATTAAATAATATGCACCACCAAAATACCAACAAGAACATCAACTAACAAATTTTACGAACCCTACAACAATGGGAACAAATCAATTAATATTCACAAAAGAAATTAAACGATTACCACGACAAGGATATGTAACCTGTAATAATAACGTTAAATCATGAAACACGTATAGCTAAATATATATATAAACTACTTAACATAATCAACAATTATTCATAACGATATAAACAATATAAATCCTAAATATAGACATGTATACATTGAAATTAATAACGACAATGAAAACATAAAAAATTCACATACATACAAATATGACGATAACAAATGTTTTAACAATAATATACAACAATAATCATGGCGATAATAATACAACAATAGAATATCAATACAAATAAAATCAATATGATAATCAACATAATAACAATACTAATAATAATATCCAAAAAAAAAAATATAGTAATTTTTACTAATAATGAAATACAAACAGAATAGTATAAAAATATTACAATAATGTTATTAATAATAAGATACAAGTAATGTAACAATATTACTAATGATAATATGTAAATAATAATATTAATACCGCTAATAATATAGGAATAGCAATAAATGTAAAAATATATAGGTATATACATGTATATATATATTAACACTAACAATAAATATATATATATATATATATATATGTGTGTGTGTGTGTGTGTGTATGTGAGTGTTGTGTGTGCTGTATTACAGTGAGCAGCAGAGTGTGTGTGTGCAGGGTGTGAGTGTGTGCGTGTTCTGTGTGCAGGGGAGCTTACAGAGGGGGGGTTGCCGGAGATTGCGGAGAGTGACGGTGCTGGGAGGTTTCGCCGCCGGAACTCGCGGCTGGAGGGAGCTGAACGTGGTTGTTGCCGCTTGGACTGCTGCTACTGCTGCATGTGCATGGAGGAGTAGGGATCGCTGTTGCCGGTAGCAGAGGAGCTGGTCTACGGTGGTTGCAGGAGGAGATGGTGGCTGCAGGGAGTGACGACAGAGAACCGGGACTGGACTCGGCTGGGCTGGACAGAGCTGTTGCCAGTGGTGGCTTGTGGTGGCTACTGGCAGAGGCGGCAAGGGGAGGCCACCGGTGACTATGGAGGTTCACGGCGTGGACTGGAGGGGCTGCTCGTGGTCGAGGCAGGTGACTAGCGTTGTAGCAGCGGCCGGAGAAGATGGTGCTGTGGGAGTCTGCTGATGCTGCAGATCTATGGGAACTGAGGGGGCAGCGGGAGAGACAGAGAGCAGAGGAGGAGAAGAGAGAACGAGATTGAGGAGAGTCCCTGATAAGAGAGGCTAGGGTTGCCGGGTTTGATGCGAATGAGAGGGGCTGTGTGCGAATGAGAGGGAGATAAGAGAGAGAGATCTGCGTGAAACCTTGCCCCCCAGCCTGCCCTGGAGAGAAGCAAAAGAGGCATTATATTAAAAAAATTTAGAAACCAGAATCTCTCTTTTCCTTTTTTGTTCATTGTATTTTTAATATATATTTTTTCTTTTGGAAATAATATATATGAGAATAATTATTAATATGGTAATAATAATAATAATAATAATAATAATAATAAGGTAAAAATAATAATAATAGCAAAATAATAATAATAGTAATAACAAAAATAAATAAATAAATAATAATAATAATAATAATAATAATAATAACAGAAATAAATAATAATAATAATAGTAATAATAAAGATAAAAATACTAATAATAATAATGATAAAAATTAAAAATAATATTAATAATAATGAAAATAATAAATAATAATAATAATAATAATAATAATAATAATAATAATAATAATAATAAACAATATAAATAGAAGTAAAAATAAAAATAAAAGTAATAATAATAATACTAATGAAAAATAATAATAATAATAATAATAATAATAAATAAAATAATAATAATAAGACTAATGAAAATTAATAATAATAATGATAATAAGAATAAATAAAATAATAAAAATACTAATAATAATAATAAAATAATAATAATAATAATAGTAATAAATACATTGGGCCTGGGTAAAAATGGGGTGTCTACAGCTGCCCCTCTTTGTAGGATTCGTTGCCTCAAAGTAAAAGTAAGATCTCTCCTACGTTATTTGTGGCAACAAGCCTGCAAAGATAAAAGATGCTGATTTTGGACCAGGCCCATTATAACAAAAGAGACCAAAATGATTTGTGAAAACCGATTTGCATGTATGCTTGAGAGCGCATGAGAATGACTTGCGTCAAGTGTAGGAATTCGAGCTATAGTTCACGGAGGGAGACTCGCATCGGGTGTAGGAACCCGAGCTATAGTTCCTGGAAAGAGACTCGCGTCAGGTGTAGGAACCCGAGCTTTAGTTCACAGAAGGTGACTTACACCGGGTGTAGGAACCCGAGCTATAGTGCACGGAGGGTGACTTGCACCGGGTGTAGGAACCCGAGCTATAGTTCACGAAAGGTGACTTGCACCGGGTGTAGGAACCCGAGCTATAGTTCACGGAAGGGTGACTTGCACCGGGTGTAGGAACCCGAGCTATAGTGCACGGAAGGTGACTTGCACCGGGTGTAGGAACCCGAGCTATAGTTCATGAGGGGTGACTTGCATCGGGTGTAGGAACCCGAGCTATAGTTCACGGACGGTGACTTGCACCGGGTGTAGGAACCCGAGCTATAGTTCACAGATGGTGACTTGCACCGGGTGTAGAAACCCGAGCTATAGTTCACGGAAGGGTGACTTGCACCGGGTGTAGGAACCCGAACTATAGTGCACGGAAGTTGACTTGCATCGGGTGTAGGAACCCGAGCTACAGTTCATGGAAGGGTGACTTGCACCGGGTGTAGGAACCCGAGCTATAGTTCACGAAAGGTGACTTGCACCGGGTGTAGGAACCCGAGCTATAGTTCACAGAAGGGCGACTTGCACCAGGTGTAGGAACCCGAGCTATAGTTCACAGAATGGCGACTTGCACCAGGTGTAGGAACCCGAGCTATAGTTCACGGAAGGGTGACTTGCACCGGGTGTAGGAACCCGAGGTATAATTCACAGAAAGGTGTCTTGCACTGGGTGTAGGAACCCGAGCTATAGTTCATGAGGGTGACTTGCACCGGGTGTAGGAACCCGAGCTATAGTTCACGGAGGGTGACTCGCACCGGGTGTAGGAACCCGTGCTATAGTGTGAGGATTATGTGCATCGGGTGTAGGAACCCAACGCCGAAATATGAAGATGATGTGCATCAGATGTACGATTCTAAAAGTTTGATGGTTGTTTGAGTATGAGATCTCGAGGACTTCTCAAATGTAGGATTATAAGAGTCTGCTGATTGCTCGAGTGTAGGATCTTGAGGACTTTCTCAGATGTAGGATTCTGAGAGTTTGCTGATTGCTCGAGTGTAGGATCTCGAGGACTTCTCAAATGTAGGATTCTGAGAGTTTTCTGATTGCTCGTGTGTAGGATCTCGACGACTTCTCAGATGTAGGATTCTGAGAGTTTGCTGATTGCTCGAGTGTAGGATCTCGAGGACTTCTCAGATGTAGGATTCTGAGAGTTTCTGATTGCTCGAGTGTAGGATCTCAAGGACTTCTCAGATGTAGGATTCTGAGAATTTAATGATTGCTCAAGTGTAGGATCTCAAGGCTTTCTTAAATGTAGAATTCTAAGAGTCTGTTGATTGGTCGAGTGTAGGATCTCGAGGACTTCTCAGATGTAGGATTCCGAGAGTTTATTGATTGCTCGAGTGTAGGATCTCAAGGACTTCTCAGATGTAGGATTCCGAGGATCTCCTGATTGCTCGAGTGTAGGATCTCGAGGACTTCTCAGATGTAGGATTCTGAGAGTTTTCTGATTGCTCGAGTGTAGGATCTCGAGGACTTCTTAGATGTAGGATTCTGAGAGTCTGTTGATTGCTCGAGTGTAGGATCTCGAGGACTTCTCAGATGTAGGATTCTGAGAGTTTGCTGATTGCTCGAGTGTAGGATCTCGAGGATTTCTCAGATGTAGGATTCTAAGAGTCTGCTAACTATTCGATGGGAATTTTGAACCGATGGTTAATGATGACTCGGGTGTAGAATCCTGGTTCACAGGATGAATTTTTGAATTGATGATGAATACTTGGGTATAGGATACCGAGAGCCAGATGAATTGTCAATTTGATGATGAATGCTCAGGTATTGGATCCCGAGAGCAAGACGAAATTTTGAATTGATGATAAATGCTCAGGTATAGGATCCCAAGAGTCATGCGACCTAATTTGGTCCTGAAGGCAGATGCCCCAGCTTCAAAATGAATGCTAAAATTTGAACTAGGGTCGATTGCCCCAGTTTGGAAGCGCAAGACTTGAATAAGACCTGGGCTAGTTGCCCCAGTCTCAACGTAGATGGATCGATTGGTACCTGGGCTAGTTGTCCCAACCCTTTTTTCTTCTTCTTCCTTCCCTTTTTGTTTTTTTTTTTTTTTTTAGATGAATCATGGATTGCTTAGACAAGGATGACAAGACAGGTGTGAATGAATGATGCTATGCGAGGTGTTTGATATGACACCAGAACATGGGGATATGCAGGCATGTTGCATGATATAATATATATGCACTTTTCCGTGTAATGCATGAAATGCATGACGATGCATGAACTTTCTTTTTCCAATGTGCCTATAATCAACCGATCAATCTCTAATCTTGACTATGTTACCTCTGACCTGGTTTCCTCAAAACTTGCCCCAGCTAAATGGATTCATAACTGATCTTGGCCTAATTTTCTTAATGGAGGTGGTCAACTTGGCTCAAATGAAACTCCATCACAGAATCTATCCAGTTGAATGGATTTATAACAGCTTTTGGCCCTGTTTTCCTATTCATCCAATCTGATAAGAAGGTGCTTGAATAAGTCCTACTAAAACTCAAATCGAAACCTGCTCCAGATGAGTTTATCTGCTACTGATCTTGGCCTGGTTGTCAGATTCTTCTTGAATAAACAGATCTTTAAAGCCTGACATGACATTTGCCCCAATTAAATTGATTGATTCTATGTGCATCGTATTTCCTCAACAGGGACCTCCCCTATAAGAAGCACACTAGTGGTTCAGAAACTCTTTGACTATCTATCCTTTTTTTTTCAAATGAGGAATGATTACGCAATTATGACATCAACTTGTGAAATCAAAAGGTCAACCACCCAAAAATAGATGTTTTACCATGTTCCAATGCTATTACAAGAAAAATTCATACCAATATTCAAAAGCCATATGATATTGATGTTAATTTACCAAACTGAATGGTTGATCTTTTCTTCGACTGTCCCAGCTTTATCGATGGCCACCTCTCTTCTTTTGTTTCATCCTGCTGTGAAACCATTAGAAATTTTACGTATTTAAACATTGCCTTTAGTTTAGTCAAGTTCGACTCATGTTTTGATCTCAAGATGGTCTTTAAGACTCGGGACGAAATGTAGGCTGAGGGATATCGGTTTTCAGAAAAAAAGGGAAACTAAGGCTCAAAAATGCCACCCCAAATAGTGTTTTACACCCTCAGTTCGAGTTGAGACGTTTTGCAAGATGTTGACCGAACTTGTTATTTAAACAAGCTACCTACGTACCTTTTCAGGATCAGGTCATTACGTAGTTCAGACTCGTCATTGAGTCTGACAAATCATTAGAGACAACGATGTATAACAATCTGGTCAGGACTTCATTTGGACCGTAATGTAGGCTGGGGGATTATAGGTTAAAGAAAGAAAGAGTTAAATAGGGCTCAAAATCATCATTTTCATCAATGGTAGTTTGGTCAAGGATCACATGCGTAGTATGTCCCTTATTTTCTTTCTCTTTTCTTCTTTCTCTTTCCATTTGCTTTTACTGCTCCCTTTTGTTTTTCTCTATGAAGGGATTTTGTCATTTTTGTTTGGACTTCATTTGGGACTGATTTCTTTTAAACTGCCCCAGTGTGGGGTATGATCCTTTGACAGGTTAATCAATAAATAAATTTTTCAGGCTCAAAAGGGCTTGCAAGAGATTTCTTCTTTGAATTTCTTTTGGGTAGCAGAAAAATGGCCTACCATCATTTTGATAGCCCATTGTTGTCTCATATGACTTGCCAAACGCTAAGAGACCCAACCTAGGTTAACTTTTTGGTAAACTGGCTTTTAAGAAAAGACTAGTTTAACATTCAAGCTCAACTTGGTTAACAATTGGTAAATCAATATTTGGTTCTTTTTAGGGATAACTGGTCGGCCAAAGATGACCATCTATCATTTGATCAAAACATGAATAGTGAATTGACTTGAAATTCTTGGCACAACACATATATTTTACTGAATTCCTTCGAGATTCTTTATTTCTTCACAACATCTGTCTTCATAGGGTGAGGAAAATTATTTTACTCTTCTGATTCCAACCTTCCCGTGTTTGGTTTTTCAAAATTAACATCACTGTCTGGCTTATGATATTGGTATTATTATTTTCCTTATCTTTACCGAAAAAACATCAGTCAACAAATTTTTGGTCAACTGAACTCAGGACAAACACGTGATTATGAGAAAATGCATATATTCATTTATGGATGAAAGGGAAAATGTCCTGAGACAATAGTGTCGACAACTGCTAGAAGACAGGGAATTAAATGACAATCATCACTGAAACAAACTAGAAATCCACATGCCCCTTGTTACTTTTGCCTTCCTTGTTGGGCTCCTTACAAGAATTACCAAGGATTTCCTAACTGACATATTCGTGTTTGGCCCACCTCGGTCCCCAAATCTTCGTACAACAGATAACCATTTTTTCCTCACGATTGAAGTAGGGGATCACTCTGGATCCCTGGCTGTTTCTCCTCGAAGGCTATCCATCCAACATCTCTCATGATTGCACTTTATACTTAAAACTTAAAGGTCCACACATTTTTCAATCTATTGGCCTACTTCCCCAGCAATATTCACCATCGGCGTGCGATTTGATTGTACCTTGACCTTGGGAAGGGTGGCTGTATCAACATTCCTGTGTGTAGGCACCAAACTAATCTTTCGACCAACTGTGGCGGAATCTCTGCATTCTGGATTCATTCGGGGATAGGCTGATATTTCCTTTCTTTTCTTTCCTTCTGAGGCATCCCTGGTAGCTGTATCGTTACGTTGCTCCAAGTTTGTGAAGGACTGAAGGAACCCATGTCTTCTTGCACCCCGACGGTACACGTTACTTGCCCACCTGTCTTTCCTTGTCCTTCAAACCCCCTTTCGAAGAACTTGGTCTTGGCCTTATATATCACTCCTTTTATTTTGAACGCTTCCTTAACAGTGCTTTCTGGTGAATCCCCAAGCAAGCTAAATTCTGAGAAATACCTCTTATTTGTTTTCAACACCTTGGTCCTTTGACAAATGATCAACACATGAAAACAAATTGTTTTTCCTTTTTCACCCGGGATAACTCTATGTTGTCATTCTCTTGATCATGAGAGTACCTCCTACTTGCTCTTCTCCCACATTTCGTAAACAGTTTGCTTTCTGAATCTATAATCATGGTTGTACTGAGTGACTAAAGGACGTGAGTTAATCCTCCCATGTTTGGATCTTTAACGGCCGATTAATACCATCTTAGGCTTTCCCCAGTCAACGCTATCTTGGAACCAACCA